>NW_026690897.1:647500-1295000 GCF_020826845.1 Diceros bicornis minor | reverse complement strand
TACTGGAAAAAACACCTCCAGAGGGACTCCCTTGGATCTCGCTGGAAAAGCCCCTATCAGGTACTATTAACTAACACTTGTACCACCAAACTCTAGGGAATAGACTCTTGGGTTCACGTGACACACCTGAAAAAACCACCAAACCCTGACTGGACCTGCACACCATCTAGTGACCTGAAAGTAAAGATTTCCCAGAATTGAAGCAGGTGACATCTGATGAGACAGCTTTCTCAAGATGTCCAGACCAGGCCTGTTGGAAGTTTGTCTGCCAAACCTTTGATGATGACATATCGCCTCAGATGATCTCCAATGCCTATGATCTTGATAACTTATAGAATTTAGAAAAGAAAAGTGCCTGAGAGTGCTCCCTCCTACCCCTCCTTATTACTTGAATGTGACCTCAATAGGTTTCCAATCTGTGCACTTTCCCTCCAACTTGGGACATGACACTCAGGAAAGGTCCTTCCTGGCATCAAGGGACAAAAGATTGATAAAACCAGAAAAAACCTGACTCTTGATCAGCAATGCTTTCAGAGAAAGATCACGATCAAAAGTGGAAAATGTGAAAATTAATAAGCAGAAACCTCATTAAATTGGAGTTGGGAGGCCAAATGGGGGAGCTCTCACACCCTATGTGAATAGCAGAGCCCAACAAGAAGAAATAAGACTTCCTCTTCTTAACCAGCCAGAAGCTCGGCCAACAAGAGACTGTCACAATTCAGTCAATAAAAAGCCCTACACCTCAAACTCTTTGTTTATAACAGCCCTCTCAACTTCCTCTCTCCTTCTATACGAGTTTCTCTTCCATTTGCTTCAAGGGGACTTGCACTGTGGCTCACCATGGTTGCAGACCGCGAATTGCAATTCTTTGCTGATCTCAAATAAATCCATTTTTGCTGGAGAAATAACTGGCTGTCTATTTGTTTAAGGTCAACAAAATACAGAAACAAGTAATGCCCACACATTGCACTTGATTGCTCTGTCTTTTAGGTGTATTTTATTCTGTGGGTCCTCCACTCCCGTCTTTTCTTTCCTTGCAATTTATTTGTTGAAGAAAGTAGGTTTATTGGCCCATATGAATTCACACAGTCTGCATTTTACTGAGTCCATCTCCATGGTGTAGATTTTCATGTTCATCAGTCCTCTGTATTTTCTGAAAAAAAATAGTCATTGGATATATATACAAGTTGACCAAACTCTGGCTTTTTTTTCTTTTTGGAAAACTGCTTTATTGTGGAGTTGTGTATTTCCATCAGGAAGCACATAATGCCTGCTTCTCACTCTTTTTGTGATAACAGGCTGTGATATTGTGATTTATAATAAGAAATATATATTTGGTCTTTGTCCCTGTTTGACACAGAACTTCCAAATCCCTTGGAATTTCCTAAGTGATGATAGCTATAAAAAGTGTCTTTTGTAATGTGGATGATGTGAATTTTGGGCTACATCTGAGGATGGGAGCTGGTTGCCAGTGAAGCCAACCATGTGATTAGAGGGTTGAAACTTTCAGTCCCACCCCTGACTTCTGGGGAGGGGAGAGGAGCTTGAGATTAAGTTCAATCACCAATGGTCAATGACTGAATCAATCATGCCTACATAATGAAGCCTCCATAAAAAACTCAAAAGGACAGGGTTTGGAGAACTTCTGGGTTAGTGAACCCGTGGAGATTTGGGGAGACTGGTGCTCCTGGAGAGGGCATGAAAGCTCCACGCCCCTTCCCACATACCTTGCCCTATGCATCTCTTCATCTGGCTGTTGGTTAGTATCCTTTAATGTCCTTTGTAATTTACCGGTTAGTGAGTGAATGTGTTTTCTGAGTTTGTGAGCCACTCTAACAAGTTAACTGATCCCAAGAAGGGGGTCATGGGAACCTCTAATTTATAGCCAGTTGGTCAGAAGTATGGGTAACAATCTGGACTTGCGATTGGCATCTTGAGTTGGAGGGGGTCATTGGAACATCCAATTTGTAGCTGGTTAGTTGGAAGCACAGGTAACAACCTGGGCTTGTTATTGGCATCTGAAATGGAGGGCGGTCTTGTGGGACTGAGCTCCTTATCTGTGGCCTCTGATGCTATCTCCTGGTAGATAATGTCGGAATTGAGTGGAAACCCAACTGGTGTCCAAGTATTTCTTGGTAGTGTGGGGGGAACCCCCCTCCACATGTTGGAATTGTGTCCAGAACATAAATATAGGCATTGACAGATCTCTTTTAAAAAGTATTTTATTATGAAATGTATAATATAAACACAAAGTTTAAAACATACGATTTAAAGAATGAATTAAACATCCATATACCTATCACCCAGGTTAAAAAAGAAAAATAATTATGCACAACTTCCATCTCTTATTATTCTCCTTTCATTCTGTCTTCCCAGAGATAAACAACAGAACTTCTATAATAATCATTTTTTGTTTTTATCTTTTATTGAAATGCATCTAATGCCTATGTATGTATTCCTAAACAATACATTACTACTTTTTTGACTACATAAGAAATACAAGTTTCTCTGTGTAAAGAAAGGACAGTATTACCACTGTGAGATGATGGCTTCTAGAGAAAATAAGCTGAAGAGTCTCTGGGATATGGTTTCTCATCAACCATCTCACTGGTTTACAAGAACCCCTTTTGAAGAAATCAGAGGGCGAGGTTTTGAGTGGAAGCCTGGCAGACTTAGAGCTCAGTACAGTCAGGGCATCTGGAATGACTTCAATGTGATGAGCACTGGAGGCCTTGCCAGAACATGATTAATGAGCATGGATCACTCTGCATTTTCTGTTTCTCGACTCACCATGCCGTACCTCAATCTTTCAGGTGTCGGTTCAAGCAGACCACTTCTGTAAGTTGAAATGAGTGCCCTCAGCCAATCCAGGCTGCAGAGCATGGACCAAAGAGCAGCAGCTTCTTCAGAACAGGGTCAATATGAACAAAGGGCATATAAGAATCTGGGCCGGGCCCAAGTAGATGGTCTGTCTTCACATTAAAAAAAATACATACAATGGTAGTGAATATCTTGATGATGTTGCTGTTACCAAGTTGAATCTTGAGTTATTCTGATCTATCTATACTAGTTGCTCTCTGTGTTTGGTGCTTAGCTCTTATCCTGGGATCTTATTTCTCCATCATTCTGGAGACTTCCTTCACCTCTCTTATGATGGGCTCCTTTGTTTTCAGTATCCCATGTCTTCCTCTTTCTTGGTTTACTTCCTAATTTTGATGGAGCACATCTTCCAGTAGCTTTTTGAGAAAGATCATATGGAAGATAAATTTCCTTTATTGAATGTGTCTTTATTCTACCTTTATAACTACTTGATAGTTTCACTGTCATAGAGTTCTAGGTTGGAAATCACTTTCCTTTAAGATTTCAAAAGCATTACTCTGTTGTCATTTTGTTTCTGATGTTTGCTTCTGAAGCCATTTTGATTCCCAATCATTTGTATGAAACTTTTTCTTAATTCTCTAGGAGCTTCTCTTTGTCCCTTGTGTTTCACTGTGATGAAATACCATTGGGCTTGTAATTGGTGAGAACATTCAACCTGGTAACTCCATCTTCTGTTCTGGGACTTTTTTCTTAAATTATTTCAACCACTTTTTTCATTCTGTTTCTAGAATTGCATTATTTGGATGTTGAATCTGAACTGGTCCTCTAATTCTCCTTTTCTATTTTCCATTTCTTTGCTCTAGTTTCTAGGCCATTTCCTCGACTTTATTTTCAAAACCTCCTATGAAGGAATTTATTTTTGCTATCATATTTTTAATGTTCAAAATTTTCCAAATATTCTTTTATTAAGAAAACTTATTAGAGAAAGAACATCATATAGAAAAATGCAGAAGTCATCTGTATAGTTCAATGAATTTTTAAAAATTAAATACACTTGCCTAACTACAACCCAAGTGAAAAAATATTATGTTATCAAAACCAGAAAATTTTCCTCATATCTCCCCCCATAGTTATCCCCCCACAAAAGTAATCACTATTGTGCCCTTAATCACTATAGAGTAGTTTTGCCTGGTTTTGAACTTAATATAAATGGAATCATACAGTATACATTCCTTATGTCTGGCTTCTTTTGTTCAACATTTGTTGGTGAGATGCATGTAGAAATAGTTTCATAGTTCCTCCATTTTTATTGCTGTATAGTATTCCTATTTATTCATTCTATTCTTGGTAGACTTTTGGGTTATTTCCAGTTTAGAATCTTTAAATAATGCTGAAACATTCTTATACAAGCCTCTTGAGCACATGGGCACACATTTCTGTTGGATATATAGGAATGGAACTCTTGGGTCATAGGGAGTATGTATATGCTCTGCTATAGTAGATATTAACCCAGGTTTCCAAAGTGGCTGTACCAATTTACACTCCCACAATCAGTATATGAGAGTTTCAGTTGTGTCACATCATCATCAATCCTCAGCATTGTCTTTTTTTTCTTTTACTGTAGGCATTCTGGTAAATATGTAGTGCTAACTCATTGAGGCTTTAATTTGCATTTGCCTGCTGCCTGATGAAGCTGAGCAGTTCTTCACATCTTTAAAAGCTTTTTACCCATTTTTCAAATTGTGTGATCTATCTTTTTCTAACTGATTTGTAGGAATATTTTACATATTCAATGTATCTATCTTTTGTCATATATATACATATTACAAATATCTTCTCCTACTCCATGGCTTGACATTTTATTCTTTTATGTTTAGTGACTATTGAGTCCACTTAAGAAATGTTAGCCTTCTAAGGTCATGAAGATATGCCCCTATGCTACTTCTATATTTGTTTTAGCTTTCATATTTAGATGTACAATCCACTTGAAATTGGTTTTTGTGTATGGTGTAGGTAAGAGTCAAAGATCCTTTTTCCTTGTGGCTAGTCAAATAAATTGGAATTATTTATTGGAGAGACCATCCTTTCCCTACTGTACCCTAGTGGCAATTTTGCAATAAAATCAAGAGACTAAATTTGTATGAGTCTGCTTCTGGACTATTGATTCCATTGGTCTATTTGTCTACGTTGCATTTGTTCCGTATCTTATTATAAAGCACTAGTAGTTAAATAAATCCATCAACTTTGTTCTTCTTCACGATTGCCTGAGCTATTCTTGACCCTTTTCATTTCCATATGAATTTTATAATCAACTTATAAATTTCCACCAAAAAATAAAATCTGCTGATTTTTGCTGAGATTGCATTGAATCTACAGATCAATTTAAAAACAATTAGCATCCTTATAATGTTGTTTTCCAATTCATTCATATCTCTCAGTAATTTTGTGTAGTTCTCTATGTAGATCTCTTGCACAAAAAAATTTATTCCTAAATACTTCATTTTTTATGCTATTGAGAGTATTGTTTTTTGAAGTTTCATGTTCTAATTGTTGCTAATATATTGAAACTAAACTGATTCAGGTATATTTTTATTGCATTCAGCAGCCTTGCTAAGCCCATGTATTACTCCTAATTATTTATCTGTAGATTGCTTTAATTTTTCTATGTACCAAAACATATCATTTTATTTCTTCCTTTTTTTTCTTTCTTCCTCTCTTCCTTTCCAACCTTCTTTCCTTTTCTTCTCAATTTGCACTGGCTAGAACCACCAGTATAATGTTGAATAAATGTCGTGATAGCAGGCATCCTTCTTTCCTTCCCAATCACAGAGGGAAGACTTTTAATTAATAATAATTAGCAATAATTTAATAATGTGATATTTTTGTAGGGCTTTACAGACTCATTTTGTCAGATTAGGAAAGTTCTCTTGTATTCCTAGTATGCTACGAGTTTTTAAATTATGAATTTAACTCAATGCTACATTTTTTTTGCTGTGAGATAATAATTTGATTTTTTTCTGTTAACAAGAGTGACATAATTGATTTCCAAATATCAAATTAAGCTTGAATTCCTGGAATCAACTCAATTTAATCATGATTACCTTTTTGATATATATTGCTGAGTTAGATTTGCTAATAATTTGAGATTTTTCATCAATATCCATGAGAGATATTGTCCTGTTATTTTCCCTTCTTATACTGTCCTTGTGAAGTTTCTGTATAGGGGTTATTCTGGCTTCATGAAACAAGTTTGAGTGTTTTCTCCATTTATTTTCTCTGAAAGAGTCTACGTAAGTTCAGTATATATCACCCTTAAATGTTTGGAAGATTTCAACAGTAAAGCCATCTCTCTTGGAGTTTTATTTATTGGATGGCTTTTAAGTTATAAATTCAATTTCTTTAATAGATATAGGAGGACTATTCAGATTTTCTATTTTTTCATGTGTCCATTTGGGTAGGTTGTGTTTTCCAAGGAATATATACAATTCATCTAAATTTCAAGCTTATTGGCATAAGTTGTTCATATATCCTTTTATGATCTTTCTAATGTATAAAAGACTTGTAATTATGCCCTCTTTTTCATTGCTGATAAATGGAAATTTGTGACTTTTTTCTTCTTGAGAAGTCTTGCTGAAGGTTTAATAATTTTATTAAATTTTTTCATAGAGCTAACATTTTACTGTATTGGTTTTATCTATTATATGCCTATTTTCTACATAACTAATTTCTGATATTATCTTTTTTATTTCCTTCCTTTAGCTTTAATTTAATATTTTTTTCTGACTTCATAAGAGAGATATTTAGATCACAAATGATCTTCTTTTATAATATATACATCTAGAGCTAGAAATTTCCCTCTAAAAACAGCTTTAGCTACCTCCCACAAATTTTATATGTCATATATTCACTGTAAGTCAGTGCATAATATTTTCCAATGTTCATTGTGATTTCTTCTTTAATCCAGGGGTTATTTAGAAGAATATTGCTTAATTTACATTAGAGATTTTCCTAATTATCTTTTGTTATTGATTTCTACCTTAATTCCACTGAAGTCAGAGAACATGCTCCCTATGTTTTTAATATTTTGAAGTAAAACTTGATTTATGACCTAGAATTTGGTCATTTTTGGTGAATGTTCCATATGAATACGTCTAAAAAATTATTCAATTTCCAGTTGCTGTTTGATATATTCTATATGTTATTTAGGTCAAGTTGGTTAATCATGTTGTCCAAATCTATAATTTTACTGATTTTTCTGCCTGTTTGTTCTATCAGTTACTGAGAGAAGTTTTCTAAAATTTATAAAGATGAATATGATTTCATATATTTTTTCTTTTCATTCTGTTGCTTATATATTTTAAAGCTGTGTTATTAACTGCATACAAATTTAGTATTGTCATGTCTTCCTGTTGGATTGAACATTTTGTCGTTATGAAATGTTCCCCTTTATCTCATAATTTCTCATTCTTAAAGTCTATTTTGTCTGATATTAATGTAGCTATACCAGGTCTCTTTTTGTTAGTGTTTGCATGGTGTATTTTCCCAGAGTTTTATTTTCAACAATTCTGTGTCCTATTAGTAAAACTGTGTCACATTTAAGTAGCATATCATTGAATTTTTAATGCAATATGACAGTCTTGATTTTCAATTAAGACATTAGCCTGTTCGTATTTAACATATACACTAATATATATGGGTTTAAATCTACCGTCTTACTATTTGTTTTCTATTTGTCCTATCAATTCTTTGTGCTTTTTCTCTTCTTTCTTGCCCTTTTTTGGGATTAATCAAATATCTTTATTATTCCGTTTTTGCTCTCTGTTAGTAAGTTATACATTTTTTTATCATTCTTTTAGTGTCTGCCCTAGAGATTACAACTTGAACCTTGATTTATTAGATCTACTATAAATTAGTGCTGTTACCATTTCTTAGGCAGTTCAAAGATTTTAGAACACTTTACGTCCATTTATTCTCTCTGATTTTTTGTGCTACTATTAACTTTTATTTTTAATTAAGTATTTTAACACTATAAGACAATATTTTAGTTGTTCAATACAATCAATATTCATTTAAATCAGAGTTTCTCAATCTTGGCACTCAAATTTGATATTTTGGGTTGGTAATTCTTTGTTGTGGGGGGCTCACCAATGCATTATAAGATGCTTAGCAACATCCTTGGTCTGTACCTACTAGATGCCAGTAGCACTCCTCTCTGTTGTGAAAACCAAAAATGTTTCCACACAGCGCTAAATGTCCCCCAGAAGACAAAATTGCCTTCAGCTAAGAAGCACCAATTTACATTTCACATATATTTACCATTTCCAGTGCTCTTAATTTCTGTGTTTCTGTGCTTTTCTTTGGGATAATTTTTCTCTGCCTTCATTTTTTTTTTTTAAATATGATTCGTCTGGCAACAAATTATCTCCGTTTTTGCTTCCCTGAAAACATTACCTTTTCACATTCACTGTTAAGGATATTCTCACTGGGTACAAATTTGAGATAGGCAATTGTTTTCTTTTAGTGCTTTACCTTCAAAGGAGCAACAATTAAACTTATAGTTAATTTTTCAACAGAAACTGTGGAATGGTATTGTTAATGTATCTTCTCCCACCCTACTCCCGATCTACTTTCAAGATTTTCTCTTGGTTTTTAGTTTTCTTCAATTTTAGCATGATATCTGTAGGTATGGTTTCTTTGTATTCATTGTGCCTGACGTTCATAGGGCTTCTTAAATCTGTGGCTTGCTATCACTTATCAGCTTTGGAATATTCTCAGCCACAATCTCTTCAAATATTGCCTCTGCCCATCTTTCCCCCACTCCTCTGGGACTCCAAATCCACATGTTTAGAACTTTTTACTGTGTCCTATTTTGCATATTGCTTTATATGGGGCTTTTTGATTTTCAGCCTTACTTCTGGGTGATCGGGTGGGCTCTTTGTTTAGGATTTCTGCATTTATGTTCAAAACTTCAATATCCATATCTTTGAATATTTCCTTTGGGCCTGTTCAGATTTCCAGGAATGTAGTCTTCTAGTCTTCTATCTGGATGGAGAAGATTTGACTTATAGCTTTCTGGAAAGCTCCAAAAGAGGAGTGAGAATTTCAACATGTAGAACTTATAGGAATTTGATCAACAAATTCCTCTTTTCATTATGGTAATATTGTATTAATTGTACCTGGCATCCTCCAGCCCAGTGATCCCATTTTACACTCTCAAACAATGGCTTTATACTGAAGAAAATGAATTTAAAGTCTCCATCAAGTATAATGATTGCTGCAACTTTTGGTGTAAAATTTTTATCAACTCAAAGAAGTTCCCTTATGTTCCCAACTTGTTAAATTTATTATAAATAGGTGTCGAAACTTATCAAATGCTTTTTCTTCATTAATTAAGAAAACCCTATGATTTTCCCCTTCATTTTATTATTATAGTGAATGTACCATCCTTACTTTCCTAGGATAAATCCTACTTGATCCTGAAATATTTTAATTAACTATTGGATTCAGTTAACTGCTATTTTATTTAGGATTTCTGCATTTATGTTCATAAATGAAATGGACCTATGATCTTTCTTTGTACTGTCCTCTTTAAGTCTTAGAACCAAAATGATGCCATAAAAGGGATCAGGCAGGCTTTATTCTTTCCACTATTTTTCTGGAACACTTGTTTATACGAGAACTAGCTTCTCCTTGAAATTTTTTTCTTTTTTTTTTTTTTTGTGAGGAAGATCAGCCCTGAGCTAATATCCATGCCAATCCTCCTCTTTTTGCTGAGGAAGACTGGCCCTGAGCTAACATCTGTGCCTATCTTCCTCCACTTTATGTGGGATGCTGCCACAGCTTGGCCTGACAAGAGGTGCTTCGGTGCGCGCCCGGGATCTGAACCCGGGCCACCAGCAGCAGAGTGCACGCGCTTAACCACTACGCCACAGGGCCGGCCCCTGAAATTTTTTTTAAGAATTTGCTTTAACCATCTAGGCATGTGAGGTTTAGAAAAAAAGAGGTCTTTAACCATGATTTCAATTTATTTAATATTTATTGGTTATTCAAATTATTTCTTTTTATTTCTTTTTAAATTATTTCTATTCAAACAATTTTCTCTTAAAATTATTCAATTTGGGGATATTATACTTTGTCTAGGAATTTAACCATTTCAACATAGAATTTTAGGCCATTAAAATGATGAATTATTCATTAATGATGAATAATTAAAAATATTCTTCTACTTTATGTAAATTTCTGGTGTTTCTATAGTTGTTTGCATTTCATCATCATTTATTTGCAGAGGTCAGAGGTTGGCCTATCTTATCAACCTTTTCAAATAACTAGTTTTTAGTTTAAAACTCTTATGCATTTTTTTCTGTATTTCATGAATGTCTGCTATTTATTCCTTTCTTCTTTTGGACTTGTCCTGTTATGTTTTTTCCCCAAATTTTTTAGTTAAATATTTATTTATTATTAAACTTGCTGATTTCCTACTTAATGTATTTAAAAGCTTGAAAAACTCCTTGTAAGTGCCATGTTTAGCTATGAACCACAAATTTTGATAAGTAAGGTTTAATTATCATTCAATTCTAAATATTTTTTCATTTCTTTACTAATTTTTAACTCAAGGTTAATTAGCGATATGTTTTTAACATATAGACCTATCAGATTTTTTAGCTATCATCTGTTCTTCATTTCTAATTGATTCTATTATAGCAGAGAAAACAGCCATATACAGAAAATAAAAATGTTGGTTATTTGGAATGTATTGAGGTTTCCTTTATGACCTAATACATGGTTTGTTTTCAAAAATGTTCCATGTGCAATCAAGAAAAATCAATCTCTCTCTCTCTCTCTCTCTCTCTCTCTCACTCTCACTATAGAGCTCTATATATGTCTATGAACTCAAGCCGTACTGTACTGTTCAGATTTTTATATCTCTGCTTACTTTTGAACTACTCAGTCTAATAGTTTCTGAAAGGGCTGTACTGCAGCCCCAAAAACTACTGATAGTTTATCTAATTCTCTCTGCAGTTCTAGCAGTTGTTACTTGGTATATAAGGGCCATATGTAGTTAAGATGGATTTATATTTTTGTCTTATTATTCCTCTATAATTATATAACATTTTGTTTTGTTGTTAATGATATTTTGCCTTAAATTTTATTTTGTTGAATATTAAGATTGCTACATCAACTTTCTTTTTTTATTGAAGTATAATTGACATATAACCTTATATTAGTTTCAGATGTATAACAATGATTCAATATTTGTATATATTATGAAATGATCATAATAAGTCTAGTTAGCATGTGTCATATACATAGTTACAGAACTTGTTTTTCTTGTGCTGAGAACTTTTAAGATTTACTCTCTTAGCAACTTTCAAATATGTAGTATAGTAGTATTAAGTATAGTTGCCATGCTGTACATTACATCCCCATGACTTATTTATTTTCACCAACTTTCTTTTGATTCACATTTTCCTGGTACAGCTTTTTCATCCTATTATTTTCTTTACCTTTCCATTTTAAGAGTGTCTTTTGTATATATCATTGGATTTTTAAACCAGTCTGAGGGTCTGTTTTTAAGTCACATAAATTTATTACAATTACTAATATATTAGAAGTTAGTCTATCTTTTTATTTTATATCTTCTAATTAGTGCTTTTTCTTTTCTTCTTTTTTTTTTCCTTTCTATCCAACAGATTAAATTTACTTCTGCTGATTTAAAATGAAATCTCTTCATTCTTTTTTATGGCTGCATATTATTCCATTGTGTGAATATGCTGTAATTTATTTAATTCATCCATTATTGATAGACATTCAAGTTGTTTCCAACTGTATTCCAGTTCTATTCTATTCTAAATAATGAAAAATCTTGTTCGTACTTCCCAATTGCAGCTTGTTTTTCAGGTTTACCTCTCCGAGTGCCTTTGGCTCCAAGAATTCATAGACCCTTTCATAGGTTCTGTCTTAGGCTTGGTTCTCCAGAAGCAGTCCCTAAGATGAGCATTCCTGTGAACATGGCTTATTAAGAACACAGCCCAGGAAAAACTGGTGGGAGAGTGGGGAAGGAGGACAGGGAAGGATGCCAGCCCAGGTACATATCAAGCAAACTACCTGAGAAGGTGACTTGGTTCAGTCCAACGGGGAGCTCTGGAGACAGTATAGGTCCCTCCTCAGCGTGTCCTGACCAGGGCAAGCATGCTCCTCCCATCTGACATCGTTACGGGCTGCCCCTAAGGAGACATAAATTCTAGCACCTCCACTGGCATCAGAGTAGAAGAGCCCTGAGGGCAGCCTGTGGACAAAAAGATACAAGCAATGGCTTTGGGGAGCTAGTGTGCACAAGACTGCCTGGGCAGACATGATGTCTGCCAGGGTGTCCTGGCCCTTGACTCAGTGCAGGCCAATGAAGAATCTGGAGGAGACACAAGGGAAGCACCCTAATCTCTGATTTTCAGCCTCAAAATAAACAATGGCCTTTAAAGCAAGGTGTGTCTAGGTTGACTCTTGTTTCCACCACTTATAGGTCATGTGACCTCAGGCAAGCCACCACTCAACCTTTTTAAGTCACATTTCCTCATCTGTAACTGTAAGAACTGACAGTTCTTACAACATAAAGCTTAGCACAGTGCCTGGTACAGAGTAAGTGGTGATCTGAGTTCCTGTCATTATTATTATTCAGCAGAACTTCTCTCAAACAATACCTGAGAGACTTTGAGCTGGTTAAACAACCACTAGAAAGCACCTTACAAAGCAAAGACGCCAGTTAATTTATTATTTATATAAAATACATAAATGGGAGGAAATCACATAAATCCTAAGTTGCTATTTTCCTTGGGGTCTATTATGTTATGAAAAACTGGATCATATTAAATTACTCAGGCCTTGGAAATTTGTAAACCTGTAAATTCCACATTGGAAATAACCATTTATATGTACTGTCACTTAAAGCACAAATTATGGTTTGTATAAAAGATTTTAATTCACCATAAATAACCCAGTAAAAACTGCATACCAGGAGAGTACTACTCAGGGCTTGCCACACGTGTAAAGAGGCTACTGGAAGTTATCACAGTTGGTTAGAGTGATGAAGTATTGGGAATGGATGGTAAAAAGGGAAGGTTTTTTTTGTTGAGTTCCTCCAAAAGCAGACCCTGAGGCAAGGGCTTGGGTGTGGGCAGTTTATTTGGGAGGTGTATTAGTCAAGATTCTCCAGAGAAACAGAACCAATAGGAGATTATATGTATATAATAAGGAATTGGATCACAGGATTACAGAGGCTGAGAAGTCCCACGACTTGCTGCCTGCAAACTAGAGATCCAGGAAGTCCGGTGGCATAATTCAGTCTTGAGTCCAAGGGCAGGAGAAGATGTGATGTCCCAGCTTAACAGCAAGGCAGGAAAAAAGGGGGCAAATTCCGTCTTCCTCCACCTTTTGTTTTGTTCAGGCCCTCAATGAGTTGGATGATGCCCACCCACATTGGGGAGGGCAATCCACTTTACTGAGTCCACCAATTCAAATGCTAATCCCATCAAAAACACCCTCACAAACACATCCAGAAATAATGTTTAGTCTGGGCACCCACCAGCCAGTCAACTTGACACGTAAAATTAAGCATCATAGGAGGTGAGCCCAGGAAACACAAGTGAGGGAGTCAAGAAGGGAGACAGGGAAGGGAGAAAAACCAATAAAGATAGCATTAACAAGCAGGTTACACTACAAACAAATGGTACTCCGTAGTGCTGGGGACCCTCTGTGAAACTGTGTGGAACGTACCCTCAGAATTGTCTATCCAAAAGATGGGGAAGCTGGGGTATTTCTCCACCACCTCCGCCTTTGGTTGAGACTTACCCCAGAGTTGTTGAATCCTTGACTCTTACAGGTTGCCCTACGAGTGGCTTGACCAAGCTTATGGGGGTGCTAAAGAAAGCATTTGGGAAGAAAAGCAGAGAGGTAAAGATGCTTGGGGGTGGGAAGTTGACAGTATATACAGGAACTGTCCACTGCAGCTGCAGGTGAACTAAGTGACCCAGGGAACACAGGGTGGGACATCCATAGCATCTGCTATAAATGTCTTGAAAATCTATCGTGACTCAGGACACAGTGAAACGTATTATCATGTGAATCCATTTTAGAACCAAACTTTTATTACAGGAAGCAAAATGTCACTAAAATGTTATTGCTTCTAAAACTTCGTTCCATAAAAATGAACTCCAAAACTGTGCTCTTAGAGGGCTCTGGGAAATTATAAATAGTCATCTTTTCTCTTATAAAGAACTATTTCTTAATCCAATTCTCCTTAGCTGCATGAGAAAATCACTATATATATTTCAGTATATAATATACCCTGAGTCAATAGTCAAATGTATCATAAATTAATGCCAGCACCAGAAGAACATTTTGGTCACCGTATCTGTTACAGAAAAATCTAAATGTTAATACCATCCAATAATTCTGCCCTCAAGTTTTCCAGGCCATTTAATTATTAAATTTCTTTTTTGAAAGGGATCCCTATTGTAAGCAATTCAGCTTTTGGTGGATGGCAGGGTTTTTTTCCTGAGGTCACCAGAGCTTTTAACCACTGCCTAAAGTACATCCTGTGCTGATTACCATACCCCGGATTAACTAGATGTAGCATGCGGCAATCACACTCCATTCAGTAGGGCCCATCTCTGGTGAATCGTAGACATTAATGACAGTTGCAAGAGCTCAAATATTATATAATCACTAATTACATTCTGTGCAATTAGTGAAGCCTCATCAGTGTGAATCACTAATGGCTGATCACCCTGTTCTCTCTGGGAAGGAGTAGACAGCCTGCATAATTTTCTGATTGTATTAGCATAGACACAAATGCCATTAACAAAGTTGGGCGATCATGAAGAAGCTCAACGTCTGTGGTGGACAAAGGCAAGTGGCTCGGGCTGATGGGCATGGACCCTTCATTTTAAACCTCAAAGCCACGTGTGTGTGGTTTGTTGATGTGACTCATTCACTCTCCACTCCAAACGGAAAACAACATCCTGTCCAACCAATCACTAAAGACCTTGCATGCAAGGCCAGTTTTAAAAACACCCTGTGGATATTTCTTTTTCTTAAAATGGTTTTTGGAGAGCCAAGCTCTAAGGATTTGTGGAACATTAAAATATGAAGCAGGTGACAAAATAGAAGGCACACATCTGAAATGATGAAGAGCTTATCTGAATTTTTTTTTAACCCTCTATGTGCTGGGCCAGTGTTTTAGTCAGCTGAGGCTGCCAAAACAAAATACCACAGACTGGGGGGCTTAAACAACAGAAATTTATTTCCTCACACTTCTGGAGGCCGGAAGTCCGAGATCTAAAGAAGTATAAGAATGGTTTTCTGTTAAAAACAATTTTATTGTTTTAGTAGGGATACATTTCACATATTGAAAATTTAGTATCTCAATTGAGATATGCTATAAGTATGAAATATATACTGAAATTTGATACTTAGGATAGAAATAGGTAAAATATATCATTAATAATTTTATATTGATTAGAATATTTTGAATATATTGGGTTAAATGAAATATATTATTAAAATTAATTTCACCTGTTTCTTTTTACTTTTATAATTTGGCTATAAGAAAATGTAAAATTACATGTCTGGCTTGCACTATATTTCTATTGGACAGCATTGAATTAGAACTTTAGTCCTCCAACATCTCTTTGCTCACCAAAGTTGAGTCAGTGGGTAAACTGAAAGATAAATTCCTTTTGCCAGAATGATTCAAGTTCCAGGTCCTTTTGTGTCCTCTGTACTCAGATTAAGATAACTGAAACCAACCATTCCTTCTTGGATACTAATATATTATTAAATGTCCCATTACTTGTCTCAATAATATTGTAAGTTTTCTCAATAATATTTTCAACACTAAAATCTTGTTAACACATGCCTATATTTAGGATTCTGGAATAATTTTTTTTCGTAATGAAAAGATTCTTATAAATTAATCCTGCTGTCCTGGTACCTCTGGCTTTTCCCCACAACACCCTGACTTCATTTGTCCTCCCATCCCTCTCTCTTTTTGTTCTGTCCTCCTGCCTCGGTTGCTAGGAAATCCTTGGGTAAGGAATCTGATATCCTTTCCGTATTTCTATTTAACACTTGCTGAAAACCCACTCTAACTTCTTCATCTGCAGTTGGGAAGAGCCATATTGTATAGTATTAAAAGTTAAAGAATTAAAAGTTAAAAATTCAAACAAAGCAATTATTTGATATTAGGTCAGAATAACTGGTTGGTTGTCTCTAACCCTCTTTAAGCAGTTTAATCCCCAAGTGTCAGAAAGAACAACTAACAAACAGCACACAGAACTTCTGAAAACCTGACCCCATGGTACAGTTTTCCTTAACCCACTCACCAGCCTGTCTTAGCCCCCAACAGGAGATGTTTAAAATTCCCTAAATGACCACAGAATTTGTCCAATATCACATCCTCATTCTAAAATACTGGATGGGGGGGCAATAAAAGAGATGGGTTTTGCCTTATCTCTTTGTTCTTTCTGGCATCAATCAGCCTTTGGAAATAATGAAATCAATGCAAACATTTGTTGGAAGGATGCCCACTTTGAAGATCATTTGCTACCTGTCTTGGTCCTTTACACGGATCCCAGGGAGGATTTCAAAGAGTCTCTCACCCTTGTTACCCAGATAAAAGGAAGAATCAGGTGTTGAGTTTGGTTTTGTGTGTGTGTATGTGTGTGTGTGTGTGGTTTAATATTTGATGAGGCTTCCATTTCATACACACAAGGATTCCAATGTGAGTTTTATTTTTCTGTCGTTTAATGGAAGTGATGCAGATTGAATTAAAGATGAAAAATAAATTCAGATCTAAAATGGAAAGAATTTTTACAGCCATAAAAGTGACATATAAGTGTCTCTCTCATATACATAAAGCAAATGTTGTTTTTTCTGTGTATGCAGTAGCAGCAATACATGGCAGAGGGGCTTAAATTAGAAATAGGGAAAGAAAGATTGGTAAAGGTAACCAGCAGACAAATACAAAAGAACAACTTACCAAAACTAAGGGAGGGAAGAGAAGGAAAGCTCATACATGAACCAAATCCTCATGTAGAAGTTCAGTAGAAAATGGGAAAAGATCAAAAAAATCAAGAACTAGTTGGAGGCCATGTTATTATAGTTATGTAGACAACTACAGGAAGACAGAAAGTCAAAAAAAAAATCTTTGACCTCTTGGTTGGTTGTTCTGGAGTGTCTTGTTTAATTTCCACATATTTGTGAATTTTCCAGTTTTCCTCCTATTATTGATTTCTAGTTTCAATACCATTGTGATCAGAAAAGATACTTGGTATAATTTCAGTCTTTTTAAATTTGCTGAGACTTGTGTTGTGACCTAACATGATCTATCCTGGAGAACGCTCCATGTGCACTTGAGAAGAATGTGTATCCTGCTGCTGTTGAATGAAATGTTCTGTATGTGTCTGTTAGGTTCATTTGGTGTAAAGTATAGTTCAAGTCCAATGTTGCCTTATTGATTTTCTGTCTGGATGATCTATCCATTGTTGAAAGTGGGATGTTGAAGTCCCCTGCTATTATTGTATTGTTGTCTCTTTCTCCCCTCAGATCTGTTAGTATTTGTTTAATATATTTAGGTGTCCCAATGTTGGATGCATATATATTTACAATTGTTATATCCTCTTGATAAGTCAACCCCTTTGTCATTATATAATGACCTTCTTTGTCTCTTCTTACAGTTTTTGACTTAAAGCCTATTTTGTCTACACATAGCTACCCCTGCTTTCTTTTGGTTTCTCTTTGCATGGAATGTCTTTCTCTATCCCTTCACTTTGAGCCTATGTGTGTCCTTAAAGCTGAAGTGAATCTCTTGTAAGCAGCATATAGTTCGTTCTTGTTTTGTTTTTTTTTAATCCATTCAGCCACTCTATGCCTTTTGATTGGAGCATTTAATCCCTTTACACTTAAAGTAATTATTGATAAGTAAGGACTTACTATTGCCATCTTGTTCATTGTTTTTTGACTATTTTATAGTTTCTTTGTTCCTTTATTCCTCTCTTGCTGTCTTCCTTTCTGATTTGATGATTTTCCCTACTAGAATACTTTGGCTCTTTTCTCTTAATCTTGTGTGTATCTACTATAGGTTTTGGTTTTGCAGTTAGCCTGAGGCTTACTTGAAACATCTTATAGATATATCAGTCTATTTTAACCTGATGACAAATTAACTTTGTTCATACACAAAAACTCTACACTTTTATTGCCCCAAGGCACACATTTTATGTTTTTGATGTCACACTTTACATCTTTTTACATTGTGTATCCATTAACAAATCATCGTAATGGTAGCTATTTTTAATACTTTTGTCCTTCAACCTTTATACTAGAGTTAAGTGGTTAATACACCACCATGTTACAGTATTAGAGTATTCTGAAGCTTACTATATACTTGCCTTTATCAGCGTGTTGTTTATTTTCATATGTTTTCATGTTACTAAAAAAAAGTGGTCTTTCATTTCCACTTAAAGAATGCTTTTTAGCATTTATTGTAAGGCAGGTCCAACGGTGATAAACTCCCTCAACTTTTGCTTGCTTAGGAAAGTCTTTATCGAGACTTCATTTATGAAGGATAACTGCTAGGTACAGTATTCTTGGTTAGCAGTTCTTTCTTTCAGCATTTTGAATATATCATCTCGAGAAATCTGTATTTTAAAAAAATGAACCTTGACCCCTACCTTACACCATCCACAAAAATTAAGTCAAGATGGATCATAGAACTAAATGTGAAAGCTAAAATTATAAAGGACCTAAAAGAAAACATAGGAGACTATCATCATGAACTTGGGATAGGCAAAGATTCTTAAACAGGACACAAAAACTATAGACCACAGAAGAACAAAAGTGATAAATTGGACCTCATCAAATGTAAACCTATACTCATCAGGAGATATCATTAAGAAAGTGAAAAGGCAAGCCATACACTGGGAGGAAATATTCTCAACCTATATAACTGTCTTAGTCCATTTGGGCTGCTATAACAGACTGAGTAGCTTATAAACAACAGAAATTTATTTCTCACAGTTCTAGAGTCTGGGAAGTCCAAGTTCAAGGTGCTGGCATATTCACTGTCTGGTGAGGGCCCACTTTCTGGCTCATAGATGATGCTTTCTCACTGTGCCCTCACAAGGTAAAAGGGGGAGCTCTGTGGGACCTCTTTCACAAGGTCACTAATCTCAATCATGAGGGCCCCACCCTTGTCACCTACTAACCTCCCAAAGGCCCCACCTCCTAATATCATCAACTTGAGGTTAGGATTTCAACATATGAATTTGGGGGAGTGCAAACATTCAGAACATACCAATATCTAACAAAGGACTCATATACAGAATTTATAAATAACTCCTATAAATCAAGAAAAGAAAGTCAAATAACCCAATTTCTTAATGGACAAAATACTTGAACAGGCATTTTCAAAAGAATATATTCAAACAGAAAACAAGCATATAAATAGGAGCTCAATATAACTACTCACCAGGGAAATGTAACTGAGAACCACAATGATATACCTTGAGCCAGACTGCTCTATTCAGCTAAAGACAATTCCTAGTGAGGGACTCAGCTAAGAACTCCCAGCAACTGAGGACGGAGTGCCTCCATCTTGAAAGAGGGATCTGGGCAGTACAACACAGCATCCATTCTTAATCTTAAAATCTCAAAAACATTCTGTTGAGTAAAACAGCCAGATACAAAAGAATGAATTACTGTATGATTACATTTAGATGAAGTTCAAAAGTAGGCAAAACTAATCTATGGTAATAGAAGTTTGTAGTGGTTACCTCAGAGAAGGGGTATTGACTGGAAAGAGAGAACTTTCTGGGGTGGCAAAATGTTCTGTATATTGATTGGCAGTTACATGTACACACATATAAAATTCTATCAAGCTGCATACTTATGATTTGTGCATTTTACACTATGTAAATTATTTCTCCATTGAAATAAAAAGCAAAGCCTGTGAGATTGGATTATAAAATCCAGCTAGGGCAATTAGGCAAGAAAAAGAAACAAAAGGCATCCAGATTGGAAAGGAAGCAGTAAAACTATCTCCATTTGCAAACAACATGATGTTATATATAGAAAATCCTAAGGAATCCACAAAAACACTATTAGAACTAATAAACAAGTTCAGCAAGGTTGCAGAATGCAAGATCAATATATAAATGTCAGTTGTATTCTCTACATTAGCAGTGAAAATCCAAAAATGAAATTAAGAAAACAATTCCATTTACAACAGCATCAACAAAAATAAAATATTTAGTAATAAACTTAACAAAAGAAATATGACTTATACACTGAAAACTATAAGACAGTGTTGAAAGACATTAAGGAAGACCTAAATAAATGAAAAGACGTCCCATGTTTATGGATTGGAAGGCTTAATATTATTAAGATGGCAATACTCTTCAAACTGGTTTACAGATTCAACACTTTCCCTATCAAAATCCCAGCTGGCTTTTTTATGGAAAGTGACAGGTTGATTTTAAAGTTCATATGAAAATTCAAAGGACCAAAAATAGCCAAAACCACCTTGAGAAAGAAAAATAAATTTGAAAGACTCACACTTCCCAATTTCAAAACTTACTACAAAGCTAGAGATTACTCTAGACTGTGTGCTGCCAGCATAAGGATAGACATACAGATCAGTAGAACAGAATTTAGAGTCCAAAAATAAATCCTTACTTTTATGGTCAATTGATTTTTGAGAAGGGTGTAAGACCATTCAATGAGAGAAAGAATCATCTTTTGAATAAATGGTGATGGGGCGACTGGATAGCCACATGCAAAACAATGAATTTAGAGTCCTACCTCACACCATATACAAAAACTATCTCAAAATGGATCATAGGTCTAAATATAAGAATTAAAACTATAAAACTCTTAGAAAAAAACATTTGTGTAACATTGGATTGGGCAATGGTTTCTTAGCAATGACACCAAAAGCATGAACAATCAAATTAAAAACACATACATTGAACTTTATCAAAATTAAAAACTTCTGTGCTTCAAAGTACACTATCAGAAAAATAAAAAGATAACCCACAGAATGGGAGAAAATACTTGCAAATCATGTATCAGCTATGAGTCTAGTACCCAAAATATATAAAGACCTCCTACAACTCAACAAAAAAAGACAAGTAACCCAGATTTAAAAAATCTATATATACATATAGATATCTATATCTGGATTATTAAATAACATTGAATATATATACATTTTTAAACTGAATTCAAAATCTGAATTGAATTCAAAAATTGAATATACATATATATTCCTATAATAAGACACAATGCAAAGCAAACAACACAGGAAGTTTGCAAATAATGGGAATGAAAATATATATTATCTAAATGTAGTAAGGAAGGGAGGAGGGTTGGGTTGGGAGGGAGGAAAGAAAAGGACAGTAGAAATATTATTAGACCAAATATGATTAGAAAACTATATAAATAAAAAAACAAATAAGAAAAAGGTGTGTCCCATACCAATAACAGACAAAATCCATTCAGAAGACAATAGTTATAAACGTGTATATAACTCATAACAACTTCACAATACTTATAGGAAAACTCATAGAAACATAAGGAGATGGACTTAGCAGTTATTTTGACCAACTACCCTGAATAACATTCTGCTGCAAAGTAAGAATTCAGATAAACTTTCTAAAAACTTTTTCAAAGATGATGTATTAGTTTGCTAGGGCTGCCATAACAAAATACCACAGAGTAGTTGGCTTAAACAAAAGAAATTTATTTTCTCACACTTCTGGAGGCTGGCAGTCCGAGATCAGCATGTCGGTAGGTCTGGTTTCTCCTGTGGCCTCTCTCCTGGGCTTGCAGACGGCCACCTTCTCACTGCATCCTCACGTGGTCATTCCTCTGTGCACGTGCATCCCTGGTGTCTCTCCACGTGTCTAAGTTTCCCTTATAAGGATACTGGCCAGGTTGGATTAGGGCTGGATTAGCCCTACAGGCTTTATTTTACCTTATACCTCTTTAAAGGTCTGGTTTCTAAGTACAGTCACATCCTGAGGTACTTGGGGTTAGGGCTTCAACATATTGATTTGGGAGGGAAACAGTTCAGCCCATAACACACGAGTAAGAAAGCAACCAAAATCCTCAGGGGCCAAAACAAAGTGAAATCAGGAATCCAGAGTGATAAGTGAGCTTTGAAACCATCAGCTCACCTGAAGCCAGATGCCACCACCTGGTAGCACAAAGCTTTCATTTTGATAACTTGCCCACACAGACAGACAGCAGGGCCCACACGAGGTGGGGAATTAGAAATACCTCACATAAAACAGCATCTCCCAGGGGCTGGCCTGCCAAGTTCACACGTTCAGCTTCAGTGGCCAGGGGTTCGCAGGTTCGGATTCTGGGAGTGGACCAACGCACTGCTTGTCAAGCCATGCTGTGGTGGCATCCCACATAAAGCGGAGGAAGATGGGCACAGATGTTAGCCCGGCGCCAACCTTCCTCAACAAAAAGAAGAGTATTGGCAACGGATGCTGGCTCGGGGCTAATCTTCCTCACACAATACAAAAACAAAACAAAACAAAAAACAGCATGTCCCAAAAAGCCACACTTAGTAAAAGTAAATCAGAAAAGAAAATCTGCCCCATGTAAGTGGAAAGCAAAAAAATTACCTGTCTCAATATGGACAAAGGGCAGGAAAAAAAAAAAACCTCCCCTGAAAATCCTTCCACAACCCAGCCTTAACCTAAATTTACACTTCTTTGAGAAGGGTTAATGTGTCCACAGCTGATCCCCGGAAGGTTGGCTTTCCAGAAGAGAGATTGCCTCCCAAACATTTTTAGGGCCCTTGGACTAACGTGACTTTGATACCCAAGGAACCAAAGCATCATTATGGAATCCCTATTAGATTGGAGCAGGTATAAGTAGAGTCCCGGCCAGGCTCTCAGTGGGTCCACTGCATCCATGGACTTATCTAATGGCATACAATGGATATATTTGGTAGTTAGCATAATCCCCACATTAGTTCCTCTGTCTATGGTGTAAGAGCTATCATATTGGGGAAAGCCAAGTCAAATGGCCCCTTCTGAAATAGCTCGCTCTGCTCTTAGTCAAGAGGTTACGTCAAAAACAATATCATATTCTAGGAGAATGACAAAAATTGTCGTCACTCTTAAAGATCTGAAGGAAGGAGGAGTTTTCTCCACTACGTCTTCATCTAATTCACCACTGTGGCCCTACAAAACCAAGACAGACACTGGAGGATGATTGTGAACTAAGTGCAAATGGAAGCAAGTCATAGCTGCAGTCACAGCTGGGCTGCATGTGGCATCTGCACAGCAGATCAACGTGCTTCAGGTGAGTGTCGTGCAGCCATTGCCTCGGAGGGTGTTTTCTTTCCCATGCTTATCAGGAATGAGGACCAGAAGCAGTTTCTATCTACCCACGATGGACAACGGCAGCCATCTGCAGTCTTGCCCCAAGGCTGTGTAAACTCTCCCTCCCTTAGACCCATGGACTAAGTACTCTATGGTCCATGGAGACTTTTACTGGTTGGATATCTAGCAGAACATCACATTGGTCCATGTGTATCCATGACATTAAGTTAATAGGACTAACTGAGCAAGAAATGGTAAAACAGAGAATGGGAGATGAACCCTATGAAGATTCAGGAAACTACCCATCATTGAAGTTTTTAGTGGGCTGAGGCATGACAGAACATCTTCTCCAAAGGAAAAAACAAATTATTGAATCTCAAGCAATGCCTGGTAAACTTATTCAGGTTCTGGTGGGAAATACTCGGGAATTCTTCTCCAACCCATCTACCAAGTGATGCAAAAGACTGCCAGCTTTGATGGGGCTCAGAGTAGCAAAGGGTTCTACAACAGGTCAGGCCTGCCTCTTGGGCCATACAATCTGACAGACCTTGTGGTATTAGAGGCATATGTGGTGGGAAGAGATGCCCAGTGGAGTTTATGTATCTCCCAGGAAAAGAATCACGATGTTAGACTCTAGAGTTCTAGAATAAGTCCATGACATCAGCAGTACAGAATTTTATACCATTCAAAAAAACACTTCCCCTCAAAATGTGATATACATATATAATAGAATATCATTCAGCCTTAAAAAGGAAGGAAATTCTGACATATACTGTAACATGAATGAACCTTGAGGACATTATGCTAAGTGAAATAAGCCAGATACAAAAGGACAAATACTATATGATTACACTTATATGAGGTACTTAGAGTAGTCAAATTCATAGAGACAGAAAGTAGAATTGTGGTTGCCAGGGACAGTGGGGAAGGGAGAATGGGAAAATCATTTAATGAGTACAGAATTTCGATTTTGCAGAATGAAAAGAGTTCTGGAGATGGATGGTGGGGATGGCTGCACAGCAATATAAATGTAGTTAATACCACTGAACTCACCACTTAAAAATGGTTAAGATGGTTAATTTTATGGTTTGCGTTTTTTATCAAAAAAAAAAAAAAGTAGGGTGGAAAAATTGCTCCTAATGGGAGCAATTTTTGGGCCCAGGCAAAAATTGCATACCCGACAGTGAAGCAGCAAGTGACTCTGCAGCCAGAATAGCCCATCATAAGCTGGATTCTGTCAGACCTGTAGAGTTTTAAGGAAGGGTGGACCCAATGGTAATCCCTTGTAAGATGGATGTGGTAGATCCAGGATGGAGCATGAGCAGGTTCACAAGGGGCAAGTAATTACATAACCAAGTGGCCAGACTTCCATGCGACCCACTACCAGTTTCTTTCCCTAAGGTAATATCTGAACCACATGGGTGGGTCCCTTGTGACCAGCTGACAGGGAAGGAAAAACACCAGTCTTTGTTCACAGGTGGAGTGACTCAGTAGATGGGTGGAAGCAGAAAATGCACTACGGCCCCACTGAGGGGTAGCCCTAATAGTCAGAAAGTCCTCCCAATGAGCAGAGTTTTGGGGCAGTGCAAATGATCATCCACTTTGTGTAGAAAGAGAAGTGGCCCAAGGGAAGACTATATAAAAACTCACAGACAGAGGCAAATGACTTAGGTGGTTGATCAAAGGCCTGGAAGGAGCAAGATAAGAAGATGAAGATAGAGATAGAGGCACATGGATAGACATAATGAAGTTAGTATGAAGTATAAAGATCTTCATATCTCATGTTAATGCCCACCACAGAAAAGACACTAAAAAATCAAGTAAAGAAAATGACTCAGCCCTCCTCTATCATCAGCTATCTCAATGCTGGCAAAATAGGTGTATGTACTGAATGGGCATAATGGTAGGTATGGGGGTCATGCATAGGCCCAACAGCATGAGCTGTCACTCACCAGGGCTAATGCTGCTACTGAATGTCTAATATGCCAACCACAGAAACGAATGGTCCTATTACGGCACCATCCCTCAAGGAGACCAACCACTCACTTGATAGCAGGTTAATTACACTGGACCCCTTCCGCCCTGGAAGGAGTGGCCATTCCTCTTGACTGGAGTCAATATATATTCCAAGTATGAGTCTGCCTGTCCTGCCCTCAGGGTCTCAGACAGCACCACGCTTAAAGGGCTGACGGAGTATTTGATCCACCAACACAAGATCCCACATTATGTGACATTGGACTGAAGGGCGTACTTTATAGCAAACGTGGTCCACCAGTGGTCTCATGTCCATGGGGTGTACTAGTTCTGCTGCACTCAACACCACAAAGAAACTGCCAGCCTGGGCCTGCCCCGTGGCTTAGTGGTTAAGCGCGCGCGCTCCGCTGCCAGTGGCCTGGGTTCGGATCCCAGGCGCGCACCGATGCACCGCTTCTCCAGCCATGCTGAGGCCACGTCCCACATACAGCAACTAGAAGGATGTGCAAATATGACATACAACTATCTACTGGGGCTTTGGGGGAAAAATAAATAAATAAAATTATAAAAAAAAAAAAAAAAGAAACTGCCAGTCTGATAGAGTAAACAACCCATTCAAGGCACAGCCAATGTGCCAGCTAAGATATAATATCATGCAAAGATGGGCCTTTATCCTCCAGAATGTGGCGCACATTGTAAATCGATGACCATTACATGGTACTGAGTTCACAGTAGGTGAAATAAATAGGTCTGGGAACCAAGGAGTGAACATAGATGTGGCCCCACACACTATCATTTCCAGTGATTTATTGAAGAATCTGCACTTTCTATCTCTGCAGTTCTAGTTTCTGTGGTTCTAGACATCCTGGTTCCCAAGAAGGGGAAGACTTTCTCCAGGGGATGCAAGTGTCCCATTAAACTCTAAATTATAAAGGCCGGCTTTGGGCTTCTCCTGTCAAGAGACCAGCAAGCCAGGAGAGGAGTCACCATCCTGGCAGGGTAATTGACCCTGATCACTAGGAAGAGGTTGGGCTGCTGTTACACAATGGAGGCAGGGAGGAAAGTGTGTGGCACACAGGTGACCCATTAGCTGCCTCTTGGTCTTCCCCCGACCAGTTTGGATGGCAAATAGACAAGTGCAGCAGCCACAGTCTGCAAAGGGCAAGGAGACCAGAGGCTCAGACTCCTCAAGGATGACTCCCCCTGGGTCATCCCAACAGGTAAGTCACTTAGGCCAGGAGAGGTGCTGGCTGAGACTTAGGGAAGTGAAGAACAGATAGCAGGGGAGGGAGAAGATGAGTATCAACTGCAGTCCCAAGACAGCTGCAGCATCAGGTTCATCCCACTAACTTCCTCTTCTAATTATAGTTTCCCCAGGCAAAAACAAGGAGAATCCCAAAGGGGCGAATTGACATGCAGCAAGTGCACCTGAGAGACACAGGGACATTCTATGGTGGACGCTGTGAGACCACCCAGAGTCCCCCTTCAGGACAGAGGCACTCACTGCAGGTTGCATGGCAGGTTGCCTACTTAGGACTCACTGTTGAGTCCCTCCCCAGAAACAGTCCTTAGCTAAAGGGAGCTTCCTGGCCCAAGGTTCCACCCCTCCCTGGGGGCAGTCTACTTCCATTGACTGGTAACTGCAGGGGTACAACTTAAAAGATAGTTGGTCTTGAATCTAAGCATATTCCTTTGAGATAGCATCAATAAATTTAGATTTACAGAAGCAAATATTTATTAAGCATATACCGTGTATCTGAACTATTCCGGGAACTTGGTATACATCAGTGAACTAAACACACAAGCATTCCTGTCCTCACAGAGTTTACCTTCTAGTGGGAGGACACAGATCATAAACAACACACATGTTAAGGGAGTAAATTATATGGTATGCTATGAAAAAACAAGAGAGAGTAAGGTAAGAGAGATGAGTACAGGTGATACCGGCTCAATACAGGGTTGACATAAGGGAAGCCATATTGTAGAGGGGAAATCATATTGTGACTTGGAATGACCTCTGACTAACTCTGGACTTTATGGCCCCTCCCAGCTGCTATAAGTTGATAACTTTGTTCTTTTGAGATCCTTAGGAATGTGATGTGATGACCCCTGGGCAGAGAATCTATGCTGATAGCCATCATCAATGACAACAGAAAGATCAGGGCATAGGGTGTTGCTCCAGTCTCTGATGCATATCAAGTAAAACAGAAGACTGCCAGGAACTAAGACCGGATGGATGCCCCCACCCTGAGACCAGATGCCTCCACCCAGTAATCAGATGGATGCCCCCACCCTAGGACCAGATGACTCCCCTACTTGGAGACCAGCCCTCTATGTAACTGGCCTGTAGTCTTTGTTCTGTAAGATGGTTCTTTGAGACGTTAGTCGGCCATCTTCCCCCTTGCTAGCAAGCTGTAATAAACTGCCCTTTCTTTTCCACCATCTTGCCTCTTGACAATTGGCTTTTGTCTCTCGGCCAGCAGATCATGCCCTTTGTGCAGTAACACAGGGATGTGGAGAATAGTTGCAATTTTAAATAGCACCATCCAGTTAGACCTCCTTGAGAAGGTGACTCTGAGCAAACTTGAAGGAGGTGAGGGAGGGATCTATGCAATTATCTGGAGAAACGTACCCCAGACAGAGGGATCAACAGGCTCAGCCCTGGTGTGCTCAGGAGACAGCAAGGAGACCAGTGCAGCTGGAGGGAGTGAGTGACAGGGTGTGTAGGAGGAGATGAGGTCAAGTTGTAAACATGTGGGAGGCAGGGAACCAAGCATGGACTTGTGGGCCATTGTGTAAGGATCTTGACTTTTACTCTGAGGAAAATGGGAGAGCCATTAAAAGGTTTTGCTCAGAGGATTAACATGGTAACTTCCATTTTAAAAGGACTTTTCTTGTTGCTTTGCTGTGAAGAGACTGATGGGGGGAAGGTAGAAGGGTAGACACCTGGAGACAAACCAGGAAGCTCTGGCAGTAATTCAAGTGACACATGATGGTGGCTCAGGGGGGTAGCAGTGAGATGATGAGAATATTCTAGGTACATTTTAAAGGTAGAGCCAACCTATTCTCTAATGTATTGACAGGAATGTGACACGGAAAAAGAGGAGTCATGGATGACTCCAGTGTGTTTTGTGTAAGTCACGGGAAGGATGTACTTTGAGGATGGGAGTCGGGGGGAAGAGTGTCAGAAGTTTTGGACATGTTAAGTTTAAGATATGTACTAGACTCAGTAGCAGACTCTGCTGGTGATCCACTGCCAAGCTGGAAGCGCCTGGGAGTTTGTGTCCCCCAGAGAGCCACTCTTGGACAATGACTGATGAGTGCAGAAATATAATAGCCCAGCTCCCATTTCTTGCACTGGGACAAATTTCAAGGCATAACTCACACTCCAGAGCACCTTTTGTGGGGTCCAGTTGAAGCCACCCTCTGTGGAACTTTGCCTGATATTGCACTTTGCTTGATTTCCTCACCTTCTCTGTCTATCCTGCTTCCCCCAACTCCTTACTAGCATCTCCTAAGAGTAGCTCGTTATAGATTCTCTGTACACAAACCCTCATCTAAGGTCTGCTTCTGAGAAACCAGACCTAAAATGACATCCATGCAGAGATGTCAAGGAGGCAGATGGATATATGAATCTGGAGTTCATCAGAGGGGTTTTGCTTAGAAAAATAAACTTGGATGTCAACCAGATATAGATGGTACTTAAAGGTATGCAGCCGAATAAGGTCACCATGAGACTGAGCTGATGTTATTCTTTCATCATAGAGATGCTTTCATCTTGAAAGTAATTCAAGGGGGCAAAACGTTGGCCTATTTCTTTGTAAATATTATTAAATTGTAATTTAATTATAATTGCAATTACAATTAATAGATTGTAACTATAATGTAATTAGATATAAAATATATAATTTTATAAATAATTTAATTATAATGAAACGTCAGAAGTTGATACTTGTTAAAACTGGGCCATGGGTATATAGGGGATCATTATATCATTCTTTTTACTTGCGTGCATGTTTGAAAATTTCTATAATAAAAATCACACAAGTAATATACAAATATGCTCTCCTTTAAAAAAGGAAATAACTGGGAGAATTGGAGGAAGGTGGTCAAAAGGTACAAGCTTCCAGTTATAAGATAAGGAAGTACTAGGGATATAATGCACTGTACGATGACTGTCGTTAACATTGCTGTATGATATACAGGAAAGTTGTTAAGAGAGCAAATCCTGAGAGTTCTCTTCACAAGGAAAAAAAATTTTTTCTTTTTCTGCTTTTTCTTTTTAATGTATCTATATGAGATGATGGATGCTAACTAAATTTTCTATGTAATCGCTTCACAATATATGTAAGTCAAACCATTATGCTATACCCCTTAAACTTACACAGTGATGTATGCAATTATATCTCAATAAAACTAGGGAAAAGAAGAAATCATTACATAGTAAAATACCGGAAATAATGCAATGTCCATCAACAATAGAATAGATATATAAATTGTGGTTTATTGACGGAGCACTGATTATGATGAACTACAACAATCTGTGATAATATCGATGAATCTTATAAGCATAATGTTGCAAGAAAGAATCCAGACACAAAAGAGTACGGATTGCATGATTCAATTTATGTAAAGTTCAAAAATAGGCAAAACTAACCCATGCTGCTAGCACGAGTGTGTTATCCTTGGGAGGGTATTGACTGAGGGAGACATCAATGAGATTTCTGTGACTCTGGTAACACTCTTTTTCTGGATCTGGTGCTAGTTACATGTATGAGTCCACTTTGTGAAAATTCATCAAACTGTCCTCTTAACGATACGTGTTCTTTTCAATACCTATGTTACATTTATGAGAACTGTGAAGGGGCTGAGAACTTAGCCTGCCATGATCTCACTGATGCTGGCAGAAAACAAGAGACTCCTGGATCAGAGACAAAGGACTTCATTATTCACAGGAATCATGAGCTTCACATTTGCATCAGTTCCCTTTGACTCTCAAGGACCATGGGGGTGACACGAAGGCGGGCCCAGGTGGATGCTACGCACACACTGGGTTTGCATCAGACATGAGGAACTCTGAGCTGAGGAAATCTCAGTCTTTAAAGGGCTGCAAGCAAATACTGCTCAAACTTGGTCCTTTAGGTGGACATTATCTTTATTATACTGGACAGCAACCAAACCCGCCCTTGCCTCAGAGGGAGACCCTCTCTCTGCCTTTGAAAGCTGTTGGCTGTGCAAACATCCTTGAACAGATATTCTGGAAGAAAAGCTGTCAGTGCCTCTGCTCACAAGACATGCAGTATAAATATGAGACCCATGGAGAATTGCCTCCCAACAATATTGCAATAAAAATGTACATTTAAAAAATCATTTAGATAAATCGTTATAGAGAAGGCCAAAGATAAAATTCTTTTGACCATTCCCCTGCTCTGAGTCCAGAGGTGATCATTATTTATTGTGTGCATTTCTTTCTAGATCATTAGCTATACAATTACAAGTATCTATATCTATCTATCTGTCTACATTTTTTTTTCAACCAAAAGATGAATACTGGCAAAAATCCTGAGAATGAGGATTGGACCAACTTGAATTAGGAACCTCTCTCTGAACAAATCCCCATGGCTGTCAGAACCTGGTGGATTGGTGGGACAAGCCCTGCTCAACTTCATGAATAAAATTTAGGGAAGATGCCAGAAGTATATACATACTTAACAAAAAGATGATTTTTGTTTAATCTGGAATTCTCTTTGCATATACATATACACAGAGAGAGACAGACAGACAGAGACAGAGAGAGAAAGAGTGATTTAGAGTACAGTGTGGAGTATGAGTTAAATATATGATATCACAGCCTACATGTCATCCTGCAGCTTATCGTTTTCACATAACAAGGTCTTGATATCTCTTCCCTTTCTTCTTTCCTTATCTCTACGTACACACAGATCTTCCTCATTCTTCTAATCTTCTGCATAATAAGCCATGGCATGGATGTACTATGGTTTAATTAAACATTCCTCTTTTGGATATTTTCAGTTTTTGTTGCTTTTGGATTTTTTCCTATTACAAGCAGTGCTTCAATTACCATCGTCAAACAGATCTTTTTATACATTTATGCAAATATTTCCCTACAGTGGATTCCAAGGAGAAGGATTGCTGCCAAATTGCCCTCCAAAAACACTGTCCCAGTAATCTCACTAGTAGTTTGAGCGTGCTCATTTCCCCATGAACTTGCCAACATCGTACACTATTATTTATTTTAATTTTTGTCAGTTGGAAGGGAGAGAAAAAGGACATCCGTTTCGGGGTTTTAATTTGCATTTCCCTAATCTCTAGTAAGGCTGAGTATATTTTCATACCTCATTTTAGGTACCTTACCACATCTTAACATTTTTGTGCCAGAGACTGTAATGGGCACTTTACGTGAAACGCTTCATTTTATTCTCACAACCCTGGTATGGTAGTGAGGAAGGGGCCACTATTTTTTCCCATGTGAGAGATGAGTAAAGTGAGACTTAAAGAAGTTAGATAACTAGCTTGGATTCACACATCTAGTCAGTGTTTGTGGCAGCAAATTCTTCCTCCAATTAATTACACAATATCTGTTCTCTTCTTCCTTAGTAAGAGAACTCAGATTGTGGAGGCAGCAACAACATGTCAGCTTCAAATCTGCACTTCCCAGCCTTCTTTGCAAGTAGAAATAGCCATAGGAAAGTTCTTACCAATGAGCTGTAGACACAAGTTGAGGGGTAGAGCTGCCTCCTGCAAAGCTGCTTGGAAGGACAATGACTCACCTGGCTCTTTGCCTTGCCCTCCTCTTTTCCGCCTCCTTAAGATGAGACGACTGAAACTGCACAGCCATCATATGCCCATGAAGTGACCTGGAGATGAAATCGGTGTTCTAAAAAAGGTGGAATAGAAAAACAAATGGAACCTGGGACACTAAAAGCATCATGGGGCCTGTTTTCTTCCACCCTAGACTTCCTGAATTCCCATTACATGAGCGAGAAATGACCCACTCTCCTTTTCTGTTATTGCTGACACAGTGATAGAGCCAAGATTTGAACCAAAGCCAAGCCCAGGTTCTTGACCCTTAAATTATACTGAATCACTGCTTCTTATCCAGGCAACACTCTCCACACAATAAGGATGCTATTACTATAGTAGTCACCACCAGTGGCCATTAAAGAGTGGAAAAAATCTTGCTCTTGGCTATTCTTCCTCAGGACAATTGGAGTTGCACTTCCTGCTTCCAAGTCAGAACAATTTCAACCTCGTAACAGCAACAGAAGAGGTAGTACTTGTGAAGGATAAAAGTAGAAATAGCCTAATACTGCATAACTTTATCAAAAGTATCTACACAGGAGAATGTGGATTTATAGAAAAGAACACGATGGCAAATGTTTAAAACAGAAAGTTCTGATTCTGGCTTTACCACTGTATTTACTGTGTGACATCAGAAAAATCACATCATTTCTATCCCCTCCCATTTCTTACATGTTAATAAAATAGACTTTTGTGCCATAGGCTTGTGATGAGAGTCCAGTGAGGAAATACACATGAAAGCTTTTCAAAAAACTCAATACTGCACTGGACACAGAAGGAATCACTATATAAATACTGAATTCCTAGTGTACGTGTACATCATGCACAGACAGCCTGAGATTACCATTATTGCATTTTAGTGACCCCAATTTTCTCCCTCTTTTTTAGCCATTATGTCATGGGAGACCCCACGAGACACAGGAATAAAGTCAGAATGGAGCAACATTGTCACAGCGAGGGGTAGGTGTGCCTCTGTGTGTGTGTGTGTGTTTAAGATTTAACCTGTTTCTCACTGAGTTTCATTTATGTCATGCAAAAGATTGCTGAATATTCATTGACCTACCCAGTATCCACAAGTATCCACGCTATTAGAAATGCATTGCTTATCTATATTTTTGAAATGTTGAAATAATTCAGTGTTGATCCTCTGCAAGATAGGTTTGCTACCTTTAAACTGAAGTGACAATAACACCCCAGCCGTCTTCGGTTTCTCTCAAGTTGTGCTGATATCCTTGATGTCGCTAACAAACCAAAGACTGCCTGTGAGAATCCCGTATGTCGCCATTAAATTGAAAAAGGCCCAAAATATCGAAATCTCACTTCTGGTAGGGAAGAGAAGAGAGAAAAGAGCAAACTGAGGGTTATTCAGGAATCACTCCGGCCTGCCACGATAAATGCCACTGGCCTTGTTCTCCTCTTCTCCAGGCTTGTAATTTTCTTCCTGAAGGTGTTTCACCTGCACAGAAAGAACTGGGCTGGAGGGATGTCTAGTAAAAATGATTTTTAAAGCCTCTTAAAACACAAAAGGCTGTGTATGGGTTACGAGCCCTTCTTTTTGCATACGCAACACAACGTCCAATTAATCTCAGCAGACTGAAGAGAAGGGACTAAACCATTTATCGTGTTTGGTCTGGGGTTTTTTGACAACCCAGTAATGTTAAGAGAAAATGAAATAAATGCATGACGAAGAACTCTTTTAAAAGATTACAAGTGAATGGGTTCAGATTTGGGCTTCTATAGCAACATTAAACAGATTCACCATCCAAATATAGATTCTGCATGTAATGTAGGGAATATTCATGCCATTTCCACAGAAAAGGCCAGGATGGCATATTATTTGGAATGAAATACAGCAGTGCAAAAAGAACCAGGGAAAGCGTGGCTCCGGGGTGTTTTATTGTGGACTTCCGAATGTCCTTTCATTGTTTCAACAGGGAGTTGTCGTTGTCGCTGGCGCTGATGGGCAACGCTATGTGATGTGTTGGCAAACAATTTTACTGTTTCCCTCTCTCTCCTTATGAATGATCTTTATAGACTAAGAATTGCATTTGGTTCCGCTTGCCGAAACAGTTATCTTTCTGGGCGTGGATTAAATGTAGATCTGGGTGTTGAAAGACATTTACATAAGTGCTGTTTGTGAACAGGGAGGCCAGTTCTTCTATTATCGCCAGAACATTTAAATCTTAATGACTGGCATTGTTGTCTAAAAGACGATGTTTTTCCTGCTGAGAAACTGCATTAGATTCAAGAAACGGAGCTCATTTCCATTCTCTCAGCAGTCTCTCTAGAAATGACATGCAGTGCTTGAAACTGTTTATTTCCAAATTCAGGCCTCCCTCGCATCAGTCATCAGCTTCAATTACCAGTTTTCCGGAGCCGAGCCAACAGGCGGTCTGACACTGGGGTCCGGCCTAATTCCCACCTTCTCCAGAGTCAAGAGCATAATGTGCGGATGAAAAGGTGCAAAGTAGCCTGGACTTCATTAGCATGCAGGGCCTGGCTGTTCTTTTGCTGGCTGCGAGTGGAAGTTCTGACACTCGGAGCTGGCTGCAAAATGAGAAAAGTCCTCTTCAGGGGAGATGGGGTCCTCCGTGGTAAGGAAGGTCATCAAAAAGACAGCCACTGCCCTTGCTCCCTGCTCTCCAGGACTGCTTATTGATTCCAGGGACACCTCATTACACGCCGGATCAACATATTATTGCCATGTTCTGGGACTGAATTGTTTACAAGTGTCTTTATCACCGGCAAAGGCCTGCCCGGCAATGCATGACTACACTCATTTGGCTGTGACCCGCCAATTATGTGTTATCCGATATGTTGCTGGGTATCTTGATCTTTGCCCGGGTCTTCTCCCAGCATCAACACAGTCCCATTTACTACTTCTTTCTAACCACTCTTTGGGAAAGTAGCCATTAGCCTGTCAGTGTGTAAGTGTGTGTGTGTGTGTGTGTGTGTGTGTGTGTCCTCTGCTACAGGAAATCTGAGCATCGTTTCTCCATTGCTTGCTATGTATAAGGTTCATAATCAGTTGGGAGAATGAAATTCTCTATTTCTCTCTCTCTCTCTCTCTCTCTCTCTCACACACACACACACACAAACACCTTGTTTTTATTATGGCATCGAGGAGAACCCACACAATTTGCAATCAGTATGCACAGCCGAAAGCATAATGCGGCTTGTTACCGAGCTCCCTCTGCTGACATACAGGCCCTAGGAGAGAGCTGTCATATTTTATTTGGGCACAGCCATTGCAAACCACTGCACAGAACCGTTTTAATCTTGCATTACAGACACTTCTACGGCTCCATAAAAGAAAGAGTGGAATAGCAACTTGGTTAAAAACTCAGTAAAGGGATTGTGCAGCCTCTCCTCGCTCCCCAAAGAGTGGAGGTGAAGCCATAGTTGTCAACAGAGAGCATTCTGCAATGCAGACCTGATTCCCATTCCCCTCCAACGGTGACTACTGACATCAATTTAATGATGTTGCATATTCACAACTTCGGTTTATTTTTATGAATACTGCTTGGAGAAAGTTTAATGACAGCCAAACATTTGGGCCATCTCAACCAAATACTAAAAGGGGGTGCATTTCATTTACATCTCCAGTTGCCATCAGGAATGGCTCTTTAATGAGTTTTCCAATGGGAGATATAGCAAAGCAAATGCCAAGAAATTTGCCTTTACTTTTCCTGGAAGAATACATCCTTGACAATGGGCACCGACTATAATGAGTGAAATAAAACTCAAGAATCTGACTGCCTTCAGAAAGGTGACATCAGTAAGTACATTCATTTCCAGCAATTTCTCAGATATATCTGGTATTTATCTTTAAATTAATTTGCTCCAGGCAATTTTTTTCTTCTTTCCAATTTTTGGAGAGGAGTTTTGTAAAGTTATCAAGTTCTTTTTGTTCTTTCTGAAATCCCTGGGTCCTGGCTTCCTGACAAATAGCTAAATAAAGACCCCTTGTCAGGGTGCTTCAGCTCAATTAAAGAGTTAATGCAAAGATGTTTGCTCCACCAAGCGTTTGAGGACACTGCAAATTCTTGGTGTCATCAACCAACAAATAGCCTTTGGAAGAGAAGATGATGATGGGAAGGATTGTTCTTAATTTTTTTTTTTTTTTTTGAGACATGATTGCATGTGGAGAAGTTTGGTCAAGGGATAAAGATAGAACAAGTGGGACTGTTTACCAAGGCTCCCATCTGAGGAGCAAGTCTCAATGTGTTTGGGATTCAGAGAATGCAGAAAAGGATGACTCTCAAGATCTAGGGGTCATCCAAAAGGACAAGGGTTTCTTTACACATTTGTAAGAGATTTTAATAACGAAGCAGTGGGAAAGCCCAGTCAACAGGCAATTAGGGGTTGAATGTTCTAGGCAGAAGGAAGAGTTCCATCCAGGGGCTTCTGCCAATTTTTATAACCGGGTCATCTGTCATTTCAACCATAAAAAAGAATTTGTTTCTGTGATGGCTCTAAAATTTCATCTTCTTTATGAATCCCCCAAATTTGTGCCAAAAGGTTCTCTTCAATTAACAGGATGGCCAGTGATCCTAGATCCTCTGGATTTCTTCCCTGTCTTTAGGAATCACATATGCCTATGTATCTTTTCTGATGGTAAATGGAAAATGCATACATACTCTGCAAGCACAGTAGTATGGTGAAATGATCAGATGGTAAGTAACAAAAAAGAACCTTGTTTTAAAAGTCATTTATTATATATAACTTTGTGCCATGGAACTTTCTAGAAACTTAGCATATATTTACTTATTTATTACTCACAACAACCCTGTGACTTAGGTATTACTATTCCCACTTTCCAGATGAGGAAATCTTTTGACACATCTAATAGAATTTTCAAATGTTCTCAAGGTCACAAGGCTAGTGACAGAGGCAGAATTTAAACACAGATGTGACCCATGGCAGAGTCTATGCTCTGTTCTGCCTCTCCTAGAGCCAGCGTCCATTACAAATTTCCAAGAATCCAGTAAAGCACATTTTCTGCATGCCAGTCAACATCAGTGCACAAAAAGTTGCCAGTCCTGATAATGTGTTGAAACCGTCATCTTTTACACATCGATATCCTTAGCCATGAGGTGGGCTGAAACAAGCCTTTTTTGATTGATATAATAAAGACAGTTTTGATCCAAAAGGGCAATTCAGGACATTTAATAAAAAAGCGGGATGGGAGTTGCATGCTCAGGGAGCTTTAGAAGTGCCCCCACGAGTCACTAGGAGCAACAGAGGAAGTCTTGTCAATCTTTAGCACTTAGACTCATCCCAGTTGTCTGCTGATCTTCCTTTGCTGGTTCTACTAAAACACAACAACGATACTTATTCCACTTCCTGTGGACACCATGGGCCAGTTTTCCCACAGGCTTACTCTCCCTGTGGAAACCTAGTGACTAAAGACACAGTCACAACATAGATTAGATCCCAGAGTTTGGAGGGATGTCCATCCTCTGACTGCAAACCCACACAAACCTGCTCATAAGTTCTGGAATCCTCCTTTGGCTCATGTTTCCACTTTTCTCTGCTGTCCATGAGAATGCTACCCACTTTCTAATGCCCGGGACAATGCATTGTTCAGAATGTCCCCTCCTGGACAACTGGCCCTTCTGACATGAAGGGAGATGACTTGTCCACAGGTATCTTTCCTCTTCAGTTCTCCTTCCTTTAGCATCAGTAATCTCTAATCTTCCAGCACATTCATGCTGCCCCAGTTTCTTCTATGAGAGAAAAATAAACACTGCTCTTATCAGTTAATTTTGCACTAAGATATCAAAGATTCAAATTTCCACATCCCTCCTCCACTTCCCATTCCCTCTCCAACGGGTAGTACTTGCATTTTCAAAGATAGTACTTGCATTTTCAAAGAGGGCAATGCTTGACACAAGGGAACAGTACATCATGGAGAAGTGGTGTCTAAGAAGGGGAATTCTTCCAGGCACCTTTCGGGTGATCCATTCCAGTCACAAACACCGCTATTCCTGCATGTAGAGGTGTGTGTCACCTAAGCCTCCTGTAGGCTGGGAGGATTTCAGACTTACTTGATTTTCAGAATAAGCAGTTGATGACTCTAGCTAAATCTACTAGAAATGAGGTTGACTGATCTAGATCTCAGCCCAAAGGCATATGCATGCTGGTCACTCCCTCCACCCAGCCCTTACTTCTGTGTCCTCCCTTTGTCTTTGCACAGACACACATCGAGAGTCCGCTGTGTGCTCCCACTGTACAAATGTTCTGAAGTCTAACCTGCATTTTCTGCCCTCAAAGAGTCAGCAATAAGCAGCAGCAAAAAGTGTCACAAGACAGTAAATGACTAAGGACAAAACAACAAGTGTGTATAATAAGAGGTGCCCTAGGATTGCAGACAGGGCTAGACCCCAAAGGACTAGCATAATAGGAAAGGCCTCTTATATGAGGTAGGATAGGAGTATGTCTTAGAGATTTGAATAAGTGGAAAAGAACGGGTAGGCAAGATATAGTATCCAAATACGGCCATCTCAGTTCTTCCATTCCTTTACCACATGCAGCTCCTCTCTTCAGAGGAGGAGCCCATTTTCCATCCCCACCTTGTGACTGGCTTTAACCAACAGAATGAGATGGGAATGACATTTTGAGACTTCCAGTGGCACAGGCCTTAAAAGGACTAGTAGCTTCCACTTCTTCCCTCTTGGACCCCAGCTGCCATGTTGTGGGGAAGTCCAGGCTGGGCTACTGAATGATGAGAGTCCATGTGAAGAGAGGCCCTGGAAGATGAGAAGCCATCTTGGTCATTCTACATGAATAAGCCCAACTGACACTCCATGGAGAAGAAGTACCCAGCAAGTCTTGCCCAAATTCCTGACTCATGGAATTGTGAAAAATAATGAACCGTTGTTGTTTTAAGCCACTAAGTTTTAGGGTGGTTAGTTAAACAGCAATAGATAACTGATTCAATGGGGATAAAGGGGAGTACACGAGCATTGAGATGCTTTCCACGTGAAAGGATGGCGTAAATAAAATGAGAACGCATGCACATGGTATTTGGGGAGCCCTAAATTAAGCAAACCTATCTGGCTAGAGCGGACATTTCAGATTAGCAACTAGAAGAATACAGATTCATAAACTGGGCCCAGAGAACTTTAATGTGGGAAGGAGATCTTCAAGACTATTCATCAATGCCCTCTGTAGCAGATGCAGTCAGTGTCCTGTCCGGAGACCCTTGCCCTTATACTTCAGTGCGTACCAGCTCAATATCCAACCACCAGTACCTGCTTCTCATTGTCTGGGTGCTTTTTTTGGCCCCTGCAGCCCACTCTACCTATGCAACAGGCCAGAAGTGCTGGGGAAATAATGCCCATGAAGAGGAACCCTCAGCCAGTGACTAATGGGAACTGGGGTAGAAATACTCCAGCTCAGGTGGACTTACTCTAAGGCAGGTGTTCTACACAGTTCCCCAGAGTTTTCTCAGTAGAATCAAATCCCAGTTGCCCACAATGGTAACTTGCTTTATAATGCACTTTAATGGCCACCTCCCTTTCCCTGTCTCTCAACCCCACTCTTTTACTGGCGTTTCCTGAGATCACCTCCCAATAAACTGCTTGCTTTTGGGGAAACCCAAACTAAGATACTCTCATTTTACAGTTAAGAAAAATAAAACCAAGATGCAGATTTGGGGTGAGTGCTGTAACAAAGTGAACAAAAATACGCAGTTTTTCAAACACAATAGAAATTTATTTCTCCCCATTAAGAGAGGGTGAGAGGGTAGACTCTGCTCCAGGAAGTCATCTTGCAAACCCAGGTCATTGGAGGAGCTTTGTCATCCTCAATTTGTGGCCTCCATTAGCATCATTCCCAGACAGCAAGAAAGAACAGGAAGGTGCAAGGATGAGATGACAATTACACCCACCATTTCTGCTTGCAATCCATTGGTGAGAACTTAGTCACATGGGCTAAATGTAGCTGCAAGGGAGGCTGGGAAATGTAGTCCAGCTGGGCAGCCATGTGCCCAGCAAAAAGAGAATAAATTGGTGAGAAGTAGCATACAGGAGTCTCTGACACAGGAAGATTAGGTGATTGCCCAAGAGCTTGCAGCTAGTTAGTGGGCAACTAGAACTATAAGCCTTCTGCCTACCATTTTTTTTCTTTCTACCCCCACTGTGGCAAGTCTCAAATGTCACGCTTAAGAGTCTGATATTCTGGGGCCAGCCCGGTGGCAGAGTTGTTAAGTTCATGTGCTCCGCTTCAGCAGCCAGGGATTCACAGGCCCGGATCCCGGGTACAGACCTAGGCACCACTTATTGAGCCATGCTTTGGCAGGCGTCCCACATATAAAATGGAGGAAGATGGGCAGAGATGTTAGCTCAAGGCCAATCTTCCTCAGCAAAAAAAGGGGAGGATTGGCAACAGATGTTAGCTCAAGGCTAATCTTCCTCACCAAAAAAAAAAAAAAAAAGCATCTGATAGTCTGCAGGATTCATCTCCCCTTATAAGAGAGCCAGCAAAGCAGAATAAGCCCTTGGAAACCCTCTCAAGTTCAGTCTACACGAGGGTGCTAGATTGGACTTTCTGGCCAAAGCAAATGGCATAGTCACTACTGCCCATGATCTTCCCCTTTAAGCAGAGCCAACCAGCCTCACTTGTAGCCCATGTTGCCCCTTGGTGAGTATTTTTTAAAACATAATAATGGCCCTCCTCCTCAAGGAACTTTACTGCCATACACCAGAACAGTGTCTTAAAAACCATACAAATCTACAATAACAGCAATGTGAAGGGTGCCCCTGGAGTCAGGTGAAGCTCGATCTGTCAGTACTAATCACAACTCCTGGCCAGGGGAGGGAGAGACAAGAACCATCAGACTGGCTGACATCCATGATGATCAGAGACATTTTACAGTCATCGTTGAAGAATCTGGACTTACTCTGTGGCTTGCAATTATCCACAGGCTAATAAGTGCTGAAGCTCTTTTTTTTTTTTTTTTGAACCCCATATCAGGAATGGAGATGCTCACCTGGCATCAGCACCCAGCAAAGCTTATTTAAATATTGAAGTAGAGGAAAATGAGAGCAGACAGGTTTATCTAAGTGAATCCTGCTTATCTCTTATATGCTGACCCATATTTTTCAAATTCAGTTTTTGACTAGATTTGGGTTTAAGCTGGTCATATATGTAGAACTTGTCTTTTTTTTTTTGAAGAGCAATGGAAGCAAATGAATTGAAAGAATTTCTTCATTGGAAAAATTTGTTTAGTAGCTCTGCCCTGTTTTCCTCTCTCAAATTAAAAAAATAAAATCCTTTAACTTCGATAGAGATAGCACTGAGTTTTTAAATCATTATTCTGCCCCTTGGCCATTCTTCAACTTTTCCCCAGATAGAAGGTATATTTCTTTCATAATTAGGTTGGAAATAACCAGGGTATGTGTTGCTTAAGTTATTGAACATCACCTTTGTAGAGATTTGAACTCTACAAAGTAAGGTGGTACTCTAGATTTTTTCCCCAACAATTTTCTGTTATGCACAGCAAACCTCCCTCCAAACGCAGACCTCAGTCTCATTTAAGAGACCATGTTGAAAATATGTGTCTAATCACCAAGAGGCCCACCATTTATCAGGATAATCTTTCCAAACTCATCAACTTTAATGGTATCCAGACGGCTTTTCTGGAGAGGGCTCATCAGTAAAAAAAAAATCTCAAAATTTCAGTGTTCTGTGGCTTTACTTACATAGTCAAAAACATAATCAGAGTTCCCTGCCTTCTTGCTTAATAGTCATTTTCTGCCCATATACTACCTTGAAAAATAGTCAAACAAATGTAAAGAAGATAAATATCAAGCATAAAAGAACCACAGCCCAAGGAGATGGGTTGTGTGCATAAAAATGAGTAACATCAGAGCTGCAGATTAAGAAATGGAATATGTTGGTGTTTAAAATTAGAATGGTTCCCAAAAGAATTGATAATGTTCCATTTAAGAAAAGAAATGTTTCCAAATCAGCCCACTGAATAGAGAAGTCTGAATCAAAGTCAGAAATTAATAAAAAAGATGCAGACAGAGACCCCCCATCATAAAGAACAGAGACGATTTGTGTGCTTATAAAAGCCTGCAAGGCCCGGCGGTGTCCATAGTTCTAAGGGAAAAAAATATAATGAAATGCAAGAAGAAAATGTTAAAAACAGAAATGAATGTACCTGGTAGAAAAGCTATTGTCCTATTCTTGTGACACAATGACTTGTTTTCTGGAAAAGTAATTCTTCAATTGAGCCCAGGCAAGCACTGCATTCAGTGTAAAGTCGTATATTTAGACCTGAAGTCTGAAGGGTGTGCCTGTATTTAAAGCTCACTGCTACCCCAGGCTCATTAGAGTACAAGGACAAGGCTCTATCATATTACTGCTTCGACACTATTCAGAACTTTGGGGTAGTTTACAGTGGCTTCAAGTACTTAGATTGTCAGCAGCGTAGGAAATAGAAAGTAGAATATTGAATAGGTGAGGTGTATACATCAGACATGAAGGAATGTATAGACAAAGATAAGAATCCTAGTGGAACAACCTACTATAGTGAAGTCCTGGCAGAACAATTCCAGGGTAAACACAGACTTCTAGTAAATAGAGCTGCATTGCACAGGTTGCAAAAATTAGAGCAATCTGAGTCTCATTCAAGATCAAATGGTTCCTTTCTAGACTTTATATGAGGAACAGGGCTCTGCTATGGGTGGCGGAAAGATAAAGGAAGATAATCAGAGCCATGAAATCTTTAGTGCAGAGACAGGGACAGCAAAGGAAAAGTGTCTAAATTCAAGTCTGTTTTGACAACAGGATAGCATCCTTCTGCAAGTGCTTCCTTGCAAATTCGGGCCAACCCAAGGTTTAGGCTGACATACCTGTGCTTTGTGGGAAGCTGCCAGGAGGCTGGGGGGCACTGGCTGGTGGGGGAAGGTAGGAAGGAGGAAGTGTGGTCAGGAGAAGGAATGGGGAGAAGTCGCTTAAGGACTATATCCAGCCAAAATAATCCACCCCTGTTTTCTGGTGAGAATTTGTTTTTTATGTATTCATTTTTGGAATAAATAATATCTGCGTGTAGGGAGAACAGCGAAAGGGACAGAAGCAATACAGCAAAGAGCTGGTCTCCCTCTCACCTACCTACCCGGTTCCCCTTCCAGTAGCAATCACCAAGACCCTTCCTTACCTTGTAAATATTTCCATTACACAAGTCCAGTCACTCAATTTCAATCCGTGATATCAAAGAAAAAAAGCTCCCCACCCCATCCAGTCGCTCCCCAACACCCACGTCTTTCCCTCCCCTTCAGGTTGTTCTTCGCTCAGTCCCCCTCTCCAGCAAGTCTGTTCATCTCACGGTCTTTAATAGACGACCTGCCGACACTGTGATGACCCAGGCGTTTTTATTTTTTTTTTAAAGGGCAGGGTTATTACTTAATGATAATGACTTATTTTCACATTGTCGACTGCTGATGTTTAAAAGATAAGAAGACATTTGTCTGGGCGGACGCCTGAGGCCCTCGGACACCGGGAGACCCTGCCAAAACGTTTCCAAACTGAATAGTCACTGGGCTGCCAGATAATTCAGAAACTATTTGTATGAGGTGTTTATCAAATTATTAACCGCACAGATGTTGTTTGGCTGAAGAGCAGCTGAATCCCCTCTCTGGCAGCCACCGAGACAAAGGTCTCCGGGAATAATTGGAGATGTGCATGGAATATTAAATTAATTTACTGCTCTTAATTCTTATGCAAATTCTGACCTCCGGTGGCACCTATCAATTACTCCGCTCGCAGAGAAAGCGAAGGCGACAGTTTCTTTTCTTCTCTTTGCTTTTTTTTTTTTAACGACTCAAAAAAGGAAATATTTGCAATAAGCAGGCGGTAGGAGCATCACGTAACTGGAATTATTTAATTGAATCGCCAAGTTTTCGGGGACGTCCGTAGAGGATAAAACCCCAGGACGCAGGGGAGAGGGCGGGAGGGGTGCGGAGGGCGGAGGAATTTGTTGGTTTGACTGCACACCTGTGGGCAGCGGGAAAACACAGCCAAGACCAGGGCCCCGTGCTGGCAAATGAAACGCTGGCCTGCAGGCGGCCGTGGGCCTTAGCGATGCTGCGAGGTCGGCGTTAGCGCCCGGCCGCGCCGCCGCCACCGACTCCCTGTAAGCGCTCCACGCTTCCGCACCCCCGGGTCAGGCTTGGACGCACCACTGCGCTGCTTGCCTCCCCCGCTGCCTGCAAGGTCTCCATCTGAGCTCTGGCTGCCTTTCATTTATCTTTTAAGGGTGTTAACCCGACTTTACAACGCCCGACCGGAAAAAAAATAAAGATTTTATTCTTTGTTTGAAAAACCAAAGCACAACGCTGCGCACCCATGTTCAAGTCCCACCGATAGCCCGGGTGGGCCGAAACGCGATGTGTCTCCCGCGTGGAGAAGTGACACCCACTCTTTTCTCTGAATTGAGCAAACGCCCGGCTTTGCGCTTGTGGCTTAAACTCCGTGCGGTTTCTGCGCCCCGGTGGTGGGTTGTAAACTAGGGTCTCTGAGTCTTTCATCATCTTTTTAATAAGGAAAACCAAATCGGGCGCTTAATGTCATCAGCCCCGGCTCGACCTCGCCGGGACCTCGGCAGCCCGATGCTGTCGCCAGCGGCCCCCGGCGCAGTCACAACGCGCCGCCTTTCAGCTCCTCGCGGCCCCCACAAAAGCCAGACAACAATATCAATTAATCATGCAGCCGGCAAACAAGATTTATCCCGCGACAAACAGCCCCACCGAGAGCCGCTCAATGGGCGTGATTAGCATGTGAAAAGGCGAGCAAAACTCCGCGCTTCAACAGCTAAAGAGCGATTTGATGGGGCTGGGATGGGGAAATTACTTGATTAGCGTCCGTCGGAGGAGAGCACGGTTACAGCCCCTCGGCCCGGAATCCGACGGGGGAACAAAACTCGCTGGTAAATGCGGCGACATGGAGGGAGAGCGGGCCAGGGAGGGTAGCGCGGGGCCGCACTGCGGAGACGTGACCCCGGTGGAGGCGGGAATAGAGAGCCAAGGGGATGACCTGCTGGCCACGGCCAAAGCCCGAGGCCGCAGCCCACAGGAGCCGCGACAGCTGGTTCTCACTGCTCTCACCTGGGGCTCCCAGGCCGGGACAGGGCGGACACAAGACTCCCCCACCCAGTGCTGGAGGTCGGACTTGAAGCGCTGCCCGGCTCTGGTCCGAAAGAGAGAGGGAGGCGTGTGTGGTGGAAGAGGCCCACCCACGCCGGCCCTGGAGTCCCCTGCGGCCCAGCCTCTGCCAGCTCTGGGGCTCCAATGTCAGTCGCGATGCCCGCGGTGCAGCCGTTCCACGTCTGCGCGTCTGCAGTTCCACTCGCGCGGACAGAGAAGATTGAAGCCGGGCAAGACGTGTGTTCCGGCTCCTCCGAATTTAATCACCCTGTTCTGACTCCTCGAAAACTTGTCGTGTTTGGGCTTGGCGTTTGACCAAAAAATGGTTCCGTGGCTGCACCCGTGGGGAGGACTTGGGGAATTGGGAGGGAGCGCCCTGAGCTGGGGGGGGCGGGGGCGGGCTGGAGGCTCGCAGAGGCACTCGGGGCAGGAGCAGTGTGCCGCTCGGGGTGCGGGCGCGAGAGCCTTAGGGTAGGGACCTGGATGGAGCAGGCCCTGGGGCTCTCCCTGGGCTTGGGTGGGCAACCCCGGCCTGCCTCGGATCAGGATACACAGGGCCAGAGCTGGCGGCTTGCGAGGCTGCTCTTCCCGGCCTCCTCCCAGACTCGGAGGGCCGCTCTGAAGGCCCGCCGCCCAACCCGGCCCAGGGTTTGGTTTGGGTATACTCGGGCCTCGTAGATGGCGCTGTTACTTGGGGGAGAGAAGAATGGGCAAAACGCTAAGGGACAGCGTGGCTCAGGGTCCGCAGGGCAAGGCCAAATGGAGGGTGCAGGCACGCTCAGGCCTCCATCACCCCATCTTGGGCAGAGGCCCACGCCTTCCCCGCAAACCCCCCCCACCCCCGACACTGCTCCTGAGCTAAAGTCTGCGCCGACCCCAGAGAGAGAAATTTAGTTGCCCACTCGGCCCGCCTGTAACCTCCCCTCTGGGCGCCTCCCCACACCCCCCTGCTCCCTGGCTCCTCCCAGTGCGGGGGAAGGGGAAAGGCCCCCACCCTGTCCCCAAAGGCTCAGATGAACTCCCTCCGGGTCTCAGGACCCACTAAAAGGGTCCTTCCAGTTCACGCTTCGAATCGAGTGCACAGGTGAGTCTCCGGTAGGCGGACCTCAATTTACCTGGGGGAGAGAATCTAATTCGGCCTTCGTGAAGTACGTTAACACAAATGTAATAAAGACTTCAACAGACAGGTTCGCCAAGGCCCCGCTCGTCTTCAGTTACCCTGCTCCTTGGCACAAATGAACCAAGCACCAAGGAGTCAAATCTTCTTTTATATCAAAGGGGGGGGAGTGGATCGTCCCCATCGAGCTGAACAATTGCCACCCAGTTGAACAGGGTGTCAATTAACAAACCGCTGCTCGTGGCCGACTTCAAAAAGGTTAATACTTTCTGAAACCTCTCTGGTGGCGAGTGTGCAGCGAACAGGAGTTCGCCCCTCTCCTCCCTTTCTCCTTCGCCCTCTCCCTCTGGACTCCGCGCTGAAGCCGCAATGAGGCTCCCTCCTCTTCCTGTCCCCAGTCAGACTCCGCGAGCCACGGCCCGGGCTAGGCGCCCGTGCAGAGGTCAGAGAGGGGCACCGCGGCCGCAGGCCTGCAGGGCGCACCGGTAAGCAGGGCGCGGCAGCAGCGGAACGCTCTAGCTGGGAACCCAAGACCCGCCAACTTGGAGAGCGCACACGCCGGCCGCAGATCCCCAGACCCGCGGCAGTCTCCAAACGCGCAAGCCCCGCAGGCAGCGCGGCGGGACACACGGAAATCTGTGCCTTGCACACCCGCCCATCTTTCTCCGTGGGACACTAACGCGCCGTGTGGCCGGAAGCGCTTTCTCCTGGTGGCTGGGGCTGTGCATTTTAATTCCCAAGCCCAGTGGTTGAGTCATCTCTAAATTGGCGAGCGAAGGGGGCGGTGGCAGGAAACCGGGTAGCTGAATGCCTTTGCCTGCGGGGTGGCAGAGCCCTTCCCACCAATAGCGACGGCTCAGGGCTGGCTTTGTAGTTATTTTTACAGGTTCTGCCCGGTGCCCAACATATTGCCCTGAAAAGCAAGAGGCTGCTGCAATTTATTCCAATGGGCGGTTTTTAAGAAGCTGGCAATTTGAACCGGCTGGGTGTTATTTAGTGCAACATGAAATCAAATGATCCTATTTCTCAAATAACAGTGTCTGTGAGGAGACGTGAATCCTCTGAAAGGGTAATTGTCTGCTGATGGTGTTTTCTATTATACCCGATCTTGGCCTAAATGATGCGCGGCAGCAGGGCTGAGAGCGAGGGGTGAGATCAGTGCGCGAACTCGCGCTCTGGAGGCAGGAAAAGGCAGCCCCGCTCGCGTCTTGGCAAGTCGAATGAACAATGCCACCCAAAGCGCCACCAATTTGACGTCATTTTGCAAGTGTCTGACATCATTAGACATGAGTGATCTTGTGCATAAGAGAATAAAACTAACTCTCCTTTCGAAACGTTGGGAATCGTTAGAGATTGGAGACTGCCATCACCCTCACTGTATCCTGGCGTCGTTCAGTCAGACAACAGATCGACGATAATCTGGAAAATAAAACCTACCTGGGCTCCCCTCTTGCCCCCATGTTAATATTGAGAATGCCAAGTCCTTCTGTCCAAGGACACACTTCTGTCTAGGATCTTTCCAGTCCTGTTTCTGGAACCCAAATTCAATTTCTGGGAAAGATATTGTATCCACGAGGCGCCTATTAGTTACGCGGCATGTGGCACCTTTTGGAGGAAAAAGTTGGCCCTGAGCTTTTAAATTGTCCTCCGTGGGCCCAGCCACTGTTTTGGGTGGAAACCAGATATAGGAGTTCAGCTTGTGTCTGAGAGAAGCACCGACGAGGAGCAAATTTAAGAAATGAGCTTAAGAACAGGGACAAAAGTGGCAGGCCGCGACCTGCGCGTCTGGCCTCGGGGCGTGTCGGTACCCGCGGTTCGAGCGCCAGCGCGCACACTACTGATATCTGGGGCTACCTGTCTGCAGAATTATTCCCGGTTGCAGAGATGGTCGCAGGCAACAGCCTTGCCCATAAACCCTTTTTACTTATTACTCAGGCACCTTGAGGGGAGTGACCTCCTCTTCACACTAGCCTTCCGGCCTGGACAGAAGCGGCTTCGGCCATTCCGGAGAAAGTCACCTCCAGGACCACACCCAGACCAAGGACAAGACAAGGCTCTGAGCATTTCCTCCATCCCCACCACCCCTGCCCTTCAAACTTTTTTCCTAAGGGGGATTTTGTATGTTCCGAATATCCTGGAATTGTAGGCACAGCCTACACCTTCCGCTAACTTGCAGCATTTCAGGCTGATCCTCCAAGAACGAATTAGTAGCTTGTTTCTGCTCTGGCTTGGCAAGTTTATTTTTATATTCTCTTTGGATATTTTGAGATTATATATGTATTTTTTCCCATACTGTGATCTCTGTTTACAAGTCCATTTGGTTGTTCATGATCTTTCCCCCTTCCTTGGCGCTACTTCCCAATATCTAGAGAAGCCGAGGAAGAAATGGTAATTCCCGCATATCCGAGGAACCCGGCCTAGGATCTTCTATCCCTTTCTCAGAGGGAGGTTCAGCCACCGCACCTGGAGCCCAGGCACCGGACACCAGGCACGCCGTTCCTGGAGCTCTCTCGGACCTCTCTAGCTTAAGGAAAGCGGGTAGCCTGGGTTCAGTTCGCGGCGTCCCCCCCAGGATGTCATTGCTCGGCTGAGCAGCTGTTCTCCTGCCAGGCCCGGGGCACCGCTGGACACCGGGCCTCCGGAGCCCGGGTGTGGCCCTCTCATTGTCACCCTCCCGCTCTGCATCTGAACAGCCCGGGCTGCAGTTTCCTAGGGTCTTCCGGGGACATCCTCGCCTCTCCTTGCTGAAAGTTAAGCCCTTCGATGCGATCATGAAGTAAGAGGTGACCCTCCCTCTGGCCCGCGAGTGGCCTCTCAGGGACCCCTCCGAGGCTGCCGCCCCCCGCGCAGACCGGGAGCTCTGCTTTTCTGCGTTGCAGCAAAAGCATCCACCTGCCTCTTTGGGACAGAACTGCGCCAAGGCGGCGGGGTACAGTGTGAGGGCAGCCGGCCCCTTTACCCACGAGGACCAGTGCGGGGCGCCACCTCCAAACCCGCACTCACACCTCTCCCAGAGGAAGGGGTGGACACGCCGGAGCCTGTCCTCGGCCCCTTAAGGAAAAGAGAGTGACAGCAAGGAGTCCCCCTAGTAACCCCAAAGGGGCTTAGATCGGCTCCCCGCGCCTCCTCCCCCATCAATCAAGCTGGGCACCCCGGAGACTCTGCGCCTTGAGTGTCGTTAGCGTCTCTCCGCCGTCCCGAGGCTCCAGGCTCTTGCGAGGCTTCATACTCCCTCCCCCCGCCGGGCGTGCCTGCCCCTGGGTTGGCATGGACCCCCCCCCCCCCGACACGGGACAGGGCTGGGGTCCGTGGGCTGGGGAAGAGAAGGGGCTTGGGGTGGCTCGACCCGGCCGCCACATCCCCGCCTGCAGGGAAACCCTCTCCAAGTGCAGGCGCGAGGGGTTGGGGGCTGGGAGGAGACCCAGCGGGGCCAGGGCTCCCCTCCTCCCAGGGGTCTCGGGTCCCTGGAACTCTCTAAGCCCCTGTGGCGCAGAGACAGAGGATTCAAGGGAGAGCTCTTCCTTCGCCCGGGGCTGTTTCCCGGGCCCTACACCCCTTTGCAGGGGGAGGAGCCGGCCTCGCCCAGCTCTTCGGCTCAGACCCAAGCTGCCCGGTGCCCATACCTCCCCGCTCTGCTCTCCAAGCCACGCTTTCCTCCAACCCCCACCCCCGCCGCCCTGCCCTTCCGGGACCCACTGACCCTGGGGGCGCGGAGCGGCCGCCCGCGGAGCCTGGCCGGGCGCCGCGCGGAGGAGGAGCCCGCAGCCCAGACCCGCAGCGCGGCGCGGTCGGCCCTCGGCGAGGGAGCGCAGAGCTGCCTCCCCCACGCCCTATAATTTAATCACACGAGACGTTAAATCATCAGGCCGCTCATTAATCATCACGCGAGTTATTGGGACTGAACGAGCCGCCGCGTGTTTTGACAGCCCAGACCCGTTGGCGGGGTCGGGGTGTGTCTGGTTTGGGGGTTGAAGAGGGTGTCGAACCACTCTTGGGAAACACTGCGAGCCCCGAGCGGGCTGAGGGGGTCTCTTGCCTGGGAAAAAGATTCGCCAAAGTGCAGGCTGGGCGTCTGAGTTTGGTCGAGGGTTTGTCAAAATCCCAAACGCATCCCTCCCGGGACCCTCTCCTTACTATTTGGATTTTGATCACGACGCTTAAGACAGCCTGCGGCGTATCCGTCAACAGCATCTTAATTTGCAGTTTTTCCGGAGGGCGAATTTGACCCGAACTTGTGCATCTTCATTACCTACTGCGGACGGTGTGAAATTAATGCGTTTGAAATACAGATGAAATCATATCACTGAAGTCATTTCAAAGGACAACTTTTCCCCCAACTCAAATGGGCTGTGTGGTCTTTTCCATACTATAGATACGAAGAAAGGAAAATAAAGGATTTTTTTTTCAATTAAATCCTTAATTTGAGGTTTTCTTTTTTAAAATAATACGTGTGTTTCACTTTAAAGTCGTTAGAAACTGGTTTTATTTTCTAGTTTTTTTCCTTTTCCTATTTCTATTAGATGGATTTTTCAAATGAATAAACAAATTAAATGAAAATTCATATGATTTGATTCCATACAATGGAAGAAGCAAGTGAAGTGCTGTAAAGAGTTGTCTTAGTGGCACAAGGAGAGTAATTAGTTCTCAGCATTTAGGATCTAACTCACCAGCAGAACAATGAACAAAAGAAAGAATATCTCCCCTCTGGTGGGGGTGGTGTAGATAGGAATCTGTTAACCAACTGTATTTTTTGTAAATATCCAGTATGAAATTAGTATCTGGAAGAAATGTAACTCCCAGATTAAGTCCTTTCCCTCTTTAGCATAAGCCAAGGCTAGTGTGTAGCAAGAGAAGGCCAGTTCCTGTTCTGGTAGGAAATGGCTGTGAATTTAGTTAAGCTGGCAAGTAGATTAAATCAAATTATTTCCCTTTTAAAAATATAACATAAAAACGAATGTCAACTCAAGACATGTTCAAATGCAGCTAAATTGCATTTTACCTTTTTGACTAGAAAGTGTGATCAATCTAGTAAGCAAATAAGTACATAAATCTTGACCCTGTGTTTATGTTTTATCACAGAATATGATCGATATTATTAAATATGTCCAAGACCATTCTTGAGATATTTTCTCCCCTATTTATCTGTTGTCTGCATTTTTCTACCCTACTCACTAACACACAAAGAGATAGGTATCAAAAACTCAACATACACAAACACTGCTACGTGAAATTCATAAATCCTACAGAAGCTAGTGAAGGGGGGAAAAAGCCATAATATGAGGTGAATTTTTTTTTTTAAATAAACCAATGGAAAAAAATATCTTGGCTAGCTTTATCTGTGCCTAAGTATGTTCTGCAGTTGCAGGGACATTTGTTGACCAGACTGAGAGATGACTTTCTATCCTAGCAGCTCTTTCTAGTTAAAGTGGCCATTGGTAACTGCCTGCTAAAAATCCTATGTGAAGACTCTGTTTTAAAACTGGATATTTTCAGGCAGGCCCGTGGCTTAGTGGTTAAGTGCACGCGCTCCGCTACTGGCGGCCCGGGGTTCGGATCCTGGGCGCGCACCAAGGCACCGCTTGTCCAGCCATGCTGAGGCGGCGCCCCACATACAGCAACTAGAAGGATGTGCAACTATGGCATACAACTATCTGCTGGGGCTTTGGGGGGAAAAAGGAGGAGGAGGATTGGCAATAGATGTTAGCTCAGAGCCAGTCTTCCTCAGCAAAATGAGGAGGATTAGCACGGATGTTAGCTCAGGGCTGATCATCCTCACGCGCGCGCGCGCACACACACACACACACACACAAAAACTGGATACTTTCGACATAACCTGCTCTATCCAGACAGCATGAATTGGTGAACTGGGCAGTTGTCTACTTCTCAAATGTAGAATGAGGATCAAGACCACATGAGATGCTTGTGAAAAAAATTAAACACACAATGTTTTGTTGAATGGAGCCACCAAAAATGAGAAAAATTAATTCCTTCCGTTCATTTGCTATTTTTCATCATGATACTGCTTTTGCAGACATCATGCATTTGACTCTCATGGGAACACCAGAGGTCTGATTCCAGGAGATTTTAACCTCTCTCGCTCTGCTTGGGGAAGTTACACAACTTGTTCACGACAGAGCAAAAGTGAGAACCCACATTTTCTGACTCCCAGTCCAGTGCTCTTTCCAAACATCTGTTTAAGATAGCTAACACACACACTTTGAATTTTTCTCTTTTGAAAGCCCTCCCTCCATCACTCAGTAAAGCTAAGTGCTAGAATATTCTGCTAGAATATTCTGAACCTCTTTCAGAGTGTAACAAATATGGAAAGTACTCTTGACTGGGGCTCAGCTCAGACCCTAGTTTTAGCTCTGACCACGGACCAGTTACTCTGTAACTTGAGTTGGGTTCCCCCAGAAGCTGACATTGAGACAAAGATTCAAGGGCAAGTAAATTTTTCAGCGGTTGCTCTCAAGAAGCAACATAGAGGGAGCAGGGAAGAGAAACAAGGAAGGGAAGAGCAATAAACTGAGTTATCAGGCAAGTTACCATTGTTTGCAGCTGCAGCTTAATCCTGCCAGAGGAGCTCTGAGAGGCAAGGGAATTGTAGTACCCAACTCTTGTCAGTCATTGCTTGGCTGTTAATTTCCCGTGGCTGGAGACCTGTCCCACAAGAGGCAGCAGAGGGCCGGCCCGTGGCTTAGTGGTTGAGTGCGCACACGCTGCTGCTGGCGGCCCGGGTTCAGATCCCGGGTGCGCACCCACGCACTGCTTGTCTGGCCACGCTGAGGCCACGTCCCACATACAGCAACTAGAAGGATGTGCAGCTATGACATACAACTATCTACTGGGGCTTTGGGGGAAAAAAATAAAATAAATAAATAAATAAAAATTAAAAAAAAAAAAAAAAAGAGGCAGCAGACTCTGGCCATCAGTGAAAGCCCTGAGGCAGAGTTGCAGGTGCTGGCAGTTGGATGGTGAGCCAGTGAGCATGGAAGTAGCGAGAGCCATTATATTTTCAAAAAATGTCCACAACTAAATTTCCCAGCCCATACGTTCTACAGTGTGGCTTGCCACTCTCCAATCAAGAGGTGGACTCTATTTCTCCACTCTCTTGAATCTGAGTGAGCCAATGACTGCTTTGACTAATAGAACACAGTGGAAGTGACACTGTACTGGCTCCAGGCATAGGCTCTAACTGGCCTAGCAGCCTCCATTTCCTGTTCCTTGGCATGCTGGCTCCCTCTCAGAACCCAACCACCTGCTGAGAGAACTGCCAACCAGCAGAGAGGGATCAGGTGGGCATGCTGGCCAACAGCCCCAGCTGAACTCCAAAGCCGATGGCCAGCATCAACCACCAGCCACGGAAGTAAGCCATCTTGGACATCCAGCCTAATTGAGCCTTCCGAAGACATCTGACTGTAACAATATAAGAGACCCCGTCATGGTTAGTTTTATGTGTCAGCTTGGCTAGGCTATAGTACTCAGTTATTTAATCGAACACTAATCTAGATGTTGCTGGGAAAGTATTTTGTAGATGTAGGTAACATCTAAAGTCAGTTGACTTGAAGTAAGGAGATTATCCTCAATGAAGTGGGTGGGCCTCATCCAATCAATGAAGGCCTTTAAGAGCAAAAACTGAGGTTTCCTGGAGAAGAAGAAATTCTGCCTCAAGATTGCTGCATCAACTCCTGCTGAAGTTTCCAGCCAATTTTTTTAAAAAAAGAAAGATGGAAAGAAAAAAACCCATATATATATAATATATTTGTGTCTATATGTAGTTCTATTTCTCGGGAGAACCCTGACTGATACAGACCCAAAGCAAGAACCACCCAGCCGTGCCCAGTCAACCCATAGAACGACAAAAGGTAATAAAAATCATTTATTGTGCAACAACAGATAACCAGAACAGAATACAACATTGATATATCCTGCTTTTCAGGGCCTCAGGTTCATCATCTCTACAGTGAATATCTTTTCTAGATTTACCTTTTAGGTCTTTTTCAACTTTCTTGTTCTCAGAATCCCAAGACTCATTAATGAAATGGAATATTTTGCTGTCATTAAATTGATAATACATGTTTTACTAATACTGAAACAAGCAAAATATGAAATAATTAATAAAAAATGAAATAAGATAATATGGACCAATTACTAAACTATAAAAATTGGAGGACTTGGAGAGGTTATAGAGTTAATTAAATAGTTGGTAGGTTAAGGTGAAAGAGGCTTTATATCTGCTTTCTCTATAAGGTTGCTTAAATAAACCTTAAAATATTTCTGTGGTTTTATTATGAGGGAGATTTTATCTGACGCTTTTATAAAACACAATGACGCTGACCTTGTCTACAGGCTTTCCACAGAACAAGAGGTAATCATTTTCTTCAATGACGTAGCCAAAATATTCTGGAGATGTAGTTGACTATCTTATTGGAAATGACATGATGTCCAATTATTCTCCTACTCTTGGAATGCCCAGGTGCATTCTCTGAGATTTGAGAGGTCATGGGTAATCTTGTATTTCTGTTTCACGCCCATAGCAGATAATATTTTCTCTTTTTGTCTTTTTTTTTTTTTGAGGAAGATTGGCCCTGCACTAACATCTGTTGCCAATCTTCCTCTTTTTCTTTCTTTCTTTTTTTTTCTCCCTAAAGCCCCAGTACATAGTTGTATATCATAGTTGTAGAGTTGTAGCTCTTCTATGTGGGACCTGTCTCAGCACGGCTTGATGAGTGGTGAGTAGGCCCGTGCCCAGGATCTGAACCGGCAAACCCCAGGCTGCTGAAGCTGAATGCGTGAACTTAACTGCTACCACCCAGCAGGCCCCTCTTTTTGTCCTTTTATTACCCAAAGATAATGATGTCATAATTTCCAACATGTCCATTGGAAATATACTCATAAAGAGAAATTCAGCTTTGAAATAGTCAAGGAAGCTTAAGAAAGGTAAGCGATTTAGAGAATGTTGGAGAAGGAATCTCACGGGGTGTTGAAAATGGAGACATGATAGAGAACTTTGCCTTCACGCTCTAGGATATCTTAGTTTCTCTATACACCTTTCAATATCCAGTTGGGCTGAGGCTCTTTCTTCATTTCATATCGTCAGTTCTAGACCACTGAATTATTTCATCTCCTCTACTTTTTACTTAAAATTCATTCCATTGATTTACAGTTCCTGCTCAGTGATGTAGGGAGCTGGAAAGACTGTTGTTCCCAATCTTGCAACAATAAAAGCCAGAAAATCAGCAAGTACTCTACAGTAGTTCCTCCTTATCCATGGTTTCAGTTACCCTCAGTCAACCTCAGTCTGAAAATATTAAATGGAAGATTCCAGAAATAAACAATTCATAAATTTTAAATTTCCCACCATACTGAGTAGCGTGATGAAGCCTCATGTTGTCCTGCTCTGTCCTGCTCTGGACGTGACTCATCCTCTTGTCCAGAGTATCCATACCATATATGCTACCCACCAGTTAGTCATTTGTTAGCTCTCAGGGTTATCAGATCGACTGTTGCAGTACTGCAGTGCTTGTGTTCACGCAACCCTTATTTTACTTACTAATGGCCCCAAAGCGCAAGACTAGTGATGCTGGCAATTTGAATATGCCAAAAAGAAGCTGTCAAGTGCTTCCTTTAAGTGAAAAGGTGAGAGTTCTCAACTTAGTAAGGAAAGAAAAAAAGTCATATGCTGAGGTTGCTAAGATCTACGGTAACTTTTATTACAATATATTGTTATAATTTTTCTATTTTATTATTAGTTATCATTAATCTCTTTCTGTGCCTAATTTATAAATTAAGCTTTATTATAGGTATGTATGTATAGGAAAAAACATAATATATATATAGGGTTTGGTACTATCCATGGTTTCAGGCATCCAATGGGGATCTTAGAACATGTCCCCCACAGATAAGGGGAGACAACTGTGTAATCAGCAAGTAAAAAAGTCATTTTCATGAACATATTGGAGTTGCTAATGTCACAAGGCAACAAACTGGCCCAAGACTTAGGCTCAGGGTTGCTCATGCCAATCTCATCCATCTTCCAGTTTCTGAGTGCGTCCACCTAGTTGTTCAACCCAAATCATGCAGGGGCAGTTGAACAGTTTCCTTTTGAGCAAGGTAGTAGATTACCATAGCACTGTAATAAATCTTGAAGTCAGTCTTCTCCAACTGTCTTGTTTTTTTAGAGTTGTTTTATCTATTCTAGGTCCTTTGCATTTCCATATGAATTTTAGAATTAGCTTGCCAATTTCTACAAAAAAGCCTGCTTGGATTCTGATTGGGATTCCATTGAATCTATAGATCCGTCTGGGAGAACCGACATCTTAACAATGTTGAGTTCCTGAGCCATATTTCTCTCCATTTATTTAGATCTTTAGTTTCCTTCAGCAATATTCACAATTTTCAGTGTACAGAACTTTCACATCTTCTGTCAGATTTATCCCTAAGTATTTTATATTTTTTAATGCTATTATAAACAGAATTTTTAAAACTTTGATTTCCTATTGTTTGTTGCTGGTATAGAGAAATACAATCAATTTTTTATATTGATCTTTTATCCTACAACCTTAATAAGCTCACTTATTAGTTCTTAGCAAGGCGATAGAAACCAGAGGTCAGACACAGCCTGGTCTCCCTGCTCCCCTTTAGCCAGCTGAGAGGACATTTGTTATCTAGAGGACCATGAATTGGTTTCTATTTCTCCATCTGCTGTGGGACCTTGAACAAGAGAATCAAGCTCTCAGAGCCTCACGATCATAATGCTTACCTTGCCACACTATATCAGGACTGACGGGATCGGGTATTTTAAAGGCCTACCCAGGGCAAACACTCAGTACATGTCACTGCCCTTTGCCTTATATTCTAAGCTCCTTATGGAAACTTCTTTTGTGCCCCCAAATGCTAAACACCCTTTAGGCCCAGAGTAAGTGCTCAAAAAGGCCTTATTTGTTGAACTATCATGGAGTACTCAATTAAGGAGCCAAAGTCTATGTTCTTAGCTAACGTATATGCTGTTTCTAAAGATAGCAGATTCTGTCAGAGTCCATTTCTCCTTGGTCCAACCCTGGAAGTTACCTTCACGGTTTCTGTTCAGCCAAGGGCAGCCTGCTTCTCTCTGCCTGAGGGTGTTCTGTGGTCCTAGGGTGCACTGGGAAGAGAGCATGGAAGATGAAAACCACTAGGGAGTTAAGACTCCAGGAGCAACTCTCCACTAATGAGTGATGGGACTACGTAGATAATAAAAACCCTACCTTCTCATCCCTCAATTCTGTTCTAGTCTACATCGGCCCTTCGAGGTCCCCGTTGAATTGAGCCACAGTTGCACACAGTGGTAACCTGCTGCTCAAGATGCCTTATATGTGCTTCCTCCCTTCCCTGTCTCTCATCCCCTCTTTCTCAACCACTTCCTGGGATCACCTCCTAAATAAACTAATTGTGCCCAGAAATCTTATCTTGAGGTCTGCTTTTGGGAATCAAACCAAGGCAGGTCAAAATGATCAAGCTAGTTAGTAGCAGATCTATAGGTAGAACCCAGGTCTTCTGACTCTAGACTATGTCCTTTAGTCTCACTGGATACGGGAGTAATACACGTGAAGCCATGATGACACGATGTTGAGTAGTATAAACCTGGACACTAACAGTGCAGTACTGAGTTGTCTCCTAAGAATGGTGTTATGAAGGACAGATCTGACTGTCTGGTTCTAAGCAGCAATATAAACAGCTAATGATTGAAGGAGGGGCTCAGGTGCAGGTCACTGAAGCCAAGAAGGGATAATTTCTCTAAAATAATGGAATAGTAGTAGTATGGGGTATTAAAAAAATCTAATGGAAATTGGGGAGAGGGGATTTAAAGCAGAGGAGCACATCTGTGGATAAGAGTTAATGATGCAAGTTTTAAAAAGCCCAGAGGTATGTGTCAGCAGCATTTCCTGTACCACATGTTTCCATAAGCATGACACATGCACACATTTCATGAATGACCCACTAGTAGTACTACAGTGGGGTGGTGCTGTGATATACCAGAAAGATGCCTACCCCCATGACATTATTAAGTCAATTAAAGAAAAACAAATAGAAGTCACTGCATTAAATGCCACCACTGTCAGTATCATAGTATATGAAATAAAAACAAGTCTATCCTTGGGCCGGCCCCGTGGCTTAGCAGTTAAGTGCACATGCTCCACTGCTGGCGGCCCGGGTTCGGATCCCGGGCTCGGATCCCAGGCACGCACCGACGCACCACTTCTCCAGCCATGCTGAAGCCACGTCCCACATACAGCAACTAGAAGGACATGCAACTATGACATACAACTATCTACTGGGGCTTTGGGGGAAAAAAAAAAGGAGGAGGATTGGCAATGGATGTTAGCTCAGAGCCGGTCTTCCACAGCAGAAAAAGAGGAGGATGAGCGTGAATGTTAGCTCAAGGCTGATCTTCCTCACAAAAACAAAAAACAAAAAAAAAACAAGTCTATCCAGAGAGGACTGATTAAATTGTTTCACATAACATCCATAAAAGGAAACATTATATAGCTGTTAAAAAAGAATGAGGTAGAGCTATAGCTCTCCATATACTGATATACAAAAATCTCCAGGATATGGTAAGCAAAAACACAAGAATCAGAAACGTGTAAAGAATACTACCATTTTTATTTAAAATGATATAATAGCTATAGATATAGAAATGTAGAGATATACATATGCATATAGACATAGACATAGATGTATGCTCAGAATAATCGGGAAGGCTAATTAAGAAAGTGGTAACTGGATACCTCTGGGAAAAAAAAATTGAGGGCTGGTGGCAGGGATAAGAGGGATATTTCTCACTGAATATCTTATTCACAGTTGAATTTTGCATGACGTATTGCTTTAAAAATAAGGAAATAGGGGCCGGCCCAGTAGCGTAGCAGTTAAGTTCGCGCATTCCACTTTGGCCGCCCGGGGTTCGCCGGTTCAGATCCTGGTTTCAGATCCTGGGCGCAGACCTATTCACCACTCATCAAGCCATGCTGAGGTGGTGTCCCACATAGAAGAGCTACAACTCTACAACTATGATACACAACTATGTACTGGGGCTTTGGGGAGAAAAAAGAGGAAGATTGGCAACAGATGTTAGCACAGGGCCAATCTTCCTAAAAAAAAAAAAAACTTGAGCTTTAAAAGAAAAAATAATGAAATATATGAGATCTCTCTTAGAAGCCAGCCATCAGAGAAAGAAGCTAGACTATTGAATGATGCAGGACCGTGTGAAAAGAGAGGTTCAGCCAATAGCTATACCAAGGCCCAGCTCGAAGAGTGAAGACATCTTGGACATTCCAGCCTCGGCTGAACTCCTAGTTGAATGCAGCCCAGTATATAACCCAGGTCACCCAGCCGAGCCCAGCCACCTACAGATTTGTGAGACATAATAAATCATTTTTGTTGAAGACCCTGACACACACATACACATACACACAAGAAAAAAGAAAGGAAAGAAATGTATAAGAGAAAAAAAACAGAAGGAAATGTTGAATGCAAAAGGGTAACTTTTCCAAAGTAGATTCCAAGGTAAGTATGAGGTGCATTTGGGGTCACTCTTGTTGCTGCTAAGTGATAGCAAGTAATTGTGTTCACAACAGCAGTCCTGGTTGAGGGCATCCTACAGCAATGGTTCAGTGATACAGTAGAAAGCACGTAGATTTAAACCTTGGGCAAGTTCCTGAACCTCCCGAGCCTCAGTGAAACAGTGATAATAACACACATTTTACAGAGCTCTTGTGAGGCTTGAAGATAATTCCCACAGATGATTCTATGGCTAAAAGATAGTGGGTATATAATAATCATTGACTTCTTCAACCACTACCATCCCACTCAGCTGTGTCAGTTATCTAATGCTGCATAACAAATCACCCCAAAACTCAATGACTTAAAATAGCAAGGATCATTTATTATCTCATGGTTTCTGTGGATCAGAATTCAAGAGCAGCTCGGCAGGCCAGTTCTCTCTTGAGATCTCTCACGAGGTTGCAGTCAGATGTTGGCTAGAGCTGCAGTCATCAGGAGGTTAGACAGGGCTGGAGTATCCACTCACACTCCCTCACATGGCTGGTAAGTTGGTACTGGCTGTTAGCAGGAAGACTCAATTACTCTCCAAATGTCCCTTACCTCAAGACTGCTCAGGTGTCCTCACAACATGGTGGCTAGTTTACCTCCAAGTGAGCCACCCTTGAATGTCACTCACTGTCACATGAGTTAGCCCTGACTCAATGTGGGAGGGGACTACACAAGGGCATGAGTTCCTGGTGGAAAGGAATATTGGGGGAATGTTATGGGCTGAGTTTGTCCCCCAAAATTTATATGTTGAAGCCCTGACCCCCAGTACCACAGAATGTGGCTATATTTGAAGGTAGGACATTTAAAAAGGCAATTAAGTTAAAATGAGGTCACTAGGGTGGGGCTAATCCAATAATTGCTGTCCTTATATGAAGAGGAGATTAGGACACGACTAGAGGGAAGATCATGTGAGGACACAGGGAGAAGGTGGCCATTTGCAGGCCAAGGAGAGAGGCCTCAGAAAAAAACAACCCTGCTAACACCTTGATATTGGACTTCTGGCCTCCAGAACTATGAGAAAATAAATTTCTATTGTTTAAGCCGTCCAGTCTGTGGTTCTTTGTTATGGTAGCCCTAGCAAACTAATGCAGGGGCCATTGTGGAAGCTAGCTTCCACAGTGACTATCCTATTGCATTTAAAAAATAATGGCTTCCTCAGACACAAGGCTACCTATTGTATAACTATATTTATATGAAATTTCCAGGATAGGCAAATCCATAGAGACAGAAGGTAGATTAGTGGTATCCAGGGACTGGGGGCCCAGGAGAATGGATAGTGACTGCTAATGAGTATAGGGTTTCTTTTCAGGGTGATAAAAATGTTCTGGAATTAGGTACTGGTGATAGTTACACGACTTGGTGAATATACTAAAACAACTGAATTGTACACTTTAAGAGAGTGCATTTTATGATATGTCAACTATACCTCAATTTTTAAAAATGGCTTCTTATTGCTACATCTTCCCGTCAGCTAGTATTTTTGGGTGGTCTTCTGGGCTGGGTTCTGATCCTAGAGCTGGGCTGAAGAACACCAAAGAAACATATGCCAGTCTTCCTCCCTGCAGAAGACTTATGATTGAGTTATGGTAACGAAACATGGCTTCAAAATACTCTCAATGCATTATTTAAGTAGCTGAAAAGATTCTAGCTTGAGTCCAACCCAAAAAAGGTCTACCATTGCGAAGAAGCACTGTCTCTGTCTCACCTTCACAGGCCACACTCCAATGTCTGCTCCAACTGCAGTGGCCTGCCCTGGACAGGACACAGCCTCTCATGCCTCAGTTTCCCTGCTGTAACAAACACTTGCCATTGTGAAAAGCAGTAGAAGACAGTAGTTGAGAGTTCGGGCTCTGTGCTACATAATGTGGGTTATAATACCACTCCTCCTCTTATGAGATGTGCCGCCTTGGTTTGATGGCTTAACCTTGATGTGCCCTCAAATTCCTCTTGTAAAAAATGGGGATAATACATGTAAAGAGCTAGGAACAAAGTAAGGCTCTGCTAATATTAGCTATTTATTGGTGCACATGAGCGTGCACACACATAACAACCATTAACACAATGAATCAGTTGCCATTCCTCTTCGGTTACACGTAAAAGTCCTAGGAAATTAGGAATGCTCCTAATTCTCAGGGAGAAGTTGGAACCATTTGTTTATTGAATGTTTTCTATGGGCCAGGCCTGTGCTAAGAGCTTCTCAAATGTTACCTCATTCACAACTCACAATAATTTCATAAATAAAAATATCATTACCCTCATTTAGAAATGAGCAAAATGAAGCATTCAAGATGTTAAGAAATGTGCTCAGAGCCACACACCTGATATGAGGCAGAGTCAGGATTTGAACTCGGGTCTTCTGATTCCAAAGCATGTGATCTTTTGACAACATGGTGCTGTGTGCTCCCTTCCGTGTCCTGGTTTTCTGTTCCTGAGGGGTGGTGGGCTGGGATCCATACAACTGCCAGGGTTGACACAAAAGGACTGAAAATGAGTCTGGGATTGAGGTTCCCAACTGATGTCAGCTACTGAGTCAGCAGCAATGAGTTCAGGTGACCTGACCCCTTTGAGTGGGCATGTGAGTGCAGGGCCAGCAGCGTTGATAAAGAAGGACAGAGAGGACGCTTAGGAAATGACTCTGAGAGACAGACAAATAGTAAGAAGCAGAACAGGGGCCCTTACCTCTGATGACTCTCTTCGTCTCCCAAAGGGATATTCTTCTTGCTCTCTGAAGAAGTGATGCCAGCTTGTGTTTACCGAGGGCTAACTCTACCAGGCATGATTCTAAGTGCATCACACAGACGACCACATTTAATCTTCTCAACAAGCCTGAAAGGAAGACACTATTACTATCACCATTTTACAGGTGAGGAATTTGAGACACAGCAAGGTTAAGTAATCTGCCCAAGGTCATACAGCTTCTAAGAGGAAGTAGTAGTATACCACGCAGAGGGGCACTTGAGCCAAAATTCTCAACCTCTGTGTTCTACACTTCTCTAGGACACAATGGCAAATGTTTGTTGGAGCCGGGAGGGTGTTCTCTGTGGTGGACACCACCCAGGTGCCCCAGGAATGAATGAAGCCAACATTTCTACACAGACACAGGCCATGGATAATTGCAGACAATAAGAAGTGGAATGTTCTACACCTGGTGCCCTGTCACCTTGTAAGCATAAACACATAGCCATCAAATTAAATGGTATTTATTATGCAAGACCCTTGGTTTCAGTCTGCTTGTGAGTTGTAAGAGCAGGCCTAGAGCATCCCTTTGTTTCCAATCCTTGTAGTTAGGAGTACTTGTTGAACCCTGATGAGAAGTGCATCTAAGTGGCAAACAATTATGAAATCCACCAAATGATTTTTGAGGAGAATCTCAGCATTCAAAGATTGCTCATGCATGACATCAGCACCTACAGGGATGCAAGGATGTTGCCCACGCACCAGGAGTCCAAGGCTGTGGAGTAGTCCCTCCCAGGCAGAACCAAGACACCATCCAGGGAGACACCACGCACGGAGAAAAGAGTACAAGGACTTGAGTGTGTGGAATTTATCACTTCTGAGGATTCCGCTTTGTCAACAAATGAATAATCCTGGAGACCTCGTGGAAGCACAAATTCAAGGACTTCAGTGGAAATAGGCATGCAAGAGCTGTGAGACAGAGGGAGCCCATCTCACTGAATTAGTGAGGCTCTCGCTGGAGCCATTCAACTACTCTATTGTTCTATCGTTTGGCTGTTATTTAGCTTTCATAGAGCTGGTGTATTTTAGAGACCCACAGATTAGTTGTTGGTTTACACGATATGAAATAAAATGAGGGAATCTATGATTTCATTTTATTTATTGGAATTTGCACCTGATTCTTATTGTTTTAAATTAGCTATTACGAATACATTTGAGCAAAATGTTCTTAGTAACCTCATGCCCTCCTGTATTAGTCAGGGTTCTCAAGAGAAACAGAACCAGTTAAGATAGATAGATAACTATATCTATATCTAGATCTAGATCTATATCCATATCTATATCTATATCTATATCTATATCTATATCTATATCTACATCTACATCTACATCTATATCTATATCTATATCTATATCTGGAGAGAGAAAGAGAGAGATTGATTAATTTTAAGGAATTGGCTTATGCAATTGTGGGGGTTTGGAAGTCCAAAGTCCACAGGGCAGTCCTGCAGGCTGGACATTTCAGCAGGAGTTGATTTTGCAGTCTTGAGTCTGAAAGCGGTCTGGAGGCAGAATTCCTTCCTCTTTTGGGAACCTCAGTCTTTTCTCTTAAGGCCTTCAACTGATTGGATGAGGCCCACCCACATTATGGAGGGAACTCTGCTTTACTCAAAGTCCACTGATTTAAATGTTAATCACATTTTAAAAATACCTTCACAGCAACATCTAAACTGGTGTTTGACCAAACAATTGGGCACCATGGCCTAGCCAAGTTGACACATAAAATTAACCATCGTACCTCTCCTCTTGACCATCATCACCTCCCACCAAGGATGACATCTTACCTTCCAGTTCCTGCCTTTCCACTTCCAAGTAATTTATGACCTCCCCTCTTTCCCCACCATGCTAATCCATCTTTCCACTTTATCTCTATATCTGCACTGTCCCATACATAGCCACTAGATACACATGTCCTCTAAAATTTAAATTTTAATTAAAATTAAATGAAATAAAAAATTCAATTCCTCAGTAGCACTAGCCACATTCACATGCTCAATAGCCACATGTGGCTTGCAGCTACCGTATTGGACAGCGCAGAATAGAACATTTCCATCATTGCTGAAAGTCTATTGGCCAGAGCTGCTCTAGATGGTTCTTCATTGTAACTTTGCCTTCACTATCTAGGCTTCTCTTCTCAGACATTGACTCCTTTTTTAAAAATTTATTTTTTTATTAAGGTAACAATGGTTTATAACATTATATAAATTTCAGGTGTAGATCATTCTATTTCGACTTCTTTATAGACTACATTGTGTTCACCACCAAAAGTCTAGTTTCCATTCATCACCATACAACTGTGCCCTTTTACTCCTTTCACTCTCCCCCCACCACCCTTCCCATCTGGTAACTACCAGTCTATTCTCTGTGTCTATGTGTTTGTTTGTTTTTGTTGTTTTTTTAAATCTTCCACATGTGAGTGAAATCATATGGTATTTGTCTTTCTCCATCTGACTTATTTCATTTAGCATAATATCCTCAAGGTCCATCCATGTTGCAAATGGCAAGATTTCATCTTTTTTTTTGACTGAGTAGTATTCCATTGTCAGACATCAACTCTTAATCTCAGAGTTCCAGGTTTTCAGTCTCCTTCACCATCTGGATAGTCACATAAATCCATTGAGAACGTTGTAGAAAGTTGTTTTGGTGCATTTGCGTAATTGTTGCATGGAATGTTTGTGTATTAGTCAGGATAAGTGTGCCAGCTGCTGAAACAAACAACCTCAAAACATCAGTGGCTCAATATAGTGAAGGTTTAGTTCTGGCCCAAGACACAGTTCTGTGCTCAATGCTTTGCAATCATCCACTCTTCTTCCAGGGCCTCAGAGTTCTCCATTGGATCCTCTGCATCTAGCTGGCCAACTAAGGAAAAATAAGGAAGAGAGTGCAGGATGTTTGGAGGCCAGGCCTGGAAGTGGCTATATCACTTCTGCTCATACTTCATTGCCAGACTGGGTCATATAGACCCATCTAACCACTAGAAAGGATGAGAAACATAGTCTTACTGAGTGCTAAGGAGGAAAATTAACAGAATGGTGAACACATAGTGTTATATCACAGCATGTAAAAAATGCATTCTATGTCAATGAATACTATTCCTCAAATAATGAACCATGTATATGTGTAAACCCTTCTGGGTCACAAAATATATATTTTACACAACTCATACAAGGAAAATAAAAAATATCAGTAGCTGTCAAATGATGAGTTTCAAGGCCATATAGAATGGAGGATAAGAAAGGATAGACTTTGGATTTGGAAAAGATCTGTTTGAATTCTAGCTCTACCACTAGCTGGTCAAGAACATACTGGCAGCATGATCTTCGGCCAGGTGCCCTCAAAGGACTGTTATTGGGTTTAAATAAGGCAATAAATGCTTATACTGGTGTAAATGCTCAATGGGTGGAGGGGTTCCATATACATATTCATGTGGCATCACAGCCTTTCTCCCTACTTTCTACTTTTGAGTCATCTCTACTTAAAAGTGAATTTTCTAATAGCATAGGATGCAATGTCAAATATTTCTGAATAGTGATTGCAAAATGAAATACTTTCCATGTTCATGTCTGTTACAGGTTGAATTGTGTACCCCCTAAATTCGTATGTTGAAGTCCTAATTCCCAGCACTCCAGAATGTGACCTTATTTGGAAATAGGGTCATTGTGATATAATTAATTAAGATAAGGTCATACTGGAGGAAGGTGGGCCCCTAATCCAATATAACTGGTTTCCTTATAAAAGGGGAAATTTGGAGACACACATGCACACAGGGAGAATGCCATGTGAAAATGACATCAGAGATCGGGGTGATGCACCTCAAGCCAAGGAATGCCAAAGATTGCTGGCAAACTACCAGAAGCTAGGCGAGAGGTACGGAGCAGAGTCTTCCTCAGAAGGAACCAACCCTGTCCACACCTTGATCTCAGACTTCTGGCCTCCAGAACTGTGACACAATAAATTTTTGTTGTTTAAGGCACCCAGTTTGTGGTACTTTGTTATGGCAGCCCTAGCAAACTACATAATATAATATCCAAGCAGTTATTGACTCAAATATACAGGATTTAATTTTAAAATTGTGTGGTGTTTACATTTTAAAATGTAAAATTCTAATTTCAACATATTTCCAAAACCAATCTTCCATTCATTGATCCAACTGTTTCTGAGCTACAAAAATGGCAATTTCATATGGTTCACCCAAAGAGCCATATGTCTACTGAGATGAAACACTGGCTTTCTTTCCTCTTTGCCTAATGGGGCCATTAGGGACCCATCTTTGGAACTAGACTCATTAACATTACACAGATTATCAGCTGTGACCCGGGCCAAGTCCCTTACCTGCCCTGAACCTTTTTCTCCTCTAAAAAAACAAGGGGGTGAAGCTAGATTCCCTCTAACTCGCAGCTAAGACATTCTGTAGCTTATAGGAAGACTTGTCCATCTAGGCAGACTTCATGGCCTGTGGTCCAGGAAGTACAATCAGAGCTGTTTACAGAAATCAGCTCTCCTAATATAAACGGATTTAAGAACAATATTAAAAGGGAGTGCTCCAGCAAATTAAATATTCAAAGTGAAAAACTCTGCATTTAATAAAAGTCTGTCACCATTTAGAATGCATAATTTTAGCATAAATACTCTAGAAATATTCAGTTTGCTATGTGTTATTGTTAATAAAGAGGGTCCTGCATTTAGATTTGTCGTATGTCATTAATAAATCAACCATAGAATGCAAATTTTAATTTTGAATTATCTATTTACTGTTTAATTATATTTAATTTTAGACTCTCCTAAAATGGCCTAATAAAAATTTGGGATGCTAAACGATGCCTCACCTGGTTACTCTATGTATTTACTGAAAATAATTAATTACATTCATTGTTTGGGGGATTTTTTTCCCTTAGAAAACTCATCTGGGTGAGGGGAGACCTAAATAAAACATGCTAAAAAGATGCATTTTTTTTTTTGCCAGGGTTGTAGTACAGTAGTTGTTTGCACTAAAATCAGTAAAGTAAACCTTTGTACACTATGTGGAAATTAATAAACATAAACTTGACTAAAATGGAGTCAGGAGGCCAAAAAGGGGAGCTCTGACACCCTATGAAGATAGCAGAGCCCAATAGGAAGAAGAAAGACTTCCTCTTCTTGCCAGCAACAGCTCGGCCAATGATAGACTACCACAGCTCAGCCAATGAAAAGCCACTGCACTTTCAACTCCCAGTCTCCTCCTCTTTGGAGGATTCTTTGTTTACATTAGCCCTCCCAACTTCCTCTTCCCCTCTATAAGAGTTTCTCCTCCCTTTTCTGCAGGAGGACTTGCAGGTGGCTTGACAAGTTTGTAGACCTTAGATTGCAATTCTTTGCTGATCCCAAATAAACCTATTTGTGCTGGAGAAATAACTGGCTGTTTAAGGTCCACAACTACCATGGAATCAATTTGGTATAATGATTTGATATAACAACTAAATAAAAGTAACATCAGGATTACCCTTAGACCTAGGCAAGAGGGCCCCTACCCTGGCTTTTATCTATTACAAAGCCTGTTCTGGCCCTTTTCTGGCCATGCCATTCTGTGCAAGGCAAGGAGGCCCAGGGCCAGGGGACATGCCTGCCTAGAGCGCACTCTCTCTCTCTCTCTTTCACACACACACACACACACACACACACACACACCATTCTGCAACACATTCCAGGTACCCATCACCCTGACAATCCCTGCTCAAAGGGCCCTAACCTCCTTTCTGAGGCCCTTAAAGACCTCTTTCCTGGACTCTTCCTGCAAGGGTGACTATCACTTCCTGCAAGGTGCTCACCCTTAGGCCTGAGGATTGGCCAAGAGGAGGCTGAGGTGGGGATGAGGACAGAGCTAGGACTTGTAGACTGGGGTGGCGGCGTTGGGGAGACACACACATCCCTGCCAGCGTGTGAGGCCCCTCACAGTGCAAGACTGGGCCCAGGGTGGGAAATAAAGTGGGCTGGGGAAGGAGTCAGAGAACTAAATTTCCCTCTGGCTTTCCAGGTTCTTATGAAGGCACATTGGCCAAGGTAGGAGGAGAGAACATATTTTATCTACAATTTGTCATCTTGATTTATAATTGTTTAATATTTTGACAGATGGTATGAGGGCGTCCATTCACACTCTTGCCCTGGCCCTGGCAAATGTGAAGGGAAGGCTAAGTAACATTATAATTTTATATTATTGACTTTTGAGTAGTCCATCTCTCTTGCTAATGATTGATTTACTAGTTTAAGTCACACCTTGCAAGTAAGTGAAATTAATGACTGAGTAAAGAAACCAAAAGAAATGAAGAATAAGAGACTAAAGAAACTATAATTTCTTTTTTTCTGCCCTGCAGGTTTTGGAGTATGGTTGTCTTTCTTCAGGAAGCTTTTCCCCCAAGTTGGTGATGATGTTGATAAAAACTGATGCTTCCTATGTGCTGGGCCCTCTTCTAAACACTTACAAACGTTAACAGATCTAATCTTTATAGCAATGGCATAGCTAGGCCCTGCAGTAATCATCTTCCCGGTTTTACAAATAAGGAACCCTGGGCTTCAGGAGGGTGACCTGCACTTGGTCACACAGTTGGGCAGTGGAAGAGGGGATTTGAGTCTAGGCAGCCTGGCTCAAGTCCCTGCTGCAGGATTCTATATCTGCACAAACAAATGTCTGCTTTGCAAGCAACTTGTTAGCAACTTTCCTCTCCTCACCAACTAGTAATGTGACCTACAGCATTAACCACATCCTTATGGTCAGCACGGATTTACAGGTAAGGGATTGTTCTGCTGTCAGGGCTGAACACAGTTGCTTAGAATTTTGTCTTTTTTGTGGTGTTTTCTTTTGCTTTTAAGTGCTGGTAGGAAACCAAGCTTAGCACAGTGCCTGGCACTCAGCATATCCTGGGAAGAAGAGAGGGAGAGGTGGCGGGAGGGAAAGAGAATGCGTCTTGCAAAATTAATGTAGTTTCATGCCAGGACAAAAACTGATCACGTGACTTGCTCCCAGCCACGCTCCATCCTTTACCCATGGTGGGGATCAGGAGTGGGCTTCTGACTGACCCTCAGAGAACGGCTCCGCCTGGAGGAGGACCAGGGTCTGTCCCGTGAGAGTTCTGAACGGTTAGGGAGAAGGAAGACGCCAGTCTTGGACAGAGAGCCCTGGGCACCCAACCCCCAAGGACCCCTGCCCATCCCGCAGCGTGCAGCCTGGGCCGGCTCCCCGCAAGGCGGCTGTCAACCTCTCCCACGACGCCCCGCCCCTCCACGACCGTCGGCCCCGCCCATTCACGGCGCCCCGTCCCGCCCCGCCCCTCCACGGGGCCCGCCCCTCCACGGCCGTCGGCCCCGCCCATTCACGGCGCCCCGTCCCGCCCCCTGCACAGCGTCGGGGCGCCGTGTTCACCCGCGGTGCATGGTGGGGCCGTCGCCCCCGACAACCCGCCCCTCCCCTCCGCGCGCTGGCCCGAGGCGGCGCGGGGCGAGCGTGGCGGCGGCGGCATGCGCCAGGCCTCCGCACGGTCCGCGCCCCTGGCGAGCCCCGGCTACTAGGAGAGGCTGGGCCGCCTCCAGCGCGGGCTGCGGGACAGGTACGGCCTACCCGAGGCGGGGGCGGGAATCGGCCGGCGCCCAGGGTCGGCTGGTGCCCTGCCCTTTGTCCGTCCCACTCGCCCCGCCCGTGGTTCCCCTGGGCCTGGGTCCGCCCGCGACGGCCCCCAAGCTCCCACTGGGGCCTGGAGGACAGAGTTTACCGGAGAGACCCCCTTGTTGGAGATCTCCCGCTGAAGGACGCGGCCGCGTCGCTGAATTTGCCCGGAAGGGGGAGTAGGAGTTCTCCTGCCTGTCACTCTCAGTCAAGCCTCGTGAATTTCTCTCGTTCCCTTCTACACGCGCCCTCCGCAGTCTCTTCAAATTGTCATCCCACCCTGACAGCTGCACTGCATCAGTGGTGACAGGTCCAGGAACGCAGGCAGGTGAGTGTGTGTGTGTTTGTCAAACATATGCCCTATTTAAATGCGGGAGACTTTTTGAGGGCCATAGTTCCAGCGAAGGGATGAAATTTCCAGACAGAGAAGTCCAGCTTCTGGAGTATGTATGATACCTTGATTAAGACATGAAAGATGAGAACCGCTGAAGACAGCTAGATCTAAGAGCACATAAAGAAAGAAAATTAAAAAGCACTTTGCTATAAATAACCACATAAAAGATAAGTTGTTGGAACTATTATTTAGCTGCTATATTAATTGGTGTTGGAAATCTCATGAGTTGACAAGAAAGGAAATAGATGTTTGGATCTCTTGATAAACAAAAGGTTTAATGAGTGTTAAAGTTACAAAATCATTTTAGTGAAGAGAGCTGTGTGTGTGTAACAATGCTAAAATGACAACAATAGTTACGTGTAAGGTAAAGGCAGAAGTAAGTGGTTTTGAAAAGGAAGGAATTATATTGGTTTTATGCTAGATTTAATTTTTGTCAAATATTTTTAGAGCATCTACAACAGGCCTCCTTAATTGTCCTCACCATATTTTACTCTTTAATCTTTTTCTACATCCTATTTTCTTTCTGACATACCGCCACTCACCCACCCCAGGAACCTCCTCAACTCCAGCTTTTGAAAAATCACTTCCTTCAGTGGCTTCCCTGCACTAAGTATTGATCAGCCTGTTCCCTAACTCATGCAACGTCGGCATTCTTAAAGGACTCTAGATAGTGGCTTGAGTGACTTGCTCCCTGCCTAGATGGAGAATTCCAGGAGCTCAGAAACCATATCTAGCTGAAGCTTTAGCTGATAATAGAGTACCTTAGGTGGAGGAGGGGCTTGATATATGTTTGTTAAAGGAATGGAAGAAATCCCAAGTCAACCAGCTAATGTCCAGGAGGTATAAATGTCTTGTATAGAACATTAGCCACACATTGCCACCAAATAATGACCATGTTCCAGTCAACCAGGAAGAGTGGACAGTGTGGTATTTCAAAGATGATATTGTGTCTGCGTATACTTGATAATTAAAAGACAAGACATTGCTCTGTGCATCAGTACACTTAAACTGCTTTTTCTTAAAGAAAAAAAACCCAGTTTCTTTAATGTTGTTTGTTAGGTTGTGTTTAAAATGAAACCATTGGGGCCAGCCCCATGGCTTAGCGGTTAAGTGCGTGCCCTCCGCTACTGGCGGCCGGGGTTCGGATTCCGGGCGTGCACCGACACACCACTTCTCTGGCCATGCTGAGGCCACGTCCCACATACAGCAACTAGAAGGATGTGCGGCTATGACATACAACTATCTACTGGGGCTTTGGGGAGAAAAAAAAAAGGAGGAGGATTGGCAATAGATGTTAGCTCAGAGCCAGTCTTCCTCAGCAAAAAGAAGAGTATTAGCATGGATGTTAGCTCAGGGCTGATCTTCCTCACACACACACACAAAAAAAAAAACCCATTATATATAAGATTAAATACATTAAAAGAAATCACCAGGGGGAAGAACAATAAGAATAATAAAATAATTTTTTGTGTGTGTGTGTGAAGATCAGCCCTGAGCTAACATCTGCCAATCCTCCTCTTTTTGCTGAGGAAGACTGGCCCTGGGCTAACATCCGTGCCCATCTTCCTCCACTTAGATGGGATGCCGCCACAGCATGGCTTGACAAGCAATGCGTCAGTGCGCGTCCGGGATCCGAACCCACGAACCCCGGGCCGGCGCAGCGGAGCGTGCGCATTTAACAGCTTGCGCCACCAGGCCGGCCCCTAAAATAAATTTTAAAATTTCAATTCTGCTCCAAGGTTCCTTAACCATTTTGAAAAACTAAAGTTTGGTTTATAGATTCAAACCAATTTAAGCTATTGTCCCATCCCCAAAGTGAAATCTTATACTGAAGTCCAGCTCCAAGTTAAAAAGCAAACAAACAAATAATAAAACAAATTCACCTCTGGGTGTGGGTGTAATTTTTTTCTTTACATTTTACTAATTTATTTTTATTGAGGTCACGTTGGTTCGTAACATTATATAAATTTCAGGTGTATATCATTATATTTCGACTTCTGTATAGAGTCCATCGTGTTCGCCACCCAAAGTCTAGTTTCCATCCGTCACTGTACACATGTCCTGCTTTACCCCTTTCACCCTCCCCACACTCCTCTTCCGCTCTGGTAACCACCAATCTGTTCTCTGTACTGTGTGTGTGTTCGTTTTTTGAGTTGTTTTTTTTTTTAACTGCTTTTTGACTCTGTTCTCTTAGAATAATAGCTTAGTTACCCCAGGCCTTTAGTTATTTGTATCTCTTAGCCCAAGTTCTAAATTTTAAAATGTCACTGGTTCAAATGGCATTCTTTTTGAACTAAGTTCATTGTGAGTTATCATTTTTGCTTCCTGTGCTAGGAACACCTGGCTGTTTATAGTCCTTATGGTATAATAACTGTGTAATGATTATTACTTAATGTTTAACACTTAATGCTTTAACTATTAAGCAAGGTGAGGCTGTTGAAATTGTATAAGGAATTTGAGTCAAATTTTATAGCCTATTCATGGTTCTGCCTTTGGAGGTTGGTTTTATTTTTAAGTCAGTACAGATATGTTGCTGTGTATACTCATTTTTCATTTTAAAAGTCCATGACTAACTCTAATGCATAGTTAATAAGTACAGAGGCTAATAATTTTGGATACACAGAAAAGTGCGGTAGAAACATGGAAACCTGGGTTCCAGTCTGTGAACTGTTGTGTGACCTTGAGCAGGTCGTTCAGCCTCTCTGAACCTTGGTTCTTCACAGAAATGAGAGGCCTTGACTAATATGTAAAGTATGGCCACAGATTTTTTTTTTCTCTAGTAAATAAAGAGCCTCAAAGTAAAAAAGTTGAAAGCTGTAGTTTTGTGAAGCAACAGATAATGAATATCATTGTCTGTACCCTATTGGAGTGTTTGAATGTACCTGTTTTTCGTAACCAATCCCGCTGACCACAAGGACCATTGTCTCCTAAAGCTCCAGAAATTTACAGGCTACGACCTTGGGTAGTCACAGCTGCTTTATCAGTCCACAGATTTCCTGGGAGTGAGAGAGAAAAACAACCTGCCCTTTCTCAGCCCTCTTAGAGGTGGGTCATTGCAATGTTAGCTGGTCTAATAACTGGGCTTTTCCCTTGTACTTGGTGTGTTTCTAGCCCAGATTGTCTTAGCTGTAGTCACACATAGATGTAATTTTATATTCTGAATTTTTTCCTTTTTGTATCAGTGTTTTCTTTGCATTGTGGGAATGTCGTTGAATCTACAAGAGCCTGATGGAATGACTCTGTACAGTGCATATAGTGCCACAAGTGTAGTAGAAACATGTAAGTGGAGTTGACACTTACAATTATATAAAAACATCTGTTTAAAAGGCCCATTAACCAGCCCCAGTGTTTTCAATACCAATATTGATTCAGGGTGAGATATCGTAAAGGTCCAGAAATTGACGCTGAGGTATTAGTTGAGTAAAGCTGAAGATGATATTGATACAAAAACTGAATAACAGGTGGCTTAAAAGGAGGAAACTAGACCACATACTACACTTTAAGGACCACCCAGCTGTGTAAAACTTCGAAAGGTCCAAGTGAGGGGTGCAGGTGCCTGAAACCGTTGACAGTGGGTACATATCCCGGGGCTGGATGTTCCAAAGATTCTGAAACAGAGATTTAATCTGTAGGAATTGCAAAATGATCCTCCCAATAATCCTTTCTCTGGCTTTTTATTGGGGTAGATATCTTGTTTTAAGTTTTAAATTTAAAACATATGAAAGACAGCACTCAGAGGCACTGCTGCATGGATGTTGAGGTTAGAAAATGGGCCTGTGATGAAGAGTGAATTAGAGTAGCATCATTTTGCCTGGAATAGAAGGCCAAGAGGTGTTTGTGGTTTTTCAGTGTAGGAAGTGTCATGCTAGAGAAGAAGTTTGACCAGTCTGTCCCTACTGGAGATAGAGCAAGAACAAAGAAGTTTTATGTTCTTTATTAAAAAGAACTTGCTGCTCGTGAGGTGGTGGATTCCCAAAGAGACTGTGGTCCTTCTTCACTAGAAGTCAGAGGTAAATTGTTACAATTATTTTGAAATGAGTTCAAGCTTACAGAAAAGTTGCAAGTAGAGGACAAAGACCTCTAATATTTCCCTCACCCAGATTCCTCAACTCTTAACATTTTGTTATATTTTCTCTTTCTCTTTCTATCTAAAATTATTAATCTTTTCTGAACCATTTGAGAACTGGTGCCCCATCACTCCTAAGCACTCCAGTGCATAGTTCCAAAAAGCAAGGGTGCTCTCTCTGTGATCACCATATAACCCTCCCAGTCAGGAAATCAATGCTGATATACCAATCCACAGACCCCAGTCAAATTTCACCAACTGTCCTAGCACTGTCTTTTTTATCGTCTGGTCCAGGAGTCCATCTGTGAACCCATTTGCCATGTCTCTTCAGTCTCTCCCCATCTGTGCCTATTCCTCAGTCTTTCCCTGCCTTTCCTGTTCCTGACAGTTTCATAGAGAACAGCTTTCATTCTGGAGAGTGAGCCTCAAGCTGGGTCCATCTGATGTTTCTTCATGACCAGATTCCAGTCATGCTTTCTTGGCAGAAATTCCACAGAAGTAAAGCATGACATCAGAGGCACAAGGTCATAGATGCCTTTAAGGGTCTGTCTCATAATTTAGTGACGAATTGCTCACTCTGTCCGGACATTCATTTTTCATGAACTAAATATCCTATTGATCACTGAACCTTAGAAGGGAGGAAAGTGACAAATAAAAATTTCTAACGTGGAAGCAATTATACCATATTTCTTTCACTTCTCTTCTGAGTTCAGTCTTCTTAATGAGAAAATAAAGATCTGTGTGAAGCTATTAGATTAAAAATTTGTTTCTGTAATTTTTTTTCTTTTAATTATTTTTCCTTTTTTTTTAACGTAGGCATACCCCAACTGAGGAAGAGATTATTCCCCAAGCAAAGATTCAGTGTTTGGATTTTGGACCCCATTTTCCCATTAAAAGAATTTTGGTTAAATGATGGTTTCCATTCTAGATTATGCTAAGCAAAGAAATTTACTTAACCTATAATTTAGCTAACAGAGTAACTTTTGGGCTTTTTTTTTTTCTCTGAAGGAAAACAGAAACTAATAATTAAGAGCTCACAAATGGAATGTGGGCTCAGCCCCTGTCCCTCAGGGGGCCAAGCTAGGCTCACCTTCTGTTGGACTCCTTGTCATTGATTCAGTCTTTTCTTTAGCATTTTTCTCTCAGACATTATGTGATTTCTCTTTTGGCCTTTAGTTCTTGTTAACTTAGATTCGCAGTTTGGCTTCAGTTAGATGGGATTGAAGCTGGTACTTTGGTGGTGGTTGAGCGGGGCCCTCTGTGGTTAAACTTCCCAAGGACTCTTTTTGGGACTGAGATGGCTTCTCATTTAGCAGTTTTACCCCTAGCCCCTTGGTTTTGGCTGCTACCACCCCTGCTGCCCAGTTTCCCCTACCTCTTGCCCAGGCTGGGTGTGCAGGGTAAGCTCTGTCCTCTAGCTGACTGCCAGCACTCACCTGATCATCACAGGATAGCAGTCAGTGACAAATCACGGCGATGTTACAAAGTTGTAAAAAGAAATCCCCCCAAATTTGAAGTAATAGTGTTAGGGGGCCTAGTCTTCATTAAATGTGAGTGAGGGCAGGTCTACTTTTCAGAGACCTCTTCCTAACTCAGCTACTTGGCTCTGCCCAGGCGTGTCTAGTTGGGAACAGAGCAAGCCACCAGTCTTCAATCTAGGGTGGATTTGTGGAGGCATTGTGTCCAGACCTGGTGGGATCCCCATCACTCAACTGTCACCGTCTCAGAGAAGTCTGGCCATATCATATTTTACATATTTATCTTGTTTATTGTCTCTCCTTCCCCCTAGAATGTCAGCTGCCTGAGGGCAGGGGCCTTGGTTGGTGTACACCGGATTAGTCTCCAGACCTAGAACTGTGCCTGGCTCATCATGGCACTCAAGAAATACTTGCTGAGTGATTGAACCTGCTTCCCAGCCTTTTCTTACTGTATTTCCCCATTTACTTTGAGAATCTTGTTTTTGCTTCATTTCAGTGTCCTTTTTGCTTTTTAGACTTCCGTGATGACTGCTAAGTATTTTTGTCTTGAGTTTCAAACGCAGCTGGCATTTTCTGCTTCTTAGAGAGGCCAGAGAAGCATTCTTACAAAGGTGTGATTTCAAAGGAGATCATGTTCTAAATCCAACTGCCTATTACTTATCAGTGTAATTATTCATAAAACATTTTCTTTCTGTATTATAGTGAAAAGAAGAGATTGGACCTGGAAAAGAAACTTTATGAACATAATCAATCTGATATATGCAGGTAAGAAAGGACAGCGGTAACAGTTTTTAAACCAATTTGCATATGTTAGTCAATAAAAATTTAACCCTAATATATGTTAGAAATACCATAGTTACAGTACTTTTACCATTCTCTTATTTCTGCTGTGTAGTAGTTTCACCTAAACATTGCAATTTAATATAATCACTGTCAAATGTAAGAATAAACTTGGTTAAAATTAGTATAAGATAAAAATTATCTTCTTTTCATCATTCAGTATTTGTGTTATCTCAGGAAGCTATTTTGCTTAAATGTCTTAAGAATAAGATGGATTATAGGCCGGCCCAGTGGCATAGTGGTTGAGTTTCCGTGCTCCGCTGCGGCAGCCCGGGGTTTGCTGGTTCAGATCCTGGGTGCAGACCTACCTACGCATGGCTCGTTAAGCCGTGCTGAGGCAGCATCCCACACAGAAGAACTAGAAGGACCTACAACTAGGATATACAGCTATGTACTGGGGCTTTGGGGATGAAAATTAATTAATTAAATAAATAAATTTAAAGAAGAAATTTTGAAAAAAAAAAAGAAAGATGCCTTGTGGTCTTTCTTTCTTTTTGGCCACAATTTAAACACCTTGAGCCTGTGTATTGATTAAGGCGTAATTGCTGTAGCTGGCCCTTCAACAAACTGTTGTAGGCAGGGTTACATGGTGTCTCACTTATTCCTGGATATATGATAATGACAGTTAAAATTACTATGAGCAGTGGATAATATACGTTATCCTTTTTATGTTACTTAATCTAATATTAAGAGCAAAATGTTAATATTTTTAATTCTATTTTATAGAAACTGAACTTCATCCTTAAGCCAGATGTATGGTGTTACCTCCAATATTGTTCATATGAAAAATTTCTGGCTATTATAGCATTTAATCTGTGATTTATTTACATCATAATATGAGTGAGAAATGAAAACATCTCATCCAGAAGAGAGAGAAGCCAAGAATATTTTAAAACCAAATCATCTATCTATTCCATTTATTTCCTCATCTTCAAGCTTATTCTTTGGTTTTAAGATTTAGTGTACTTCCAAAGGTACCAGTCAGGTAGCCATATGTCTCTAGTAGGTCTAGAGGAGACGAGAAGAGCCAGTGAGATGGTGGAAGAAGTAGCAGTGTTGTAGATGCCGTGGCCTCAGAAGTGGGCCCCAGGCTGAAGGAGTCCAGGGCAGCTGCCATTTTTCTAGCCTCTGGCTAACGGAGCAGAAGACAGGGTATAGACTTTTCCTGCACCCTATTCTTGGGTGGCTTCCTGGTGTAATGGTGGTGGGAGAGGTGAGGTGAGAGAAGAATGGGAACCTTTACCAAGCCATCATTTTGCTGAGTTTGTTCCCCTCGCTCAGCCTCTTGTTGCTTCCTGGAAGAGAGAAGGTATGATTTGCCAAAAATATGCTGTCTTTGACTGCCCGAAGGATAAAATCTAAACTGTCTAACATGGCTGTTTCAATCTGGTTCCCCACAGAAGGCAGAGTGTGAGAGGAGGGTTTGCATGTAGGTGGTAATTTGTAGGAAGTAGTCACATAAAACTGAAGAGGAGGGCTGGGCAGAATGAAGTAGGAGCTGATCACTGCTGTGGGAACCTAGGGTTCCATCCCTCCAGGTTTTCAGAGGAGCCATGTAGTCTGCCCCTCTTCTCCCCACAAGTGTCCACTGAAGGCAAGGAAGAAGGGGCTGTTTACCTACTGGTTCCTGACCCCTGTTGGTCAGGGCTGTCCCAGGAGGTGTTGACTCCTCACATCCAGGCTTTCCGTGCTGCAGCCCTGGTAGCACCTGATGCACCTGACGCAGGTGCTGCCAGGTTCACTGCATACAGCAGGTTGCTGCAGCTGTGGCTGGTAGAAGAAAAGGTGGGCCAGGAGGATGTGAGGAGGACATGAGAGGTGTCTGGTACAGGGGCTTCCCAGACCCTCCATTATCTGCCCTGGTTTAATTCTCATCATCACCACCCTTGCCAGCCTCCCCCTAAAATTCTTCATGGACCAAAATTCCAGTTTCTGAAGCATGACCAGATCTTTTGTAGCACAGTGTAAGCAGGTAGGCTCTGTCTTCAGGCGCCTCAGTTCAGTCCAAGTCCCACCACCTCTTCGCCCTATGACCTTGGGATGATTACTTCAACTTTCTGTGCGTCCATTTCTTCATCTGTCAAATGGGGATAAGGATATTTATGAGAACTTAATGAGTTAATACATATAGAACCTTAAAGCAGTGTCTGATCCAGAGAGTCAATAATTTATTATTCATCATTATTTTTGTCAATATCATCATTATTCTTATTTATTACTTTTGAGCCTTCTAACATGCTAGTTCCCCTGCCTGAATGTTCTCCCCTCGTCTTTTTACTCTTGCTTTCCCCAATTTTGGGTTAACTCTTACCCATCCTTCAGGTCTTAGCTGAAAAGTAATTTCCACTGTGAAATCCTCCTTGAGTCCTTCTGCTAGGTTAGGGTGTCCAGTCTGTCAGGGTCCCTGACAGGTATTGTACTTACCTGATTGTTTTCCCTGTTGATCCTAGCTGAGTGGCTTTCATATTCATCTTCAGAGCCCTGAATATATGAATGATTGCACGGATGCGTGGATGAGTTGCTTATGTGGTCAGCTTTGAAGGTTATTGTGGAGGCAAGAATGAAACTAGAATTTGGATGGAGAAGGCATGGTTACTATTGTACCTGTTCCAGGTGGACACTGGCCACCCCTGGCAGCTTTACCAAGTGCCTGCATGTGAAAGATAGTACATTTGGGTCTTCCTCCATTACTGTTGCTTGTGTCGAAAATGGCAGATATGGGCAGCAGTAAAACCAGTCTCAGGTTTTTTGTTCAGAAGGAAAAATGGGAACAGCCAACCAAGATTAAAGCACAGTATTAGCATGGTAAGGAAGTTTTTAAAAATTATTGGCCCAGGGGTAGCCTGTTGGTTAATTTTGGACGTCTCCAGTATCTTTGCAAATCTGTGTTTTGAGGGTGAACGTTTTTGTGGTATTTAACTTATTTTTGCTTGCTAAAAGAATGTTGAATAATTTATTGAGCCAAGAATAGAAATGCTACATACCGGGTACTCTTTTATGATTTAAATACTTGTAAAGGAGAAAGAGCTAGAATTAGCAGTGTTGGTTCTTTGAGAAGAATGGGCTGCACAACTTGAGCTATGCAGCATTACACTTTTGATGACAGTCTCTAAAGGTTTTTTCACAATTTGAGTAAAGTTACAGTCCATATATTATTATAAAATATTTGGGAGATAATGTCAGCATCATGATGGAGCAAGCTCTCCCCTTAGACTCTCCCCACTAAGATACAACAAAAAGGACATTCATATACCAAAAGAGGACACTCACACAACACAAAAGACATCTGAGAGACCCACCCAGCTATACATCTGAACGTGGAGGTGCTGGACACCCCCCCAGAGGAAGTGGAAGGAGGTAGGGAGAGCTCCTCTTGCTCCCCAATGGCAGTGACCTCGGGACCGCATGGCTTGCAGAGAGAGGGGGAGAGGCGACCCTCTGTGGGAAAACTGTGACTCTCCAAGTTCGCTCACAGCCCATGGGAAACCCCCACACAGAGGTGACTGAACTGTTGAGGGGTATCTTCATCAAGCTAGCACCCCAGGAGAGCAGATAGCAAAGGAAGAGCGAGAAGCCCCTGGGATTGGGCAGGCAAAAGAAAGCATCCCTCCCCCTGTCCCGTGCTCCAGCACAGCCAGTCGGCCAAAGTATCCATGGATCACTGTGGGCTCAGAATATACAGCTCTTGACCCCCACCCAATGGTGGCAGGTGGAAGCTGCAACCAGATACTATCATGCGGAGACACAAATCCACACCGTCAAACAGTGTGAAAAAATATATTAAATATCCAGACCAGAAGGAAAGTGACAAGCACCCAGAAGTCAATCCTGAAGGCACAGAAACCTATAATCTAAATGACAGAGCATTCAAAATAGCTATCATGGGGGCTGGCCCAGTGGAGTAGCGGTTAAGTTCACACGTTCTGTTTTGGCGGCCCAGGGTTCGCCAGTAGGTATCCTGGGCGCGGACCTACTCACCGCTCCTCAGGACGTGATGAGGCTGCATGCCACATAGAAGAACTAGAAGGACCGACAACTAGGATATATGACTGTGTACTGGGGCTTTGGCGATAAAAAAGAAAAAGAGGAAGATGGCAACGGATGTTAGCTCAGGGCCAATCTTCCTCAAAAGAAAAACAAAACACAAAATAGCTATCATAAAAAGGCTCTATGAGTTACAAGAAAATACAGATAGACAGTTCAATGAAATGAGGAACTTCTTCACAAAAGAGATTGAAACTATAAAGAAAGCCGGTCAGAAATGTTGGAGATGAAAAACACAATGGAGGAGATAAAGAAAAGTCTGGAATCTTTAAAGAACAGAGCTGAGAGTATGGAGGATAGAATTAGAAATCTAGAGGATAGGAATGCAGAAATGCTCCAGATGGAGGAGAAGACAGAACTAAGCCTAAAAAAAAGAGAGGAAATTCTGCAAGAAATATCTGACTCATTTAGGAAATGCAACATAAGGATTATAGCTATTCGAGAAGGAAAAGAGAGGGGAAAAAGGAGCAGAGAGCTTGTTCAAAGAAATAATAACTGAGAACAGTCCAAACCTGGGGAAGTTTGAAGTTTTTCCAAACCTCTCCAAGGCATGTAATAGTAAAGCTGGCAAAAGTCAATGACAAAGAAAAAATATTAAGGGCAGCAAGGCAGAAGAGAGTAAGGTACAAAGGAACTCCTATCAGGCTCTCAGCGGATTTCACAGCAGAAACTCTACAGGCTAGGAGAGAGTGGAATGATATATTCAAAATTCTGAAAGACAAAAACTTTCAGCCAAGAATATCCAGCAAAAATATCCTTCAGATATGATGGAGAAATAAAAACTTTCCCAGATAAACAAAAGCTAAGAGAGTTCATTGCCACAAGACCCCCACTACAAGAAATGCTCAAGAAGGCCCTCATACCTGGAAAAAAAAAAGGGGGGGAGATACAAATCCGTGAGCAAGGAGAAAAATAGGTAAACAAAATCAGAAAAATTGAAGCTCTCTATCAGAACAGGTTAGCAAATACTTAATTATAACAGCAAAGATAAAGGGAAGGAAAACACCAAAAATAAATATAATCTTGTCATTTTAACCACAAACCATAACACAAGATGGAATAAGTTGGGACAATAATAACTTAGAAGGGGAAGAGGAAACGGATGGAATTGACTTAGTCTAAGGAAATAAGAGACTATCAGAAAACGGACTATCTCATCTATGTGATTTTTTATACAAACCTCATGGTAACTACTAAGCAAATAATCAGAACACAGACATGTATGATAAATAAAGAGAAAACTAAGAAAACCATCATAGAGAACTACCAAACTGAATTGGTAGTCCAAAACACACAGGACAAGAAACAAAGGAAGTGCAGAAGAACCAGAAAATAGGTGATAAACTAGTAGCATTAAGCCCTGATATATCAATAATAACTCTAAATGTAAATAGATTGAATTCTCCAATCAAAAGACACAGAGTGGCGGGATGGATTAAAAAACAAGACCCCACAATATGCTGCCTCCAGGAAACACATCTCAGCTCTAAAGACAAACACAGGCTCCGAGTGAAGGGATGGAAGGTGATACTCGAAGCTAATGGCAAATAAAAGAAAGCAGCTGTTGCCATACTTCAGACAAAGTAGACTTCAAGATAAAACAGGTAATGAGAGACAAAGAGGGGCAATATATAATGATAAAAGAGTCACTCCACCAAGAAGGCATGTCACTTATAAATATATATTCACCCAACAGAGGAACACCAAAGTACACACAGCAACTATTAACAAACCTCAAAGGGATATTAACAACAACACAATAATAGTAGGGGACTTTAACACCCCACTTACATCGATGGATAGGTCATCCAGACAGAAAGTCAATAGGAAATAGTGGACTTAAATGAAAAACTAGACCAGATGGACTTAATAGATATATAGAGAGCACTCCATCCAAACACAGCAGAATACACAGTCTTCTCAAGTGCTCATGGAACATTCTCGAGAATAGACCATATGTTGGGAAACAAGGCAAGCCTCCATAAATTTCAGAAGATTGAAATCATAATAAGCCAAATTTTATTCTTTTTGTTGCGATTGTAAATGAGATTGTATTCCTGAGTTCTTTCTGTCAGTTCGTTATTAGAGTATAGAAATGCAACTGATTTTTGTAAGCTGATTTTGTACCTTGCAACTTTGCTGTCGTTGTTGATTATTTCTAATAGTTTTCTGATGGATTCTTTAGTAGGGTTTTCTATATATAAAATCATGTCATCTGCAAACAGCGAGAGTTTCACTTCTTCATTGCCTATTTGGATTCCTTTTATTCCTTTTTCTTGCCTAATTGCTCTGGCCAGAACCTCCAGTACTGTGTTGAATAAGAGTGGTGAGAGTGGGCACCCTTGTCTTGTCCCTGTTCTCAGAAGGGTGGCTTTCAGTTTTTCCCCATTGAGTATGATGTTGGCTGTGGGTTTGTCATATATGGCCTTTATTATGTTGAGATACTTTCCTTCTATACCCATTTTGCTGAGACTTTTTATCATAAAGGGATGTTGGATATTGTCAAAAGCCTTCTCTGCATCTATTGAGATGATCATATGGTTTTTATTCCTCGTTTTGTTAATGTGGTGTATCACGTTGATTGATTTGCGGATGTTGAATCATCCCTGTGTCCCTGGTATAAATCTCACTCGATCATGGTGTGTGTTTTTTTTTTTTTTTTAAAGATTTTATTTATTTATTTTTCCCCCAACGCCCCAGTAGATAGTTGTCTGACATAGCTGCACATCCTTCTAGTTGCTGTATGTGGGACGTGGCCTCAGCATGGCCGGAGAAGCGGCGCGTCGGTGCGATCCCGGGATCGGAACCCGGGCCGCCAGCAGCGGAGCGCATGCACTTAACCGCTAAGCCACGGGGCCGGCCCTGTGTGATCTTTTTAATGTATTGCTGGATTCGGTTTGCCAATGTTTTGTTGAGGATTTTTGCATCTATGTTCCTCAATGATATTGGCCTGTAATTTTCCTTCTTTGTATTGTCCTTGCCTGGCTTTGGTATCAGAGTGATGTTGGCCTCATAGAATGAGTTAGGAAGTGTTCCATCTTCCTCTATTTTGGAATAGTTTGAGAAGGATAGGTTTTAAATCTTATTTGAATGTTTGGTAAAATTCTCCAGAGAAGCCATCTGGTCCTGGACTTTTATTTTTTGGGAGGTTTTTGATTACTGTTTCAATCTCTTTACATGTGATTTGTCTGTTCAGATTCTCTATTTCTTCTTGATTCAGTTTTGGAAGGTTGTATGAGTCTAAGAATTTATCCATTTCTTCTAGATGTCCAATTTGTTGGCATATGGTTTTTCATAGTGTTCTCTTATAATCCTTTGTATTTCTGTGGTGTCCATTGTAATTTCTCCTCTTTCATTTCTAATTTTATTTATTTGAGCCTTGTCTCCTTTTTCCTTAGTAAGTCTGGCTAAAGGTTTGTCAATTTTGTTTATCTTCTCAAAGAACCAGCTCTTTGTTTCATTGATCTTTTCTACTGTTTTTTAATGGTGACAAAGGGGCCATACTAATGTAAGGTGCTAATCACAGGGAAAATTTGGTGTGAAGTATATGGGAACTCTGTATTATCATCACAATTTTCTGTAAATCTAAAACTATTCTAACATTAAAATTTTATTTAACAATTTTTTAAAAATAAAGGCAGGGCTCCCTGATATCAATAAGCCTCGTGAAAATGCATTCATTAATAATCAGAGGAAGCACCCCCCACATGCTTGTACATGCACGCACACACACACACACACACACACACACACACACAAACTCGGGCACAGGGAGGGAGCCCCGGATCTGACTCTGACATCTCAATGAACAGATTCCAAAAAGCAATTACACTGCCAAGTATTATGCTAAAACAATTATTGAAATTGCTATTCAAAAACAGTTAATGGATTAATTAAGACAGATTGACCTAAAAGCTGATTTAAAATTAACCTGACCCGTGCATGCTATCTAGATAATGACTCTCTCCTATGAGCTAGCCTCTCATTAAAATCAAATTCCACTGGGAGAAATTACACACTTGCACCGTGATTGGGAAGAACAGGCCGCGTTCACTCAACCACTGATGGAACTGGAGGGTCATCAGACGAGGTAAATGGAAATGAGTGTCCTGTCCTTCTAGGTGTGCTGCGATCTGTCTCAGTAACAAGCCACCTCCCTCCCATTTTTCCCTTTGAAAATGATGGAAACTCATTAAAATTGCGTCAGCTCAGGACCCCAAACCACTAGGTGCCTGAGTGGGCACATCTGAAGCTTCCAAAGGGAAAGATCGGAAGGGAGGGGCCGTGGGCTGGGGTCCCGTGGACGCACTGCGGGCAGGGAAGGGAGCTGAGCAGCTCTGAAAATGAGGCCCCTCAAGCACTTGAGGAAACTCGATGGCTTCTACCCCTCGTTTCTCTAAAGGTGAGAAAACCCATGCTTGTTGGAGACCAAACTCCAGGCGGGTGGCAGAGGCAGGAGCTCTTTTCAGCGTAATGCTTTTCCCCACCCAGCACCTTCTCCTTTCCACTGCCGTATCCAGATGGAAAGAACTCATGGTGAGGTTTTTGGGTCTACAGGCCTGGATCACACCTTGCTCCTGAGTTTAGCCCAGGGGTGTCCCAGTCTGAGTGAGCAGTTTTCACTTGTCCCCATATCCCTAGCCGGCTGCCTGCCACTGGCTAACCTAGGATCCTGTGGTGTGTGCGCCCATGTTGGGGGACGCACCTGAGAAGGCCCGCCCTGCTGGAGGAGGGTCATGGGCACCCCTCCCTCCAAGGGCCCTGGCTCCTGGCAAGAATGTCTCAGCTGATGTCTGGAACACAGGGGTGTAGGCTCCTTGTTCCTTGTAAACCCCTGGAGTTACTTTGATAACATTTTTTTAAATGGATCCCCTGCTCAGCATTTTTATGAGATAAAGAATTTCCCCCATTAAAATTATTCAAGTTTAGTAATAATATATTATTGGGACAAGCAGGAAAACACAGGATGCTCCAAAACGATCCATTACTTGGAGGATTTTAAAATTCTAATGAGAGAAACCACTCTCTCTCATTGTTCATCCTCTTGGCCATCAGCAGGATTAGTCTGGGAGAAGGACAAGGCAGGAATTGGGTACATTCCTTATTTATCCCTCTGATTTCTCCAGAGTTTTTCTTTTCTTCAAAGAGAAATCTCTGGGCTCTGCAGGGCTTGTCAGTGGTGATGTCAGGCAACTCTGAGACTGTGCAGAGCAGGAGGATGAGAACAGGGGAGGGAGAAGAGGAAGAGCTGGGACCATCACTTCCCATCACAGGCTGAGGCTGAGTTAATCTCCACCTAGGTCAGGATCCCAGGAATCGGATGTCATCGGCCTTGTCACACCGTGGGGGTTGGGAACAGAGAACAGCCAAGTCGCCACGGCCACTTTCAGAGAAATAAACAAAGTGGGAGGGCACCACTGGGAGCCAGTTTGAAAATGGTCACTAATGTGAAATAATAAGACACACTTTTCAGAAAAGTGAAGACAATTCTTTTGGTTCTCAGACTCGCAAACACCGTGTGTTCTTTAGGAGCAGACTGAAGCCGTTGACCTCTAGGGTGATTGTGAAAGGAATTTGGGCTCCGTCACTGTTTCTGAATAAGTCAGAACAGTCCAGCACTCACTCCTTGGCAGTGCGGAAGATGACCGGTGTCCAGGTGCTGGGGGGTTGAGACCTCTATCACTCAGGGCATCCTGCCAGGCAGAGGGGGCTGGCCTGGTGGCCACTAGACTTTTATCGGATGTGGGATTTGCAAATATTTTCTGCCATTTTGGATTGTGGATTATCTTTTTTCCTTCTTAATATTCTCCTTTTATACACAAAAGTTTTTCATTTTGAAGTCCGATTTGTCTAATTTTTCTTTTGTTACTTGTGCTTTTGGTGTTATATCTAAGAAATCATTGCCAAATTCAAGTCACAAAGATTTACTCCTATGTTTTCTTCTATGAGTTTTCTAATTTTGGCTCTTATATGTAGGCCTTGGATCCATTTTGAACTCATTTTGTGGATGGTGTGAGGTGAGGGTCCAGCTTCACGCTTTTGCATGTGGGTGTCCAGTTGTTCCAGCACCTGTACTAACTGTTTGTGGGTTTCTTCGGATTTTTCCTCATGTATGATTCTATCTGCATAAAGAGGCATAAAGAGGCAACTCTACTGCATTTCCAATTGTTGTGATTTTTATTTTTATTTTATTTCAAACTGTCTGTGCCTTTATATTTAAAGTGCAATTTTTGTAGATAGTATACATTTGGGTCTTATTTTTATATCCCTCCCGAGAATCTCGGCCTTTAACTGAACTCTTCAGTCCACTAATGTGTAAAATGATGAGCAAACAAGATGGTGGGATAGGAGTTTCAAGCACAGGTTGTTCAGCAACAGCCTTGAACAAAAAGAACAAAGTTGGAGGCATCACACTTCCTGACTTCAAAATATACTACAAAGCTATGGGGGCCAGCCTGGTAGCATAGTGGTTAAGTTCGCCTGCTCCACTTCGGAGGCCCAGGGTTCACAGGTTCAGATTCTGAGCGCGGACCTACACACTGCTCATCAAACCATGCTGTGGTGGTGCCCCACATACCAAAAATAGAGGAATATGGGAACAGATGTTAGCTCAGGGCTAATCTTCCTCACCAAAATATATATATGTATACTACAAAGCCATAGTAATCAAAACAGCATGGCACCGGCATTAAAACAGACACACAGACCGATGGAACAGAAGAGAGAGCCCAGAAATAACTCCATGCATTTATGGTAAATTGATCTTTGACAAAGTTGTCAAGAATACACAATGGGGAAAGGATAGTCTCTTCAACAAATAGTGTTGGGAAAACTGGTTTTGCACACATGGAAGAACTGAACCCTTACCTCACTCCGTATGTAAAAATTAACTCAAAATGGATTAAAGACTTAAATTTAAGACCTGAGACCATAAAACTATTAGAAGAAAATATAGGAGAAAAACTTGAGTTTGGTCTGGGCAATGCTTTTTTTGGACATGACCCCAAAAGCAGAGGCAACAAAAGTAAAAGTAGATTAATGGGATTCATTCAAACTAAAAAGCTTCTGCACAGCAAAGGAAATCATCAACAGAGTGAAAAGACAACTTACAGAATGGGAGAAAATATTTGCAAACTGTAATCTGATGAGGGGTTAATATCTAAAATATATAAAGAACTCATACAACTCAATAGCAAGAAACAAGTAACTCATCTGAAAAATGAGCAAAGGATATGAATAAACATTTCTCAAAAGAAGACATATGAATGGCCAACAGATACATGAAAAGGTGCTCAACATCACTAGTCATCAGGGAAATGCAAATCCAAACCACAATCAGATATCACCTCACACCTGTTAGAATGGCCATCATCAAAAAAACAAAAAATAACATGTCTTGTTGAGGATGTGGAGATAAGGGAACCCTTGTGCACCATTGGTGGAAATGTAAATTGGTGTGGCCACTGTGGAAACCAGTATGCAGGTTCCTCAAAAAATTAGCAATAGTATCAATAGAACACCTTGGTATGATTGATAGAACCAATCATTGTACATAAAACAGATCTGCACATATATGATAAATAAAAGAACGTAAGGGAAAAAATTAACAGTAGAACTACCACGTGATCCAACAGTCCCACTCCTGGGATATATCCAAAGGAAATGCAATCAGTATTTCAAAGAGATATCTGTACCCCCATGTTCACTGCAGCATTAATCACAGTAGTCGAGATATGGAAACAACCCAAGTGTCCGTTGACAGATGAATCGATAAAGAAGATGTGGTACATATACACAACAGAATATTATTCAATCATGAGAAAGAAGGAAATCCTGCCATTTGTGACAACACGGATGAGCCTGGAGGACATTAAGCTAAACGAAACAAGCCAGACAGAGAAAGACAAATATGGTATAATCTCACTTATACGTGGAATCTAAAAAAACAGAAAAACACATGGAACTCATAGAAGCAGAGATTAGAACGGTTACCAGGGGCTGGGGTTGAGGGGGGGAGATGGTGGTCAGGGGTACAAAGCTGCAGTGATGCGGGTTGAATAAGTCCAGAGATCTAACGTACAGCATGATGACCACAGTTAATACTACTGTGCTGAATACTTGAGATCCGCTAAAAGAGTAGCTGGGTGCTCTCATCACAAAAAAATGGTAACTGTGTGAGGAGATGAGGTGTCCATTAACTTGACTGAAGTAGTTATTTCACTACGTATATGTACATCAAATCAGCATTGGATACTTTAAAATATATAATTTTTATTAAAAATATATAAAATTAAAAATAAATAGCTATTGACATAGTTTTGGGTCTGTAACTTTATTTCCTTTCTCTATTCGTTTCCTCCAGTTTTTTCCCCTTTATTTGTCTTTTTAAAACTTTCCTACTGGTTTTTCCAAAGGAAGTAATGGAGACATGATTCACATGCCATAAAAGTCAAGTTTTTTTATTTTACAGTACTATTTGTTATGAACACATACATTCATAAACCACCACAGAAATCAAGACAGAAAACAGCTCTGCTGCTCCCAAAATTCCCTGTCTGCCCCTTGTGGCAGCCCCTCCTCCCCACTAGCCAACACTGATCTGCTCCCTATCAGTAGTTCTGCTTCTTCCTGAATCTCACAGGGATGGGATCACACACTATGTAACAACTTTTTGAGCTTTACCTTCTTTACTTAGCAGATTGTATTTGATAGTCATCCATTTCGTCTCACATATAAAATGCTTATTCCTTTTCATTACTGAATAATATTCCATTGGATGGATGTGCCACTTATTTACTAGCTGAAGAACATTTATATCTACAGTTTGTCTGTTTGGGTTGTTTCCAGTTTTTGGAAATTGTGAATAAATCTGCTATAAACATCAACATACAGATTTTTGTGTGAACGTAACATTTTGATTCTCTTTGACATATATCCAAGAATAAGATTACTGGATCAGAAAGATTACATGGTCAACATTTCTTTAACTTTACAAGCAACTCTCAAAATGTTTTCCAATATGGCTGAAACATTCTGCTTTCCCAGCAGGAGTGTACGAGCATTCTGGTTGCTCTGCTTCCTTGCCAGTACTTGATATTGTTGCTAATTTTTTAAGCCATTCTGAAAGGTGCACACATGTATCTCATTGTGGTTTTAATTTGAATTTCTCTGATGACTGATGATGTTGAGCATTTTTTCCTGTACTTTCATTCCATTTGTGTATCATTTTTGCTGAAGTGCCTCTTCAAATCTTTTGCCAATTTTTTACGAGGTTGTTTGTTTTGTTATTCAGATTTAAGAGTTCTTCATATACACCGAATAAAAAGCCTTCACAGATATGTGTTGCAGAAATGGTTTCTCCCAGTTTTTGACTTGTTTTCCTTCTCTCAACAGTGTCTTTTGAAGAGAAGAAGTTCTTAGTTTTGATAAAGTTTAACTAAACAAAATTTGTTATGGGTGTGCTTTTGGTTTCACACCTGAGAAATCTTTGCCTAATCCGAGGTCATGAATATTTTCTCCCAGAAGATTTATAGTTTTAGATTTTACACTTACTGCTATGATTCACTTTGAGTTAATTTTTGTATGTGGTGTGAGACATGGGTCCAAGGATTTTGGGGTTTTGTTTTGTTTTGAGTTATATATTATGGTGGATATTTTTGCATATGAATATTCCATTTTTCCAGTGCCTCTTTTTTAAAATACCATTCTTTCTCCATTAAGTTATTTTAGCAACTTTGTCAAATATCAATTGCTCATACATGTGTGGTTCTGTTTCTGGATTCTCTCTTCTGTTCCACTGATCTGTGTGTTTATTCGTTCACCAGCACACTATTGATTATCGTAATGTTATAATATGCCTGGAAAGCAGGTAGTTTAAGGCCTCCAACTTTGTTCTTCTTTTTCAAAATTGTTTTGGCTATTCTAATTACTTTGCCTACTCAAATAAATTGTAGAATCAACTTCATAATTTCTACCAAAAATATGCTGGAATTGTAATTGGTATAGATCAACTTAAGGAAAATTAATATTTAAAATACTGAGTCTTCCAATCCACGAACACTGTATATTTCTGCTGGGGTCTGAATGCTTATGTCCTCCCAAAATTCACATGTTGAAATCCTAACCCCCAAGGTTGAGAGTGTTAGAAGGTGGGGCCTCTGGGAGGTGCTTGTGTCATGTGGGTCGAGCCCTCATGAACAAGATTAGTGCCTTTATAACAAAAGAGGCTCCAGAGAGAGCCCTTGTCCCCTCCACCGTGTGAGGACACAGCAAGAAGGCACCAGCTATGAACCAGGAAGCGGGCTGTCACCAGAATGTGACCGTGCTGGCGCCTTGATCTTGGACTCTCAGCCTCGAGAACTGTGGGAAATAAATGTCTGTTGTTTATAAGCTATCCAGTCTGTGGGTTTTTTTATAGCAGCCCGAATAGACTAAGACCATTTCCCTGCTTATTGAAGTTTTCTTTTACTTCTTCCATCAGTGTTTTGTAGTTTTCAGCATAGAGATTCTACAGGCATATTATAGGATTTATTCCTAAATATGTTATGATTTTTGTTGCTATTGTAAGTTGCACTTTAAAAATGTCAATTTCTGGGGGCCGGCCTGGTGGCGCAGTTGTTAAGTTCGCATACTTCACTTCCACGGCCCTGGGTTCTCGGGTTCAGATCCTGGGCATGGATCTACACACTGCTCATCAAGCCATGCTGTGGCAGCATCCCATACAAAGTAGAAGAAGATTGGCACAGGTGTGAGCTCAGGGACCATCTTCCTCAAGCAAAAGAAAAAACATGTCAATTTCCAATCATTTATTGCCACTGTATAGAAATACAAATGATTTTCGTATGTTGACTTTGTATCCTATGACCTTGTTACACTCATTTATGAATTCCAGTAGCCTTTTTTTTTGCTATATTCTTAAGGATTTTTTATGTAGACAGTCATGTCATCTGTGAAAAAAGACAGTTTTACTCCTTCCTTTCTAATCTGTATGCCTTTTATTTGATTTTCTTGCTATTTCACACCAACTAAGAATCCAGTGGTGTTAACTGGGGACAATGAGAGCGGATGTCTCTGCCTTGATCCTGACTTACAGGGGAAGCCTTTAGTCTCACTGTTTGTGATGACTGCAGGTCCTCAGGGACACCTTGTATCAAGTTAGAGAAGTTCCCTCTACTTCTACTTTCCTGGACTTTTATAAATGGATGTAGAATTTCTTCAAATGCATTTTCTGCATGTCACATGATTTTCTTCTTTACTCTGGTGATGTGGTGGATTACATTGTTTTATTTTTTTGTCCTATTGGCTATTTTTTTTTTTCAGTCATTTCTCCAGGGTTCACAATCTCCATCTCTAACTTTTCCTATTCCACTTACAATGAACATTTTAGTACTTCAGGTAAAATATGGAAATAGTGCAGCCATATTGGGCCACCCCGCCCATCCTTTATGCTGTAGTAACTGTACGTACTGCATCTACATATCTTATGAACCTCAGAAGAAAATATTATCATTTTTTAAAGACTTTATTTTTTTAGAGCAGTTTTTGTTTCCCAACAAAATTGAGTGTTTGGTACATATATGCCCTGCTCCCATATGCACAGCCCCCCTATATCAGCTTTGCCCATCGGATGGTGTATTTGTTACAGATGACGAACCTGCACTGACATGTCATCATCACCCAAAGTCCACAGTTTACACCAGGTTCATTCTCGCTGTTGTGCATTCTGTGGGTTTGGACAGATGTCTGATGACATGTATCCACCATTACTGTGTCATACAGAATAGTTTCACTGCCCTAAAATCCCTCTATGCTCACCTATTCATCCTTCTACCCTCCCCATAATATTACAGTTTTTACTGTAAGTTGTGTGTATTATACAAAAGTTAGAAGGAGAAAGCAGAAAAAATGAGTAGCCTTTGACATTTACCTAGATATTTACCATTTCTGAAGCTACTTATTCCATTCTGAGGATCTGAGATTCCTTTTCTGGTATAATTTCCCTTCTCCTAAAGAATTTCCTTTAGCATCTTCTGTTGTAGAGATTTGCTGGTAATAATTTCTCTTAGTTTCTCTAAATCTGAAAATGCTGTCTTTCAACAGTGATTTTCGAAGGATATTTTTGCTGGATATACGATTCTGCATTGACAGGTCTTTTTTTCTCTCTCTCTCAACACTTTAAATCTCTTTTCTCATTCTCTTCTGGTCCCCATAGTTTCTGATGAGAAGTCAGCTATTAATCAAATCATTATTCCCCTCTGTGTGAAGTGTCATTTTTCTCTGTTGCTTCCAACATTTGCTTTTCGGCCTTGGTATCCAGCTGCTTGATCTGATGTGTCTCTATGTGGGACTGTCTTCATTCTGCTTGGTGTTAGTTGAGCATCATATTTGCAAATGTCTATCTTCCATCACTTGGATAATTCCAGCCACTATTTCTTCAAGTATTTTTGTCTGCACATTCTCTCTCTCCATTCCTTCTTTGAAGCAGACCACAAATATATTAAAGTTTGATCTTACTTAAGAGTGACTGAGGCTCTGTTATTTTTCCACCCTTTTTTCTTTCTATTTTCCATGTTAATTTCTATTGCTCTACTTAAATTCCATGTGAAGAATTTATTTCTAATATTGTATTTTTCAATTCTAAAATTTTCTTTTTTAAATTTTTCTGCTGAGATTTCCTACTCTTTCATTTTCTACAAGCATGTTTGTTTACCTTCACGGAGGATAGTTATGACAATCACTTTAAAATCTTTGTTTAATACTTATGCTTTCAGCCAAGATGAAATAACAGGGAACTAATTTACCCTTCTTCCCACAACAACTGAAAATTTTGGGGAACATATATGAAACAGTAGTTTTCACGCAGTGGGTCTCAGGCAGCAGAGTTCAGTGACCCCTGAGAGACCTGGAACTGATGAGGTGGGCCCTGTGATGGCCCTGCTGCCTGGAGAGAGAATTCCAGGCTCCAGCACAGGGAAGGAGAACCCAGGTGGACCCCTGAGCTCTCCCTGAGTTGAAGAGATGGCACTGGGTGTCCTGGGAGGCTGAGGTGACTAGAGCACATATGGAAGACCACCCAAGAAGTGAGAACTGCAGCAAGAGAGAACTTCACAGATTCTCCGTGGGCCCACTGCATCTTCCACTGAGTAATGACCAGTGCACCCATGTGAGGAAACTACCCAACACTACAGAATCAAACACCAAAATATTAGAGGAAATAATTCTTGGAGCTCACACAGACAGGAATGGTTTGGGTTCAACCAGTCCACACATGGCTTAGGAAAGCCCCATAACTCGCAGGAGATTGTGTCCAGTATTCAGAGTGGCCTCAGTGGTGGAACACAGTCAGCCCTGGACTAAAGGTTACTCAGATCCCACCTAACAAAGCTTAGAATCAGCTTGAATGTTTCCAATTGTTTCAAAGTAACACAACTCTGCCCCAGGAAACAGCTCAAGAATATTTTTAGGAGTACAAACTATCCAGGTTCCAACAACGAAAAATACACAATGTCTACCAGCCAACCAGAAATTACCTGGTATGCAAAAAAGCAGAAAAACACATCATGTAATGAGGAGACAAATCACTCAATTGATACTGACCACAAATAGCACAGATGACGTAATTCATAGACAAAGATGGGATGTTATTACTGTCATCATATTCCACATGTTCAAGAAGTTAGAGACAAGACTGACAATGTAGGGGGTCGGGGGTGGGTGAAATAGGTGAGGGGATAAGAGGTACAAACTTCCAGTCATAAAATGAATAAGTCATGGGGATGGGATTACATCATGGGGAACAAAGTCAACAATATTGTCATAACTTTGTATGGTGACAGATGGAACTAGATTTATCATGGTGATCACTTTATAATGTATATAAATGTCAAATCACTATGCGGTGCGCCTGAAACTATCATAATATTGTATGTCAATACTTCAGTAAAAAAAAGAAAAGGCTGATGATGTTAAGTAGAAATATGGAAGATAGGAAAAAGACCCAAAAACTTTTAGAGATGAAATGTCTGTAATTAAACATCTGTAATGAAAACTTACTAGATGAGATTAAGAGCAAATCCGTCAAAAGGTTAATGAACTTGAAGACATACCATAGAAACCATTCAAAATAAAATAGAGAGAGAAAATAGACCAAAGAAAATGAACAGAAAGTTAACTGCAGGACAACTTCAAATGGCCTAAAATATATGTAATCAGAGTCCCAGAAAGAGAAAGAAAACAGAAAAAACAATTTGAGGAAATAATGACTGAAAATTTTCCATATTAAAAAAAAAAAAACTATAAACCCACATATCCAAGATACTTAATGAACCCCAAGTCTAAGAAGTATGAAGAAGGCACATTATAATTAAATTGCTTAAATAGGGTGATAACAAGATAATCATGAAATCAGACAGGAGATAGAAAGACCTGCTGAGTGCAGAGGAACAAAGGTTAGAATGAAGGCAGATCTCTTACTGGAACTGAGGCCAGAGCAGAGTGAAGCAAGGTCTTCAGAGTATTGAGAAAAAAAGCTGCTAATTTATGATTCTATGCCTGGCAGCAAAGGGTACAAATAAGATAGAATATCAACTTTCTCAGACACACAAGAGCTGAGATAATTCACGGTCACCAGCGGATCAGCGCTGAGAGATGCTGAAGGAAAATGACACAATATGGAAACCTTATGTGAAGAAAGGGATAGAGAGCACTTTCTGTGGGGTATGTAACATGTCGAATAAAACGTGTGACAACATGGACACGGAGGCTGCAGTGGGGGTGGGAGAGTACTGTTGTGAGGTTGTTCAGGCGTCATGAAGTGGTCTGATATTATTTGAAGATAAACTGTGAAAAGTTAACGATGTTTACTGTAAACCCTAAGGCATGCACACACACGCATGCACACAGCAAAGACTTATCCAGAATAAGCCAAAAAAGATTAAATGGAATCATAAAAAATACTTAAATTATCCAAAAAAAAGCAGTCTAAGAGGAAAAAGCAAACAAAAAACAGATTGGTCAAATAAGAAACAAATCGCAGGATAGATTCAAATCTAACTATTATCAGCAGTAACATTAGATGACAGTGGTCTAAAAACCCCATTTAAAAGGCATAATTTGTCAGATTGAATAGGAAAGCAAACTCAACTACATGCTGCCTACCCCAAACCCACTTTAAATATAAAAACACAAATAAATTAAAAATAGAGAGTGGAAAAACATGCCATGCTAACACTAGTTGAAAGAAAGCTGGAGAAGCTATACTAATACTAGATAAAGCAGATTTCAGGCACAGTGAATATGACCGGGAATAAAGGAGGTCGTTGTGAAATACAAAAGGGTCCATTATCAAGAAGACATAATACAGACTGTTTATGCACCTAATAACCGAGCTTTATGGCACATGAAGAAAAATCCTTATCTGCCAGTTCCAACACCTGGGTCATCTTGGGATCTATCTCAGTTGATCCTCTTTTCTCTTAATAATGTGTCCCATTTACTTGATTTTTGGATGTTGGGTGATTTTGCACTGTGTCCTGGACATTATGAATGTGGTGTGGTGGAAATTCTGGATTCTGTTATTTTCCACCAATGACTGTGTCTCTTGGTTCAGCAGGTAGTGATCTCAGCTGGTCTTGAACCGCAAACTGGCTCCTGGCTGCAGCGCCAGCCTCAGTTCAGATCTTCTGTTGTTAGCGAGTGGCTTGCGCATGCGTGGCTCAGTCCGTCAGAAAGGTGAGGGCAGAGTCTGAAGTTTCCCCTGCACATTTCTTCCTCTCCTGCAATCCCCCTCCCTCTTCAGTGACCATGTCCGGGACTAGGTGCCTGGAGAAACTCAAAGGTGGGTTTGGAAGCAATTAACTGTTATTCCAAGCTGTTTCTTTTCCTTTTGTAGGTTAAGGAGATGTAACCACCAGCCATCCTGAAACTGACCAAATGAGGCACTCAAGGGAGATGTAACCACCAGCCATCCTGAAACTGACCAAATGAGGCACTCAAGGGAGATGTAACCACCAGCCATCCTGAAACTGACCAAGCCTCACCACAAGAGCTATGCCCATGACCTTTGCTTTATTTTTAATGCAAAGATCTCTCCAGGAGGAGCTTAGGCCTCATTATGTGGAAGCATGTTCTCCAACTGAGCCTGTGCTAGTGAATACCCCCACCTCTCCCTTTTGAATATTATTCCCCAACTGAAATAAAAGTTCCTGCTTCCCTTAGTTCTGGGACGCCATGACTTTGGAAATGATTCCTCACGGCCTCCTATTTGCTGCAAATACAGTTTACTTTGTGAGACAACTTCCACTGGTATAGTCTTATTTAACTCACCAGGAGGCGAGCCCACTTGGTTCGGTAACAAGCCCACTTGGTTTGGTAACAACCACAGCCCCCCAGTTTCATTTTTCTTGTTCTTGGGCTGTGAAGACTGTGGTTTTCCCAGAGCCACTGCCTCCCATGCCCTGCTCTGACTGCACATGGCCCCAGACTGGAAGCCACAGGAATTCACTTCAAACTACTCCCCTGGAATCTGTCTGCTGCTGTTCACTCCCCAGTGCCGTCAAGCGGCTCCTGGTTGCGTTATGTACAGATTTTCTAGTTGTTCTCTGTGGGGGAGGCAGTGCGGTGTGATTTCACAAAATCATTACAGGAAGCAGAACCAGTAATTACCCGTCCACTTTTAGAACTGCCTTGTGCACGAACCTCACATCGTTTGAGTCACATTTGGAAAAAGTGTACTTTTCATCTGTTTCAAAGGTCGAGATAGCTTCACTGCAGGGGACTTGAATAGATTACCATCTTCCAGAGGACATGAGTGCAGCGTAGTGAACGGAACCCCAGAATAGCCACGGGTGCACTAGACGAGGGTTGGGGCCGGCTACCCCACGAGGGAGGAGGAGAGGACAGCTGGAGCCTATTCTGTTTTCAGAGTCCCTGTCTCAGCACAGCTGTCTGCTCCTGCCCAGAAGCCACCTCCCCTCCTTGTTTCTATGTCCTTAGGGAAAAATAAAGCCAACCTCCTTTTCTCCCCCCTCATCCCCACCAACCCGCCAGTCGTTCAGTGTCAGCCTGACACCATGCCCACCAGTCATTCAGTGTCAGCCTGACACATGCCCACTGGTCAGAGTGGGCCCAGGATCCAAGGACACACCACTGAGCAGTCTGGTCTCTGCCTCACAGCTCAGCAGAGATAGTCATGCTAACAGACGCCAGGTGAGAGGCAGATGGGTGAGGGTCAGGACAGAGGAGGTTACACCTGAGGGAAGTTGGGGGGCCCCCTTGTGCCACGGAAGGAGGGTGGTCCTCACTCTGCAGGCAGCAGGAGCTGGGGCACCCAGGAGTGTTGTGCTAGGAGCGTTGTGATCCGACTGCGTTTCACTCAGCATTAACAAGCTCCCATCCAGCCTCCGCCCCTGGCACGCCCAGTGCGTCTCCAGAGAGGGGCAGACGCGAGCCAGAAGGATCCCGGCGGCAGTATTTCCCCACCAAGTGCAGGGGGGAGGGCTGTGGTCCCGGGTTTGGAGCTGAGAGGAGGTGGAGAGCTCCAGCACGGGAGGGCGGGGTGAGCAGGGAACTGACGGGGAGCCCAGCCAGGGGCATTGCCAGGACAGGAATGCGGGTGCAGGTCGGTCCTGGAGGCTCAGTGTTCAGGTGATGGTCTAAGGGCTGGAGCTCTCCCCTGCACACTCATTTCCTGTGGATGGGGCGGCAGGGCCCCAGAACCCGGACACACTGTTGTTAAGACAGTAAATCTTGTAACAGCAGCCACCGTGCATCGAGCACACGCTCCTGCCGTGCTTCACCTGCACCACCTCCCCTTCTGACCACCTCCCGGAAGTGACCTGTGGACCCCATGGGGGTGTTGGATGGTCCTGGTGAGCTGACAGGGTGACGCGGTGGGAGGAAATGAGGGGGATGCTGCTGGCTCTGCCGGCCACGCCACAGCCGGGACTCAGGGCCAGGACACGAGCTTCGTGGGGGTGCTTGCCCCCCATACAGACGCGACGCTGTGACTGGAGCCGCTCAAGAACTTGGTCTGGCCGTGTGGCTCCTGAGTGGGGAGCAGCCAGGCTGGCCACACGCGGGCGCTCCTGGAACATGCGTGCGGAGCCTCTGCTCCAACTGTCTGCATCCTGGTCCCCTCAGGAGCAGCTATGGGACCCAAGCGCTCTCTTCTTCTTGACGGTTGACTGCACTTGTCTGAAGCTGGCGGATACAGTCAAGGCGGTGGGAAACGCTGGGCATCGTGAGGGGGACTGGGCCCACCCTCAGAATGAGCACGTGTGTGTGTTGTGTGCCACTGCTGGCTTAGGCATGCTTATAAGTGACATACATGTGCGCACATGCACACACACACGCACGCACACTCACAGCTCCCTTTCACCAGAAGTGTTCCCGAGGGAACGCCAGCCCAGCCCTGGCCTGTGTCCAGGTCTCTGTCACACCCCTGCAGCTGGAAGGCGTGAGCTGAGACAAGGAGAGAGAAGAGGACACCAGGAGAGGAGAAACTGCCTGTTCCAGGAGGTGTCAAGGAGAACAGCGCCCCATCTCTGAGGCAGAAGCTGGGGCCTTCTCGGGTCCCCTGAGGGCTTGGCCAAGTCACTTTCTACAGAGGACTTGGGGTCCCCACAGCCTGTCCAGGGCCCCTTCCCTGGCTCTACTGAGAAAATACAGACCACTCTGGACAGCACCCACGAGGGCCACGGTGAGACCTGTCTGCGGGGCAGCGGCCTGGAGCATGCCCTGTTCAGAGGGGCCGGGAGATGTCACCAGGCTGTTAGGGGGGTGGTCTGGGAGGCTCAGAGCAGGATGTCAGAGGCGGTCCATGCCTTGCTGACTGTGTGACTCATGGGGTGCTGGAAAAAAACGGAACTAACCAGAATGCTGAAGCAGCTCTCTCCTGGCCTGAACAGACTCCTCTGTGCTTCTCCCACCCAGAGAAAGAGGCCAGGAGTGTCCCCATAGCTTCATTCACCTGCCCACACCTGCTGGCCAGGACTCAGGGAAGAAGCCAGGCCTGCTGGTGCCCTGGGCACTGGGTTCCGTACAGGACACGGACTCACACCTGACAGACAGACGCAGCCCCACCCCCTGCCCCTCTGCCCCCTCACCCCTGACCCCTCTGCACCCCTGACCCCTCTGCACCCCTGACCCCCAACCCCTGCTCCCCTTGGGCCGGGCTCCAGCAGCACCACAGCAGCTGATGCCTGGCTAGAGTTTCAAGCTGTGGCTTTGACTCATCGCATCTCTGCTCCTTGACTCATCGCCCTGTGACCCGCTCAGAAACCACCCTCTGGTCCTGGGTTGGCTCTCATCCCCGCCTTCTCCCTGGACTCTCACCCTAAGAGCCCAGATGTCTCTGCCCATCTTTCCTTTAAACATTTTCTGAGCAGAGCAGAGCTGATCTTAAAAACATAAATCATGTCTGTTTTGGCCAAATGCAGTGATTTCTCCCAGATTGAGAAATAAATCTGTTTATTAAAAATAATCCTGTTGCAACGAAGCAGGACTGGGGCAGATCTGAGCCGTGATCAGCGTGAGCCGCAGAGAGCAGAACGTACAGCCTTAGCCCCTAAATGTCAGGCCCAGATTATGGGGCTGAGAATAAACAAAAGATTAGAATGGACGAGGAGAATGGGATTTGGACAAGGATGTTCCTGCAGATGCCTGTGGAGACAGGAGGGAGGAGGGAGGACCAGGGCCTGGGACAGATGCCCTTCCAGGTCCCGTTGGAGAACCGCCAATCCTGCAAGGCCGGCCTGCGTCAGGGCCACACCGGACACCAGGGGCCCCAGGGATGCTCTCGCTGCGGTGACTTGACAGCAGGAACATCAGAGGGAGGTACAAACTTCATGAGCACTGTCCAGGGATCCTCACTCCAGGCCAGACCCCAGGCTCTGCCTGTAGGTACCACCCGGGGCCACGTCCACAGGGGCTGCCACAGTCCTGTCACCAGAACGACAGTGCGGAGGGTGATGATAGCATCTGTCGTTCATTAAACATGACGCCACCTTTCTGCAAAGCCGTCAGCCCTCCTGGGGCCCAGCTAAGAAATGGCCTATAAAACCCTGACTCATGACCTCAAAGCACATTTGCCAACCTAAAGAGCCTTCTCGGCAACTGTGTCCAGGGTTTATCCGTGTGCAGTAATTTCACACCCCTGACCTTTAACACGTCCACGGTCTGACACCTCCCCCCAGAAGCTCTCCCCATCAGCAGCACTGAAGCGTCCAGAACATGCTCGACAGTCGTGGGAGCCCAGGGCCCTGTCCCTCTGGGTGACAAGTGGCAGCCCTCTGCCCTTTGCCAGTGGACATGTCGGCACACACAGGCCACTGCCTTCGTGGTGGTCTCCAAGCTGCCAGGGAGGAGGAGCTCAGCCCTGTCCCCTTTCTGTTTGTTTCCATGGTAACCTTGAGACTCGGGGGCAGGCCTCCTCCCTGGCCAGAGTTGGCAGGCCCTCCTCTGCCCACGTCACCCTGGGCAGAGCGTGGGGTGTGCAGAGGACAGACAGTTGCAGGTGGGGACCCTGTGCAGGGCTCACCTGGAGCTCACCTGGGGCTTCACCTGAAGGTCAAGGGGCCACAGGGATGGTGATGACTGAGCTTGAACTCCACCCCAGATGGTCTCATTCCCAGGCCAGTTATCTTCCCAGAGAACCCAAGGCTTCCTGAGTAACTGTCAGACCAGGAAGGGTGGTCCTACACCTCAGGCACCACTGTGAACCAGAAGGTGGTGGAGCCTGGTGGCCTGGTGCCTCATAAAGACCCAGGGAAGTGCTTTCTTCCCTCTCCCTCCTCCCACGTCCCTCCTCCCTCCTTTCCTGCCTCCCAGAGGCACTAGGCCTAGACTGGGAACAAGCCCCCACCTCACTGAGCCCCCAGTTTGGATGAGGGACGCCCTCGGAGACGTCCCTTGAGTGAAGCTCTGTGACCCGGCTGCCATTGGAACGCCCACCCGTTCTGGGGGTTGGCTCTACCTCCGCCCTGGGGCCTGGAGGACTTTTCCAGAGCTTGACTAGAAGCTCCCAGGCCCCTGAGCACACTTTGCTCTCCAGCTCGCAAGAATCTCCCCCAGATTCCCGGGCCCTGTCCCAGCCAGGCCCCTCGCGCCTGCCAGGCCTGGGAGCCAGGCCATCGGCTCCTCTCGGGTGACAGTCAGCAATCCTGGGACGCTCCGGGTTCCAACGCAGAGAAACAGGTGCGTGCGTTTGGGGAGAAGAGACTCCGGTTCCTGCCAGGTGAAGTGACCGACGACGGAGGGAGGCTCCTCCCCGTCACAGAATCGGCCATCACAGGTCCCTCCACTCTTTACATTTCTGGAGGCCACCTGGGAAGTGACGGGTCACCAGGGACTGGTAACATGATGGACAGCAAGTAATTAGGGGTGGATTCTCCCTGTTTGCAGCATCTGGGGCAGCTGTGTGCACAGCAGATCAGGTGAGGAGGGAAAGGGGTGCTCAGGGCTGTGGGGAATGGGTGGGCATGGAGATTGGACCTCTGCCCACCCTGCCCCATGGGCCCCCACCCGCCCGAGCCCAGCAGTCTCTCTGCACCTTCACTCCCTCCCAGCCAGGGCCCCTGGATGAAGGAGAGGAGATGGCTCTGCAGCCATAAGTCCCGCACCCCCAAATCCAGACCAAATCTCTTCTCAAGAGTCGCACAGATAGAAACACAGAATATTAGAACTGGGAAATACCTCAGAATAGTGGTTCTTAGCTTGTTTGGGAACACATAGGCTAGGGGTCAGGGTATAATTGGCTTCATAAGCTGTTGAGTTGCTCTTTTAGCCATCCCTCCATCCCCAGGTCGACTTTGCCATTTTTTTTCACTATTGCAAGGAAGTCCTCAGTTGATAACAGTGCATATCAGTCTCCCCTCTATTTTCAGTTATTTTATTAGGATATAGTTCTGGGAATGAGAAATCCACGGACATTCTCTTCAGAGAAACGCAGTCATGTACCAAGACTTCTGCACGCAATAGCAAGAGAGCACAGTCTCTGACTTCCGTCTCTGGATCCTAGACTAAGCATAGGTGGTTTAGAAGAGGTGGGGATTAAAGTAGATCACCTCCTCTGTGTCAAGTACTGGAGTTTAGGCACGTTCTATCCATTACCTTACTTACTTCTTATCTCAATGCCTGGCTAATTTTCGTCAAAACTCTATCAGGTAGATAATCTTATCTCCATTGCACAGATGAAGAAACAGACTGAGGTTCAGTGATTCACACAGTGGGACTCACACTTAGGCTTGCTTTACTCCAAAGCCCATCTTCTTTTCATTATACCCTTCTGACCTTTAAATCAGAAATATCAAGCACCTACTGTGTGCCAAGGCATTTTCTCCCTTACAACAGTTTTTCAATTAGGGATTATTACAGATAAGGATCTTAGTCTAGAGAAGTGAAGACATGATCAAGGAAACACAGCTGAGTTGTGGGAACCTGATCTAGAACTCGTACTTCTACCTCCTGGTCCACAGTTTTGGCAGAGTAGGGATACAAATCCGGATTTGTCAGATTCCGAGACATGTTCTCAACCACTGTGATGGTTAAGACTAGGAAATTCTTTTACTTGCATTTGTTTTGTTTATACAGTTAGGAATCCCCTTTTTATTTCTAGACTTCTGTCCTAGTCTAGTTGGGTATCTGGTTTTCTTTGACTGGCATTGTTTCAGTCTTGATTTTCGTTTCTGCTGCAGTTAGGAATCTAAGTAAACAAGAAAGCGTGACTCTTCAATATGGTCTGAATGTACAGTTGGTGGGGTGAAGATGAACTTTCCTTGTAAAGCTTGTCCATCATAGCTTGCTATAATGAATTCTGCAAGGATTTTTCAGCAGTTAAGTCTTTATTAAGATAAAGATGCTGATAATTCATAACATATACTGAATCTGTGACTACATTCATTTTCTCAGATAGTAAATGGATTGAAAATATTTGCTGGGTTTATGGAAGAACATGTAAGCTTTCGAAAAATGATCCTGATCGCTATAAACTGTATATGGTTAGGAGGCAAAGGAGAATATTCTGAAAACTATTCTCAGCTCATTTGGAACTTCTATTTACTTTACGGAATTACTACTTTCTACAAAGTATTTACTGTCTTTTACACAGAATACTATATTTCTCACCATATTTTTTGAGATGTTTCAATCATATAGAAAATTAATAGACAAATGAGTAAGCCAACTTTCCAGAGTTGTTCCATCTTAATATTTTGCCATATTTACTTTATACCTTGTTTGCAAGTAACATTACTAGTATGCTGAATTTACTCTTTTTCTTTCCTAGACGTGTTGTTATACTTTTGTTACATATGTATGTATCTGTAAACAATATAGAGCATTACTCTACCTGTTTTTAAACTTTGTACAATGATATGATACTGTACCTATATTTGTTCAGATGTTTTTTTAGTTGCTTAACATTATTTTTAAGAAGTAGCCTTATTGATTGTTAATCTATTTTAATTGCTGTATAGTATTCCATTGTATGAATGTACCAGAATTTTTTTATCCAGTTTCCTTCTGACAGACATTTAAGTTGTTTACATTCTTTTGCAATTCTAAACAATGCTGCTATGAACTTTCTTATGCATGTTTCCTTATATTCCTGTGGGAAAGGTTTTGGATATATACATAGGACTGGACTTCCTGGTGTTGGGTATCTTCAACTTTGCTAGAAATTGTTAATTTCTGTCCAAAGTGGTTGTAGTGATTTACACTCTCTAGCAGTATCCTCCATTAAGTTGTCTTCAAAGGTATTAGTGTACTCTAGTTTTACAGAAATGATGGTGCTTGCATCCTTAAGGCACAAATTGCTTTGTTCATTTCTTTATGCCTATATGCTTTTAAGTCCAACATAATTTTAGGGAGAAAGATAAAGGAATAAGGTCTAGATTGAACGAAATACTAATTCTCCCTTCTGCTATGGCTATGTTCCCTCAAGTACAACTTTACTGCTTGTTGTGTTTGTACTTGTGATGCAGACAGACCCTAATGAAGTAAATTGTTTACTGATTTTTTTTTTATTGTTTTTGTGTCAATAGATTGTCTGAGGATTAAAAAGTAAGCCCCATTGTTTGTTGGAGAGCCCTACAGGAAGTGGGAAAAGCTTAGTCTTACTTTGTGCTGCTTTAGCGTGGCAACAGTCTCTTCTTCGTGGTAAGTATTTGGTTGATATATTCAGCTTGATTATTGGGACTTGAAAAAAATATAATAAAGTACTTTTTATCCAGAATGATTCATTTAAGGAAATAGCATTAACTAAGAATATACTTTTGGTCTTTCTTTTAATCCTCTCTGCTTGATATTTTAATGAATCTCAATATAAACGAATACTCAAGTGGTTGTGCCTTTATTACATTATTAATCTTTGACTATTATCTTTTTGTAAGTTATGTAAATTGATGATAATTTCTCTATAAATGTCTCTGACAGCATAAGTGTTTCTCTCCTGTCCTAATTTGATGCTACAGATAGGGTGACCAACTTGTCCAGATTTGCCAGGTACTTTCCCAGGTTTAGCCCTGAAAATCTTACAGCCTGGGGGACCTCCCAATCCTGGGCAAATTCGAGTGGTTGCTCACTCTAGCTGCAGAGGATGATTAATGTTTGTTTAATTAGAAATATTATGAATAGAGGTTCTTTCACTTTGAGGGAAGCCAGTGGATGAAAGCTTAAGCGAAAAAGCTGAAGTGCCATTGTCACGTCGTTGTACGTGGCACTCAAAGAGTGTTACAAACGATGGCGAGGACCGAGGAGCTTCACGTGATTTCAACAGTCCAAGTACACCACCTTCTGAAAGAAATGGCAGTTCACCAACTTGTCAAGGTAGGTTATATTTTTGCCTGGGTCTGTTGGTATGTGTAATAGGAACCTTCATTACTGTTGTTATGAGACCTAATTTGATAAATTTGATGAGCATAATTCATTAGGTACCTCCATCTAATTTCTCTGGAATTATTTTTAGATAACACAAGAGTGGTCAGAAATCCTTGGACTACTTTATTCTTGACTTGGCTTTTAATTGATTTGGACATTTTGCTAGCTTAAATCATTTTTTGAAGCAGGCAAGGCAAAATAAATGATATTCAGAAATTGATGTTATTTGTAGGCAGGATTGTTAATTATAAGTTAGGATTTTAGAAAACATTGATTTGTATTGTAAGACAAAATCTAGTTAGCCTCATTCATTCTTGATAAGTTTGCATGAACTTCTGAAGCCAGTATCCTGCTTGAGGATGAGATATGTTTTAGGTATGATCCTTGAATAGTTCTAATTAGATTTATTTAAGTGAAATATATTAAGAATAACATAAGACTCTTAATTTTTAAAAAATATTTCTCTGGCTTTGACTATATGGAAAAGATTGGTCGTTATTTGCCTAAGCCAGAAACCTAGGAGACATCCTGTACACGTTGCTCTACCTTATTTCTCCGTGCAAATCTCTATCTCCATTGACAACTCCCTGGTCCAAACTACCATCTCTTGTTTAGAGCATGCAATAACTTCTTTTCCTGCTTTCACTCATGCCATTCTTTAACTGATCACTGGCAGGGAGAAAAGAGGTGGCCATGACTGACTTAAGTCTCAACGTATCCACTTCCTAAAATCAAGAATGGAGTCGTCTTCCTCTAAAGCACATGACTATGTGTGGAGGAGGGTGGCTGCTGGAACCCAAGTGTGATTCTGTTAGGAGTGAGGAAGAGAAGATGGAATAGTTACTGGAGAGGTGACCAATAGTGTTGTCTACACTGTTTTGACCCTTAGCCCTTTTGACTTTCTTTCCATTCCTTCAAAGGGTCATGCTTTCTTCTGCCTCAGAGCCTTTGCTTGTGTTAGTGTCTCTTCTGAGGAAAGTTACATCTTCACCTTGTGATCCTCCTCTTCCATTAGGTATCGCTTAAATTTCACTTCCTTGAGGGAGCCATGCTGACCTTTCCGTTAGATCAGATTTGGTTTCCCTGTTATTTTGTGTCATCTCACTGTGTTTGTCTCCTTCACAGCACTTGTCTGTGAAGTTTTTATTATCCATGTGTCTGTGTGCATCTTTTATTGATCTCTGCTTCCCCTAGCAGACTGTGTTCTCCATGAGGTCAGGAGCCATGTCAGTTTGCTTACCATTGTAACCCTGGAACCTGGCAGAGTGCTTGGCGTATAGTAGGTGCTAGATAACTATTTGTTGTGTGAATGAATGGAGTTGATTTTGAGCAAATTATAGAAACTCTGGTTTATAATATTTATATACAACCTGTATTTTTTTTAGAAAAGCTTTATTGAAACATACTTGACAAAACAAACTGCATTTATTTAAATGGTACGCTTTGGGGTCCTCGCGTCAGGGCCTGCGCAGGGCCCTCCTGGCGAATCGCGGCGCCCGCTGCCTCGCCGCCCCCTCGCGCGGGGAGGGGCGGGGGCGGGGGGGGGGCGAGCGCGCCTGCGCGCAGGGTGCCTTGTCCCAAGTTCACGTGTCTCGAGGGTGGGACTGCGGGTCTCTGCTTGCAACGGCGGCGCTAGAGCGGAGCGTGGGCTGCGGCGGCCGGAGTCATGGCAGGTCAGGCATTTAGAAAGTCTCTTCCCCTCTTTGACCGAGTTTTGGTTGAAAGGAGTGCAGCCAAAACTGTAACCAAAGGAGGCATTATGCTTCCAGAAAAATCTCAAGGAAAAGTATTGCAAGCAACAGTAGTAGCTGTTGGATCGGGCTCTAAAGGAAAGAGTGGAGAGATTCAACCAGTTAGTGTGAAAGTGGGAGATAAAGTTCTTCTCCTAGAGTTGGGAGGCACCAAAGTAGCTCTAGACGACAAGGATTATTTCTTATTTAGAGATGGTGACATTCTTGGAAAATATGTAGACTGAAATGAATCACTATTGAAATGGCATCACGTGAAGCTGCCCATTCCACTGAAGTACTGAAATTTTTCATCATGTAAATAATTTCCATGTCTCTCTTTTATAATAAACTAATGATATCCAAACTAATGACATCCCGTGTCTCTAAAATTTAGTTTCACTGTACTGATATAAACATTTCCAAATAAAAATATATAAATGAAAAAATATAAAATAAAATAAATGGTACGCTTTGATAAGTTATGGCCTCCACCATAAGGTGTACCTCCATGAAACTTTCAGTCAGCGTCAAGATAGTGAACATACCCATTACCTTCAAAAGTTTTCTCATGCACCTTTGTTATCCCTCCTTCCCACCCCTCTGTGACTTTCTCTCCCCAAACAACCACTGATTTGCTTTCTATCACTATAGATTAGTTTGCATTTTCTAGAGTTTATATAAATGGAATCAGACAATTTGTACACCAATTTTGTCTAGCTTCTGTCACTTAACATAATTCTTTTGAAATTCATCCATGTTGTGTGTGTCAACAGTTTGTTCCTTTGTGTTGCTGAGTAAGGTTCTGTTCTATGGATATACTACAAATTGTTGATCCAGTCACATGTTGATGTATATGTGAGTTGTTTCTAGTTTTGGGCTATTACAAATAAAGCTGCTATGAACATTTGTATGTCAGTCTTTGTTATGGACATGTGCTTTCCTTTTTATGGGCAAATACATAAGAGTAGAATGAGTGGATCACTTATGTTTAACTCTTTAAGAAACTTCCAAACTGTTACCCAAAGTGTTTATACATTATACCATTTTACATTCCCACCAGCAGTGTCCGAGAGTTCCCATTTCTCTACATCTTTGCTTACACTTGGTATGGTCAGTCTTGTCTGCCATTCTAATAGGCATGTAGTGTGGTATCTCATTGTGGTTTTAATTTGCATTTCCCTGATGACTTATGATGTTGAGCGTCTTTTCATGTGCTTATGAGCCATCTGTATATCTTCTCTGATAAAATGTCTTTTTGAAACTTTTGCCTGTTTTTTTTTCTTATTGTTAAGTTTTGAGAGTTCTTTATATATTTTGAATACAAGTGTTTTTCTATCAAATATAGTTTTAGGTTTTACTGTTAGGTCTAAAATCCATTTCGAGTTATTTTTGGTATATGGTGTGAGGTATGGATCCAAGTTCATTTATTTTGCCTATGGATATCTCATTTTTCAGCACCATTTATTGAAAAGGCTATCCTTTATCCACTGCATTGTCTTTGTTCCTTGGTAAAAAATCCGTTGTCAATATATACACAACTTGCATTTTAGCATCCTTGTGAGTTTGGGCTGTTTAGAATAGTCTCTTGAAGCATCAGATGCGATAAATCAGGGTTGGATTCTTTCTATTTTTAAGCAAATTCTTTAGTAAGATATAAGCTAAATACAGAAAAGCATACAAATCCTAAGTGTATAGCTTGATGAATTTTCACAAAGTAAACACACTCGTGTATCTACCACCTAGATAAAAATAGGACATTACCAACACCCTACAGCCCCTTCTTATGCTCTTTTCTAGTCACTATCCTTTCTCTCCACAGGTATTGGCTATCCTCCCTTCTGTCACCATTGATGAGTTTTGCCTCTTTATAGAAATGGAGTGATATCTGTACTCTTGAGTCTGCGTACTTTTGCTTAACATTGTATTTTGGGGATTCATTTGTGTTGTTGCATATAGTAGTAGTTCTTGTTGTGGTATATTATTTACTTCTATGAACATATCACAGTTTATTAATCCATTCTGCAGTTATTAGACATTTGGATGGTTTCTACATTAGGCTTTTAATGCTTTTATGAAGGTTCTTGTTCATTCTTTTGCAAATAAGTAAGTATTTTCTGTTGGATATATACCTGGGAATGGCGTTGCTGGTCATAGTGTATGGATATGTTCAGCTATAGTAGAGACTGCCAACATTTTCCAAAGTGGTTGAACCAGTTTATGCAACCCCTTCCCTACATCCAGTAGTATATGGGAATTACGTTGTTCAGCATTCTTGTTAACACTTGCTATGTCCAGTCTTCTAAAATTTTAGCCATTCTGGTGCATGGATGGTGTTCTCGTGAGTTTGAATTGGTATTTCTCTGGTGACTAATGAGGTTGAGTGTCTTTTTATATGTTTATCGGTCATTTGAATATTCCTTTTAGTGAATTGCCTATTTAGATTGCCCACATTTCTATTGGGTTGTTTCTTACTGATTTCTATGAGTTTCTTTTTTTTTTAAATATCTTCTGGATATGTCTTGTTTCTTTATAACTTTGTATTTTAAAGACTTAACCCCTCCAATAAGCTTCCTGCAAATGTCCCTGCTATAGAGAAGAGGAAGAAGAGGAAGATAAGCCTTTTGGTCTATGCAAATAATATGATTTTTTTTTTTTAATGAATTGGGGTAAATCTCATTTGGCACATGGCAGTTCAGTTTTTCTAAAACTAAATTATTGTTTTTGGTAGACGTTCCCTGGTCTTTAATGGGCCCATGCAAATTTGCCCCTTGATTTATTTGGGACAGGGTTTCTCAAAAGTGGCACTATTAAAATTTGAATGGGATAATTCTTTGTTGTGGCAGCTGTCCTGTGCACTGTGGGATGCTTAGCAGCATCTCCCAGGCCTCAACCCACTAGAGGCCAGTAGTACCTACCCCCCACTTTGTGACAACCAAAAATGTTTCCAGACGTTGCTGAATGTCCCTGGGGTGGGAGGTGGGGGTGTTAAAATTGCCCTGGTCGAGAAACACTGATCTAGATTTGTTTTGTGGGTATTTTACCAGTTTACCAGGAAATTACAGAGCTCAAAATTACGTGTCTTTTCTGAAATCCATATGGAAATACAAAGGACTAAGAATAGCCAAGATATTTTTTAAGCAGCAGGTCAAGGTGAGAAGACTTGATCTATGAGATATCCTGATTTATTATATATAAAGCTATAGTAACTAAAGCACTTTGGTATTAGCACAGTGTTAGACCAGTGGAAAACAGTAGAGAACACAAATCCAGTTCCACGTGTATCCAGAAACTTGATTTCTTTTAATAGAAGTGCTCTTACAGAGCAGAGGGCAAAGGAGGGGCGTTTCTTTAAGTGGTCCTGGGACTATTAGATATCAGTATGGAAAAAATTCAAATTGGAACCCTACTTTACTCCGTACACAAAAATCCATTCCAGGTAGATTAAAGACCTAGGCATGAAAGGCAAAACTATTAAGATGTTAGAATATAGTGGTTTTCAAACGATGTTATTAAGAGTCTTAGAAAAAACATGGCTTGTAGTGGGAAGGGGACAGTGGATCAGGGAAGTTCTAGGTCTTGCGTGCTCTTTTGGAAATTTTAAACGCTATTTCTTAAAAAACTGTAGTCCTCCTCAGAAAAGGCTTGAAAACCCGTGCTATGTGGCATAGATAGCCTTCTGTGTTTGTGCAGACTCAAACTTGTGTTTTTGTTTTGAAAATAGTATTGGACTTGCTTATAGGGCTTTCTCCCCTAGTAATCTGTAAATCCTTCAAGGCCAGGGACTGGTTTTTTTTCATTGTTTTTCCATGGGGTCTGGAATTGTATGGACTCAATAAAATAAATGCTTGTTAAATGAATTCAAGAACTGGGAGTGGAGGGAATGTATAGAGAAGAGCAGGGAGGAAGGAAGGTACTTTGAAGAACACTCTCATTTACAGAAAGGGAGAAACCAATGTATTGGAATAGTTAAGAACCGTGTTACAGATATTAAAGAAAAAGCAAATGCATTTATTCTGTTGCAAGAATACAGAGTGTTATGTTTGGCTGTATACCTAGAGGTTATGCTTATGGATTTTAGAATCAGACAGCAGGAGTCAGTCATATCTAGGCTCTGCCTCTTACTAGCTAAACAATATTGGGCATGAACTTGACTTCTTTAAAACCTAGTATTCGCACTTATAAAATGGGAATAATATTATTCAGTGATTTAAGAGGTCGTTGATGACCTTGAGATAGAGCTTTCCGGATTGTGGGATTAAAAGCTAGATTATAGGAGCTTGATTCTACTATATTGTTAAGCCTAAAGAACATTGAGAAGCTTAGTAGGAAACAAACATTGAGACACTGTAAAGAACGATTTTTATAGAAATGAAATACATTTTCTTGAGAGAATCTTACAGTTATATTTTTTAAGCCACATTATTGGGAGTGGTCTACAAAAGCATAAAGCTACAATTGGACTTTCCTGTTGAAAGTATATTTCTCAAAATGTTTGCTATATCTTTGTTAAGGTAAACTGAGTGGTAAAGTGCTTTTAAACATGTTGAGCATTTCATGTTTTAAAGTATGCTATGAAATTTTTAGAAATAAATCATACATCTTGATTCCAATATTTTTCTAGAAAAATTTCCTGGAGCAACCCCTGATGGCCTAGCGGTTAAAGTTTGGCACGCTCCGCTTCGGAGTCCCAGGTTCAGTTCCCAGGCACGAACCACACCACTCGTCTCTCATTGACTATGCTGTGGCAGTGGCTCATGTAGAAGAACTAGAAGGATTTACACGTAGAATATAGAACTATGTACTGGGGCTTTGGGAAGGGAGAAAGAAGAGAGGCAGATTGGCAACAGATGTTAGCTCAGGGCAAATCTTTCCAAGCAGGGAAAAAAAAAGAAAAAGAAAAATTGCCTAAGTGTAAGTTATTTATACTCATATTTCATGACTTCTTATATAAGACTCTCCTGAAAAAAACTATACTGGCTGCAAAGCTATCTACCAATAAACAGGTATCCATATGGAGCGATGAAAATGGTGATTTTCAAGTAGAGAAGAATTCAACCCTTATAAACTACACAGTAGGTAAACAGAATTTGTTGGCAGTGAAATATTCCCGTTAGTTCTAGTAGAACAAGGTAGCCAAGCATCAATCAAGATTTCAGTGGTGCTTGTAGAGAGTAGTTGGGTCATGTCACAGACGTAAATTGTAAATTATTGTAACTTCATTTTATATAGTTACTCATTACAAAGGAGTTTATTATTATACTAGATTATTGAGGCTAACATCATTAAAATGAAACTGCATGGTGCTTTCTTATATAAGAGGAATTTGACAGTAAACTATTTACTTAAGGCATATACTGATAGTATAGCTACTTTGTACTTTTAATTCTTCTGTTGTTTTGATCTAATAATGGCATTTTGGGGGGTCAAAATACCTTTTTTTAGAAACCTTGATACAAACATATGCTGTCTTCAAAATCTTACTTCAAATAAAGCAATAGAGGCAAGTTGGAAGTAAAAGCATGGAATACATAAACAAAATAATAAGGGAATTATGGTGCCAGTTATCAATGGATTGCCCCTGTGTAACAACATCAGAGTGTTGCCCTCTGTTGTCTGTTCTGCAATAATGGAGCTGCACCCAGTAGACATTTCTCTTTTGCACCTGGCAGGGGTTAAGCTTTTGTCAGAGAAGGTTTAGGACAAAGGGCCTTCCATCCTAATTCCAGGGTGCTTCCATTCTTTTCTTTTTCTTTCTCCTGCAGTACAACCAGCAGTGGCACAATTCAGGGGTGTCTACATGGACTCACCCACAGTGGGTGATCCACAGTGGATTCAGTGGATCCCCTTGGATGGCTTAATAAGGAGAATGAGTGGCACCGCTGCAAGTGGAATCCCAGTGAATCCAGTAGGCATCCCAGCCTCAGCCTACCTGCCCCTGGGAGGGGACAGGGCTTTCCTGTTTGCCGGTCTCAGCCTGCTGTTCCCTACCTGCTGAGCTCTGCCCTGACCAGGGACTGGTACTGGCCTTGGGAAACATGACAATCTTCTCCACCATCCCTGTGCTGCAATCATTCCTTCTCCAACAAGGCCTGAAGGCAGCCTTGGCGAGGGGGTCCTCTCCCAAATTTGTTTCTTTCTTAACTACTCTACTGTAATTCTGGGCTATTCTCTATAGTTCCCTTTAAAGGTTTATGGTTAATTGTTCATTATATAAACTGTCCCTGCTCAATCTATTGGTTGGTTTCCGTGTCCTGATTGAACACTGATTCTTATCATTATATATTATTTTATAGGGTGTTAGTGCTAAGGGGAAAAATGAAAGGGGAACAAGTTGGATAGGGAGTGTCAGGACAAGAGGATAGTTTATATTTTAAATGACATGGTCAATACAGCCTCACCAAGATGACATTTGAACACAGAATTAAAGATAGTGAAGAAGATGAGGCATGAAATCATCATATGGAAGAGGATTCCAAGTGGAAGGAACATAGAGTACAAGTCTACAGGTGGGAGAGTGCCTGGCATGTACCAGGAGCATAATGGAGGCAGAGGGACTGGAGCAAATGGTACAGGGGATGACTGGCCAAAGATGATGTCAGAGAGAGTGTGGGACCAACTGTATTGGGCTTGAGGTCCATCATAAGGACTTGAACTTTCCCCCTGAGAGAAATGGAGAGCCCCTTGAGAGATTTCACAATGTCAGGGTGTGACATCTGGTTTTAAAGGGTCACTCCAATTGGTGCATTGAGGATAGATGGCGGGTCAAATATAGAGGCAGAGAAACCAGTTAGAAGGATAGAGCGATAATCCAGGCCAGAACAATGGTGCAATGTGGTCCACCCAGCCATCAGGGAGTAACAGGGTGTGGACTTACATACCCACCGCAAGCAAAGAAAAAACTAGTCCAAATACCTGATATGATTATTTCGCTAATGATCAGTCTACATATGCAGTGGGTGAAAGTCCACAAGGCCAGAGAAAAGCAACCTTCATGTAAAGAAAAATTCTAAGGAACTGTAAGTCAAACCACCTGCAACAACCACAGATTCTAGAATTATTTGAGATGCCAAGACAATGAGGAGGGAATAATCTTTTCAACAAGTAGTGCTGGGACAGGTGGATATCCACATGTGAAAGAATAAAGGTGAACCCCTACCTCACACCATATACAAAAATGTTACATCTTCTTACCATCAAAGATGTAAATGTAAGACCTAAAACTATAAAACTCTTGGAAGAAAACATGGCCTTGGATTAGGCAATGTTTTTGTAATTGTGGCACCCAACACATAAGCAACCAAAGGGAAAACAGATCAATTAAACTTCATGAAAAGTAAAACTTGAGTGCGTTGAAAGACACGATCAAGAAAGCGAAAAGACGACTCACAGAAGGGGAGAATGTGTTTACAGATCTTTACATATCTGATAAAGGTCTACTATTGAGAATATATAATACATTCTCCCCTCTCAACAATAAAATACAAATAGCACAATGAAAAATGGGCAATGCGTTTGGATAGGCATTTCTCCACAAGAGATACATGCCTGCCTGGTGCTGCGCTGTCCCTGCCTGAGGCTGCAGTTCCTGTTTTGGCCATCAGGTGGCAGCCTCCTGTGTCAGTGGTGCCCACTGAGCTTTGCTGGAGCAATTTGGGGAGAGGAGGATTCATGCAGAAGTCATGCTGACCCTCCGCCTGCCTCAGGACCCACTTGCACTTCCTATTACTAGTGTTCCTCTTCACCGACTGAGTGGAGCAAAAGCAGGAAGGAGGGATCCAAGATGCCCCTATTTGTTCATTCGGCAGCTATGTGCCAAGCCATCACCCTGGGCTGGGAGCCCTGGTGGGCCCAAGGGTGGTGCTGAAATCTACCCAGTGGTCCCTGCCCACCAGGAGCTCAGTCTGGAGGCAGATGGACAAAAGCACAAAATCAGAGACACGTGAAAGAGAAGAGCATGAACTGGAATGAAAATAAAGAGTGTCCTGCAGGGAGGGCTGGGGTCTCACTGGGTAGGAGGGTCTGAAAGGCCTGACTGAGGTGACATTTGCTGTGACCAGAATGAGATGAGGACCCAGCGCTGCACTCACCTGTGATCAGCGTGCCAGGGAGAAGGCACTGCTGGTGTGGAGACACCCAGGCAGAAGTGAGTTTGGCCAGAGGAGGTTAGAGAGGTGGGCACTGTGGCTGCAGAGAACCTGGAGGGGAGAGGAGGGAGAAGGGCAGGCCAGACCTGGGAACTGGGAGATGGTGTGAGGTGTCTCCTCCTCTCTGACAACACTGCTCCCCACCCTGCATCTGTAAACCGCAAATATTCACTTTCTCTCCATCTCTGTGGACCAGGACTCCTGCACAACTGAGCTGGAGCCTCTGCTCATGACGACTTCCAGGTTGGGGCTGTGGCCTCCACTGAGGCTGGACCAGGGTGAGATGTGCTGTCAAGCTTACTCCTGTGGGCTCGGTCAGGATCAGCTTCACTGAGAGCCTGGCTCCTTTCTGTCTGTTGGCCAGGGCACTCCCTTGGTTTTCTTCTGCGTGGGCCTCTGCATAGGGGAGCTCAGGACGTCCATGTATGTCCCCAGGTCCAGGGGTTAGACAGACTGAGAGAGGGGAACAAGGGGAGAGGGAAGAGGGAACACAAGAGAGCGAGTGAGAGAGAATGACAGCCTCGGTGATGGAATCTGGGAAGGGTCGTCCTGTCACTTGTGCTGGGTCTGCTGGTCAGAAGCCAGTCCCTAAGCAGTCAGTGGTCCACAGGGACGTATAGAACAGGCAGGGAGATCGTCCCTGCAGGGGCACGCTGACCTTGACTCGAGTGTCCTGGTGGCGAAATGCTCCCTTCCTACCTGGGCTGATCCTGCGTTGAGCTCAGATCCTCCTCCTTGGGAGTGTTGCTCATCGCGGCCCGGGTGTGCTCTCCCGGGTTCCCTGGGCTCCTGTCGCCTCCAGGAGGGAGATGTACACTGAGGGGGCTGAGGCCAGAGCAAGCAGGGACCACTCCACCCTCCCAGCTCCTTTGCTTCCTTCCCCAGGAGGGCCGACTCCTCAGGAGCCTCTCCTCACTGCTCACCATCTTCTCTGCTCTGAGAGCACCTCGTTCAGCCTCTGAAGAAGACCTGGGGAGAAGTTTCCAGGTGGGAAGGCCTCTCTCCATGGGAGCCCCAGAGTGGACAGGGACCTTCGACAGGGCTGGGCATTGTCCCCTCAGTCAACTTGGACTTCCTGGGAGGCAGCAACCCCTGGGGGCAGGGCCTAGGCTGGTGGCAGGTCTCTAAGCATCCCCACAATGCCCATCTTCCTGGTCTCACCTGATTGAGCACAGGCCTGCACAAGCACACCACCTTCCAGACCCCCTGGGGTTACGTGCAGCCCATCAAGGCCGCTGTGTCTGTCGCATTGTGTGGTTGTCTGTCTCACCTTCCTGGCTGATTCGCTGCTCTGTTCTAGATCCAACCTCAGGCGGCTGCAAAGTTGACCTTCCACGTCCGCTTGCCACTGAGATGGCTACTGTTTCCAGAAATGCTTAGGGGCCGGGCTTTGCCCACGCATGGCGACATCAAGTGGGCAACCTCTGACAGTGAAGCCACCCCCATTCAGGCTTGCGCCGCTCACAGGGCCGTCACACTGAGGGGGTGGGGACGGGACCTGCCCTGGGCAAAAACACCACGACTCTCACTGTTCTTCCCTCAGCTTCACATGCTCCTCAGTTGGTTGTATGTCTTTGGTCTCTTCCCAGAGGTTGTTTTCTGACAGCACGTCCGGTGTGATCATGGCTTTCCGGGAAGAGGATTGGCTGAATTCCTCACTCAACCATTCGGTGCGTCCTGCCGACCCACGCCGATCACTTTCTGAAGGCGCATCCTTTCAGCAATCTGAGGACCCAAGATTGTGAGTCTGTGTCCTGGAGGGATTTTGAGAAGAGCTGGTGGGATGGCAGTATTGCAAAACATAAAGCCTTGCTTCCAGAAAGCTCTCTGGGATCCTCATCATCTTGCTGTTTTGGAGTCAAAGCCCTGAGATCTTTAAAAAGCCAGCAATGTTAGAACATGGGCAGGACAAACAAAAGTCTCTGGGCTCCAACACCAACTAAAATATTCTGAATTTCTAGTAACCTGAGACGAGTGGAAAGGAATTGGGAGTGTGGAGTGGAGGGGCGGTTTGGGGCAACTACGCGTCTGGGGGGAGAAATGCCATGCAGAGCAGCCTTTCTGGGGGCATACGTGTGGGACATGTGTGCAGACCCCGCTGCAGACATTGCTGCTGCTGCCCTTCAGTTCCCTCAGCCCACTTGAGTCCCTGCAGTCCCCGGGAGCCAGTCCCCGGCAGGCCCACAGTGTCCCCCTGGAGCACCTGCATCCACTCTCTGCCTGAGGGCTCTCTCCTGCAGCGGGAGCTTCCTCTGCTGCGAGCCTGTGCCAGCCTGTAGCACAGAAGCCTTCACGACCCGGGGTAAACCCTCCACCCACGGGCACACAGCCAGTCCGGGTGGGATCTCGTCTCCCAGCAGGACTAGGAGGGATGCTCACCTCAGTGCTCCCTCGTCAGGCCCCGCCCTGGCGCTCCTCCTCCAGGCTCCCTTCCCCATGGCCTCCCTCGGGCCTCCTCCCTCACCTGCAGACAAACCACTCGCCCTACGTCCTTGTCTGCTCTGGGGCCCAGACTCTGCGGAGGCTGCACGCTGGCTGTGACGTGGAGCAGGTCGTCCAGCCTCCTGGACTTGAGCTTCCGCACCTGTGAGATGGGGCCACAGGCCTGCCTCCCGGAGTCGCCAGAGGAGACGCAGCGTGGGGAGACGCACACCGCTGCAAAGAAGGACGCCCGCTGACCACCCAGGGAAAACCCCAACCTTGCCAAAGCAACAGGAGCTCGCGAGGCTGCGGGAGGAACGCGGGCAGCCTGTCCACACAACGTGGAGAGTCGCTGACGAGTGTGGCCGTGCAGGGTAGGCCCCCGGACAGTGGAAGAGCCATTCGACAAGGAGGGGGACAGGACAGAGGCTTCCAAGGAGAAAGATTTAAGTGTTGGAGGATCACAGAGGCCTTAGGAAAATCATGAGGCCCTGGAACATGTTTACTGAAATGCTATTATTGGCCGGAAGAATGTGTTACAAACACCCAGTCCACTCTGGATTACTTCTCATTGGTTGTAGGAATGAGTGCACACTTGTGATTAGAACCCACATTTTGTTAAATGTAGGATATCTTTATTTTTCTTAACTTTTAATTATTTTTTTTTGTCGATGAAGTGCCAAGCATGGGTTTTCTCCGTTCTTTTCTTTGCATGGGTGGCCTCTACTTTCAGAAGCGGATTCCTGGTGCTCATCACCCCTGCTAACCCGAGGGACAGCCCTCTTTCAGGTCACACAGTGGATGTGAGCTCCAGGTGGGCAGGGACCACGTGGGGTCATACTCACTGGTGAAGTTACAGTGCTCAGCCCATGGCAGGGACCAGAACGTATTGGCTGAATGAGTGAGTGAAACAATGAACGAATGCATGAATGAGTACATGAGTGCGGGAGTGAGTGAGTGAAGGAATGAGTGAAGGAATGACTGGGTGAATGAAGCAATAAGTGAGTAAACCACAGAAGCTGTATCCACACAGGAGGAGCCTTTATCTGTGGGGGGCTCACAGCGGGTCACAGCACAAGCCCTGGACGGTGGCATGGAGCATGTCCAGCTGTCCTCCCAGCGCTGAGCCTCCGTCACCTGCAGCACAGTGTGGTCCTGGATCTTCTTCAGCTCCTCCTCAAACAATGCTGAATGTTCCCGGGAGCAGGGCAGCAGGAAGGGAACCTGAGGAGGGACTTCCCAGACCCTGCGCTCTGGAGGACCACTGTGACAGCCTGGCAGGGGGCTCTTAACACGCTCCGGGCACCAGGCTAGAGATGCTCAAGCAATTCCTCAGGGAAGTCTCCCAACAGCCCATCAGGAGGCCAAGTTATTTCCTCATTGTACAGATGGGGAAACCGAGGCTGAGAGCCTCACCTGCATCACCAGCTAGAAAGAGGCTGAGCAGGGACTAGGACCCCTGTTTCTCTGACTTTGGATCATTCCAAAGCACTGTCCTGCACTGTGGCCTCCTCGGGCTCAGGGGTCCTGGCCTCCCTGGGGCCTGCACCCTTCTGGCCTCCAGCCATCACTGAACTAAAGGGACAGGGCCACTCCGTCTGCCTGGGGCTGGGTATGGTGGCCGGGGAATGGCCAGCTGTGGGCGCTGTGGGCTCTCCCAGTACCAAGGACCAGCCTATCCCCCCCGCAGAGTGAGGTCTCTCTGGGCATCAGGACCAAAAGTTCTCAGAACTTTAGGGAAAAGAGGTCCCTCTTTCAGCATGGGGGAGCCCTTCTCAGGCAGGCCCAAGGGGTCTAAGAGGCACTGGGTTCAAATCCCGGCTCTGCCACTCTGCAGGGCACAGAGGGGGCAAGTCTCTTTGAGCCTCAGTTTCCTCATCAGTGAAATGAAGACAATAATTGCTCCTCCCCCAAGGAGTTGTGGGGAGGATTCAAGGAGATAGCTCAAGAGGAGAACAGAGGCCCCGGTAAGTGCTCATCACCGTGAGCTGTTCCTGCTGATGTCACCCCACTCAGAGCCCCCTGGGGCCCTTCGCCTCTGCCCACTCTGATCTCCCACCAGGCATGCCCTACTCGCTCCGACTCCGCTGTTCCTCTGGAATGCCTTTCTCCACCCCATCTCGTCCCACGGCAGTCAGCCAGCCAGGTGGGGATCCAGGACCCAGCCCCATCTCTCCTCTCTTGATTCCTCTTCATTAGAGCTAGCAGCTGTTGAGATCTGAGAAGGTGCAGGGCACTCCAGGTGCAGCCTCAGCGAACTTGTCTGACACCACCATGAAAGGTCGGCTGCCACCCCACTTCACAGGGGAGGAAACCGAGGCTCCAATGGCCGTGCCTCTCCGAGGTCACCAGGGCTCTCTCCCTCATCCCCACTGAGCAGGGCCCCTCCATCGCAGAGGCTGAATGTGCTGGATATGTGGGCTGGGGCTGGCACAGTGCCTGAGGCAGCCATCACTCCTGGAAAACACTGAGGTGTGCTTTGGGCACGATGACCTTCTCCAAAGCCTCTAGCCCCGTGCTCTGACCTTCTGGCACCTTCTATGACACCTCCACTCTGTTTTGTAAGAGTCACTTCTGCTCACACAAGCTCAAGTGGGTCCTGCTGTTGCAACTGAGAACTCCCCCTGGAGGGAGCATGTTCAAGGAGGTCCCTGGGACTCACTGCACTGACCTAGATGTACTTTCCTGACTGAGGATGGGGCTCTCTGCTTAGAGGGAGAGGGAGCAGGCAGGAGTGTCCAGACCCTCATCATCATCTGTCCTGGATGGCAGGCCAGGCTGCTCAGCTCAGGTGAGTTAGGGAGCAGGAGGGGCATGGGCAAGGCCAAAGCGGGGTCAGGTGTGTTAGGGGCGGGGCCAGGGGTGAGGGGAGTGGGAAGGACAGAAGCAACAGGAGCGAGGCCTTCCAGCTGGGCAGGTCACCCCAGGTACCTTCATCCCCTGCATCCTAGCTGCTCCTCCTTCTCCCTCCCTCCCTCAGGTCTCTGCTTCAGGGTCTCTGGACTCCCTGTTCCCAAACAAGATCACAGGGTAGAAGGAGACCTTGAGTGTCAGAGACTGTGACCAACACCTTAACATCACGTTTACATTATGAGCCAGAATCTCCGCCTCTAGGGATCGGTCCTAAAGAAGTAGAGATTTATGGATGCAGGTGTTCCTTTCAGCACGATGAAATCAGAAATGATCCGTGTTGCCCAGCAGAGGCTCTTAGGCAATTCTGAGGCCGACGCAGAGGAGGAAGAGGATTGACTGGCCAGGGTCCAGCCCTGGGGAAATCAGGTTCCAGAAGAGCACACTCCCTGCAGTCCTTCCCACACGATAGCCGCAAGTGCACACCCACACACACTTGCACATAGACATACCCATGTGCATACAGATGCACACAGCTGAATGGGCACATGCACACACGTGCACACACACGTGCATACAAAGGCAAAGGACTGAAACGGTGAACACTGCCTGTTAAGGGCACTCCTCAGTTTCCACTTAATTCTTAATACCCTTAGAATTCATTCTTTTACAGTAATTAACGTACATTGTCTTTGTAATAAAAACCTTTAAAAGAAAAACTAAATAATGTACTTCAGTCCAAAGATGAGTGATAAATGGATAACATTAACATGTGATTTTAATCTTGTTAGAATTATAAGAGGAATAGAGGCACATTCTATCAAGTTGAAACATCACGCAGGCCTCTAAAGGAGAAGAGAAGCGAGTGGCAATTCCCATCCCCAGAGGTGAACCCCATGGATGATTTGGTACGTATCTCTCTGGCTCTGTCTCTCTCTTTCTCTGTCTGTCTCTATCTCTCTCTCACACACAGATTCATGTTCCTAGATGCATGTCTCCCGGCTGATATCACATATTAGTGGTCTTACAGATGGGACGGATGGATCCCATCGCCTCGCCATGGACAGTAGTGTTCCTTCCGATTGCTTGCTATTGCAACCAGTGCTGTGATGAATAGTCTGGAAAATACATCTTTGAAAAGTTGGGCAGGAATTTCTGTGGGATGAAGTCCTGGGATCAGTACCGCCAGCACAGGCGTGCCCCTGGGGACTGCGATGGGTCCTTCAGGTTGGTCTCCAGAGAGGAGTGTCCTTTCACACTTGTCTCTAGGGGTCTACTGGGGCCTCTGCTTCCTCACATTGTCACCAGGGCTGGTCGTCACCACACTGGAACCCAGCCCGTCTGATGGGGCCCAGTGCCCTCTCCACAGTGTCTCCATGTGCGCGTCTCCTCCTCGGGGAGCTCGCGCATCTCTGACACATGCTGCCCCTGTGTATCACCTCTCGTTGGCGTTGAATGTGTTTGCTCTTTATCTCTTTTTAAAACTCTGACTTTCGAGTGTTTTTTTGGACCACAAGGATGCGTAACCTTTCCCTGGCCTTGTGTCATGAGGAATACATTCCGGTTTGTGGTTTGTCTTTCCAGCTTTCTACCCTTTCTTGTTTTTGTTTTGGCCGCAGGAAGAGCAATGCGTTTCGTGTGTGGCTTCTGGCTCTGTTGTCCCACGTAGAACAGCAGTCTGTACCCCAAGATTATGCACATATTTACCAGAAGGGCTTTCTTTGATACATCAAATCTAGACTCCATCTGGGATTTTCCTATCAAATTAGAGAAATTCTATTTCAAATAAAAACAGAAAAGGAAAACCTATCAGGCCGTTTGAAAAGAAATGGGCAGACACACATGGCCACCTACGGCATGATTTCACTTATAAGAAACATGCAGAACAGATTAAAAAAAAACAAAACAGTGACAGAAAACAGATTAGGGGTTGCCAGGGCCTGAGGGAGAAAGTGGGAATGAGTGCTTTTAGAACAGGGTGTTCTTTTGGAGAATGAAATATTCTAAACGCATACAGCGGTGATGGCTGCACAGCATTGTGAATGTACTTAATGCTCAGGAAGTGTACAATTTAAAATGAAAAACAGTAAAGTGTTAAAAGACGAAAGTGAAATTTATTTTAAATAATCAAGATATAAACAATAAAAAAAAGCAATGAAAGGAAGCATGAAATAGAGAAACACAATTAGGAGGATGGGGAAGGAAATTTGTGGTAAGGGAGCAGGTGGAACAGGTGGGACTGGAGGTGCTAATGAGGGAGGTTCCCGAGCCAGCTCTCACAGGCCTCAGAATTTGGCCTCAGCTGCCTCTCTGTCTCATGCAGGCGCCTGTGCAGGGCTTGACTCTCCCTGCACAGAGGCTGGGCCCTCAGCTGCCTCCTGATCTCCTGCAGGAGCCTGTGCAGGGGATGGCTCTCCCTGCACAGAGGCTGTAGCCTCAGCTGCCTCCCTGTCTCCTGCAGGAGCCTGTGCAAGGGATGGCTCTGCCTGCACAGAGGCTGGGCCCTCTGCTGACTCTCGTTCTCCTGCAGGAGCCTGTGCAGGGCATGGCTCTCCCTGCACAGAGGCTGGGGCCTCAGCTGCCTCCTAGTCTCCTGCAGGAGCCTATGCAGGAGATGGCTCTCCCTGCACGGAGGTTGGGGCCTCAGCTGCCTCCTGTTCTCCTGCAGGAGCCAGTGCAGGGGATGGCTCTCCTTGCTTGGAGGCTGAGGCCTCAGCTGCCTCTTGGTTTGTCTTTCCAGCTTTCTACCCTTTCTTGTTTTTGTTTAGGCCGCAGGAAGAGCAACGCGTTTCGTCTGTGGCTTCTGGCTCTGGTGTCCCACGTAGAACAGCAGTCTGTACCCCAAGATTATGCACATATTTACCAAAAGGGCTTTCTTTGATACATCAAATCTAGACTCCATCTGGGATTTTCCTATCAAATTAGAGAAATTCTATTTCAAATAAAAACAGAAAAGGAAAACCTATCAGGCCGTGTGAAAATAAATGGGCAGAAAACACATGGCCACCTATGGCATGATTTCACTTATAGGAAACATCCTGAACAGATTTAAAAAAAAAAAAGGAAACAGTGACAGAAAACAGATTAGGGGTTGCCAGGGCCTGAGGGAGAAAGTGGGAGTGAGTGCTTTTAGAACAGGGTGTTCTTTTGGAGAATGAAATATTCTAAACCCATACAGTGGTGATGGCTGCACAGCATTGTGAATGTACTTAATGCTCATGAAGTGTACAATTTAAAATGAAAAACATTAAACTGTTAAAAGATGAAAGTGAAATTTATTTTAAATAATCAAGATATAAACAATAAAAAAAAATCAATGAAAGAAACCAAGAAATAGAGAAACACAATTAGGAGGATGGGGAAGGATATTTGTGGTAAGGGAGTAGGTGGAACAGGTGGGACTGGAGGTGCTAATGAGGGAGGTTCCTGAGCCAGCTCTCCCAGGCCGCAGAGATTGGCCTCAGCTGCCTCCCTGTCTCCTGCAGGCGCCTGTGCAAGGGATGGCTCTCCCTGCACAGAGGCTGGGGCCTCAGCTGCCTCTCGTTCTCCTCCCTGAGCCTGTGCAGGGCTTGGCTCTCCCTGCACAGAGGCTGGGCCCTCAGCTGCCTCCTGTTCTCCTACAGGAGCCTGTGCAGGGGATGGCTCTCCCTGCACAGAGGCTGGGGCCTCAGCTGCCTCCTGGTCTCCTGCCGGAGACAGTGCAGGGGATGGCTCTCCCTGCACAGAGGCTGGGCCCTCAGCTGCCTCCTGTTCTCCTGCAGGAGCCTGTGCAGGGGATGGCTCTCCCTGCACAGAGGCTGGGCCCTCAGCTGCCTCCTGTTCTCCTGCCGGAGAGAGTGCAGGGGATGGCTCTCCCTGCACGGAGGCTGGGCCCTCAGCTGCCTCCTGTTCTCCTGCAGGAGCCTGTGCAGGGGATGGCTCTCCCTGCACAGAGGCTGGGCCCTCAGCTGCCTCCTGTTCTCCTACAGGAGCCTGTGCAGGGGATGGCTCTCCCTGCACAGAGGCTGGGGCCTCAGCTGCCTCCTGTTCTCCTGCCGGAGAGAGTGCAGGGGATGGCTCTCCCTGCACAGAGGCTGGGCCCTCAGCTGCCTCCTGTTCTCCTGCAGGAGCCTGTGCAGGGGATGGCTCTCCCTGCACAGAGGCTGGGGCCTCAGCTTCCTCCTGTTCTCCTGCAGGAGCCTGTGCAGGGGATGGCTCTCCCTGCACAGAGGCTGGGGCCTCAGCTGCCTCCTGTTCTCCTGCAGGAGCCTGTGCAGGGGATGGCTCTCCCTGCACGGAGGCTGAGGCCTCAGCTGCCTCTTGGAGTCCTGCAGGAGTCTGTGCAGGAGATGTCTGTCCCAGCACGGAGGCAGGGATCTCAGCTGCCTCCTCGTCTCCTGCAGGAGGCTGTGCAGGGGATGGCCCTCCCTGCACAGAGGTTTGGGCCTCTTCTGCCTCCTGGTCTGCTACAGGAGACTGTGCAGGGGATGGCGCTCCCTGCACGGATGCTGGGGCCTCAGCTGCCTCCTGCGCTGCTGCAGGACATGGTGGGTATGATGGTTCTCCCGGGATTGAAGCTGGGTCTTCTGGTGGCTCTGAGGGTTTTATCACTGTCACTGCAGACCGTCTCCCGGTAGCTGCTGGTCCAGGCCTGTGGGACACCGGCGCCTCCATCGGGGAGATGGATGGAATATCCCCTTCCGCCCGCTCCACGCTGATCTTCTTCGTGGAGCTCTGCAAAGACAGTGACTGGCTCCGTCCCAGAGGCATCAGAGCCCTGCCCAGCTGTCCTTGCTGCTGCTTCTGCCCTCTGGACCTAATTCTCCCAGATCAGGCACACACCTGTGTCTGCACATTATTCCACCCCTGAGGAAAGACCTACACCTCAGGGGCTTGGGATAAACCTCAGGCAGAAGGGCACCACCCCGCACTCCACATCCCACCCAGCCGGCCTTGACCTGGGCTTTGAACCTGACCGACCCCCCAAGGCTTCTAACACCTCACCGACTGCTCCTGCTCACGGTGGTCTACCCACATGAACCCGCCCTTCCAGGCACACATGGGGAGGGGATGTAGGGCTGCCCAGATGGGACCACAGTGGTAGCCTGGTTTGGAATGGCCTTCCCTGGGCCTCCCGGTGTTACCTTTCCGTCCCTCCGGGTAAACGACCAGAGCCGTCGGCCGCGAGAGGGGCACCAGCATCTGCATCGGTCTTTGGGGGCTTTCCTGGGGCTCCGGCCCCTGGTCATTGGGAAGCAGCAACTAAACATGTTGCTCCTTCTAGACAAGTGCTAGAGAAGTGAGCTCGCTTGGGGGCTGTGTTTAGGATGTGGGTGCCTAGTTACCAGGGTTCCAAGTTCTATTGGGCTCTGTGAGGTCACTTCCTGGGATCCCCTTACCTAAGCTTCCTCCTCACACAAGACCTTCTTAAGGGCCCCCCGGGCTGCTGACTACTCACTCTCCATCTCCATACCCTGTCCAGACACAGTCACACCGACACAGTCCACCCCACAGCCTCTGGGGAGGTCTGGACGCAACCAGGGCCCCAGCTTTGAGGACACAGAGTTGAATTCAGTCCCGCTCCTGCTTCTTGCCAGTGATGTCACCCTGGACAACCCTGCGCCTCTCAGGGCCTCCCCTCTCAGGGTCTCTCCTGTGTTCATGTCCCTCTCTGTGTAGTGGGGGTCATTCTAGCATCTACTTCCTAGGGATGTCATCAGGTGTATAGACCTAGAGATCCCTTCAGAGGCTGTGAATCCCGTGGGCTGCTCCCACACGTAGTTCCTGCACAGACTTGGCAGTGCAAGGATTACAGAAAGGGCTGGCTGTGGCAGAGAATACAACGCAAAGAGGCTTGGGTCTGCTGGGCGTCTGGGAGAGGCACTTCCCCTCTTGCCTGTTTCCCAGTGTTCCTAGGGAGGGTTGAAATGAAATGACGTTCAGACATCATCTCCTTCTGGCTCGCAACCCTCCAGGGCCTCCTGTTATGTTTAGACTCAGGTCCAAGTGCCTGAGTGGTGGTCATCTCAGCCTATGTGGTGGGCAGCCCCCACAACGGCTCCCAGCGTTCCCACTTCCTAGGCACACATCCTATGTAATCCCCGCTCCTCTATGAGAATGGACTTTGCGGCTGGCTTCTAACCAATAGAATAGGGCCGAGTGATGAGATGTCACTTCCACGGTCAGCTTAATGAAAAGTCTGTGACTTCTGTGTTGTTCTGTCTCTCCTGTGTTCATTCTCTCTCTCTGTCTCTGTCTCTCTCTCTCTGTCTTTGTCTCTCTCTGTCTCTGTGTCTCTGGCTGTCTGTATCTCTCTTGGTCTCTCCCTGTCTCTCTGTCTCTCTCTCTGTCTCCCTGTCTCTGTCTGTGTCTACTCTCTTTGTCTCTCCTCCCCATCTTTCTATCTCTGTGTGTCACTGTCTCTCTTTCTCTCCCTCTTTCTGTCTCTCTGATCCACTATTCAGGAGAAGCCATATCAGATATTATGAGCTTCCTTCCCTATGACACCCACTAATGCAAAGAACTGGCAGAGGGTCCCGGCCCACAGACAGAAAAGGCCTGAAACCCCCCATCCAAACTGAATCCTACCACTGCCCCGATACTTGTGAATGATCTCCGAGATGGCTCCTGCCTCTATCGAGCTTCAGTTGAGAACACAGCCCCAGCCTCCTGCTAGACCTTGACGGGGAGCCTCCCAGCTGACCTGAGCCTGGACCCTGGTAGAGACACTGTCAGATGCTCAATGATAGGTCTCGTAAGTGCTAAGTGAGGCTAATGCTGTCACCCAGCATAGACAGCTAGTACCTCCTTCCAGGCCTGGGTCTGGCCCTGCCATCCTCTCTCCCTCACTTCTCTCCTCCCCAGCTCACTCTAGCCACACTGGCTCTTTTCTCACCTCCTCTCTCGTCAAATCCTCTTCTGCCTCCAAGTCTCTGTGCCTTTGAGCTTCCCCCCACCACGCTGTTTGCAGACAGATGCAGGGCTGACTCCTCTTGTCCTTCTGCTCAGGGCACAAATGTCCCCAGGGAGGCCCTTTACACCCACCTAGGGGCTCCAGGCCCTCCCTCCTCCAGCACCCTGCTTCATTGCTCTGTAGTACCTTCTCTTCTTTTTCACATGGATTTGTTCATGATTTTGTCCTTTCCACCTCTAGGCTGTGAGCTCCTGGAGGACAGAGACCATGTGGGTGCTTTCAGCACTGCCCTCAGGACTAACATGGGCCCTGCTCAGGGTGAGTGCTGGGGCCACAGTAGCTGAAAGAATCATGAAAGGATCTCAGAGTCCCCTCCCGCCTTTGAACAGCTCCCATTGTGGACGTGGATGCCAGTAATCAAAGGTGCCTGTTGCTTTGGACAGGGGAACACCCAGAACGAGCCCTGGGCGTCCCTTCCCTGCTCCACTTGCTGCATTGAGCATGAGTGGACACAGGACACCCCTGGTGGTCAGCCCCAGCCTTGCAGCCCCAGGCAGGAAAGCAGAAAGCAAAACACACACCTTTCTTTGTTTGGGGTCCTCAAGGCAGTGGTTCCACCAGGGCCGAGGAAGCAAAGGAGCAGGACCTCTGGGCTCCAGGAGGGACGTGAGGGACCTCAGAAGCCTCTCTTGCTCCCCGCTTTCCCTCCACTGGCCCTGGCGTGTCCCGTTGACTCACAAGGCCTCCTCGCCCCAGCCAGGGCAATGACTCCACCTCACTTCCAAAGGAGGCCCCCGAGGCTCCGACAAGGATGGCCTTGTCCCTGGTCCCCAGACAAGTCGACCAGTGCTCTGCCATGTTCTGCACTGCCCGGGGCCCCAGTCCCCAAGCTCTCAGGCTGCCTTCTGCTCAGCAAGACCTCGAGGGAATGGAATGCATTTTACAAGGACTCAGAGAACAGTGGGTCATGGATGGAGAACGAAGGTCAATAGACTCTTCTACAAGCCTGTGGGACCCTTAGAGTCACCCCATCTATGCACCCCAATTTACAGAGGCGTAAGATCTAGCCTTCTCTGCTGTATCCCCTCCCCCCTAGGGGGTCACATCCTAGTTCCCGGTGCCCAGAGTGGTGGCCACAGGACGCCAGACCTGGTTCTCTACAGGCTGCTCTAGGGATGGCCCCAACCCCTGCATCCCCCTGTGTACCTTGGGGACCCCCTGCCCACCAGTCTGGCATCTCTCCCCTTCATGCTATGGGCCTGGGCATGTTGTTAGGGGACCGGATGCCCATGCCCCATGGCAGAGCTGCCTCCAACCTCTTTCTTCCTTCCTCCTGTCACCTCCCCAGTGAGCACTTCCCTTCTGAGACCGGGCTGGGCATTCAGAGTGTGTGTGTATGCTTGTGTGTGTGAGTGTGTCCACGTGGGGATGCGTATAGCAAAGGGCCCTACATGGGAGGGCGTTGGCAGGGGTCCCCCAGGGTATTAGGGGCTCTCATTCCCAAAGCAAACCCCTTGGAAGTGCTGAGGCTGGCCTAAGAGCTTGGAATGCTCTCTTCCCCTCTGGACTCTGCCCACCTTGTGACCCCAGGGCCTGTCCCTGCTTCTCCTGGCCTCAGTTTCCCAACTGTCCTGTGAGGGTTGGACACGGAGCAACATCAGCCCCGATGAGCATGGACATGGCCTGGGATCTCCGCCCACATGAGTGTGGCAGGGATCCCCTCACGGTCTCACAGGCCTCTCTCCTGTGCGGCAACCAGGCCTCCTGTCCATGGTCAGGCACACAGAGGGGCCCTGCAGACAGCACTTCTGGGTGACACAGCTCGCAGCACACACGTGTAACACAACAGTCCCTTGACATGGCTGCTTTCGTCTGTCCCCTCCCCAGCCAACTGCTCGGTGACCCTCACATCCCCTACGTCGCAGGAACACGCCACAGAAGCCAGGTGGGCCACACGGTGCACAGTTGGGTAGGTTGGACATCTGGGGACATGAGGGTCACTGAATATACACCGACCTCACTGTCCTGGTCCACAGACTCCATCCCAGGGTCCAGCTCCATGCATGGCTGGTCCTGCGGACACGAAGACAGTGGTGGACACAGACCCTGGGCAGGGAGAAGGCCAGGCTGCCCTTTTCCCTCCTCCTCTACACCCCCTCCCTACCACATGAGGTCCAGCCAGTCCCTGCCTGCAGCCCTGGCGGGTGTAGGAGGAGCTGAAGGGAGCCCAGCTAGGCAACTATTGGAGGGAGTTACTGTTATTAGGGAGCCCACTGGGTGCTGAGTGATTGCACCCCATTTTACAGATGACCAGTGGTCCCAGCATTCAAGGTCACTCTGCTCTAAGTGACCAAGTCCAGACGTGAACAGGGGACTAGAAATCCTTGATTTTCAATAGTGTTGAGCCCAGCATTGACCATCGAGGCCTTGTCCTGCATTGGGGCTCCCCCAGCCAGGCGACCTCCTGAGTCCAAGCACTTTGGGCAGCTTCGTCTCCCTGCTTGAATCCCAACACACTCTCCTGAGGTCAGAGTCACTGACCCCATTTTTCATGGAGGAAACTGAGGCTCCGAGAAGACACCACATGACCTTGCCTGTCCCAGGGCTATGAGGTGACCCAGCTGTGGGTTTGACCCCAGGTCAATCTGACCCTAAAGGCTCTGCTAGCACAGGAGCCTGAGGAGGTGGCCTGTGAGCCCAGCACAGAGGTGAGTCCATCCTGGATGGGGGCTCGGGGGAGGGGCACTGCAGGCTAGGAGCTCTGAAGGGGGCAGGGGCTTGGCAGGGTCCTTTAGGGAGGGTGGGGTGCGGTGAGGGGTGCACTCTGGGGACGGTGTCTGGACCAGATCACACAGGGCCGTGACTCAGGCAAGGAGTCGGGCTTCACTACAGGTTGGTTGGACTTGAACGAGCAGTCTCATCAGAGCCTCAGGCGGTTAGATCCTAGATTTGGAGGGAGCTCGGTGGACATCTTATCCACCTCCACTCAAGCCCAGATCCCCAAGAACCAACAGGATGAGAAGGCTGCCTCCATTTCCTCCCATGTACAGTGGGCACTGTGGCGGTCGCCTACCTCCTGCCTGGGCTGGGCCTGCTGCCTGGAGGGCCCAGAGAGGGCTTCTTGTCAAAGTAGCCATTCAGGACAGGTCTGTGCTCAGAGAGCTCTGAGTGATGGGACCAAGGGCACGTCCCACCAGTGGGCTAAACAAGACGCTCCTGTCCACGTTGCTGTTGTTTACTCCAGGTGGACTGGGATGATGCAGCATCGCCCACCGTGTGGATGGAGAGGGCCAGCGAGGAGCTGTGGTTGAAGAGCCTGAGACACGACGCTTGTGTGTGACCAAAGCTGCCATGGGTGTGGTGGAGGCTGAGGAGGAGGAAGTGCTGCTGGAGGCCAAGATGAAACCAGAGACCATCGGGGCCCAGGGGGCGGTTGATTTCCATAACTGTGGGGGTGGCATGATCAGCAGAGTCTCTGGACTCGGCAGGACACCCCAGGCCGGCATCCAGCTCCTGGGGTTCTTGGCCCCTTTGTAGGTGTCGCTGGGGAACACTGGTCCCGGACAAGAAGGGACTGGGAGTGGGCTGTCAGGGAGAATGGGGAGGGCAGCCACCTTCTTTTCCTTGCCATCAGGGGACTCTGGGTCAAAACTCATGTTGCTCTCCTCCACCTTGGAGCTGGAGGAACCAGCCAAGTGCTCGCTGAGCATTGGACAATGTCCCTGCCACTGAGGTCCTGGCCCCACCTGAGGTGTCCCAGCACTTGGAGTGGGAGCCGTGCCTGGTCCTGAAGCCTGTGTTGGGGCCTGTTGGCTTGGAGGCTGGATGGAAGGGCTGCATTTGCAGAGGTCATGCCCCCTGAGTGAGTGGGGACTCTGGGACACCTGAAGTCACAGATGCAAGTGACCCGCACCTGGGAAGGTGTGAGGGAGGTGCACAGAGGGCAGTGCCTCAGTGGCAGGCAGGGCTTCATGCCCATGGGCAGCACTCCTTGACAAAGGTCAGCTAGTCCTTTGGACCCTAGAGGGCAGAAGGCACCTAAGGCTTCCAGTGTTCCACGGGAGGCCAGGACAGCCTGCTGACTGGCAGGCATCAGGCCTGCAGCACGAGAGGTTCAGGGTGAAACTGCTCCTGGGTAGCCTGGGCCAGCTGGTTGGACAGAAAAGATGGCCACCTGGTTTTTGTCACTCTAGTCTGTACGTGCTCATCTCCCCAGCTAGCCAGACCCTGGGGAGGGTGGCCCTGTGGCTAAACAGCACTAGGGACTGAGGAGAAGGTGCCCTTGGCAATATCGAGTCCCTCTTCTTCATGTGAAGCAGGGTTGAGCTGGCTCCATGCCTGACCTCACCCCCTTGGTGACGGTGGGCTTCCTCAGGTCAAAGTCATACTAGGCATCGGGTTCATGGCACTGAACACATTGGCATCCTCAGGGGTCTTCAGCATGGGGGGGAGGGGCCAAAGGAGGGTTGGCTGTGCTCAGGACAGCCACACCAGGGACAGGGAAATGCACAGAGACAGGAAGCAGATCAGTGCTTGTCAGGGGGTGGGGGAGTGGATATGGGGGCATGGCTGCTTCATGGGTACAGGGGTTCTGGTGGGGTGAAGCAATGATCTGGAACTAGATGACGGTGATGGTACACAGCATAGAGGATGTAGTTAATGGCCGGCCCTGAATTGTACAACTTTAAGTGATGAAAACATTAAACTTTATTGAATCTAAATTGGAACACATAAAACATAAGAAATCATAAAACATAGAAAAGGGAAAGACATCTCTGGGTGGGGGCTGGAGCCGGCCAGGCCTTAGTTGCTGGCGATGTGGGTGGTGCTGCAGCTGCCCTAGTGCCGGAGCCACTGCTGTGGCTGATGCTGGAGATCCCACCAGCTCTGGCTGTGCAACTGGCTCAGGAGCTGGACCTGAGCTGGGGCTAGAGCTGGGTCTGTCTCAGGCGATGGTGCCTGACCTGCTTCTAGAATTGGCTCTGGTCCTGAGACTGACTCTAGCTCTGCCTTATTGACAGATGTGGTGCGGGAGCGAGTGATGGGAATGGCTGCGGCTCTGGAGCTGGTCGAGTGTGGGAGCTGGAGGAGCTCTAGTTCTGGAGCTGGCTGCAACTGAGCTCTGGAGCTGGTGCCAGAGCTCTCACTAGTCCACAGCTGGAGCAGGATCTGCTTCTATGTGGCTCTAACTTTGTAGGTTGAGGTAACTCTGGCTCTGCTGCTGGTGACCGAGCCTTCTCTAGCTCCACAGCTGGTAAACAACGTGTCCTGACCTTTAGATGGTGTCAGTGACATCACCAACCCATCATGAGCTGTCCATCAGATGGTGGGAGCACTCCAGCAAATAGCATCTATTACATTAGTGTTATTTCATCTCAGTTCCAGTTACTTACTTATTTATTTATTTATTTATTTATTTATTTTTTTTTTTTTTTGTGAGGAGATCAGCCCTGTGCTAACATCCGCCAATCCTCCTCTTTTTTTTGCCGAGGAAGACGGCCCTGGGCTAACATCTGTGCCCATTCTCCTCCACTTTATATGGGACGCCGCCACAGCATGGCTTGCCAAAGCAGTGCCTCGGTGCATGCCCGGGATCCAAACCAGCGAACCCCGGGCCGCCGCAGCGGAGCGCATGCACCCAACCGCTTGCGCCACCGGGCCGGCCCGCAGTTACATATTTATTTTAAATATACTTAGAAGGAGAATAGGATAACAGAAACCATTTACTCTTTGCTGAGATTTAATAGAGCACACCTTATTGATGTCGTTTTTTAAGAACTATTACACAGTGGAAGACACCATTCTCCTTCCTCTCTCTTTCCTCCCCAAAGGTAACTACTGTCTTGAAGTTAATATATGTATTCTATACACATTTTCTCTTGCAGAAAACAGTTGTCCCCAATTTGCTGAGATTTTTTTATGTGTCTATCAAAGATAGGCTTCTGAGCAGATGCTGTTAAAAACTCTGTCCTTTCAAAGTAAAGATGACAAGTCAACCATTAGTTGAGAAACTACCTGCTTTTTAGACATCATTTTTAAAAGAGAGGTTTGAAAATATCTCCATCATGTTACCATTGATCCTCCCTATTTGGAAGAGTTACATTCTATTAATTTTTAGCAAACACTGCATGAGCCAGACTGAACCAGGGTTCCTAGGGGAAGGACAAGGTTAGGTTTCTGCAGTCTTTGGTCGTGACATGTTTGGGAACCTATCAACGCATAGCCTTGTTTTATGTTTGTCTCTTTTGAAAAGACCTTATTTAGTATAGACTGTAGACACATTATTTGAACTCCCAGCCAATCTCACTATCCATAACCCATGCCTGGAGGAAGCTCATCTAACGCAAGTGTTTTCCACATATGGCCCCTCACAGGCTTCCTGTGCTTAGGAACACTACACAGCACTTCAGCACTATGTTTGCGGATCATTACAAAGAGGAAAAACAGCAGCAAGAAGCAAAAAAGGTGAAAAACGTACCATTTAATAGACCAGGAAAAGGACACTTGTTGACCTGAGAGCTGAAACAAGAGCGTCACCTTGTTCTACCTCAGCTGGGAACGTGCGCCTCAGGCAACTCCCACTTTCTGCCACTCTGCACCCGTCCAGGAATTACCAGGGAAAACACAGTGTGTGTTGGGTTTGGATTCACCTGTAAATGTTAGTGACTAGGTGAATTCACGAATATCAAATTACTGAATAAGGAGGATTGACTCTGTTCTGTTGCCAAAAACAATGTGTGTGAACTCATACTTCAGAACTTCAACATGGAAGGCTTTCTCATCTGCTTTAAAATCTACATGAAGAGTTTCATGGTTTTGAGCCATTTGTTAAAAATGTCAAAAACATCTTCTGATTGGTTTAAAAGAACAACTGATTGACCTCAGGAATGGCTGTGTGTACTCACCATCTCTGATTTCTCTCATTCTCTCTTGAACCCATTCCAATGAACCCCCACCACCCCACTACAACTCTTTTTTCCAAGGTCACAAGTGACCACCACATTGCTAAGTCCTACAGTCATTTGTCAGTCTGTGATTTACTTGATCTACCAGCACTTGACATAACTATTCACTATGTATGTTAATAAAGTCTGGTAATAGCCAATACATTATTTTGGGACAATCAGATATATATTTGACAAAATATTAATAAATATTCTATTTGGTCTCACACCACTCCTTAAAAATCAACTCCAAATCTGAATATAATAAACAATAAAACTTGAATGAATATTAAAAGTATTAGATTGTTTTAAAAAGATTATAGAACATCTTTATATCTTGGATAATAGACAGTCTTACTAAACGAGACTCAGAAAGCAGAACTCTAGTCGACAAGATTCATAAAACTAACTACAGCAAAATACAACTTTGTAAGACCAAAGGCACCGTAAATTAAGTAAAAAAAACAGAAGAAAACACTCCAACATGTAATCAAGGGTTTCTCTGCAGACTATGTGAAGAACTCCTGTAAACTAATGAGAGACAAACCATCCAGTGGAAGTGTGGCAAAGGATACGAACAGCCAAACAATTCTCAGTGGAGGAAATAGGAAATGCCAGTAACCAAGAAGTGTTCAACCTTCCCAGAGATGACAGAAATACAAAATAAATCAACAAAGAGACATGCCTTAGATATCAGATTGACAAACATTTACAAAGTTTGTTTCAGGTGTTGGTTACATGGAAAAATGAATCCACTCATACAGTACTGAAGCACAACTTTTGGAGAACAAATTGAAAATACCTGTTGAATTTCTCAAATGAGCATTTTCTATGACTCAGCAGTTCTGTTTATTAGTATCTGCCCAGGAGAGACCTTCACACAGATGCAAAAAGAAACATGCATAAGAATATTCTTCATAATATTGTAATAGCAAAAAATGGGGACAACCCAAACGTGCACCAAAAGAAGAATGGTTCAACAAGACGTAGTTTATTCGTAGTAACATGTCAGAGTGACAAAGAATGGAGTAGATCCAAGCAAATTGTTACAGAAGTATCTCCCATATAGTTTTGGGTGAAAAGAGGAGGCTGCAGAATGAGGTGCATATTATACCATTTTCTTTAAACACACAAAACAAAAAGAAAAGAATATTTTTTCTACAGCGACAGATATATGTGGGGCTGTGGTTAAAGGAGCCTTTAGCTTGATCCATATATAACTTTTAATTAATTAATGTTTTACAAAGTTACTGCTTCATATATTATTTGTATAATGAAAAATTAAAATACATAAGACTAATTAAGTTCATTCTTTCCTACTAGAGAATTTCAGCTACCCCAAAGTAACTAAGAAATCAGAACGTCCACAGGAAAATGTCAGCATAGGTGGGGGACAATTGAGCTTGGCTAACATGAGCAGACATTTTTCATACATTAGGGGAGATGATATTTTGCTGTAGGACCATCTTTGCCGTGCAAACCTTGGGACAAAAGTGCAAGTATTTGCCAGGATACAGCCAAGATAGAAAACCAACCAGGTCTTGAAAATGAAACAGAAAAGCCCAGTTGTCACTCTAAATCTACCTCTTCATTGGCCAAAACCAGCTTTGAAGCTGTTTTAGCCTGTTTCTCCACGAACAAGAGCCACAAAATTGACGGGCCAGCATCACCACCTCATGGCTCTGCTTCTCATCGCAGTGTCCATCACCATACCCTTTGGCCCCCAAATCTCAAACCAAGAGTTCTGTCTTTTGGATATCCCTTCAAAGTTAAATGTTTTAGAAATACAAGAGACCCAAGTAGGGTTATGGATTTTTTAATTTTGACAAGTCAAGATTTTTTAAGAGACTACTGTCTATCATCATTGCCAGTTTGCAAAAGAACAGCTATTTAAAACCAAGAAATCAGAAAGGCCATAAACTCATATCAGAAGACAGTCCTGCTTATCAAAGAAGAGTTGAAAGTGGTATACACATTTCATAAATACGTAAATATCCCATAACTATATTAATAATTGTGATCATTAGTTAGGCTGTTAAATAGGTCAACTTGACCAGGTCATGAGGTGCCCAGATAGCTGGCTAAACGTTATTTCTGAGGGTGTTTGTAAAAGTGTTTCTGGAAGAGATTAGCAGTTGAACTAGTGGGCTGAGTAAAGCAGATTGCCCTCCCTGTTGTGTGTGGGCCTCATCCAACCCACTGAGGGCCTGAATAGAACAAAAATGCCGAGGAAAGTTGAATTCTCTGTCTCTCTCTCTCTCTCTCTGCCTGAAGGTTTGAGCTGGGACATCAGTCTTCTCCCGCCCTTGAACTGGAACTTATACCATTGTTGTTCCTGATTCTCAGGCCTGTGGACTCAGACTGGAACTACACCACCAGCCTTCCTGAGTCTCCAGCTTGCAGACGGAAGATCATGGCACTCCTATGCCTCCTAGTGGTTCTGTTTCTCTGGAGAACGCTGATTAACACAATCATATTTACATACTTCTCCTTTATCAATCTGTGTCTCAGCTTTATCAATAAAGGCAGAGCTGGAGACAAGGTCTTGTACATAGATACTTAATTTGGGAGGTACCAGGAGTGAGAGAGCAGGGAGAGGTCATGAGTAATACTGTCCTTCTCATAGAGAGGCAGCCTTCCTTTGATCCTCATTGATCAGACTGGCCAGACGGCTCTGTCAGGTTCCAGGCACCCCCAGGAAACCACTGCTTGTCTGTCCTCACTCCTCCTTGTACATGGCCTGAAAATTGGCTCAGAGAACTTATGCAATTCACCAGAGATATACTCAAGTTGGCCTGGCAGAAGAGGCATTGAAAAACAGGCTGACACATGTTCTGGTTCCTTTCACATCAGATTTTATTCTTCCCTTTACTCACTTATTCTTTCAATAAAAAATGTATCAATATCTACCATGTCTTAATAATGATAGCAACATTTATTGAGCGCTTACTATATGCCTGGTACTGTTACTGCTTTATAGGTATTATTTCATTTAATCCTCACAATAGTGTTATGAGGTAAGTGCCTTTAGTATCCCCCATTTTACAGATGAAGAACAAAACACAGAAGTTAAATAATGTGCTTGAGGCCACACAGTCAAGAAATCGTGGTGCTCAAATATGACTCGGGAGTTTGGGCTCCTTCCTAACTGCCAGATGTCAACTGTGTTTCAGCTGCTCTGCTTCTAGGTTTCAGGCTCGTGATGGGGCATAGAGAGAAAGAGAATGCACACCGGGAGACAGGTGGGTGCCATCCCAACCCAACACAGTAAGTCGGATGGAAGTGGGCACCCAGGTGCCATCGGAGCATGGAGGGGTACTCTCACCCCAGAAGTTGGGGCCACTGAGCTGACTCTTGAATGACAGAAAGTGGAGATGGGGCGATGTAAGTTGGGGAGGAGTCCAGGCAGCAGAAATAACAGAAGAATACCACTGGGAACACCACAGAAGTGTAACGGTTTCAAATTTCAGTGCACACGCTCAGGTGGCAAACCATGCCATTGCCTTTTTTCTTTGGGACCTTAAAGTCTATTAGGATCCCCCATTCTCTAGGTGTCAGAAATAATCTCCTTCAATTCAGAGGCTGAGTCCACCCTGGCCCTGGGACCGTGTCCTCAACTGGGGGCTTCTGTGGAGCCATGGTATGTATCTGCATGGAGGACAAAGGTGGAGAAACCATCGTTACTCATCATCAGTCCACATGTTTCTGCTGACACTGCCCACAAGGGGTCCTTGACACATAATACCGACTTGCTTAGTAAGCCTGTCTTATCTCCTGCTTCCTTGACCTTCTGGCTTCCTTCAGTGATGGCTCTCTCTCTGCTCTCCTTCACTGACAAGCTTCTCCAAAGACTCTCATCACCATGTCTACACTTCTTCCCCTCCCAGTCTTCATTCACTATTCAACACACAGTGATGTGTATTCTGTTCCTACAACACACCCAAAATGTTCTGCTAAGATCGCCACTGGGCTCCACGTTGCTAAATCCAATAGATGCTCTTCTCTTCATCTTAGCTGATTTCCTGGCTATATTCAACTTTCATGACCCGACACTTTCCTACTTTTCTTTCTACAACGTTGACCACCTCCAAAAGTCATCCCTGATTTTTCTCTCATCTCCTTGATTTTACCTCTCCCCAAACATTTAATCTATCAACAACTTCTATCATTTGTATTGTCAAAAATTACACATCAAGTCTATCAACTTCTCTGCAGTTCCGCTGCTAACACAGTGGCATATGCTACAATTCTCTCTCCCCTGGATGAGTGAAACAGCCTCTTCACTCATCTCTCTGCTTCCACACTTGCCTCCAACAATCCAGTCTCTGCACAGTAGACGTGGCATCCTCAGTTCTGTGCAACATCTCATCATGTCTGGCTCCAGGAAAATTCAGTTCTGTTTTTCTTATGAAAATCTTTGGTTTTGTAAGATATCCTTGATGTTTTCTGGCATATAGTTTTATTTATCTTCATTTTTACTGTCAAAAGACACATATAATCACACACACACAGAAACTCTCATTAAGGGCCTATTACTTGTAAATCATTAGCTTGATATAGTGAGACATAAAAAGTAACCTCATTCTTTTAAAAAGTAACTTGATAACAGGGACTCTGGCTTAAGGAGCTCATGAATTGGTTGGAGAAAAAAATAAAACAATGAAAATGTAAGCAAAGAGAAAAAGGTGTAAACAACAGTCCACCATAAAATATCATCACAAGATGGCACAAGATTAGTTGCCAAATTAAATATGAACAAATTATTTGCTACAGAAATTCACAGGAAGGAAAATACTGGAAGTTGGACTGGAAAGAAAAAACTTCAGGGAAGACAGAAAATAAATTTGAATTGGCCCCTGAAGAATGAGTAGGATTTATAAAAGCACAAAGAATTAAAAAGTCATAAAAGCTCAAGTAAACTAGTTTTGCTAAAGAAGAAAGTATGGTTTACTGAGTCATCAGAAAGAAGGCTCACAACAGAATGAGGTCAGCTCAGCGAGGACCACGACTGCCAGGGTGAGAAGTCTGACTGATTTTATAGGCAATGAGAGCCACTTAAGCATTCGATGTAGGGCTTCCCATGATCAATGTGGTACTTTAGGAAGATTATTCTGGCATGGTGTGAGACTGAAGGATGAGAGGAAGCTGTCACTAATCCACTCAGCCTCCCTATAGGGAGCTCTCATTTTTTTTTACATAAGCTTTGTGAACAGTTATCCTCCAACAACAGTTTCTGGATGAGCATCTCCAGGATGGTCATGGCTGCACATATCTTGTTTAATTGGAAGAGACAACAGATAACTAAATCACAGGCTGACACATTTATGATGAGACTGAAGAAGACAAGTCTTTACTCAGCCTGTGTCCACTGGGAAAGCAGGAGGTGCCCTCCACTCTGCTCCCTCCTCCCTTACATCCAGACAAAACACCAGCATCTCCAGGCCACCTCCCTTTGTTCCAGTCAGGTTCATCTGATGCTGTTCCTTACCTTCTCCTTATATCTGACGTCACTGCTCATGCTATTAGGTCCTAAGACTTTGGGACTTCAGCTCCTTTGGCCTTGCCTTTCTTTGGCTATGACAGCAATGGTCATCTCTTTACAGCTGAGACAAAGACCAATTATTTGCATCTTGGTCTCTCCTCTTTACCTTTTAGGGTTTCATCCTCTGGGGCAGATGCTACAGAAAGAAGAACGCCAAAATGCTTTTGCTATGTGATGACAATAAGTTATTTCTACTCTTCAAAGCCCTGTAGATCTATGGGCAGGTCTGTGCATTCCGTAGAACAATATCTTGAGAATGAAGCTCAAAATGCACTCACTCCCATTCTGTGCCAGGCATAAAATATACCCGCCAGCAGAAAACTAGGGGATTGCAACTCCAACACTTCAGTCTCAGACTTACCTTTAGTTTATTAAACACTTTAAAGGATATAACAGTTAATGACGTATCTTCCTGCTCAAATATTATCAATATCTCCTAATATTTCCAAATAAAATCCTTTGGGAGGAAAGAAACTAATACTTTGGGGGATGTCTTAAGTACCAGGCCCTCTTCTAAGCAGTTTTCATACATTATTTATTTCATCTTCTAAACAACACTTTTAGGTGGGTACTATCCCCGTTTTACTGAGGAGGAAACTAATGTTGAAGAAGGTTAAGTAATTTGGCCAAAGTAACACAGAATGTAAGGAGTGGATTCAACCTAGCCCCATCTTCACTGTACCACCAGGCCCACTCTGCCTTCACATGGCATTCAGGCTCCGAAGAGTGTGGCCCCAAACTGCCTCTCCAATCTAGTACACATTTTCCCATCTTTTATTTTGTTATATATAAATCACAGTTGTTTGTCCAATCTAATTTCATGATTTCAAAAACATAACATCATAGAAAACCAACCAGCAGCAGTTGCTAAGCTGAAATACACATACTTTACAACCTAGCAATTCTACTCCTAGGTAAATACCAAGAGAAACATGCACATATGTTCATCAAAGACAGGTACAGTACTCAGAGCAGCACTACTCACACGAGTCAAAAACAAAAACATGGGCATAACCCAAATATCTATCTACAACATAAGGGACAGATATTTCTACAAGGAAAATATAAATAGCAAAGAGAACAAACCGTAGCCATACACACGTATGAATCTCACAAACATAATGCTGTGTGAAAGAAGCTGGGCACAAAAAAGTATATGCTCTATGATTCCATTTATATGAAGTTCAGAAACAGGCAAAACTTATCTGTCCCACTGGAAGCTGGGACAGAGGTCATCTGCCCCCAGGTGGAGGGGAGCAGATATGACTGAAGAGAGATGACGCCTCAGCACAAATCAAGGTGGTTGCACCAAACTATATTAGAGTCATCGTAGTCTTCACAGGCATGACCTCACGCTGGGAAAAAAAAAAAAAAAGCCAGTTTTACTAAAGAACATTCTTTTTTTGTTGTGAGGAAGATCAGCCCCGGGGCTAACATCCGTGCCCATCTTCCTCTACTTTATATGGGATGCTGCCACAGCATGGCTCGACAAGCAGTGCGTCGGTGCGTGCCAGGATCCAAACTGGCGAACCCCGGGCCGCCGCAGCGGAGCGCGCTCACTTAACCGCTATGCTACGGGGCCGGCCCGTATGTTATTAACTTTATTAAATCTTGACCTTGAATATACCTCTTTTTAATATTTTGATATAATACGTAGTATGTGATGAAATGGGAAGTAGGCGGGAAGCACTTCTGTTATGCACTGAAGGACAATGGCTGTCTTGAGGAGAAGCACTTGTGTGACAATCTGAGCTGACCTAGCCACTCTTGATAGAACGTCATTTTTACTTAAAAGAACGACTGACAAACTGAGGTTATTCAGTTTTGGGTATTTGGCACACATTTTCTCAAAAATTACCTCCAAGAGCCTATCACATCAAGGAAAACAACTGACAGTATTTGTTGACAATGACAAAATTCAAGCTCTCAGCCAAAATTATGGAAAACTTACACTTGATACAAAGAGCTTGACAGCTTTCCACTATGTAAGACTTTTCTGATAGGTCGGGGGTAGTGTTAAGCACTGTATGATATTTTGTTTTGTTTTGTTTTCGTATAATGAAATGTGTCAACACTTGGAAGATCTGCAGAACTCAATGAGCAGAGGTCTAGAATAGTAAATCCTTAGAGACGGAACAGTGGTTGCTTGGGGCTGGGTCAAGTGATGGAGCAGGAATGGGGAGAGATGCTAATGTGCTCGGGGTTTCATTTTGCGGTGTTGAAAATGTTCTAAAATTAGACTGTAGTGATGGTTATAAAACTGTAAATATACTAAAAACTACTGCACTGTGTACTTTAAGTGGGTGAATCGTATGGTATGTGACATATATCTCAAAAAAGTTATAAAATAAAAACTCTACCACCGTAATAACATTGTAACATCTGGAGTTTATTTTAAAAAAAACAGGTTGTCAACCCAAAGGCCATGGTTTGCTGACCCCTGTTTTATTGTACAATGTACCATCATCTTTGAGTTTATCATTCTAGGACATCTCTGGTGTCCAGTATTTCAAAGTCTATCTTTAATCTACTATTTTTTTATTCTCCCAACATGCCCTCCTTTTATCTGTGCATCAAAAAAATGTTCTTTAAAGTGAGAATTGCCTCTATTAGTAAAACAAGCTTACTTCTAACCAACACTCCACAATCAACACACACAACAACAACAATAAAAGATATCGGCTGAGGCTACAGTCATCTGAAGACTTGATTGAGGCTGAAGGATCTGCTTCTAAAATCACTCATGTGGCTGTTGGCACGAGGCCTGGGTTCTTCACCTCAAGGGTTTCTCCATCTGTTGCCTGAGTTTCCTCATGACATGTCAGCTGACTTCCTCCTGAGCAAGAAATCCAAGAGAGAGCAAGAAAGACACCTCAGTGCCTTTTCTGACCCAGTTTCTGAAATGTACAACATCACTTTCACTTTCTCCTATTTGTTAGGAGTGAGTAGTCGTCAAGTTTTGCCCACACTCAAGGAGAGGGGAATTAGGCTCCACCTTTTGAAAGGAAGAATATCAAAGAATTTGTGGACATATCTTAAAACCACCATAGCCACCTTGGCAGTATACAAACAGGCTCTCATCTCCTCTGTGGGAAGGCAGAGAAACTGGGGACCAGGCCCAAGACTCAATGGTCAGAACAGCCAAACTCCAAAGAAGGATAAATGCCCAACAAAGGTAGGTCTGCTGTACCAAGGTCAGGGCCCGGTTGGGAAAAAGATGGATGGAGTTATCTAGATTGATGTCCCTGAAGATCCTGAATCCCCAGATTCCCCTGAACCCTCTGAGCCTCCAAAGGTAGCCCACTCCTTTCCATTATGCACTAACCTCCTGTCTCCCACTTGCTTGGAGATGATGCAGAGGCTGCTTCCCCACAAGACAATGTTCACCCACCCACCTCCATCTCAGTGGGGTGTGGATATTCAGGATCTGCCCTTCCTGGCCACCAGGACTTTAATCCCTACAACTGTGATTTAATCTCAAAATTAGGATTAAGTCACAACATAACCCAGCTGCTGACACATTGAGGCTGACAAGGGAGCAAAGGGACTATGCCTCAGGGAGCTACAAAACCTACCCAGCATGGACCAGCATAAGTCAGGAGAGCGTGTGTGAGACTGGAGTCTAGGGTGCTTGATCAAGAGGACTGGAACATAAGTTGAATAAGGGAGAGTCGATCCATTTGCAAGCTCTTTCCTAGGATCCAGGATTCAACACTTACTCATCAAGAAAATGAATAGGCAAGCTACAGATTGGGGAAAATATTCTCAACACATGTATCTGACAAAAGACTTGTGTCAAGAATATATAAAGAACTTCTACAACTCAATAATAAACAGACAATCCAACTTTTTTAAAAGGACAAAAAACTTGAGTAGACAGTGAACAAAGAAGAAATGGCCAGTGAACACATGAAAAAGTTCTCAACATCATAAGTCATCAGTAAAATGCAAATTAACCCCATGAGATACTTCCACACACCCATTAGGATGGTTAAAATGAAAAAGACCGACAACACCAAGTGTTGGTGAAGATGAGAAACAACTGGAACTCTCAAATTTTGGTGTGTGAAATGGTACAATCACTTTAAAAAACTGTTAGGCAGTTTCTTAACTGAAACCCAGCAATTCCACTCCTAGGTATACATCCAAGAGCAACAAAAATTTAGGTCCACAAAAAGCCTTGTACAAGAATGCTTGTAGGAGTTTCATTCACAATAGTGCCAAAATTGAAAACAGCTCAGGCGTCCATCAATAGAAGAGATAAACTGTGGTATGGTCATACAACAGAAAACTACTTTGCAATAAAATGGATTGAATTATTAATAATCATAATTTGCCTTTTTATTCATATATCACACAGTGATTAAATCTCAACCTCTTTGAATCCATTCCCTCATCCATAAAATGCAGCACCTTCCTTGCTCACTCTACAGGACTGTCATGAGGACCAAATTGGTTAAAGTTGGTGAAAGCTCTTGAACTATGTGCTTCACCTTGGAAATATGGTACAGTGGTATAGTCCTAGTTCTAGAATGCTTTAGACTTGCAGTCAAGGAGTTGTTATTTGTGCACTTATCTTACAGTCACATGTCATCATGCCTTGAGGGCAGTAACTGTTACAATTGGCTTTCTTTCACTGGTATTTTGCCTTATTTAAAAAAATATCTTCCCAACAATTTATCACAAATGGTCAAGCAGATTGCACACTAAACACCCAAATACCCACCACCCACATTCTACAATTGCTAACATTTTGCTATATTGCTTTCATCACTTATTTATGCAGATATCCTTCCATCAATCACTGCATGATGGGTCAGTTTATTTTTTATGGTATTTCCTTCTCTTCTCCCTTCTTGACCACATCCTTGATTCTTACCTCTTTGAAGCGTTTCTTTGGCAAACCTGCCTGAAAGTAAGATTTCCACTCTCTGGGAAATATAGTCATTTTACACTGATTATGTCTGCCATGTGTGGTTACTATTTCATGTACTTACATCTTATTTCTCCACATCAGTGGTTCTGAACCAGGGGTGATTTGTACCCGCCAGGGGACATTTGGTAATATCTGGTGATATTTTGGTTTGTCATGATGTCAGGGTGAGGTTCTGGCATCTGGATACCAGGTTTGCTGCTAATCATTTTATAATAGACAAGGCAGTCCCCACAACAAAGAATGAACCAGCCCCAAATATCAATATTGCCAAAGTCAAGAAACCATGCACTAGATAAGTTATAAGTCCTCCAGCTTAGCAGCTGAGGGTGCCCATTGAAATACAAACCTGGAAAATACCCAAAAAGAATGTTCAACATGTGGTTAGACTGAGAGTGACCAGTCGCAATCTTTCCACCCATGATTTCATTATTCTAGGACACAAGTTACTTTATTCAATAACACTCTGTAGAAACTTCATGACTCCTGGCCTGTGTAGGTTCTGAAAGGGTCTTATTTTCATTGTGGTCCATGAATTTTTTTTGCAGAGACAACCCATTTGAAACACATTCATCCAAGCAGATGCCTTGTGAGGAAGAGTGACTGGTGTGGGCTTACCCATAAACTGTGTCTCTACCCTCCGTTTCCGCTCTGTGGTTTGTTTCTGAGCTGCACCGTATGCTGCTGATTGAACACCCTGAAGACGCAGAGTTAGCACCACAGCCGTTTCTTCTTTGTTTCCGGCAGTTCCATAGGCAGTAACATTTGCGAGGAGATCAAAAGAATTAGCTATACCCTGCCATAAAATATAGAAAATGTCACTAAGGAAAATGGAAAGAGATGCCTGAAACTGAATATTCTGTGCCCAAGACCTTTCTCTAGAGATTTGGAACTAAAGAAACACCTTCCTTAGGGATGCTTGTCTTCCTACATATCGAGATGATGGGTGCATTGCAACAGAATGCTTGGGAAATCAACGCAATTGCTCAAACCTAGTAGGAAGTAACTGTTCTCCTGTTATCGGGTCGCTTCTTGAAAAACTATGGATGAATACAGCTCTGCCTTCCTGTCCCACATTCTGTCCTTTCTCTCATTATTTTTCATGTATGTGTTGCTTTTCTTGTTCACGTTCTCCCTGTTCTGCTGTCTGCTATTCTCTTACCGTAAATATTCATTGTTAACCAATTGAGTAAAACAACAACTATATTAAAAACTAGTAAAATGAATAGAGTTAATCAATATGGTAAAAGAATCTGGTGAAATATCAGAGACTTCATGTATTGGGTCAGAAAAGAACATCTGTTTTCACCTGTTTACCTACTGAATTAAGCCAAATACATATACGTCTGTGGGCTTCTAGACTGAGGAACTTTTAGGGGGTGGGAGGAAGGAGAGAGAAGCATAGGATCCTTAGTGCAGACTCACAGGCCCTCTTTTGGAAATAGTTTTAACTATTAAAATCTCTCCGAACCTCCCGTTCTCCTAGTGATTTGGACACTTATTCTGTATGTGCTCCCTTTTCCTTCGAAAATGAACTAGGATTCCAGTGATCTGGCCTGCTAGCCAGATGATTGAGAGGAAACCCTGGGAGCCATTTATGATGGTTCTCAACCACCCTTGTATATTAGAATCATTTGACAAGTTAAACTATATAGACAATAGGGCTCTAACCTCAGAGATTCTGATTCATCAGAGACCCAGGTATAAGTACATTTTGTACAGCCTTCCAAGTGTTTCTAATGTATGGTCAAGTTTGAGAATCACCAAGCATGAAAAGATATTAAAATATTAGAAAGGATTTCAAACCTTTAAAGAGAGTGTTGCATTCCCATTTCCACACCTATTTGAGAGCCTCACTAAGTCAGAGCAAATCCATTTATTGTTATTCTGATAATTTGTGAAAGTCAGCTAGTAAAACACACACTAGAATGGCAATTTGGACATTTTCTTTATACCACAGAGATCTGGGCTTCATAGAAATATGTGTATTTAACTTGGGCAGCCAAGACTTTGAGTGGCTGATAGTTCATGTGACCATGATGTTGACTTAAAGCTAATTATGCATTTATAGATGGTGAGTACAATTTGCCAGTAGTTTTCTCAGAACAAGTCAATATGTAAAATTCAAAATCGGTTATAAGACATTTAGTATCTGAATTGACTACTTGAGGGATATTTTCTGGCATTCAACACATTTAGTATTAAAGAAAGGCATGCTCAACTGAGATTCAGAAAAAAAGGAAAATTTTTAATGCCATGACCTATGAGTTATTAAAAGATATAAAGCTGCATTAACTAAAAATGTTGTTCCTGTTAGGGAAATAAGAAAATAGGTGAAACGAAGAGAGCAGAGAGTGTAAGAACTAAATTCATGTGTGTGGGGGGGGGGATGCCCAGCTCCAGGGCTGCAATAGGGCTAATGGTCACTTCCCCACCCAATTCACAAAAAAATTGCAAAATAGTACACAGAATTTCTATGCACACCTCACCATGTTTTAGTTATCACATTGCATTTTGAAAAGTAGCATTTTAAATTACCGGGTATCTAACGAATAAATAGAGCTGGTACATTTAGGTTCGTATTTGGAAAAATATCTACCACACAACATATTGAAAAATGTTGCAAGAGTCTTAAGTATATTCTATGTCTGCCCCTTCTCATGCCCAGTCCACAAGATGATGATGGTATGAAACTCACCTGGACTTCACAGTCTCTGGAAAATTTATTTTTGCCAAGTTGAGAAGAATTAGGGTTGATTTCCAAGAATGAAAAATAGAAGAGAAGCTGCAGAGAGTTACTTCCTCAAGGTCAGGAACTATTTGACCTTACAAGATGAAAAAAACGTCTCCCCATTTTTCTTCTCACATTCCTGTAGCATCAAGTATCTAAACGTGAGACAGGATCAAGTTTTCAAAAAAAAAAAAAAAATGTTTTGGAGACCCAGGGAAACAGAGTAGCATTAATGAAGAATGTTTACCTTCAAATGTTCCTGAATATTTCTCTCAAACTCCTTATACCATCTCTATAGACTATTCCCTATACTAGCCATGGTCCCTGTTTTATTATATAAAACAGTGTAACCTATCACCAGCATTGGTGGGCAATAATTCTTGACATGATTTTTATGGCGTGTCCCCTGCCACCTTTTTTGACTACTGTTGTAGGTTGGGCTAAGGCAGTGGTTCTCAAACTCTGGTGTGCATCAGCACTGCCTGGAGGGCTTGTTCAAACACGCTGCTGGGTCCCATCCCCACAGATTTCAATTCAGTAAGTCTGGGCTGGGGCCTGAAAATTTGCATTCCTGACAAATTCCCAAACATTCCACTCTCCTGGCTGACACGGATGCTTCTGCTTCTGAAGCAAAGACAACTCTTACCCAACTTCATTAGTCTCTTCTCCTACCTGAAAGTGAAAATATCCAGTTATCAACTTGCACTCATTTCCTGACAGGACCATTTACAGAAGAAACCCTTGCTTCCTTAGCTTTCCTCAAAGCCACGTGGCATAAAGCCAGACCCTTCCATAAGCCCCTTCTAGCATCTTCTTACTGAGACACCGAAGCTTCCCAATGGGAGGTACACTTTGCTGCAGCACATTAATAAACCTAACACTTTGGATGTCATATGCATTCCTGGTGGTCCGCAGGCACTGGGCTTTATCAATACTTACCCGTGCGTTCTTCCTCTTCATGTGTGAAGTTTGACTTTCCCTTACTTGGAGCCAAACCAGGTTGAGGGGTACGAAGGTAGCTTCCAATTGGATAGGTCCAATAATTTTGGGGTGGTCAGTCAGTGGCATTCATCCTCATCTGTGGAATGGAGCAAACAGTTCATAATCAAACCAGCTGAATGTATACGCTCCACCTATCCATTGGCAGTGGCGCCCAAGACGTTTCTGTGGACTGACAGCATCAGAAATATTTAGAGATAATTGTTGAAAATATAAATCCCGAAGTAAATCTCAGACCCAGTAAAACGAATTTCAGAGAAGTTGGGACTCAGAATCTGATGTTTTCAGAAAAACACTGGGTGATTTCATTCAGCATACAGGTTTGGGAGCCACTGATAAGGACAGCTGGACTGAAGAGATAAGAGATTTTCCTAAGATGTTAAGAGCTTAAAAATTATCTGAGTGTATGTTCTTTGGGAGAATTCTTAGCAGTAACAGCCTGCTGTGCACAGAGGCAATAATTCCCCAGTATCATAGAGATAATCAAAATGGGAATAGAAGACTAACCTGTTCATACAATGTCCACATCTAGGACAGGGACTGGATAAATGGGAAAAGTCAACTGTTATGCTGTTACGATTCCCATTTGTTTCCTGGGTTTTAATTTGATAATGTGCACAGGCTTCTCTATCTGCTTAGTAACGTTTCCAACTATGGATGGCCTTGGGCTTTGATTGAAAACCCTGGTCTATTAGGCTGTTATTGCAGAATGAGTTAAGACTCTAAGGTGTGGACTACTTTCAACATTCACTGTTATTTTTTTAAAGCAACCAATAAAAGAGAAAAATCAATTGTAGGCCTGGGGTCACATTTCGGTTCTATGACCTGTTTTCTTCCTGGCATCTTTGCTCACTTCGGTAGGTTTTCTCCAGAATTTCACGTCATGTTCTAAGGAACTGGTTCAATTTTGCCGCAACTAACTCTGTTCTGATTTTTGAAGGCTGTTACTCTATTTGGACTTACCGTTGCAATCTTCTGTGCCGTTTGTACAATTCTCCCTTCCAGGACATGATATAAATCCTGTGTCAGTGGTAGATCCATAACCCTTTGTGATGTTATTGCACGTTGCATTTGGGGGACAAGTAGTGGAGACATTTTCACAGTCACAACAACCGTTAGAGTGGAGGAGAGGATAGGAACTCTCTTTAGACCCTGGGCTGCATCAAGTCAACATGAGTCTTGGTTACTTGAATCCTTTTATGTGCTGAGTGTGACACTCGGCAAGTGGTACTCACTTTGTAAACATTTGTTCAATGGATGATCAATGAACATGATTGGTGTTGCCAGCTTGTGTTATTAGAAAAAAAAATTTTTCTTTCAGCAGGGACTCAAACTCTTTTGGAAAACATTGGAGCAATCCTCTTGAACTGTCCTACTCAAGGTGTGGTCTCTGGACCAGCAGCATCAGCATCACCCGGGAGCTTGTTACAAATGCAAATTTCCTGGCTCCACCCCAGCCCTACTGAATCTAAGTCTGGGTCCTGGGCTAGGAATCTGTTTGAACAAGCTCCCCAGGGGATGACGATGATGCTCAGGCTTGAGAACCTCTGCATCTCAGCTGCTTCTAGAATAAAAGAGTTCTCTGATGAAAACCCTAATAATTTTTAATAAGACTTGATTTAGAATTTCTTGACCTTTATTTCATTCTTTTACATCAACTCAGTGAGATGTCATGAGTCACCCTGTCACTATTTAAAGCCATGGTTTCCCATCAGCCAAAATTCCCAGGTTTATATTGGACTTCTTAAACCTCAGATTGTTTCCAACACCAGTTCTATTTCTAGTTCTTCCTTCTTTATCACCTCACCAAACCTATGACTCATTTTCTCTCTCCTCATGAAGCTTTCTCTCTAATCCCCTCCATCTCCTCTCCTTTTCCCATGATCCAAGTCCCTTTCATATCTTCTTATCCATTGTCCTATCTCACACCCTTTCTCCATCATCTCTGGAAGCAGATGGCTATGATTCAGGGGGCAGATTTGTTTGTATAAGATTTAATTTTTAAATTACTTTTAATTTCATTAGTTGTGATATTGAAACTTTTGTATTTAATCCAAATGAGATAAAATTATAAAGAAAGAGATTCATCCTCTAACATATGATAAAGTAAATAAAAATTTTTAAAAATGTGTGCCAAAACATGCATCTAAATTGTTCACCTGGGAGATTATGTACTCATTTGAATAAAATCAATCCATATAATATCTTTTAATTCTTTTCTCTTCCTTTTTATTTTTCTGGTCTTCTTCCTTTTTTCCTCCCTCGTCACACCTATACATTTTGTCCTTGGACTTTATTACTGAGAAAGACAAGAAAATTCACTTCATTTTCACTTTTTCTTCCAAATAGTATTTTTGAAAAGAAATAAAAGACATACCATCTTCAACTGAAGAAGAAACAACACTTTGAATACCATTTTGTATGATTTCTGACATTTCACTTTGACCAACCACCTGGGGAAAGGATGAAATGATCTGAATCCATTGAGCCCCTATGTAAGCCCTGAGTCCTGAACTCACTAATGCATTGCTTCTGCAGGCCTCTGAAGAAGTGTTCTTCATTGCTGGTGTGCAATAGAGAAGTCATCTTATTTCCAACATTATGATCAGTGTTTGAGTCGGAGGAAATAGAAACAACACTTATTGTGCACTTATTCTGGCGAGTACTGAAATAGGCAGTTTACTGGAGTTATCTTACTTAATCATTGAAGCAGGCCTCTTCATACAGTAACTCTTAAAGCCATTTTAGTGACCAGGAAAATGAGGTTCAAAGAAGTGAAGTCACTTGCCCCTGGTCTCCCAGCTGGTAGATTGCAGGACGGATAGAGTCTGGCATACCAGGGAAAAACCTTCATGGAGGCTATTACGGCACCATGTTTCAATGTGCACGTGCATCATTGTGGACACACAACAGCAGTTGTAATGGGGTCTCATTTTAGGTTTTCCCAGGAGAAACTACTGATGGATAATTCTGGTCTTTAGATTCCATGTAAGTTTCAAATTATGTACAAATATTTTGCACCCTCTTATCTTCCTTAACAGCTATAAATCCATATCCTTTCTGAATCTAAATCAGCTTCCATTTTAGCGAGTAATGGAATACTCAAATGCAAATATCGTAGATTTACTTTCCAATGAAAACCTATACATGCTCATTTGATTAAGGTGTTATTTTTAGGGAAAAAAAGAAGTATATTCAAGTAGACAAAAGAGCCATATATATTCTGCAAAATATTGCAAAAATGGTACCTATTGCAGCTGCCCCTCTATGGCCGCAGGAAGTGAGGAAACAGTGAGATTCCTCTCTTCTGGTTATAAAGAGTGAGTATCAGAAGCATTTGAAGGGTCATGAATTTTACATAATGGAAACAATGGACAAAATGCCATTTTGCATTATTTTGTAACAAAGTTATTTATTAATAAAGGAGTGAAGCAATGTGCCTTCTCTCATTTTGCCATTAAGAATCTAGTTAAATGAAGCTTTGATTAAAATAATGCCTATCACTACTAAGCATTTATCACACATAAGGCATCCCACAAAATGTCATTCAGATGTTCTATTTATTTTATTGCATTTCCTCAAAATAGCCATAGCATGTAAATATTATCATTCACATTTCAAGTTGAGGAAGAAGCAACCTAGAGAGGTTCCATATTCTCCCAAGGTCATCTCTTGGTATCTATGGGAGCAGAGGTTCAAACTCACGATTGTCTACCTGTAGATCAAATAGCGTTGGCCTCCATTCTCTGTATGATATTCTCTTCATTACTTAAGAAGCTCACTTACCATCTCTATGCCACACTTTCTCCATCGGAAACAGGTTGAGGACAATGTTTGTCTTTCTTACCTCCAAATGGTTGTAGGATAATATAAAATCACACACAGGGACTGTGTTGAAAACCCAGTGCTGTAGAAATGCAAGAGGTACTAACTACTTCCTTCACCATCAACAAACCTTGGGTTGAACACTTTTCAATCTCAATGAAAGCAGGAAAGCAGTAGAGTCCTGAGAGGGAACAAAGATAATTTAGGTTAATTGCTGGCATCCACAAACGCCTTCTGGGTCTTGGAGTCAGCCTGGGGCTGACCTTTTTTGCCATCCTGCACATTGCAGAGTTCAGTACTGTCTCTTAGTTCCCGCCAAACCAGGTGCAGAAGTTCAGGTAGGGAAATACAGTGTGCCACTGGCATACCTCCAAGATTTCCACTCTAGCCAACGGCCTTTCACATTTTTGATCGTGGAGAGACCATTATAAGAGTGGATAATTGGCCCTTGGAAATCAGATTCGATGTTTATTAAGGGACTGTTTCCTAGGAGTTTCATTCTTTAGAAAATAAAGTATTGCCAAAAAAAAAAGCAAAACACGAAAGTCGGACAGAAACTCAAGAGTGAAACAGAGTCAACAATTAGAGGTGTATTCTTATTTAGTTGGGATTGTCACCAATGTCACATTTTAATGACACAGGATTTTAAGGTGCATGTAAGATTAAGTCTGGTGGCTAGTACTTGTGAAGTCTCAATTTTATGATGCCATCTTTGCCATTATTATTTCCTTGACCTTTTCCCTCCCCTCACCTTTACCTCGACACAAACACATACACACACACACAACCACCACCACCATCAACAACAGGGGCGCATGGATGACACGGGATGGATAAGGCGATGCTGCAGCTTAGCAGACTAAAAGAAGATGAGATGATAACAGTGATCTGAAGACAACTGTCTTTTAGGTTCAGCAGTTTATCTGCAGGCTTGAACTGCACGTTAGATCATTTTCTCCTTGGAGAGGGAATAAGCTGTTTAAGCCCTTACCCCAGAAAAGCAGCACTCCTCTTGTAGCCAGAGATTTGAGCGCTGTTTCCTGACAAAAGTCAGAGACACACCTGATCCCTTATTTCTCCCACCTGTTTCATAGAATCTTCAGCGATGATGGTCTAGTCATGTAAAACAATACACAATTTTCCTTATTACCAAAATTGCATGATCATTTTAGCAGAAAATCAGGTAAGCAAAGAGAAAAAAAAATGAAAACTGAGTCAACTGTAAGTTCATCTTTCAAAGATATTCCCTATTAATATTTTGGTGCTTTGTCTTCCAGCCAATTTTCCTCTTATGTATATAAACACAAAAATTTCATTTCACAACGTTGGTATCCTATAATAGCTAAACTTAGTTTTTGCTCAAAAAATAGACTCCGATTTGATTTTTAATGTCTAGAGTACTTAATTTGAATTTATTATAATAGCTTTAACCAGCATCCTATCAACAGACACTTAAGAGTTTGGAAAATTTTCAATATTATAAATCAGCTTACATGGAAGTTCTTCTTTGGTTCATCATGAATTGGACAAGGTCCCATTTTTCTCAGGCAACGGTGGGGAAGGGCAAGTTGGACCTGATTCCAATAACCTTGTGATGGCCTTTTCCCCAGTTAAGGACTCTTGAATCACAAATATGTCCAAAATTTCCAGCATAATAGTTAGAGCTCCGCATACCACTATCTCTGTCTCCTCAAACAGCCCAACATCTTCACCAGCTCCTGTGGCCCCAGAAAAACCACAGTGACACCAGGGACCTCTGCTACAGCAACCAGTTTTTCTGGAAACCACTCCAACCTGGAAGGAAGAGAATAAAGCCCCCTTTTTCTGCCTCTGTTTTATGTTTCCTGTGTGACATGAGCTCTGCCATTTATACTTGTATGACTTTCCAGGGCTGCTGTAACAAAATACCACAAAGTGGGTGACTTAAAACAAAGGAAATTCATTCTCTCCCAGTTCTGAAGCCTAGAAATCTGATATCAAAGTAGCAGCAGGCCCTTCCTTGACTCCCCCAGCTTGTGATGGTGGCCGCTAATCATCGGTGTTCATTGGCTGCAGCTGAATCAGTCCAATCTCTGCCTCTGTCATCAAATGCTGTTTCCTGTCCAACCAGTCATATTGGATTAGAGTCCACACTAAGGACCTCATCTTAACTTGATCACATCTGCAAAGACCCTATTTCCAAATAAGGTCACATTCATAGGTTCCAGGGATTAGAACATCAACATATCTTTTGGGAGACACAATTCAACCCATAGCAACAGCCTTGCTCCAAGTCAGGAGAGGTGGATTTGAGTGTGGGAGGCCATAAATTTATGAGGTGGTTGCAAAACCTAGAACCCCCTGCCTCAGCCAGAGTCTCGTGTGTGTGTGTGGTGGTGCATCTTGCAATTCCCAAGTCAGTAGCCATGTAAGCCTTTCATTTTTTTATCTTAATATATTTGATTTAACCCAACATCTCCAAAGAATTATTATCTCAACATGTAGTTAATATGTAATTATCATTGAGGTATTATACATTCATATTTTTATATAAAATCCTTGAAACCCATAGTGTATTTTACATTTACAGCACATCTCAATTTAGACTAGCCACATTTTAAATTCTCAATGGTGACATGTATCTAGAGGCTACCAGATAGGAAAATATGGTTTAAAAAAATAGATTTTATTTCATATAACGGTTTACAGTTATAGGTTTACAGAAAAATTAAGTGGACATTATAGAGAGTTCCTATATATCCCCTCATCCCTCCCAGCATAGTTTTCTTATTATTAACATCTCATTAGCAATCATTATAACTTATATAACATTATTACTGTAACATTATTAACTACAAATTACTAACTTTAGTGTGGTACATTTGTTATAATTCCTGAACCAGTCCAGATACATTATAATTAATGAAAGTCCATAGTTGGAATCAGGGTCACTCTTTGTGTTGTACATCTTACGGGTTTTGACAAATGCATAGTAATATGTATCTGCCATTACAGAATCATATGGAACTATGGTTTCACTGCCCTAAAATCCCCTTTGCTCCAGGGCCATAGAGATGTGTGTGACCTTTGTCATAGTCATAGATGTTTGGGGTGATGGTGAATACAAAGATTCCTTCCAGCTAGTATCCTCTGCTTTAGGGTGAGGAAAGGGAGGAATTTCTCACAACAGCATTAATAATGAAGGAAACCAATGTTGAGGGTGCAGAAGTGGATCATCACAACATATTGATCCCGGAATTAGCATGGTTAAAAGAACTGAGGAATAGGAAAGGAGGTCAATTTCTAGAAAATCAAAAATGGACCTTTATTTCTGCATTGATCTTGAGTTACTGATTTGGAATCTTATAAATTCAGCATGACTTTTGCTTCCCCAGGCAGGGCCTCATAGGCTTGTGATGTTTCTGCACTCATGATTGGTGTGCAGCCCTGCATGGGTCACACATAGAATGTCCTGGGCTGCCCTGGGCCCTGGGTGTGTGAGGCTGTCCCTCCCTGTCTTGCACTTTGGAGGCTGTGATGCTGGAATGTTCTTGTCTGAGCCCTGAGTGACATGGGCCCTTTCTGACCCTTGCACCTTACACCTGACATTGCCTCCTCTGATGCAGTTCATTTGCATCACTGCAAATGATGTTCATGCAAATGACTTGTTGACTCAGGCTTGGGACCCAATCTGGCCAAGTGCAGATGGTCCCTGGAACCTTGTTATCAATGGACATGGATGAAATCATAGTGCTTAGGGCTGCCAAATAAAGGAAATGTGCATACCTCACTAAGACTCTATACACTCGTCCTTGGAGATTACATCCTGTGAGAGATGCATAAACACAGTCTCCTCCTTTCTTCCTTTTCAGGCACCTGAGAATGGCATCAAAGTAGACATGATTTTATGTCTCCCCGTACCACACAGGCTTACCTGTGGAAATTTGTACAGTTCCAGCAGTGTTCCAATCTGGGCAGAAATTGCACATGTTGTTTCAGTGAGGACTGCTAGAGACTTGCTCTCTCTCCTACAGCTGTAATTTGGGTTGTCTTTGCCCAGCCCTGAGACCCAAATGAGGGAACTCTCCAGTGCCTTCTGTTCATTGTGCAGGACATTATAGAGATCAACTCCCAGAGATATGTTGGGTAAAAGATGGGGGTTCTGTTGATTTCCTCAATGGCAAAAACCAAGGCCAGAACATACTGATAGTTCTTATACTGAAACCTGCTGAGAGGGATGGGGCTCCTTAGGGAAAAGACTCAAACCACAATTATCTTCAAATCCAATGCAACCACTTAATTAAGGAAGAATGCCCAGCCAACTCATTCCATCTGTGGCAACAACTCTCTTGAAGCCTTAGAATTTATAGCTAAATCAAGTAACATCACCTGGGCTCTGGAACATCCTTAGTGAATTCCACACACATGGAGAAAAGTGATGAAGTTTATGAGAAAAGTTTAATGAATGGAAAAGCAGATCACATTCAGAGTGTGTTTTCTAAATGGTTCTTTGGTTCAGGATCCAAAATGCTTGTTCATTTGAACACATCATCAAATGCTTCAGAGAACAGCAATAATATCAACATGAGATTGGAGACAGCCCTGGGGAGGAAGAGTAATTACAACTGAAGGCTCTGGGACAAGCAGAGAAGCAGGGTGTCTGTGGGTTGAGAATGGTGTAGCAGAAGGCTGGCAATCACACTGCCTCACCTTCGGCCCCATCAAACCTGTGTATCTGCCACCATCAACAACCGGGGAGCTAGGAAGAGCTTCAGAGCTCCCATGAAGGAGGAGTCACCATAAGACAGAAACATCCGGGAGAAGTTTGAAGGAGTTAAAACTGAAAACACTTAGGAGTCTAAGAGACACAGCCTTGTACAGTTTAAAAATTGAAAATGTGATTACCAAAACTGATTCAACAAATTGGTTCTGGTCATTCTGCTGGGAACAGAGGGCAGTGGAAGTCTCATACATTCTGGTTTGGAAGCAAGATTTCTTGTTCTCTGTGGATGAATAAACAACAAGAAAAGAGAGCCTGTGGTAGGTAAATACACGCTTGATTCATCTGAAAATGTCGTCTCCTCCCCTTCAACTTGAAGGTTAGTGTAGGGAGAGAGCACGGGTAGTTTCCACTGTTCAACTTCTCCCTTAATATTCAGAACAGAGAATCAGTTTTATTTTGGGTGGCAATTCAACAAACTAAAAGATAAAATTCCTAACCCTTCCTGCAGATAAGAGTAACCAGACCAAATTCAGGCCAATGATGTGTGACAAGAAGTATGGAGTCGGGGTTTGTGGAGGCTGCACAGATAGAACTGACATAGATGGGAGGTTCAGCATTAGACACATGTGACACCAATCCACAGGTGTTGTAGGTATTATCTCGTATACACCTGAAGATGTTCCTAGAAAGCTGTTTTTAGCACCATTCCCATTGTGCAGGTTGGGAGACTGGGGAGATCTCAAGAGGCACAGTGTCTTTTCCAGGACACACAACTGGTAGGATAAAAGAGGTGTGACTTCAGCTCTGTCTCCTCAAAGCTGGCCACTGGTTCCGCTCCCAGGAGATGCGGGGAGGGTGGTGATGGATATTTGTGTACAGTGATGGAGATGACATGGGCAAGGAGGGAGAGCAGCCAACAGCCTAGCGGGGGCTTTGGGTGAGTCTGATTGAAGGAAGGGGCCAAGTAATAGAAACTTGAAGAAGTGACCTCACTTCCTTGGTGACAGCCCCCAACAGAACTTAGAATTCTGGTTACCAGGCACCCACACTGTAACCACAGCCTCCTGTCCAGCTCATTTGAGTGGAGACACTCGACACAGCAGGATGTTCTCGTGTTGTCCCGTAACTTTCCGAGGCTTTGGCCCCCGGAAAGCCAAGAATGAGAGCATGTTAAGTCGCTTTAGACATTGGCTCAGCCCTCACCTCGAATGTCTGTGGCCTTTTGGCAGGAGGAACCATCAGGTAACAGCGTAGCCCAGGGCAGGCCCCTCTAGGTCAGGCCACAACTGTGATCCAAAATGGACAGCCCCACACCCCTTGAACCTCATTTTGTGTGTGTGTGTGTGTGTGTGTGTGTGTGTGTGTGTGTGTGTGTATGTGGGAGGTGGAGTTAGAGAAGGTAGTATGAGGAGGAATGACCCTGGGCAGGTGTAGGTAGCTAAATGGTGGAGATCTGGTGGTGTGTCATGTTCATACTGAAGATCTTGGCTGCACGAGAGGATGGTGAGTGCTGGGGACCAAGCTCTTCTACCCACATGTGAATCCCAGGCCATCGAGGTGTCATCACATTCCTTCCCTGATGGAGACTATGCAGATGCCCCTCTGTGCCTGAACTGTGGTGGGGTTTCCCTCTGTGGTGAAGTCCAGGAAGGCCCCTGATGCCTCCTGGCCTGACTTCTGGGCACTGTCACTGCAGAGCTGCACCCAAGTGATGGTTGAGGAGCTGGTAGATGGTTTCCAGTTCACCATCTCCCTGGAGAGGACACAGGTGCACCAGTCCATCAATGAAGAGGGCTGGTCTGAGGTGAGTGTGGGTGCAGAGGGGTCTTCATACCCAGGACTCTGAGATGACCAAGGCACTACTAGAATGCAGACTCAAATCTCAGTCTCCCCTGGAACCCCCCAGGGTTTTCTCATTAGAGTGCTCCAAGTCCCACTCCCAAAGGAATCTGGACCTCCACTCCTTCCCACCAGCTACACAGGAGGGTAGAAAGTCACCTCAATTCTCCCAGTGGTTCATCATGATGTCATTGAGTGTATGTACCTCCTCCTCTCCCTCAGTGTGAGGATGAGTTGACCGTGAATTTCAATGAGGCCTGCAGGATGCGGGCCCTCCAGACAGGCATGATGGAGAAGCTGACAGAGTCCATCGCACCAGCTTTCCTGAGGAGGAACATCTCTAGCTTCACCACCTTCGTGGTCAACTACTCGGCCTTAGACACATCCCACCAGGTCCTGCACCAGCTTTTTACTAGGTGAGTGGCCACTCCCTCCTCAGCACAGTGGTGACTCTACCCCCTGCCAGCTGTGTGTCCTGGGAGTGTCACCAAATCTCTCTGAGCCTCAGTTTGCTCCTCTGAGAAGCAGGGTGGGAGAGGATAAATTTCATGGGGATCTTGTAGGAACTCATGGGATCAGCCATGACGGGTGCTTACATGGTGCCTGGCTCTGCAGAGAGGGCTGTGGACGTGCTGTGGTTGTGCATGGTGTTTATTTCTCTCTTCCCTGTGAAAAGTAGTCTGCCTCACCCATCTCTGAGATGCGGCCTTTCTGAGTTTGGAAAAGCACATGGAAACCACCCTGTCAAGGAGTTGGAGATTCCATCCAGCTGGTCCTGGTCCTTTTCCTTGGGGTAGCCAATCAAGGATCTCTGGGGCAGCAGAGAGGCCCTAGGCCCACTCACGTGTCTGGGATGGTTCTGGGTGGACTACATTCATTCAACCATGTAGATTAAGCACCTACTGCATGCAGGACATTTGGAGACAGTAAACAGTGAATGAAGGAGACACAATGCGTGGCCTCAATTTCCATCTGAGAGTCAGACATTGACATTAGACATCATTCGCAGGTCTTGTCATCCACCGTCCATCCCAAGGGATGCCCTCATAGCCTCCTTTACATCTGGAGGCACCTCCCCTTATTCCAGCCAGGAGGGCAGAGCGCAGGACCACCTAAAAAAGTGAGTGGTCTTTGGGTCCAGAAGGACGGCCTCCTGTCTCTAAAGAACAAGCTGTGGGGGGAGAGATGGAGGCTGTGGCTGAGGTGAGCCTGTCAGAAGACGCATCTCACGCATCTTTTGATTCCCATGGGAAGGCAGAGGCCCGGTGGCTTCCACTCCAGGAGGACAGGAGTCAAAGAGCTATGGATGGGTGCCAGGACCCCTGGGAACCAGAGGGGTGGCTGGGCTGAGTTCTCCCCTAGAAACCCATACCCACCACAGACCCATTTTAATCTGCCTCCCCTTCTCCACAACTACCTCTTCTGACCACCACCTCCAGGCCCAGAACAGGAGGTGTGTGAGCAACCTGGTCACAAATCTGTCTCAGTGCTCAATCCAGTTGCACAAGTGCATGGAGTGCTGGGGTGGGCTGTGTCCCAGACCTTCAGGAGAAGAGTGTCAGTGGGAAGAGAGTCACAACAGACTCTGTGTCAACCTGCTGGATATGCAGGCCTGCCACTGCCAGGACAGCCTCACAGGGGTCAGGGCTGCCATGTGGCTCTCACCTGGATGGACAGGGGCAGGCATAGGGCCCAGCCCCAAGCCAGGGTGCCTTGGGTGAGAAGTGTGGAGGGAAAGGCCAGGCCTCTGACTCTCTTGCCCAATTGCCTCCCTCAGTGCCATCTCTTCTCTGGTGGGAACCTGCCTGGACCCAGGGCAGGATTTCTGGGAGCTCCTGCACTACCCCTGCTTCAGCATGAAGCTGGCCTCTCTGCATCTCAGCTTGCCTGGCTCAGGGCTTCAGGGCCACGCCTACCTTCTCCAGGTCCAGCTGGAGCATCCACGGCCCATTGAGGCAGAGCTGGAAGGTGAGGCGACGGCAGTCTGGGATGACAATTTGCAGAGTGGTCAGAGGCTTGGTTCACTTCAAGGCAGTGTGGTCTTTCCTGGCTTTGACAGGCACAGGCGAAGTCAGCTACTTGAGTGACACTGTTTCTTTCTCCTGCTGCAGTACCATCTCCAGAGCTCCCTCCAGCTCCAGCGCCAGAGCAAGGGCCAGCTCCACGGCTAGATCCAGCTCCAGCTCTAGTTCCACCACCTGTGCTAGAGCTGGAGCCAGTGTCACCTCCATCAGTCCCTCTAGGGCCAGAGACACCACCAACATCAGCTCCAGCCCCAGTGCCAGCTCCTGAGCTGGAGCCAGCTGGACCATTGGCTCCAGGGAGAATCCTCCCTCCACCTGGAGAGATAACAGCAGAGCCAGATCCAGCCCCAGAGCCCCCCTGCCCCTGGGACGTGACCACCAAGAACCTGCTGAGGGAGGAGAAGCCTGACTTCTTGGAGTTCCCTCCCCGGCTGGTGGCAGAGCAGTTGACACTGATGGATGTGGTGAGCAGCGGGGCTCTCAGGGCAGGTGGGGCAGGCCTTCCCTGTGCCATCAGCTGCCCCAGACCTGCCATTTCCTGATCCAGAATCCCATGATCTTGGTCCAACCTCTTGCTTCCCCACTTACCCTCATGTGACCTGAGCAGCCTTCTTAACTCCCAAGCCTTTGCTGTCCTCATGTGGACAGTAGGGATGGACTTTGAGAGCAGCTGCCATGCAGAGTGGCTGTGCAGTTGGATGAGGTGGAGCAGAGAGGAAGTTGGGCAGAGTCTGCGCTTTGGTGGGGGAGGGGAGCACACTGAAGTGCTGTCTAGTCCTTGGGTAGTTTACTCATTTGCCCAGGAGGCCTCAACCGCCTCAACACTAATTAGGCACTTAATGTGTAAATGACTACAAGGAAGACAAACAAAGCCCCTGCTTGTTCCTGCCTTGGGGGAATGTGCATCTGAAAGAGGAGTCAGACCCCAGGATGGTCAGAATGGGTGGAAGATGCCCCTAGAGATGGTCAAGCAGGAGCCGAGTTCTGGTGCTTAGAGGAAGTGAGACTGGGTGGCGAGCAAATGCCACTTCCCTGCGCCACAGTATCGGTTCCTGGGTCATCCTGTGCTGGGTGCCCTCAGGGGACACAGGCAACACCCAGGGACTCCCACAAGCCTCAGGCCGCATTCTCAGCTTCCTGAGCTCCAGGTCTCACCAGTAACCCGGCCTGGGACTGGGGGCTGCGGAAGCTGAGCTGGGCTGTGGCAGGACTGGGTGACACTCCCTGTCCTCCCCAGGAGCTCTTCAAGATAGTGAGGCCCCACGACTTCCTGGACTCCATCTGGTCCCAGTGTGACAACAGGGGCAATGAGCACCTGGCACCGACCATCCATGCCACCATGACCCACTTTAACAGAGTGGTTGAATGTATCGTCACCACCTGCATTGGGGACCCGAGCATGACGGCCCAGGACAGGGCCAGGGTGGTGGAGCTCTGGATCCAGGTGGCCAAGGTAAGGTGTGAGAGGCCCTGGGAGCCCCTCTCTGGAGTCGGGGGAACTGCCCCTTCTCCTTTATCAGCTCTCATGTTTGAAGTCCATGGTCTGAGCCTTTGCACAATCCTTAGGCCCCTCCTGCCAGGCCTCGATGACCTGACTCCTGGTCCCAGTGGTGGGAAGCTCACCCCTTCCTGGGCTCCTTTCTTGGCTTGAGCTAAAATCCTGCTCCCTGGAAGTATTCCTCATCAGGTTCCAGCTGTGCCTTTCCCGGGTTCCCTGAGCCGCTATCTCATCCAGGACAGGAGACGTCAATGAGGCGACAGAAGCCAGAGGAAGCAGGGCTCAGCTCCCCCTCATAGCTCATTCTCTTCCCTTCCCCAGGAATGCCAAGGCCTGAGGAACCTTTCCTCTCTCCATGCGATCTTCTGGGCTCTGGAGGGCCCCTCCATTCAACGTTTAAAAGAGACGCGGAGACAGGTGTCCAGGTGGGGAGGCCTCTCTCCATGCGAGCACCACCTGGGTGGACCAGACACCCCCCACAGGGCTGGCATTGCCCTTCCGTCAGTTAGGACCCCCTGGGAGACAGCAAACCCTGGGGATAGGGTCTGACCTGGTTGGCAGGCTTCAAGTCTTTCTGAAAACTTAGGCCAGTGGTTCTGCTTCAGGAATCAGTTTCCCTAAGTGACAGATCATGGCTTGAACCAAATTGAAGATTTTCAAGTGTTTGCAGCAACAGAACTCTCTGTCCACGTGAAATTAAGACTGTTTAAAACACATCTGCTGAGAAAATAAGAGAATGGAGGCCCCAGGTGACAATAGGAGAGCCCCCTCCCCAGTCCCAGACACCTCAGGGCTCAGAGGACACAGTGAAAATGCTCATCCAGGCTGTCTGGATCTTCTGGGTTTTCAAACAAAAGGCATTTATCCTCAAACCACTCCACAGTGTTTCTTTCCTTTTTTCCCTCCTCAGGAAGAACTGGCAAATACTTAAAAACATCCTCCAAACATGCCACCGGGAGAGCAGGAAGCTTCTCAAGGAGGTGAGTGGAGGCTGGAGAACTGGAAGGACGGGAGGTGAGGTGGGGAGGGACCAGGCAGGATGTGCTTTGGTAAGTTTTTCACTTAAGGTTCCCCGAGAAATAACGGTCTGTCTTGTCCAGCTGGACAGGAAGCGGGGGGTGTGAGCTGCAGGGGCAGGTGGGGACTGTTTGGGGCAGGAGGCCTTGGTCACGGGATACAGTGGTGTCGCCTGGACTGTTCCAAGAGGTGAGGAGCTGGCAGAAAGAGCAGGTGTCTGGCTTCCATGCAGACCCATCAGCTGGCCCTCATCATCCTCCAGGCTGGCGGGTGGATGGAGTGGGTGGGGGTTCCTTTCTTCCTAAAGCAGCCCAGTCTGTCCTCAGGAAGCCAGGCCCCTGCTGCTCCTTCTGTCTTCACTGCACCTCGCAGGGGAGGGCATTCTGCCTGTCCCAGGGATGGGCACTGTGAGGTCACACAGGCCTTGTGGACACAGGGGCTGCACAGCCTTGGGCCAAATGGTGGATCTGGGACAGAACTGTGTGCTCTCTGGGACTGTGCACTCTAGGCCGATAGTGGTTACTGCTGACAAACCAGTGAGTCTCCCCCGGTGCTTGTCGACAAGGATACACCCCAGATGGCAATGAAAATTATCGAGGAACCTACAGATACTTAATGGACCTTCCTGACAGATTCTTAATGGCCTCCATCGAGGCCCTGGCAGGAGGGGCCTAAGGATTGTGCAAAGGCTCAGACCACAGACTTCAAACATGAGAGCTGAGAAAGGAGAAGGGACATTAGAAGTTTCCAAGTGAAAAAGGATGCAAATGTCACCATTACACAGTGCCGTGGTCAGCCCCTACACTGTCACTCAGATGTGGCACACGGGGGTCCCCTTCCTGAGTGAAGGAGGAGTTCTGTGCAGGGACCATCCTGAGGGGATCCTAGGGAGCTTAGGACTTTGGCATGGCCTCAGGTCCAGCCTGGTGTCAGAGAATCCCAGGGGGCTGGAAAACACAGAAGCCACTTGCATGGGACCCCAAGACACCTTGTGCCTCTCCATCCATGGCTCAGGTTGACCGAGGGCCTCAACACACCCCGAGAGTCCAGAGGACAGGACATTGGTCCGAGGTGTGTCTGGAGGAAGAGCGAAGGCCGGGGGCCAGGGCCTCTGGCTGGGAGGGGGAGCGGTCTCCTCTGTGGGCCCCTAAGCAAGTCACTGCCCCTCTGTGGGCCTCGGTCTCCTCATCTGAGAAATGGAGGGAGATGATCTGTGCTGCAGGCCTGACAGGGGTGATGAGGTACAAGGGGGAGAGGAATGTGCAGGAGCTTTGTGCTCCTCCTCCTCGAGGGGGGAGGGGACAGCACTGGTGACAGTCAGATGACACTGAGTCCTCAGGGGACCCTGGGAGGCATGGGGAGTCCTCCTCACAATTTCCTGATGAGGAGAGAGGCTTAGGGGCATGGGCAGGCCTGAGAGCACAGAAGAGGGAGTGTTGGAGCTGGGAGTGATCTAGAATCAGGGCACCCTGGAATGAGAGCAGCCATAGACACCAGATGTCCAGGGTCCAAGATCAGGGGCCTGGGAGACATGGGGAAGGGAACATGGCCTCCCTGAGCCTGTCTTTGACCCTGCAGGAGGTGATATCTGTGAGGACCACCCTGCAGATGGACCCCCAGGGAGCTCAGGAGAGACAGCAGCAGCAGGTGAGGTGGCCTGAGGGGGAGGATCCAGGTGTCAGAGGAGGGGTCACTCACCTCAGGGCTGGAGGCCTCCCTAAGAGAGGGGTCCCTCCTCCTCCAGCCCAGCTCCAGGAGCCCAAGAGCCTGAAATGCCTGCCCTGGAAGTGACCAGGAGGAGGCTTGGAAGGGCTGGGCCCAGGATGGGTTAGGGAGGGGAGGGGTAGGGACCACATACCGTGGGATTTGCCAAAAGCCGCCCCTGGGAGGTGACTGGGGAAGTTGGGTGGTCCTGGAGGGGGTAACTGGGGGGAGGCCGCTGAGGGTCCTAGGCTGTTCTCTGTGAGAGTCTGTGGTGGGCAGGAGGCTGGGGTGAAGGGATTTGGGGGAGGGTCCATGGGGGCACCTGAGAGGTGGGACTCATCTCACCACTCCCACCCTGATTTCACAGGGTGTCGTCCCCTTCCTGGGCATGATCCTCTATCACCTAAAGCTGCTGGACATTGGGATGGAGGATGATCTGGAAGTGAGTGAGCCTGGAGGTGGGGCCAGGGAGCAGGATCCTGAGGTTTGGGAGGCGAGAGCCCTGCAATGGGACCTGAGCTCTCAGTACCTGGCAAACCTCCTCTCATGAGAGCCCCATGGCCACCCCTGGGAGTTGGGGAGTCAGGTCCATCTTAGCAATGCGTGAATAGACGCTCCGCTGGTGAAGCTCATAGCTGCCTGCCTGCAGAGCTGCAGGAGGCTGTGTCTGAGATGGATTCAGCCTCCCCCTCGGGCCCTGCCCCTGGGGGAGTGCCATCAGCCCCTGCAAGTGAGGAAGCACTTCTGTGTTCCAGCTGTCCCTTCCTCCCTGAGGCCTCAGTCTCCCCGTCTGTCATCAGAGAGGGTGTGCTACATAAGGTCTCTGGCCTCAGCTCCCCTGTCCCTCCTGCCCTGGAGCCTAGAGCCTGGCCCAGTGTCAAGTTCTCTTTGTGGAAGTTCTGCCCTCTGCTGGGCCCTGACATTCCTGCAGCCTGAGAAGGGGTGGGATGGGGGTTGGTTCTGGGCTTAGGGGGCTGTTTCTGATGGACATTGGCTGTCTCCCTTCCAGGGAAATCGGGTCAACTTTCAGAAATGGTGTGACATGAGCAGCTAAGGGGAGGGTGGGGAAGTGGAAATCACAGACTTCCCCTGGCAAGACTTTCTCTGGCCTCATCCCTTGGGTCTTACATTTATTGGGAGAGTCAGATCCACAAAGCTGGGCATCCCATCACGTTGGCGGGTGCGGGAGGGGCTGGCATCAAGGACACCTTCCTGGATGAGGAACTAATTCAAGCCAACTGTGAGGACAGGCAAGTCCTGAATGGAGCGGGAAGGAAGGAGGGTTCCCGAATGAGCACAGACCCCAGACCAGATCCTCACTCCGCACAAGTCCCTGACAGCGTTCCCCACCCAAGCCCTGTCTGCATCCTGTCCTTCCTCCCAGAAATTCACACTCATCCGGAGGATCCAGCTGCTCCATCAGGCTGCAAATCAGTATGACCTGGAGCCCGATGAGCGATTTGGGGCCTGGTTCCAGGCCATGGAGCCCATCAGCTTCCATGACAGGTGAGGGGGACAGGAGTTGGGTGAGGGCAGGCCAGACTCTCTCTGATGTCCAGCTCCAGAGCCTGTGGCCTGGTTCGCTGATCAGCCACAGAACTCGTAGCGTGGTGACCCATGGGGCACCAGGACTCAGCTGCTGGCAGGCTCTGGGAGGGGCACCTTAGGTGTGGCTCCTGGTAGCTCACAGGTCCACTCTGTCCTGTAGCTACTGGGTCTCCTGCCAGCTGGAGCCCGCACACCAGAAGGCGAGCAAAATGCGGCTCTTCATGAGAAAGAGGAACCGGACATCCTCCAGTTCAGGGCCGAGTGAGTGTTGGGACCAGGAGCAACTGAATCCAGGGGCTCAGTACAGCTTCGGGCTAAGCATGGGCCTCGATCCCAGCTCCACTGCTGAGCAGGCCTGGGACAGGCCGCTCCCCTCTCCTCTCTGGGATTCAGTTGCATCCACTGAAATGGGTGATGCTAAATGATGCCTCCTGCATCAGGGACAAACGGGGTGCTGTTGATGGACTGAGCACTCGGTACAGGGTTTGAATCAGAGTGCAGTGGGGCAGGGAGTTGTGCCATGAATCTCAGGAAGGTTCCCCAAAATAGTCTGTTTCTTCTCTTCAGCCACCATGCCCTTGGTGATGAGCCGTCACACTCTGGAGACCACAAGTGCAGCTCCTCCTGACCAGCAGGGACACTGGAACCCTCGGGGTGCACCGGGCCAGCTCTTGCCACCCTGAGTGAACGAGGACATCCTAAGACTTTCCCTGGTTTCCCCTAAAGCCCCAGAGGGAGGGCACCACCCCCTCCAACTCCCTGATATCTCCATGCCAGCCACTGTTAACCCATTGGGGAGGAGTGATATTATTTCTTTAATAGTAAATGGTAGATTTGACTCTTACGTTATATCCTGTTTCTGTCACAGCCTGGGTGTTGTGGTGTGGTTCTTTCACTTCTTATGCTCATGTAAATGAGACACAGAATCTCACTTTCCTCCTTGAATTAAGAACTTGTGTATGGTCACAGCTTATTGTATGTGGGAGAAGGGAGGAGGGCCACCCTCCTCCCTGGCTACTGAATGAAACCCTCAAGTCCCCCTTCCTCAGAGGACAGGTGCATTTCAGTGTGGTTCACCCGGGCCAGGAGCAGAGACAGCCCCTCAGATCTCCCTGGATGTAGAGGTTGGAGGGACTTTCCCAGGCAGAGCAATAACCACTGAAATGTGGGTGTCTTTCAAATAGCACTTACCAGGACCATGTCCTTCCCCAGGACAGTGGCTGTCTTTCTACAGCTTTCCAGGAAGAAGGAATGTTTTTTGCTTCTCTTGTTGAGGTTTCTTTGATCGGATATTGGAACTTGCCATTTTCTAATCAGTGTCTGGATTCGCATCAACACTAAATGAGGAAAAAATGTAAAAAGATAAAAGTTTGCATGTGGAACAGACAAGGACAGAGGAAGACCGTGTGCAGATGGAGTAAGGGTCGACAGGACATCCCCATCAGGCCTCCTCTAGGGCTCCCTGTTCACCCTCCGCCTAGACTGGAATCCTCCTGGGATCCTGGCCCATGCCCTTGGAAGTCCTTTTCCTGCTTGTTTCATGTCACTTTATGATGAAGTGCTGCTGTTCACGCCCAACTCTAGAGCTTTATGGATCAGATAATACCCAGTTCATAACAGTCATCTCAGACTGTCCCATAATTAGGTATTTAGTCCCAACCAGCACCAAGTAGCAAGAAAGGTGCCATTTCTCAAAAGGAAAATGGATATCTGCATGGTTTTGCTTTAAAATCGTAGGTGCATGCATTGTCATTCTCTTTTGGAGGGCTGCCAGAAGATCCCGAAAACAGCCCTAAATGCCAAAGACCTGTTGATTCATATGGCCTAAATGGTAGAATAGCTTATACTGTACCCTGGACCAGCTTCAGAGACTTCTTTTGCTCTGAGCCCCATTTGAAACTCAGTAAACATGCAAAGTAAATCACTCAAATGAGACACATATTGGCTCCAGAACCCAAAGAGGCCTACAAAGCATTGGATCTTTTTTAATGTTAATAGGTGGAAGATACATCAACTTAACTTTCACATTGAAGGAGGGATCTCAGCATGCCCCAGAACCCTAGAGCCCTGCAAACCCACCAAGTCTTCATGGGGTTTATCTCCCACTTATATATCTTACTAAAGCTTCCAGGGTATTTGCTACTTCCTGCCCAACAAATTTATTAGCATGATTTCATGGATTATTTAGCCTCGATTATGACAGAGAGGGCTAGAGCTGAAAACAACAGTGAATGTTTTGTTGACCCGATCATGTGGAAGCAAATTACTTCTTGGTTGATATAGAAAGAATAAAGCATTTGCCAGAACAATAGTTGCATACCAGTTTTTAGAGACTGTGCTGTTTTGCTCCAGTAAGGAGACTACATCTGTAAAAGCAGCAGCATTTAGGATCACCACCTGATTAAGTGTAGGAAAATCTGCTACCACTCTCCAAAACCCCACTACCATGCATACAGGCCAAGTCAACACACTTGCATCTCTCAAGACTTGCATGGTGGCATTACTCTCCACAGACTTCCTCAGGGATGCAATATTGCTTTTGATTTATTATTTTGGTTGAGCAGGGAAATTCCAGTGGTTTCCAGTTGGTCTTTCCTATTATATAAGCCATTGTTCTACAGGCAGGGAGCCAGTGTGAAGAGTCTGCTAGTTTGCAAATGTGTTCTTGAGAACTATAAATTCAGGTAAAATTTAGATACAAAGAGAATTCCTATTGGGTTGTATGTGTGGACCCACTGGGCCCACTGTGAGAAGGAATCAGACCAAAGAACTATTTATCATCTAATCTCTATCAATCTCCACTCTGACTATTTGACCAAAAAGCATTTGGGATCCCCAGGAATTAGCATCAACTCCAATTCTATCTTAGTCGTTCCAAAAAAATCTGGCTGTTTCCCTCTTCCCATGCACAGGTACCTTGGTAAAGGGTCCCAGGTCACTTTCAGAAGGGCAAAGAGGAAGATTTACAGTATACTATGTTGGCAGGGTTATAGCATTCTTCCTTAAAGGGACCCCACTCATATCTCAATTTCGAATATCTATTCCTGCACCAGTACCAAACTGTTTCTATTAATACAGCTTTATAATGTGTCTTGAAAATTGATAAGGCAATTCCTAATATATTCAAAGATTGTTTTGGCATTCTTTTTTTTTTTTTTGGAAGATTGGCCCTGTGCTAACATCTATTGCCAATCTTCCTCTTTTTTCTTGAGGAAGATTGCCCCTGAGCTAACATCTGTGTCAACGTTCCTCTATTTTGTGTATGGGATGCTGCCACGGCATGGCTCGATGAGCAGTGTGGAGGTCCGCGTCCAGGATCCGAATCCTCGAACCCCAGGTCGTTGAAGCAGAGTGCACGAACTTAACCACTATGCCACTGGGCTGGCCCCATATTTTGGCATTCTTATATATTTGCTTGTCCTAATGAATTTTGGAATCCATTTGGCAAAATCCACACACACAAAAATTCTATTAGCATTTTTATTGAGATTGTTTGGATTTATAAATTAATTCAGGGAACACAGAAATTTTTCATAACATTAAGTTATCCCGTCAGTGAACATGATATATCTACTTATTTGGCCATTTTATATCTTTTATTAAATTCTATAATTTTTCCAGTAGAAGTCTTGTACATTTTTGTTAGTTTTAGTCCTAATCGGTCTCACATAAAAAATTTAAAACTTTTATGGACTCACATTCTCATCCAGCTATTTCCCTTTCCACTTTATAGCCAAACATCTTGAAAGAGTTGTCTACACTACATGTTTCCATTTACTCATCTCACTTCCTCTTAAACATAAAGCAATTTGGATTCAATGAGCTCCACTTCATCAAAACTGCTCAGTCACTGATGACACACACAACTTTAAAAATCCACAAGTTTTTTCCTGACCCTTATCTTGCTTGATTTTTAAAAAATTTATATGTTTTCACTTTCAGTTTCCACTTCTGCTCGTAAGGAGCTTGGAAGTTACCGCTCCATCCTGATAACAAGTAAAAAGCTGAACAGACTGAAAAATCAACAAACAACTATTCTTGGATCCATAAGGCAGGGGAGGACACAGGGTAAACTGCTGCCCCCAAGAGTGGAGAGATGGACAGGCAAACACAGAGAGCCGCAGCTCACCAGAGCAGAGACTCGCGCAGAAACCACCTCCAGAACCAGCGCCAGGGTAGGAAAACCTGAACTGTAATGGACAGATTGGTGAAGGCTCAGTGTGGACAACTCTGAAAGTGAAGAACTCTGGGGTGATCCAGTCATAGAGGGGTCCCCAGAACATTGTGAGATTACCTCCAGGAGCTTGACTAGGTTCCCACAGTAAATATCTGAGAAAAATCCCCTTGTGCTCCTGGCAGGAGGAGGGGAAAAGGAACCATTCTGAAATACTCCAGAGCACTCTGTTCTTCTTAACAAGGCCCACCCTCAGGGAAAACTGCCTAACAAGAGCTTAACCTACTGGAGTATTATCAGAGCCTAACTGACCTAGGGGAGGGGAAATACCCAACTCCAGCCCACTCTAGCCATCCTGTCTCACCTAAGGGGGCAAAAAAAAAAAAAACCTGAGAAACAGTCATGAAGTTCACAGTGCAGAGGCATAGGCTCACTGAAAAACTGAGACCTAATCTTAGGACTATAGAATGCTTCCCCTCCCCAACACCTCACTGCCACATCACTAAAGGCCTATTTACAGCAGTTCCTTTTACCCAGTGCATCATATACAGCTATCAAGAAAATTTACCAGGCATATACCAAAACACAAAAAACATAATTTGAAGAGACAGAGTAAGTATCAAAATCAAACATGGCAAGGATGTTGGAATCATCAGACTGGGAATTTAAAACAACTGTGATTAATATGCTAAGAGCTCTAATGGATAAAGTAAACAGCATGCAAGAACAGATGGGTAATGTAAGCAGAGAGATGGAAACCCTAAGAAAGATTCAGAAAGAAATGCTAGCAATAAAAATCACTGTAACAGAAACGAAGAATGGCTTTGAGGAGCTTATTAGTAGGCCAGACATGGCTGAGGAAAGAATCTCTGAGCTAGAGGATATATCAATAGAATCCTTGAAAACTGTAGAGCAAAAAGAACAAAGACTGAAAAAAAAAAAAGAACAGAATATCCAAGGACTGTGGGACAACTACAAAAGATGTAACACATGTGTAATGGGATTACCAGAAGGAGAAAAAAGAGAGACAGGAACAGAAGAAATATTTGAAAATAAAATGACCAAGAATTTTCCCAAATTAATGTCAGACACCAAACCACAGATCCAGGAAGCTCAAAGAATACTGAGCAAGATAAAAGCCCCCCAAAATTACACTTAGGTATATCTTCAAATTATAACCAAAAATAAAGAAAAAATCCTGAAAGTAGCCAGAATATAAAAACATCTTACCTATAGAGGAACAAAGATGAGAATTACATCTAACTTCTCAGAAACCATGCAAGCAAGTAGAAAGTTGAGTAAAATATTTAAAGTGTTCAGAGAAAAAAACCCACCAACCTAGAATTCTATACTCTATGAAATTCTTCAAAAGTGAAGGAGAAATAAAGACTTTCTCAGGCAAACAAAAATTGAGGGACTATGTTGCCAATAGACCTGCTCTGCAAGAAATGTTAAAAGAGGTTCTTTAGAGAGAAGGAAAATAATATAGGTCAGAAATTCAGATCTACATAAAGAAAGGATGAGAGTTGAAGAAGGAATAAGTGAAAGTAAACCAAAAACTCTTATTTTTCTTATTCTTAATCTATCTAACAGATAACAGTTTGTTTAAAATAACAATGTATTTGATTATGTACGCTTACGAATATGTATGCTTATGTGTGCTTACATATAAGTGAAATGAATAACAGCAATGATACAAGGGATGGGAGTAAGGAATTAGGATTATTTTGTTATTATAAAATACTTATGCTACCCAGGAAGTAGTATAGTGTTATTTGAAAATGGACTTGGATTAGTTGTAAATATATATTGCACTCTAGGGTAACCACTAAAAAAGTTTTAAAAAACTGTAACTGATATGCTAAGAAAGGAGAGAAAATGGAATCATACAAAATGCTCAATTAAAACCATAAAAGGCAGAAAAAGAGTGGAAGACAAAAACAGGAACAAAAAACAAAAGAAACAGGGGCCGGCCCAGTGGCGCAGCGGTTAACTGTGCGTGCTCTGCTGCGGCAGCTTGGGGTTCGCAGGTTCGGATCCCAGGCGCGCACCAACGCACCGCTTGCTAAGCCATGCTGTGGCGGCATCCCGTATAAAGTAGAAGAGGATGGGCACGGATGTTAGCCCAGGGCCAGTCTTCCTCAAGAAAAAAGAGGAGGATTGGCATCGGATGTTAGCTCAGGGCTAGTCCTCCTTACAAACAAAAAAAACCAACACACAAGAGAAACAAATAGAAAACAGTAATGAATATAGTAAGTATATGTCAACTATATCAAAAAACACTTTAAATGTCAATGATCTAAATGTACCACTTAAAAAACAGAGAACGTCAGAAGGGATCAAAAAACATGACCTAACTATATGTTGTCTACCAGAAACCCACTTTCAATACAAAGACACATATAGATTAAAAGTAAATGGGCAGAGAGAAATATACCATGCTAACAATAATCAAAACAAAGCAACAGTAGCTATAGTAATCTCAGACAGAGCAGACTTTAAAGTAAGGAAAGTTATCAGAGATAAATAAAAGCATTATATAATGATAAAAGGGTCAATTCTCAAAGAAAACATAACAATTGTGAACGTGCATGTGCCTAACAACAGAGTGTCAAACTATGTCAGGCAAACACTGATAGAACTATAAGCAGAAATAGACAAATCCACTATAATAGTTGGCGACTTCAACACTCCTCTCTCAGAAATGGACAGATCTAGCAGGCAGAAAATCAGTAAGGACACAGTTGAACTCAACAGCATCATCAATCAACTAGATATAATTGACATCTATAGAGCACTTCATCCAATGATAGCAGATCACACTTTCTTCTCAAGCTTGCATGGAGCATTCACCAAGATAGACCACATCCTGAGACATAAAACACCTCAACAAATTAAAAAAAATAGAAATCATACAATGCCTGCTTTCAGACCACAATGGAATTAAACTAGAAATCAATAATAACACTTTACATGTTTTAAATTTACATAATTCACTCTTTGTGATGTATATTTCTATGGATTTTGACAAATGCATAGAACTGTGTATACCATCACAGTCATGATCCAAAAAGTTTCATCACCCCAAAAATTCCTGCTTGCTGCCTCTTTGTGATCAACCCCTCCCCACACCCCACTCCTGGCAACCTCAGATTTGTCTTCTATCTCAATAGTTTAGCCTTTCCCAGAATGTCATATAAATGGAGTCATACAATATGATGCCTTTGGGTTCTAGCTTCTTTCACTTAACAAAATACCTTTGAGATTCACACATGTTGTTGCATGAATCCATCAGGGTTACTTTCTCCCTTGTGTTGCTAAGTAGTATTCCAGTGTATAGATATACCACAAACTGTTGATTCATTTATTCACATTGGAGTTGTTTCCAAGTTTTAACAATTAAAAATAAAGCTGAAATAAACATGCGTGTACAGATTTTTGTGTGCACATAAGTTTTTAGTTCTCTTGGGTAAATATTTGGGAGTAAGACTGCTACTCCCATATAAGAATAAGTAAACATATAAGCACTGTATATGTTTAAATTTGTTTGTTAAAAAAACTATTAAACAGTTTTTCAAAGTGGTCATACTGTTTTATAGTCTTATCAGCAAAGCATGAGGATTCCAGTTGTTCCACATCTTTGTCAACACTTGGTAGTGTCAGGATTTTTTTCTTTTACCTTCTAATAGACGTATAGTGGTGTTTCATTGTGATTTTACTTTGTGTTTCCATCATGAGTATTGGCATCTTTTCATATGATTATTTACCATCAATATGTCTTTTTGAGTAAAGTGTCAGTTCAAAACTTATGTTTCTGTCTTTTGAGTTATTTCTTGTTGAATTTTGTGAATTCTTTACATTCTGAATAAAAGTCTTATTTTATTGAGGTATAATTGATATATAACATTATATTAGTTTCAGGTGTATAAAATAATGATTTGCTATTTGTATATATTGGGAAATGATCACCACAATAAGTCTAGTTAACATCTGTCACCATGCATAGCTACAAAATTTTTTCTTGTGATGAGAACTTTGAAGATTTACTCTCTTAGCAACTTTCAACTATGCGGTACAGTATTAACTATAGTTATTATGCTGTACATTACATCCCCACTACTTATTGATTTTATAACTGGAAATTTGTACCTTTTGATCTCCTTCACTCACTTTGCCCACCCCCCCACCCCTCAACTTTGGCAACCAGCAATCTGTTCTCTGTAGGCATGAGCTTGTTTTTTTTGTTTGTTTGTTTTAGATCCCACATGTAAGTGAAATCCTACAGTATTTGTCTTTCTCTGTCTGACATTTCACTTAGCATAATGCCCTCAAGGTCCATCCATGTTGTCATAAATGGCAAGATTTCATTCCTTTTTATGGCTGAATAATATTTCAGTGTATATATACACCACATTTTCTTTATCCATTCATCCATCAGTGGACACTTAGGTTGTTTCCATGTCTTGGCCACTGCAAATAATGCTGCAATGAACATGCAATGAATATGAAGTCTTTTGTCAGAAATGAGACTTCTAAATATTTTCTCTCAGTCTGTAGGTTTATCTTTTCCTTCTCTTAACAGTGATTGTTTCAGAACAAAAAGTTTTCATGTTTATAATTGCTCATGTTTTGGCAGCATTTGACATTGGCTTTCTCATCCTTCAAGACTCAGTTTCAGGAGGCCTACCTGAATTAGGCTCCTCCAGCTCCTTTACCTTAGCAAATTTCTATCATATCACCCTATACATTTTCTTTATGGCACCTCTCACAAACTGTAATTATTTTATTCATTTATTATGTTTATTATCTGTATTCCCCACTACATTATAAGCTCCGTGAGGAATGGGGGCTGCATCTGCTTTTTCACTAGTACTATCAATGACTAATACAGCGCCTGGCAAATAACTATGGAAAGGAAGGAAACAAGGAGAGAAAGAAGGAAGGCACAAAGGAAGAAAAGGAAAATCTTGAGGGAGAGGTCCAAGATTATTCTGAGAATTCAACTTCAAGAAACTAGCTAATTGTTATGATTTAAATGGAAATAGAAAATACAGGATTGAACAGCAACTCCCCACTTCCAGCCCACCCCCCATCAGCCCTTGGCAACCACCATTTTACTTTCTGTTTCTATGAGTTTGACTACTTTAGATACCTTATATAAGTGGAATCAGGCAGTATTTGAACTTCTGTGACTGACTTATTTCACTTAGCATAATGTCCTCAAGGTTCATCCATATCGTAGCATATGATAGCATTCTCTTCTTTTTTAAGGCTGAATAATATTCCATTGTATGTATGTACCACATTCTCTTTATTCATTCATCTGTTAATGAACATGTAAGTTGTTTCCACCTCTTGCCTATTGTAAATAATGCTGCAATGAACATGGGAACGCAAAATATCTTTGAGATTCTGTTTTCAATTCTTTTAAATAAATATCCAAAAGTAGGATGGCTGGATCATATGGTAGTTCTATTTTCAATTTTTTGAGGAACCTCATACTGTTTTCTGTAGTGGCTGCACCATTTTAATTACCATCAACAGTGCACAAGTGTTCCAATTTTTCAACATCCTTACCAACACTTGTTATTTTCTGTTTTTTTGACAATGGACATCCTAACAGGTGTGAGGTCATATCTCATTGTGGTTTTTTTTTTTTTTTTTTTTTTTCATTTTTATTGATATTTTAATGGTTTCTAACATTGTGAGATTTTGGGTTGTACATTTTTGTTTGTCCTTCACCCCATATATGACTCCCTTCACCCCTTGTGCCCACCCCCCACCCCCCACCCCCCCACCCCCACTTCCCGGGTAACCACAGTCCAGTTTTCTCTGTCCATGTGTTTGTTTATATTCCACATATGAGTGAGATCATACAGTGTTTGTCTTTCTCTTTCTGGCTTATTTCACTTAACATAATACGCTCCAGGCCCATCCATGTTGTTGCAAATGGGACGATTTTGTCTTTTTTTATGGCTGAGTAGTATTCCATTGTATATATATACCACATTTTCTTAATCCAATCGTCAGTCGAGGGACACTTAGGTTGCTTCCACTTCTTGGCTATGGTGAATAATGCTGCAATGAACATAGGGGTGCATAAGCCTCTTTGGATTGTTGATTTCAGGTGCGTTGGATAGATTCCCAGTAGTGGGATGGCTGGATCATAGGGCATCTCTATTTTTAATTCTTTGAGGAATCTCCATACCGTTTTCCATAGAGGCTGCACCAATTTGCATTCCCACCAGCTGTGTATGAGGGTTCCTGTTTCTCCACATCCTCTCCAACATTTGTTGTTTTTTGTCTTGGTGATTATAGCCATTCTAACGGGCGTGAGGTGGTATCTTAGTGTTGTTTTGATTTGCATTTCCCTGATGATTAGTGATGTTGAGCATCTTTTCATGTGCCTATTGGCCATCTGTATATCTTCCTTGGAGAAGTGTCTGTTCATTTCCTCTGCCCATTTTTTGATCGGGTTGTTTGTTTTTTTGTTGTTCAATTGTGTGAGTTCTTTATATATTATGGAGATCAACCCCTTGTCAGATGTATGTTTTGCAAATATTCTCTCCCAGCTGGTTGGTTGTTTGTTCATCTTGATTCTGATTTCATTTGTCTTATAAAAGCTCTTTAGTCTGATAAAGTCCCACTTGTTTATTTTTTCTTTAGTTTCCCTAGTCTGGGTAGGCATGTCATCCGAAAAGATTCCTTTAAACCCAATGTCAAATAGTGTGTTGCCTATATTTTCTTCTATGAGTTTTATAGTTTCAGATCTCACCTTCAGGTCTTTGATCCATTTTGAGTTAATTTTTGTGTATGGCGATAGCACATGGTCCACTTTCATTCTTTTGCATGTGGATGTCCAGTTTTCCCAACACCATTTATTGAAGAGACTTTCCTTTCTCCATTGCATGTCCTTAGCACCTTTGTCGAAAATTAGCTGTCCGTATATGTGTGGTTTTATTTCTGGGCTTTCAATTCTGTTCCATTGATCTGTGTGTCTGTTTTTGTACCAGTACCATGCTGTTTTGATTACTATTGCTTTGTAGTATGTTTTGAAGTCAGGAATTGTGATGCCTCCTGCTTTGTTCTTTTTCTTTAGGATTTCTTTAGCTATTCGGGGTCTTTTGTTGCCCCATATAAATTTTAGTATTCTTTTTTCTATTTCTGTGAAGAATGTCATTGGGATTCTGATTGGGATTGCATTGAATCTGTAGATTGCTTTAGGTAATATAGACATTTTAACTATGTTTATTCTTCCAATCCACGTGCATGGGATATCTTTCCATTTCTTTATGTCATCGTTGATTTCCCTCAATAATGTCTTGTAGTTCTCATTGTATAGGTCCTTCACCTCCTTGGTAAGATTTATTCCTAGGTATTTTATTCTTTTTGATGCAATTGTAAATGGTATTATCTTTTTGAGCTCTCTTTCTGTTAGTTCATTATTAGCATATAGAAATGCAACTGATTTTTGTAGATTGATTTTGTACCCTGCAACTTTGCTGTAGTTGTTGATTGTTTCTAACAGTTTTCCAACAGATTCTTTAGGGTTTTCTATATATACAATCATGTCATCTGCAAATAGTGAGAGTTTCACTTCTTCGTTACCTATTTGGATTCCTTTTATTCCTTTTTCTTGCCTAATTGCTCTGGCCAAAACCTCCAGTACTATGTTGAACAGGAGTGGTGAGAGTGGGCAGCCCTGCCTCGTTCCTGTTCTCAGAGGAATGGCTTTCAGTCTTTCCCCGTTGAGTATGATGTTAGCTGTGGGTTTGTCATATATGGCCTTTATTATGTTGAGGTACTTTCCTTCTATTCCCAATTTATTGAGAGTTTTTATCATAAATGGATGTTGTATCTTGTCAAATGCCTTCTCTGCGTCTATTGAGATGATCATGTGGTTTTTATTCTTTGTTTTGTTGATGTGATGTATCACGTTGATTGATTTGCGGATGTTGAACCATCCCTGCGTCTCTGGTATAAATCCCACTTGATCATGGTGTATGATCTTTTTAATATATTGTTGTATTCGGTTTGCCAATATTTTGTTGAGGATTTTTGCATCAATGTTCATCAGCGATATTGGCCTGTAATTTTCTTTCTTTGTATTGTCTTTGTCTGGTTTCGGTATCAGGGTGATGTTGGCCTCGTAGAATGATTCAGGAAGTGTTCCATCTTCCTCTATTTTTTGGAATAGTTTGAGGAGGATGGGTATTAAATCTTCTTTGAATGTTTGGTAAAATTCACTGGAGAAGCCATCTGGTCCTGGACTTTTATTTTTTGGGAGGTTTTTGATTACTATTTCAATCTCTTTACTTGTGATTGGTCTATTCAGATTCTCCATTTCTTCTTGGTTCAATTTTGGGAGGTTGTATAAGTCTAAGAATTTATCCATTTCTTCTAGATTGTCCGATTTGTTGGCATATAATTTCTCATAGTATTCTCTTATAATCCTCTGTATTTCCATGGTATCCGTTGTAATTTCTCCTCTTTCATTTCTAATTTTATTTACTTGAGCCTTTTCTCTTTTTTTCTTAGTTAGCCTGGCTAAGGGTTTGTCTATTTTGTTTATCTTCTCGAAGAACCAACTCTTTGTTTCATTAATCCTTTCTACTGTTTTTTTGGTCTCAATATCATTTATTTCTGCTCTGATTTTTATTATTTCTCTCCTTCTGCTGGCTTTGGGCTTTGTTTGTTCTTCTTTTTCTAGTTCTGTTAGGTGTAATTTAAGGTTGCCTATTAGGGCTTTTTCTTGTTTGTTAAGGTGGGCTTGTATCGCTATGAGTTTCCCTCTCAGGACCGCTTTTGCTGCATCCCATATGGTTTGATATGGCATGTTATCATTTTCGTTTGTTTCCAGATAGTTTTTGATTTCTCCTTTAATTTCATCAATGATCCATTGGTTGTTCAGTAGCATGTTGTTTAATCTCCACATTTTTGTCACTTTCCCAGTTTTTTTTTCCTGGTTCATTTCCAGTTTCATAGCCTTATGGTCTGAAAAGATGCTTGTTATGATTTCAATCCTCTTAAATTTATTGAGGCTTGCTTTGTTTCCCAACATATGGTCTATCCTAGAGAATGTTCCATGCGCGCTTGAGAAGAATGTGTAGTCAGCTGTTTTTGGGTGGAGTGCTCTGTATATGTCTACTAGGTCCATCTCGTCCAGTTTTTCATTTAAGTCTAATATTTCTTTATTAACTTTTTGTCTGGATGATCTATCCATTGCTGTAAGTGGGGTGTTAAGATGCCCTACTATTATTGTGTTGTTGTTGATTTCTCCTTTTAGGTTTGTTAATAGTTGTTTTATGTACATTGGTGCTCCTATGTTGGGTGCATATATATTTATAAGTGATATGTCTTCTTGATGGAGTGTCCCTTTTATCATTATATATTTCCCTTCTTTGTCTTTCTTAACCTGTTTTATCTTGAAGTCTACTTTGTCTGATATGAGTATGGCAACACCTGCTTTCTTTTGTTTGCCATTAGCTTGGAGTATTGTCTTCCATCCTTTCACTCTGAGCCTGTGCTTGTCTTTAGTGCTAAGATGTGTTTCCTGAAGGCAGCATATTGTTGGGTCTTGCTTTTTAATCCATCCTGCCACTCTGTATCTTTTGATTGGAGAGTTCAATCCATTTACATTTAGGGTAATTATTGAAATATGAGGGTTGAATGTTGCTGTTTTGTCACTTATTTTCTGGTTCTTTTGCATTTCCTTTGTTTCTTGTCCCATTTGTTTTGGACTGCCAATTCAGTTTGGTTGTTCTGTCTTATGATTCTTCTAGTTTTCTCTTTGTTTATCATATGTGGTTTTAATTTGATTATTTGTTTAGTGGTTACCTTGAGGTTTGGGCAAAAAATCTTCTGTATGAGATAGTCCATTATCTGATAGCCTCCTATTTCCTTATACTAAGTCAATTCAGTCACTTTCCTCTTCCCCTTCTAAGTTGCTCTTGTTATACCTTATTCTATCTTGTGTTGTGGCTGTGTGTTTACAGTGATGAGGTTAAATTTATTTTTGGTGAATTTCTTCCTTTGATCTTTGAGTTTAGTATTTAAGTGGTTGCTAACCTATTCCGGTAAAGATCTACTATTTCTCTGATTTTGTCTGCCTACTTTTCTCCTTACTCCAAGCTTTGTGTTCCCTTTCTCTTCTTGTTTTCGGGCCTGAGGGCCTTCTTGAGTATTTCTTGTAGTGGCGGTCTCGTGGCCATGAACTCCCTTAGCTTTTGTTTATCTGGGAGAGTTACTATTTCTCCGTCATATTTGAAGGATATTTTTGCTGGATAGAGTATTCTTGGCTGAAAGTTTTTGTCTTTTAGTATTTTGAATATATCATTCCAGTCTCTTCTAGCCTGAAAAGTTTCTGTTGAGAAATCCGCTGAGAGCCTGATGGGAGTTCCTTTGTACGTTATTTTTTGTTTTTGTCTAGCTGCCCTTAATATTGTTTCTTTGTCGTTGACCCTGGCTAGCCCTACCACTAGGTGTCGTGGTGAAGGCCTTTGTCTGTTAATATATATAGGAGTCCTGTTGGCTTCGCTTACTGGTATTTCCTGCTCCTTCCCCAGATTTGGGAAATTTTCAGCTATTATTTCCTTGAATAGGCTCTCTGTTCCTCTTTCCCTCTCCTCTCCCTCAGGAATACCTATAATTCTTATGTTACATTTTCTAATAGAGTCCGATATTTCTCGGAGTCTTTCTTCATTTCTTTTTAGTCTTAGTTCTCTCTCTTCTTCCATCTGGAGTATATCTGTATTCCTATCCTCTAAAGTACTAATTCTTTCCTCCATATTGTCAGCTCTGTTCTTTAAAGATTCCAGATTCTCCTTTATCTCCTCCATTGTGTTCTTCATCTCCATCAGCCCTGATAGGTTTTTCTTTATGATTTCAATCTCTTTTGTGAAGAAACTCCTAATCTCATTGAATTGTTTGTCTGTGTTGTCTCGTATTTCGTTGAGTGTTTTTATGATAGCTATTTTGAAATCTCTGTCATTTAGTTTATGGATTTCTGTGTCTTCGGGGTTGATTTCTGGTTGCTTGTCATTTTGTTTCTGGTCTGGTGATTTCATATATTTTTGCATTGTGGTTCCTGTGTTGGTTTTGGTTTTCCTCATCCTGGAAGTCTCTGGTTGCACTTTCCACCTGCCGCCACTGTGTGGTGGTGAAGGGCTGTGTAGTCTAAGCCCCCTGCGCTCTGCCCCAGTTTTTCTGCTGCGATCCGCAGTTTTGTTTTGTTTTGTTTTGTTTCTTTTCCCCACTGCGATCCACGGGTCCAGTCCAATTTATTCAGGTCTGCCTCGGACCGCTAGATCTGGTCGAGCTGCAGACTCCGGGTTGTGGGGAGGGGGGAGCTCTCTCTTTTGCCCTCTGGGTCCCTGACGTGGGAGGCTTCTCGTTTGCCCCTCTTTATCCGCTCTCTGGGTTGCTCAGATGTTGATGGTAGCCCTGTGGCTCCTCTGAGCCCTCTGTGCGGGAGTTTCCCACTGGTTGAGAGCGCCCGAAGAGCTGCAGTTTCCCGCCGAGGGCCGCCCCTCCCCCCTCTCTGGGAGCCGCGCGGACCGGATCGCTGATCTGATGGGGAGGGAGCGGAGTTCTCCTTACCTCTCCCCACTTCCTCCGGGGGCCCAGCACGTTCCGCTCTCAGATGTGCGGCAGTGTGGATCCCTCCGCTCCAGCTTTTGACTGTCTGGGATTCCGTTGTTTGTCTGTGGCTGTTACTTTTGTTGTATTTTGTGGGGGAAGAATTCACGGGAAAGCTCACTCCGCCATGATGCTGACGTCACTCCTCATTGTGGTTTTGATTTGCATCTCCCTGATAATTAGTGATGTTGAGCATTTTTCGTATACCTGTTGGCCATTTGTATGTCTTTTTTTTGTGTGAGGAAGATGAGCCCTGATCGGATGGCACCCTAACATCGGATGCCAACCCTCCTCTTTTTGCCGAGGAAGATTGGCCCTGGGATAACATCTGTGTCCATCTTCCTCTACTTTATATGGGACACCACCACAGCATGGCTTGACAAGCTGTGCGTCGGTGCGCTACCAGGATCCAAACCTGCAAACCCTCGGGCCGCCGAAGCGGAGCACGCACACTTAACCGCTGCGCCACCGGGCAGACCCCTGTATGTCTTTGAAGAAATGTCTATTCAAGTTTTTAGCCCACTTTTTAATTGGTTGTTAGTTTTTCGGCTATTGAGTTTTATGAGTTTCTTATATATTTTAGATATTAACCCATTATTGGATAACTGGTTTGCAAATATTTTCTCCCATTCTGTAGGTTGCCTCTTCATTCTGTTGATGGTGTCCTTTGCTGCACAGAAACTTTTCAGTTTGATGCAGTCTCACTTATCTATTTTTGCTTTTGTTGCCTGTGCTTCTGGTGATATATAAGAACAAACCTTTTAGCAAGGTCTTCCCGGCTTTCAAATTCTGGCCCCAGCCTGCCTTTCTTCTTTGAGCTTTCACCATCACACCACTGCACACCACAGTCCAGGCCACTGGACCACTCCCAGTCCCTGAGAATGCCATGCACATGTATGTGTCTCTGCATATTGTCCTTTCTTCTTGGAATATTCACCCTCTGCTGTCTACCCAGCAGGTGCAGTATTACAAAAGTCTCTGGTGGCTTTCCTGATCCTCTTCCTCCCAAGGAAGAATTAGTTGCATTCAGCTTTGTTTGGTCCCCTAGTGAAGTATGTACTAGAGTTGTTTACAAAATTGTTTCCTATTCTAGACTATATTCCAGAAATTAATATCTACCAGATAGTGTATGCTATTTTTTAAATAAATTTGGTCATTTTGTCTCGATTTCTTTATCTATAAAATGACAGTGCTTTTAAATTTGCTTGTCAATAATAACCAGCCGAAACTCATTTTTGAAATACAGATTTGAGGCTCCCTCCCATAGATTATGATTGCAGGGTTCCAGGAATTCATATTCGAAATGACCTCACTATGTGATTCTTATAATCAGGTATGTTTAAGAGAACTGAGTTAGATTACTCTAGGGCCCTACCCTGCTCTAAATTTTTTCCTTTTTTTGTCTATAATTTCTTACGGCATAGAAGAGAATAAAAGCAAAGAACAAAGGTGAAGGGCATGTTTTAAGATGACTAGCCGGAGTTTTGGTAACTGACACCCATCCCCTCTCCTTCAGTCCTTATTTTCAAGGGAAATTTTGAAATTTTAAGCCTGGTAAACATGTGGAAATATGATTACAGTAAAGCGAAAGTAAGAGGAGAAACTGATTCGATGTATATATAAATTACAAAAATACCTTAGACAATTTTCCATCAATAATCAAAATAACACCTTACACCGGTACAATGCTTACAACTTGCAAAATACTTTCCACTTCCTTTATCTTTTTTACACTTTATAACCACACTGTAAGTTCAGCAGGGAAAAGCAGGACAGCAATCATTATTTCCATTTTATACAAATATTTTTTGAGTGCCTATGTCATATGAGGAAAAAATAGAGTATTTCATATAGAAAAAGGCTATGATCTTCTATGCGTTTAAAAGAGGTAAAGTTCTCAAACTGTATATGCCCAGGTAAAGAGTTATTGGACTGAGTTGGAAAGATATATTATCCAGATATTTCAAGGCCATCAAAATCTTTTTTTCCCACCATCTATGCAGAGTTATTTAGGGAACTGCTATAAATGCCCTCTTGACTTTTCAAATGTGAAATAATTTCAGAATTACAGAAAAGTTGCAAAAATAGTAGTTTCCATATACCTTTCATCCAGCTTCCTCTAATGTTAACATTTTACATACCACAGTACAGTTATCAAAATCAGGAAATTAATGTTGGTACAATACTAGTGACTAAACTACAGACTTTAACATTTTTCCACTAAGGTCCATTTTCTGATGCAGGATCTAATCCAGGATCCCACACTGCATTTAGTTGTCAAGTCTCCTTAGTCTCCTTCAATCTGAGATAGTTCCTTGGTCTTTCTCTCTCTTTCGTGACCTTGACACTTTGGCAGAGATACTGGTGGAGTTATTTTGTCATATATCCCTCGATTTGGGTTTGTCTGATGCTTTCTCATGTTTAGATGAAGGTTATGCATTTTTGGCAAGAACACCACAGAAATGGCACTGTGCCCTTCTCAGAGCATAAAGTCAGGAGACATGGTGGTCTCTGCCAAGTTTCTCCATGTAATTATTCCCCTTCCCTTGTCATTAATAAATATCTTAGGGGAAATACTGAGACTATGCAAATATCCTGCTTCTCCTCAAACTTTTACCCACTAATTTTAGCATCCTTCAATATATTTTGCCTCTGATAATTATCAATATGGTGTTTGTCTAACGAAGATTTTCTTTCTTCTTCTTCTTTTTTTTTTTTTTTTTGGATATCTGATCTTATTTGTTACTCTTAGAAAATTTCATTTTTGACTGGACTCAGACTTAGAGGTAGAAGCTCTCAGGACAGCCCCCGTCTCTTGGCAATCTGTTCCTGGTGTTTTTCTTTGGTCTCCTTCACTCTCTTGGCCAAAAGTTCAGCATATTCTGCAGCCTCTTCCTTGTTTTTCTTAGTACACTGTTTCTTCAGAGCAATAGGCCGCCGTTTGTGTTGCAGGACACGTGGAGGAACAAGATGCTGAATCTTGGGTGCTTTGGTCCTAGGTTCTTACCTTTTTTGTCTAGGGGCTTTCTCACAACATTCTAGCGGACATCATCCTCTTTAGAGAGATTGAAAAGTTTGCAGATTCTGCTAGCTCTTTTGAGCCCCACACGACGAGTCACAGTAGTATCAGCGAGTCCAGAAATATCCTTCTCCCCTTTTTTCACAATGAACAAGTTGAGAACACTCAGATTGGCAACAACAATGCAACCCCCAACAGATTTGTGCTTTCTTTCTCCAGTCCTCCTCCGTCTGTAACAGGAATGCCCCTCACTCAATAGCAGGCAGACACGGCCATGGGTCAAGACACCCTGCTTGATGGGGAAACCCTGCTTGTCATTCCCACCACTGATTCGGACCACATAACCCTTCCACTCTTCACCCAGAGCGTCAGCAGCAACTTCTGTGGCCATACGCTTCTCACAAAATGTACAAAGTTGGCATTCATCGTCCACTTCCATGAGTTTCTGGCAGCCAGTGACCGGGAAAGAGATGTTCAGCTTCATCCTGAAGCAGCCGACTACCTCCGAGGCACCACAAAAAAAAGAGGCTAATGAAGACTTTCAATTTTCCTCATTCCTCTATATATATTAGTTGGAATTTTTCTCTAAGGAGAAGCTATCCCTTCTCTCTCAATTATTTATTCATTCATTTGTGCCCTTCATTTTTGCTTGTGTGTTCCCTCTGTTTCCCTTCTTTGCCAGGCCAGTAGGAATTTAGCAAAGCAATAGATAAAAACAAATATCATTTAAAAAGACAACTCCCAAAGTATTTTCAAATTTTTTGCACTATCCTGTCTAACCAGATGGACTAGTCAAACAACAAAAAACTTAGATTAAGATCAGACACACAAACAACATTGATCAAAGCAACATGAATCCATAAGAAACAAACTGACCAAAAAAAAGACAAAAGTCCTTACTCACTGACTGTGTGTGGTATCTTAGGGGCAAAAATTAAATCAATGCATTTTGACAACCAATGTTCATTTTGTTTGTCTCCAACTCTCTAACCGGGTAAAGTTTCTAAATAAAAGAAGAAGCTAATTGCTTTATTTCAAAATGGATAGTGGTTTTTAATGGTTTATTTTGGCTTGGGGCTTTTTCTCTCCAACCAGGACATCTATTCTTCTTCAGAGAACAAAACAGAAAATAAATTATTGGTACCGAAGTAGTATGAATATTGATACCATCAGATGTTTCTACCCTAAGAAAGATTATTTCCACATCTATCATCAACGAAATGTTTTGCAAAACAGGTTGTTTTTCCAACAGATTGGTGTATGGTGAATCAAAAAAGTTTGCATGTGAGGAGAATAAGCATTGATTCTAGAAATGAGCCACAATCTCTTGGGTGGCCTAAGAACAAGTTACCAAACTTGCCTAGACCTGATTTTTCCATCTGTGAAATGATGATAGTTTTTACCTACCTCATTAAGAGATGTCAGACATTAATTAATGTTCATAATGGGCTTGAGATCTGTGATTAAATCTGTTATCCTTATGGAAAACAGAGCCATTCAACCACTGAGGAGCAGTAAACAAATCAAGGGGATGTATAGTCCATGGAAAGAAATACTAAAGAGTGAAAAGTTAGTCAAGAATGAGGAGTGGGGCCTGGGACAAGAACCTCTTTCGGTGTGTAAGTATTCATGCATTGTTATTGTTCATGGAATTAAGAAATACACCTCTCTGATGTCTCAATATGCGGACTCTTCTTCGCCACACTAAGGTTCTTAACCATTTGCGTGTCATGGATATTTTTAACACTTCAGTGAAGCCACAGACCTCTTCTCATAATGCTTTTTAAATACATTAAAAAGTATGTAGGATTATGAAAGAAACCAATTTTATTAAGGCACAGTTATCATAATGTTTTTAAAAATTTAGTCAGAATTATATGTATGCTTCTTTATTAAATTAGATGAGATCCAATAGCAGTCTAATAACTACCATAATTTCAAAGTTGTGATGGTTGTAAACAACATTTCAAGATATCTGCAACAACTCTAATGTGATATAAAAATATCCGTGTTTTCTGTTAGTGATAAGGTTAGAGGAACTGCTCTTATTATTGCGGTTTGTTGCCTACATTTATAATTTTAAATTGCTAAGTTTTAGTTGGAAGTTACTGAAAATAAAGATGTATTATTCTTCCCATCCAATTTCACGGACCCTCTAAATTTTATCCATGGGCTTCTTGGGGTATTTGGATCTCAGGTTAAGAAACTCTGTTCTAAACCTATCCTGGAAACCCTCAGATAGCCAAATACTTGATATTATTTCTCCAAGTGCAATCAGGTGATCATAGCTATGGAATGTTTATTAAAAATGCAAATCTCTTGACCTTTTCCTAGACCTGCCGAATCTGTATTTTTAACAAGCATTCAAGTGACTGATATACACACTAAAGTTTGAGAACTGCTTCAAAAGTGGTTACATCAATACTTATCTTCAATAGAATCACAATTATCAAGCCACAGATTCTTAAATATTAGTTTGAGGTATTATAATATCGTATAATATTATAATATGGTAGGTCTGGAAGGGGCCTAGAAATTTCAATCTTTTAATAGGCCTTTCAAATATTGTGATGAATATGTTCTCAACTCCATTATGAGAAATATTCCTAAACGAAGACACTAAAAGTCAAAGTATAAAATCTGCCCAGGAATGAGAGGAACCCAATCAGGAGCTTTCCATCAGAATCATCATCACAATACTCCACTACCCTTTCCTTTTCTGCACCAGTTAATACCCTTCAAAAGAAAATCTTTAGATAGAAGAATTAAATATGGAATCAATGCATTGTATCACAAAAGATACAAAAGGTGAGTGACATTCTCTGTAACTTTTAACATCATGCTTTAAACTGGTAGGCAAAAATTAAATGTCATCAACAACATGAAAAGCAGAAAAACAGAGTAAAAGGGCTGCAGAAGATCTAAAGATCATCCTGAGTTTCAACTACTTCCCTTTTTCTTCTGCCTCACAAATCTTTATCCCTATCCCAAAAATTCTCTGTAATTTGAGCTTCAGACCAGTAGATCCAATTGTCTACTAAACATTTACCCCTGCATACCACAGACAACTCAGACATGACAACCAAAACTGAACTCATCACATTCCTCTGCAGAATGGCTTTCTCTTTCATATTGTGGGTCTTGGGTATTGGTACCATCTAGCAAGATATTCAGAAATTGTCCTAAACATCTCCCATCTCTCACCAAGTTTTTCTTTGCTAGGGGACGCTTTTGGAGTGATGGTCAGTGTTAAAGCTCCAGCAGTGACCTAGTGTTCTTCATGTCTGCATGTTTGGAGTGCCAGCCTCCAATGTGGCTGATGTCGTAAGATTGACATAGTGATTGGAAGAGTCCTTCTCAGACAGGTCTCATGCCCCAAACTAACTCCAAAAACACAACTGCAGCCCTAGGAAGGCTTAGGAGATGTGGCTTACTCCAGCTCAGATTTCAGACTCTGAAAGAAACACCTTTTATTTCTATGATTCATTTTTTCCTTGTATTTATGTTTTCTTGCCCTTCACTCCATTCAAGTAGTAAGACTTTGAGTTCTAAGTTTAGGGTGTAGTTCTTGGAGAATGCCCTCTCAGACTGCCTGTGATCTAGGCAAGAGAAATTCTTGGGGGTTCACAGGGTCCTCGCTGAATCATGGAGTTTGGAGGCCAAAGACACCTAATAACACATGATTTGGAATTTGGAATTCTCATCACCAACATCTGGTGTAGGTAAGCTGACCAAAGTGAGTACATAGACAGGTTTAGGAGGTAAGATCACTGAAGAACCTCAAACCTGAAGGGCTGTTGCACTATTTATGGGTAAATCCCCCTAAGAAGAGCAAGGCTACTGCACCAGGACAGGATCTAGTGAGTGGACCACGGTCTTGATGAAGACAAAGATTCACTTCTAAAGTAGTGGGCTGATCTCAAGACAGAGCCTCAGTATGTAAACTTCTGATCCAGTCATATTGCTAGACTGCTCTGTGTTCTTCACTCCAGGATCAATTTTCCTTTTCATCCTATTCCTCAGTCAGGGCAGAAAGAGTAATATGTAACTCCAAAGGAAATAGAGCAAATTTCTGCTGGAGTAGAAAAATAGGTGGCAGAAAAGAATGTCTGCATCACTATGAGAAGGATAATTTTAACCAAAGCTATGTGGTTTCAATGCTGACAAAAGGTGAGATTTGGGGAATGAGACATGGCAGAGATAATCTACTTCTCAACGGGCCCCTGCATGTAGAGGGGTAGGAAGTGCTTACAGCAGCAGTAGGAACAAACAAAGCTGGTTCCGCTAGGATTAAAGCAGCTCACAGAGTGGGGTCTATATTACTGAGCATGGGCCACCCTCAATTCAGGATTGTGAGGCCAAAACAATGGGAACCTTATGGGACAACAGGAATAATTCAAAAAAGAAAGAAGAGGAGGATCCCAGGAAAGGCCCACGTCATGGAGGTGCAAACCTTGCAGTCACTGGTAGTGGACCCTGAACAACAGACAGGAATGGATTGGTCTCTTGGTGCAGTTGGAACCAAAAATCTTTATTTATTATTTTATTTTATTTTATTTTTCATACTGATGCCTTTTCTTTTTTTTAAAGATTGGTCCTAAGCTAACATCTCTTGCCCATCTTCCTCTTTTTTTTAATCTTTTTCTCCCCAAAGCCCCAGTACATAGTTGTATATCCTAGTTGTAGGTCCTTCTAGTTCTTCTATGTGGGACGCCACCCCAGCATGGTTTGTTGAGCTGTGAGCAGGTCTGCGCCCAGGATTCGAACCAGCGTACCCCAGGTCCCTGAAGTGGAGCATGCAAACTTAACCGCTATTCCACTGGGCCAGGCCCCTATTTTATTTTATTTTATTTTATTTTTCTGACTACTCCCTCACCCCAGAAAATACCAGTGCTCTTTTGGCGTATGGCTGGTAGCAGTAATTGGATCTAGACCTGCTTTCTCAAATCCAGTAGGCACTAACCACATGTAGCTATTGAGCACTTGAAATGTGGTTAGTCTGAATTGAGAGATTCTTTACATATAAAATATCTATCGAATTTCAAAAACTTAGTACAAAAAATGTAAAATATCTCATTAATTTTTATATTAACTACATGTTGAAAATATACTATTTTGGAGATATTGCTTTAAATAAATATATCACTAAAATTAATTTCATCTGTTTCTTTATTCTTTTTTAATGTAACTGTTAGAAAATTCAAAATTACATATATGGCTTGCATTATTTCTCCATTGGACAGTGCTGATCTAGACCAAGACATACCTTGGTTCCACGGCCATTGTTCTTTTTGTATGTGCTAAGGAACTAGTATTTAACCAATGATTCTAAAACTTAGTGTGTTTAAAAATCATCTGAGGAACATAAGAAAATGTCTTTCTTGCCTCCACCCTCCTAGCAAGATTCTAACTATTGCATTTGGGATGTAGACAATGAATTCGTATTTTCAACCAGTTCCCTAGGAGATTCTGATACAGGAAGTCCTCTGACCGTACCTTGAGAAATATTGGCTTAGGGTGAACAGCACTGCACTGATCATGTTTGATTCTAGGATGTTCTTCTCTTTTTCTAAATTTTGTGGGTGGGAGAAGCTGCTGTGATAATCTCATGTTCGTGCTGACTCTCTGAAACTTGGGCTAAGTACATCCAATGATGGTTTTAGGATTGGATTAACCAAACTTTAAAAATGCTAAAACCTTTACCTCAGATTTAGTGGAAGATGGCCCATGATACAGCTGCAGAGGAGAAATCTCAGGCTGCAGTGAGGGCCCTGAATTAGTTCCCTTGTATATGAGAATGTAAGAACTGAAAAGAAAATGTGCATGGGTGCAGGCAAGAAGGAGGGAGGCATGCAAGAGGGCCTGAGACACTGGATCCTGTATTGAAGCTTTGACTTCTCTGTAGGAACAAGGGGTTGGCTTGATGCTGGGAAGAGATTTATATTACTACAATGTACACGGTGTATTCACAAAATGACTAACATTATGTGCTGAAGTCAACAAGGGCTCACTGCATACCATGTGGTTAAGAGATGGATTTTGGAGCTAGACCATCTGAGTTCTAATAGTATCTCTGCCTTGGGCAAGTCTTTTAACCTCTTTGCTTTTCTTTAAAATAGAAAAAATAATTGTACCTACCCATAAATCTGTTGTGAGAATTAAGTGATCTGACACATGTAGAAAATACAGAATTGTGTCCGGCACATAAGAGCTATATGAATGTTAGGTATTATTCTTGTATTACAGGGTGGTGAAATTTGCTGGGCAATATAGAGCTAAAGATACTTTACAATAAGGAAAGGAACAGAAGGAGACCACTTTACCTATTGCAGACAGCAATAGGAAGCAGCAAGTGCAAATGCTTGGAGAGGACAGGGAAGTTGCACAAATACTGATCTTACTCGGCTTACGACGGGGTTACGACTCGATAAACCCATCGTAAGTTGAAAATATCATAAGTCAAAAATGCATTTAATACATCTTACCTACCAAACATCATAGCTTAGCCTAGCCTACCTTAAATGTGCTCAGAACCCTTACATTAGCCTACAGTTGGGCAAAATCATCTAACACAGAGCCGATTTTATAATAAAGTGTTGAATATCTCATGTAGTTTATTGAATACTTACTGAAAGTGAAACAAAATGGTTGTGTGGGTGCAGAATGGTTGTGAGTGTGTCAGTTATTCACCCTTGTGGTCGCGTCGTTGACTGGGAGCTGCGGCTCGCCGCTGCTGCCCGGCATCACAGGCGAGTACCGTTCGGCATATTGCTAGCCCGGGAAAAGATCAAAAGTCAAAAATCGAAGTATACTTTCTACTGAACGCATATCACTTTCACACCATCATATAGTCAAAAAATCACAAGTCGAACCATCATAAGTGGAGAACCGTTTGTATGTGTATAAGGTATACTGGGAGATGAGGAGAGAGGGCAATAAAATAGGAAATAACAGAATCTGAAAGAAGGAGTTGCCTTTTGTAGATTGGAGTAAGCCTATCTAACCTAATTTAAATATACATTCAAATTCAGTATTTACTTATTAAAAGTGCAAGCCAAATATACAAAATATCTTTGGGTCAGATTACCTTAAGGGGCTAGCTCCCAGTCCCAGTCACATGTGCAGTTTCCAGAGTTGTCATGCGCCCTCTCAGTTAGAGTATTGTTCCTTCCTATTTCAGATGTTTCTGGGGGAAACTTCAGGCCTTGAGGAGGCTGAATGGCCCATCTCTGGATGATGTCGGGGAGCTGTGGTGAGGATTATGTGCAGTTAAGGCTTTTCTGATACTCTGCGATCTCCCTCAAACGGAGCAGCAACACCCTAAGTGTTAAGACCATGTGGGTTAAGAGGAGGAGGACAAAATAGCAGCTACTATCCGCTGTGTACTTGAGGGAACTCAAGGTGTTTCTTGCTTCACTTCGCCTCCAAAGGAGGGCAAGGAGAGATAAAAACAAAAGTAGGCAACAACGCTGGGAGCTGGTGTTCCTCATGCGACAAGTGAAAAGGTTAAAGCAGTACTTTCTCAACCTTTTTCAGTTTATGTCACGGCCCGAGGCAACTGACGTGGAGTCCTAGCTGTCGGGCTTCTATCCCCCTACCTGCCCCAAAGGCACACTTCTGAGCCTTTCGTTGGAGAAGGACTATTTAAAGTCCCAGGAATACATGTGGTGTTACATCTGGCTTTTCCTCACTCAGTTTTTCTCTAAGAAACTTGCTTCCTTTATGGGTAAAAGGCAGATGGCCCCAGGGCATCTCCTAATTGGGAAGGTGGTTTCCCCTTTTCTTTCTTCTCTTCTTCTATTCCTAAACCTTACCTTTTATTAAAGGTCACGTGGGGAAAGAGATAAAAGAAGATTATTTGAGCTTTCTGTTCTTGGTTTTCAAGAAAAACATTTTTTCTGCTTATGATACACTTGCTTGGGGTTGTTCTTCCTAAGCTCTTCTTACCATCTATAAGCCCCTCAAGAGCCCAGATTAGTATGTGGACTTAAGAGAAAGTGGCCAAGGGTGACAGGTGGACATTGGAAAGTGTGGAAAGATGTAGACCCAGAGCAAAAGGAAAGCAAAGCTGCCTCAGCAAAACACAAAACTGAGAATCACAGCACTGACCTCCATCTGCCAGGAACCAGAATAACTGTATTTAATATTAATCAAATACACTCACATAACTCTGGAAAGTTCAGTTGCCCCAGGTTTCAGATATTCAGAAGTATTAAGCATGGGAATGCGGTGGTTATAGAAAACCTCAATAGTATTCCGTAAAATCAGTCACAGTGGTAGCTCTCCTAATTGACATTTACTTAACTCCTCACTCCCACTGGCTGACTGACGCCCCGTGGTCCGATGAATCTTACCCTGAGGCTCCTTTCTAGTGCCTCCTAGTATGCTACTCTCCCAGAGGAGTTGCGAGATTTCTAAGAGTTATGTATGTGTTACCCAACCTATTTAAGCCAACTGTGCTTATTAGTATAATCACTTAATTTAATAAAATATTTATTCTTATTAAATTATAAATGAATATCTATATATTAATATTTTTAAATTTAATACAATATTTTCCATTTTATTAAGTTATAAATAAATGCCAAAATATAACAGCAAAATTTAAAACCAAAGAAATACAAATGTGAAAAGAAAGATTTATATCTATAAAAACTAAATTTAATGCCTTGTAAAGCCTCAATAAAGGTGAGTCACTTTTAAAATGTTGCTGTCAAATTAGTGTTCAAGGCAACTGTAAAAATTGGGGGGAAAGTTTTAAAAGTCTAAAAAGGCTGCACTCAAATTGCTTTATAAGTATCACCAACTCCTATTTCACTTTAAAGAAACAGAAACTAGAGATCAGAAATGAGGCAATTTGTGTATTCCATCACGCCATTTTGAGTATTTTTTCATGCCAGAAAGAATACATCAGGAGACTTGTACTCAAGGAAAATTCATGAATAATGGACATTTATATATTTTAAGTAAAGATAAAATGTTTAAAATATGTTTGTACCATTTGTTTTTTATGATTTCCGAATCTTAACTGACTTTTTTGGTGTGAACCAAACAATTCTGGGTCATCTTTAGGTCCCAACTGCATGGTGGAAGATGGTTACTATTGAGTTTTTTTGAAATTTGTAACCGAATGTGTTTATGTAATTGCTTCATGGGATCGCATTGTTTTACTTCCAGGGAAAGAAATGACATCATATTACTGGAGGATATCTTCTAGTACCTACAAAATAATGTACAGGTGGTGAGAGGGGGACAAATAGGTAGGTGATGAGATAGCCTTCTCAGAACACCAATAAACCATAACTTTTGAAACAGCCTTAAACAGCTAAATAGAATTTATTTGGAAGGGTTCTTTTTTGCATTTAACTTTTGTTATTTAATAATTATTTTCTTGTAATAAAATATCTCAATAATATTGCACAACAATTTTTATATCGAACCCTAATTTTAGTAAGTTTCTGTAGGAATTAGTGAAAATAAAGTTATTTATGTAAACTGAAACTTAAGATTTCCAGCACAAATTCACACTATTATTGGGGTTCTTCAGGGTTTCATCAGGGATGCAGCACTCAGGTTCCTTTCCTTCTTTCTATCTGAAATTATATTACTCAGGTGTAAGTTTTTATAAAATGCATAATGAATATGCTAATCTGCAGGTAACTTTCAACAGACTCTAATTTTACTAGGAAAACTGTGTAGCTAAAAAAGTGGTTACCCGGGGCAGCCCCATGGCTTAGCGGTTAAGTGCACGCGCTCCGCTACTGGCAGCCCAGGTTGGGATCCTGAGCGCGCACCTACGCACCACTTCTCCGGCCATGCTGAGGCCGCATCCCACATACAGCAACTAGAAGGATGTGCAACTATGACATACAGCTATCTACTGGTGCTTTGGGGAAAAAAAAGGAGGAGGATTGGCAATAGATGTTAGCTCAGAGCCAGTCTTCCTCAGCAAAAAAAAAGAGGAGGATTAGCATGGATGATAGCTCAGGGCTGATCTTCCTCACAAAAAAAAATAAAGTGGTAACCCATTCATCTCTTTTTTTTTTGCTAAGGAAGATTAACCCTCAGCTAACATCTGCTGCCAATCTTCCTCTTTTTGCTTGAGGAAGATTCACCGCGAGCTAACACCTGAGCCAGTCTTCCTCTATTTTGTATGTGGGTCACTGTCACAGCATGACCACTGATGAGTGGCGTAGGTCCGTGCCTGGGAATCGAACCTGGGCTGCCGAAGTGGAGTGCACCGAACTTAACCACTAGGTCACAGGGCCAGCCCCTCCATTCACCTCTTTTTAATGCCCTAACACATTTTAAAAGTCAAGAGATGAGAAGGAGCAATATTAAATTCAGTATTCAAAATTAAGAATTTTTACATTAATGCTATCAAATAACTTTTACTCATTTAATATGTATAAGCTTGGTTTTTTCATAGATCAATTTTATTATATCAGGCATAACAGGAAAACTTTTCAATCACAATAACAGGTGACTAAGGGAAAACTTTTCTACCTAAGGGAAATTTTGAATTCTACTTATATTTTTGTTTTTTTTTTTTTTTGTGAATAAGATCAGCTCTGAGCTAACATCCACGCCAATCCTCCTCTTTTTGCTGAGGAAGACTGGGCCTGGGCTAACATCCATGCCCATCTTCTTCTACTTTATATAAGACGCCGCCACAGCATGGCCTGACAAGCGGTGCATCGGTGCGCGCCCGGGATCTGAACCTGGGCCGCCAGCTGCGGAGTGAGCGCACTTAACCTCTATGCCACAGGGCCAGCCCCCTGCTTATACTTCATGAAATATAAACAGAAAAAAAGGAAGTCCAAGTAAACTCCTGTCATAACTCACCTGTGTCCCGTTACAAAGAAAATTCTTTATCTGTTTGAATTTATATTGCCAGGAACAGTGGTATATTTAACATTTCAGCAGAATGACTGATCGGCTTTAAATAAAATTCTATAACTCTTCTCATTAGAGCAGTTTCATGTGACAAATTATGCCTCAAAAAATTATAATAAAACTCCTCTCTCTACCTCGAGATCCCAAAAGGATGTAAAACACATTATGAGGTTCTACAATGATAATTAATTATAAAACTTAATCTGCACTCTTAATGGCACGTGTTTTTAAGTTGCATTTTTTTTTAACAACAAAGGACATACACTTTTTAAATAATTACATATCCCTATTCATTTATAACGAATATGGCAATGAACCTATTTTGCACTAACCGGATAGAAATCTTTATTTCCTCTTTTAAAAACTATTTATTGAGTGCTAAATATGCCTGGCACTATTCTAGATGCTGGAGATATAGCAGTAAACAAACAACTCTTATGGACTTTGTATTATAGCAGAGGGACATAGACAATAATAAAGTTAATAAGTAATTAATGACTAAGCTTTTCAACAAGGGCTATGGAAAAAAATAAAGCAGAGAAGGGAGATAAAGAGTGGAGGGGATATGGGGGATAGAAGGCGGTCTGAAATTTTAAATAGAATGGTCAAGAAAGGCCTCACTAAAAAGATATCGGTAGGGCGGGCTGACCCGGTGGCTTAGCGGTTAAGCACACGCGCTCCGCTACTGGCGGCCCGGGTTCGGATCCTGGGTGCGCACCGACGCACCGATTCTCCGGCCATGCTGAGGCCGTGTCCCACATACAGCAACTAGAAGGATGTGCAACTAAGACATACAACTATCTACTGGGGCTTTGGGGGGTAAAAAAAAAAGGAGGAGGATTGGCAATACATGTTAGCTCAGAGCCAGTCTTCCTCAGCAGAAAAAGAGGAGGATTAGCACAGATGTTAGCTCAGGGCTGATCTTCCTCACAAAAAAAAAAAAAGAGAGAGAGAAGATATCGGTAGGGCTTGTAGACATTTGTAAAGACTTTGACTTTTATGTTAAGCAAAATGGGAAGCTTTGGAAGTTTGGAAAAGAGAAGTGGCATGATCTGACTTACTCTTCAAAAGGATCCCTAGCTGCTGTGTTGAGCATAGACTGGGGAGGGAGGCAGGAATGCAGAAGATGAGTTAAGAGGCTATTGTAGTAATCCAGATAAAAGATTAAGATGGTTTAAAAGTAGTGAAAAGTTTTTGGATTTGTGATGTCTTTTGAAGGTGAATTCTAAAAGAATTATTAATAGATTGAATGTAGGTATAAAAAAAAGAAAAATCAATGATTACTCCAAATTACAAATTCCTTATTGGAAAGCAGCATTCCAAAATAATTAAATTCAGCACCCACTTGTTAAATAAGAGCATCTTTTGAGATAATAATAACAACAACAATAATAGCTGTATTAGTCAGGAAGGTCTAGGTTATGCTTCTATGAGAAAAAAAGAAAAGAAAGGAAGAAAAGAAAAATCTCAGATAAAAGTCAATTTGTTCTTTTACGCAAAGTTCACTGCAGGTTCAGGAGTGATTCTAGGGCAGCTGTGTTCCACGGATTTTCCAGTGATCCAGTTTACTTTGATGTGTTGGCTCTTTCGTCTCAACTTGAGGCCTCCTCCATGACCAGTAGGTAAAGAAAGATGAAGAGTTATGAATGGGCTTTTCACTATCTCTGCCTGAAAGTGATGTGTATCACTTTTGCTCACATTTCATTCACCAAATCTAGTGGCACAGCTCTACTCAACAGCAAGGAAGCCGAGCAGTAGTATTCCATGTGTCAGGAAGGGGATAAGAATGTATAATACTACAAGCTAGCTTTGTCTACTGCATTAGTTAACATTATCCAGCATTTTCCATATGACAGGCTATGCTACGATCCACAAATAAAGACTTCCAGTGATCTGTTCTCAGTGGTTTCTACTTTGGAGTGGCACTTAGGCATGTCCGCTCTGGGCTCATTATCCTAGATCCTAACAGATCTGGTTTCTAATCCACCGTGACCTGGATTTAACAATGCTCTGGGAAAACTCAACTACTCCCAGAATGTACATGCAATAAGGAAACAGGGATTACGTCTACTGGTTTCCACCTTCATCTGGGGGTCACAGCATACCCTGGGGATAGGATTATCATTCCCAAATAAACAAGCCACAGTTTAGCAGAGTCCGTGCTTAGGCATAAACGTTCATGAACTCTGTTCTTCCAATGTTTGGATATCAAATTTCTTGTTTTCTGAAGTTGATGCTGTGTCTGAAAAGATTAATTACCAAGGTGTCTAGGAGTTAGCCCTACCCTGGGGCATCCTCCAACTTCATAAATGTTACTCTCGGCCAACGAGCAGTTAACTTTTATACCTAGTAGGATTGAAAGAAACCCAGGGCACCCAACATGGCACCATATGTAATGAGGATTCCTGTAATAAGGACTGAATTGAGGCCCGGTATCTATGTTACGTTGCCTCTCCTTTCCCTCAGGTCACTCATCTCAGACCAAAACACAAGTGTTCATCCCAAATACAAACTTAGAAATTCAAGAGACTGTTAAAACCACTTTTGACACCTTAACATCTTTGAAGGGCATCCCTCTATGTTAACTATCCCAGAGCCATGCTGCAATTCTAAGTGGTGGTGGACAGGTTAATTCCGACCAACAATTTATCTTTTTATTCAAGGCCATGCTCAGCCCTAGACATTATAACCCTTTGGTCCTCCTTGGTACGCCAAAACATACTCAGCTCAAGTTCAGTTTTTAGAAAATATAGACTCAGTGTAAAGATGGAAAAATTTTTATTATCTTAGGAGCACATGTGACAATTCCTTTTATTGAGAGAAAGCTATTTTTATTGGGAAAATACTTTTCTTAAAGCTGAGTATAACAGCTGGGATCCTGAAAGTCTGGGTATTAGCTAGCATGACATCTTAAGAGGAAGGGAAAAGTAACTCTCTATAACAGAAGCAGAGGAATTTGAGTTTCTGGGGAACATCTGAGAAGGGAAAAGGGAAGTGAGCAAAGTTGATGGATATATATACGAGAGAAGGGCCAGAGAGAGAAAACCCCTCTGGCACAATATCTGAGAAAGAACTTAGGAAATCAACAGTGTCTTACAAGAATATGAGCTGTGGCATGCAAACTGTTCCTCCTTGTCCCCTACAATAGCTCAAATAAAGTCTATATTTCTCACTCATATTTTAGTATGAGTCGATTTTTGTATGGAAGAACTGAGTTCTGCATCTCAGATTAGACAAAGTAAAATAAAGTAAGTATCTGAGAATGCAGTAGGCAAAAGGAAAAGGCATTTCCTGTTGACATCTTCATTACATCCTTTTTTTTTTTTTTGATGAGGAAGATTGCCCCCAAGCTAACATCTGTGCCAATCTTCCTCTATGTTGTATGTGGGACGCCGCCACAGCATGGCTTGTTGAGCAGTGTCTAGGTCCGTGCCTGGGATCTGAACCAGTGAACCCTGAGCCACCAAAGTGTAGCCTGTGAACTTAACCATTACGCCACCAGGCCGGCCCCCTTCATTACATCTCAAGACCTCTATATGCAGATTCTCCTCACCATTGTCCACCAGATGGACCGTGTGAAACTTGTTTTAGGAGAAATCCTCTAATCTTATTACCAGCCAGTGGTTTTGAGGGGAAATAAAAAACGTTATTTAAGAGAGGAGTTAACAGTAGAGACCAAGAGAAATTCACTAGAGCTTTTTTTAATGAAATTTTCCTACCTGACTGTGGTCATAATCCAATATTCTTTGAAATGGCTGACTATCTCAAAAAGTTTGGCAGATACTGTCTAGATGCCCACAAACCCATATCTCTTCCTGAGCACACAGACAGTATTGCCCAGCATCTGTTGCAATTGAACGTGTGATAAGACTGAATTCTAGCCAATGGAATATGGGCATAAAGGACATGCTCCACCTCCAGCCTGACTCATAAAAACTTTCCTCGTAGGGTCTTTAATCTGCTACCTGATTGGAGAGGTCTTGGAGGACCTAGAATAGGGCACAGCCTAGGTCCTTGAAAAAATACTTGGAAGGCCTCCCAACCAGGGCCACCTACATGGGACTGTTGTGAGAGCAAGAAATAAACTTAATACGTTAAGCTACTAAAATGTGGTGTTTATCTGTTGGAGCAGCTAGCATTACAACTTAACTAATACAAAGAATCACAGTTTTCACTACAAGGAAAGATTCGTATCTTTTCTCTGACACTTAAAATCACAGAATTTTAGACTTGAGTGAAATAAGAAATCACCTAGTCCAACCTATGTTCTGCATATAGGGAACCCCAAGTTTGTCCGTAATTCTTCATGAACTCTCTTCTAAGTAGGGTTACTAACTTGCTTCGTTTCCCACATCCTTCCACCATTCCCAGACTGGGTTTGGGTGTACCTTCCCCAAATATGATAATCTTAACTGTTTAGGAATGGTGCTTGTTTTCAGGTTACTCCTAAGTGTCCACGGAAACTCAGAAGCAAACTCCCTGAGGTTACAAATAACAACTGTTCAAGGTGCTAATATTGTTCTGGATGAAGTTATACTCCAAACATTTGTGTAAGCATAAAAACAAGGTCCAATTCTCTTCTTCCAGATGAGCTATATCCAGGAATTTAATACTTAGGACATTTCTTCATAGTTATTGTGATGTTCCATGATTTTACCTTGGAAGTTTTTTTTGTTTTTTCTTTCTCCTGAATGCATCTTCCCCATTATGATTACTCTGTTACTTCAAAACAAACTCCCACATATCTGCCACTGATGAAAACTCTAGAATCGGTTTTGATCTTTGGCAAGCCAAGATTCTTCTAAAAGCATTTTTTCAATACTGGCTATTTATCTACTATTGTAAATATGTAATTTATTTTCTATATCACAAACATTTAGTCTCTAGGAATCTTAGTTCAGTGCTTAACATCAGCAGCACTATTATGTGACCTGCTTGATGAAATATTATTTGGGGGTAAATATTCCCAGACCACCTTAGGGCATTCTTCGAATATGTTCTATTCCTCTTTTTCCAAGCAGTTCATGTTTCACCTTCAGGGACTCATTCGTTCACTTCCATTGTGCAAAAATGTCTTTATACCTTATATTCCATTGCTACAGTAAAAGTTTATATTATAGTAGTAAGTATGGAACAAAGCATATATTAAGCAAATGGCATATTAGATGTTTTATTCAAATGTCAAAGTAAAACTTTGTCATTTAAACAGCTCATAACAATAGCAACAAATTTCATCTTGTGTATATTTTCCAGATTTATGTCCCATTACAGAGTCAGTAATTCCTTCACAAGCCGTGGAGCATCAAAATAGGTCTCTAATAATTGAAACATTTTTAGCCTTCCTGCTTTGTAGTAACAATTGCCATTTGATGTTTTCCAGCATATTTTATTTTCTTCCTTCCAAGATAGATTTCCTTATTCTGACAAGACAGTGACTGAATTCTCATCATCTTTTAAAAATTACAATCAGGATGTTTCATAAAACTCATGTTTAATGTTATTATCTAGAAATCCATTTGATGAATTTTATTTTATTATAGTGTGGGGTTTGTTTTCTTTTTTGAATGTTTGAAAATCTTTAACCCAGTTGGAAGCACATACCGTTAGCCTGATAAAATATTGGGTTTTTGTTTTCAGAATAAACAAATACTATTTCTAACTGTGTGGCATCAAAATAGTTTCCCATTGTATTATCTTTTTACATACAATATCTATTAGAAAAAATTTTCTAATGCTTCTTCCTTCTTAGTGTCTCATGTATTATTCTGTTTTTCCTCTTTCCATTGACACATCCTCGTGGGCTAGGTACTGATGCCTTTAGATCAGCATGACTACCATAGATTCCTAATTGATCTCTCTCTTTAAAATCTCCAGTCTCTTCTGTACATAATGGCCTTATTATTTTTCCCAAAATTATTCCATTAGACCATTTTCTTATTCAATAACTTGCAATTGTTGGCCAAAGTAGTAATTTCTTTGTCTGCCAATCATATCTAACTCATTTTTGTAACCCTGGCTCCTAAAACCAAGTATATCTATACTAGATAATTCTTTTTTATGAATGGCTCCAAAATTATTTCACATAGGTGCCAGAGGAGTACATAGCAGAAAGCAAGTAATACTGTAAGGGAAAAAGAAAGCAAAGAAAAATAACATGCAATGAATTCTTATCACATCGTCTTATATATTTCCCTCAAACAGCCTGTGAGCTAGAAATCATTATTCTCATTTCATAGATGAGAAACTGAGGCTAAATAGTTATGACCAAGGGCACACAGCTTCAAAGTAGCAAGTCAAGAGTCAAAGACGGGTCTGACTACAAAAACTTTCTGCCTCTGTCTCTTGCCTCAGGTGGTGCTATCTATGTTTTGAATCAAGAGTATTAGTTTCTCAGCTGAGAGGGAGGGGGGAATTCTATGATAGGAAGAGGGAACAGTATGAACAGATAGACACTCATATACATGGGGCATTTGGGAAAATTGAGTTGTCAACTATTAGAGCATAGTTCCACCACCACTTCCGTTGGTGGATCAGGTAGACAGATTAGAGAACCTACCAGTGGTTTGGAGCAGGACTTGTGGTAGAGGGTGAAATTACCAAGCAGTTAGCCATGACAATTTGTATGTTACCAGAGGTGTTCTGGAGCAAGATGGAGCTATCCGCTCTCTTCCTCAAAGGTATCCACTATTCTAACTTCTACAATTTAGTTTCTGATGTTTATATTAGTGGAATCATGCAGCTGTATTATTGGACGTCTGGTTTCTTTCAGTCAATATTATATTTCTGAGATTCATCCCTACTGTGTATGTAGCTATAGATTATGTTCACTTTCACTGCTGAATGGTACTCTATTTCATGAATATGCCACTCATTATTTATTTATTGTTTTAATTATTATTTTACTATGGTGATAATACTTAACACAAATCTATCTTCTTAACAAACTTTAAATGTACAATACACTATAATTGACTAAAGATACAATGTTATACAGCAGATCTCCAGAGCTTATTCACCTTACTTATCTGAAACTTGATGCCTGTTGATTAATAATTCCCCATTTCCCTCTCCAGCCAGTCTCTGGTAAACCATCATTCCAGTTTTTGACTTGATGCATTTAACTATTTTCGATATGTCATGTAAGTAGAATCATGTAATACTTGTCTTTCTGTATCTGGTTTATTTCACTTAGCATAATGTCCCCAAGTTCCATCCATGTTGTCACATATTGCAAGATTTCCTTCTTTATTAAGGCTGAATAGTGTTCCACCATATGTATATACCCCATTTTCTTTTTATTTATCCATTCTATATCTATCTGGGTTGTTTCCAGTTTGTAGCCGTAATAAACAATACTGTTATGAATTTCCAGTGCAGTTTTGATGTGCATGTCTGTATTTCTGTTGGGTGTATACCTGAGACTGAAATTGCTGTTCACTGAGTGTGTATATGTTTTAGTAGATAATATCATTTTTCCAAAGTTGTTGTATCAATTATACTCCTACCAAATGCATATGAGAGTTGCAGATCAACATCAACAGTTAGTATCCAAATACACATCAACTTTTGATATTGATATTTTTAACTTAAACCATCCTGATCACTGGGTAACGTTTAATCACTGTAGTTTAACTTTCTTTTATTCATTTATTTTTTTTGTGAGGAAGATGGGCCCTGAGCTAACATCTGCCAATCCTCCTCTTTTTGCTGCGGAAGACTGGCCGTGAGCTAACATCCATGCCCATCTTCCTCCACTTTATATGGGACGCCGCCACAGCATGGGTTGCCAAGTGGTGCATCGGTGCGCACCCAAGATCTGAACCGCCGAACCCCAGGCTGCCGCAGCGGAGCGCGCGCACTTAACCACTTGCGCCACCAGGCCGGCCCCTGTTTAACTTTCATTTCTCTGTTGACTAATGATGTTGAGTATCTTTTAATATATTTATCTATCATTTGTATATCGTATTTTATGATATACCTACTCATTTCTTATCCATTCTTCTGTTGTTATCTGTCATTAATTTGTAGGGTTTCTTTGTTATACACATTGTAAACGTCTTTTCCTGTCGGTTGCTTGCCTTTTCACTGTCTTAATGGTATCTTGCGATGAACAGAAGATCTTAATTTTAATATTGGCCACTATGTCAATATTTGCCAATATTTTCCTTTCTAGTTAGTGTAATACTAGTGTTTTTTGTAATACTAATTAAGAAATATTAGCCTATAGATGTGGGATGATAAATAAGAGGTGTCTCTAACAATCGGGAATCAATTAAGGACAGGATCAAAGCAGGCACAGAAAGGGAACAAGTGAGCAGAGACAGATCATGAACCTTTAGGTTCACGGTGTGTGGGTGTGTTGGGATGACTTAAGGCTACGGAATTGAGACGGACACTACCTCTTACTCAGGTCTTCCCTGCCAAACAGGACTCAGTCTAAGTTTCTTTGGAATGGCCTAAGAAACAGCTGGCATGCATTTAGGGGCTTGCTATGAGAGGCTGGGTTGCAGCACACCAGATTGCCAGGGCACTGCTTTCACTATGTACTCTGTTTCCCCACCTGAAGACGTAGGGCCTGGACGAAGAGCAGTGTGTATGTCAGCCAGGCTTGGCACGAAGGAATAAAAGACAGCGGAAACGAGCAGGGGTAAATACAGACAGGAGCACCAAATTCAATGAATGAATAATACCAATTCAATGACTGATCTTGAAGAACTTTATGAACTGTTCTCAAACAGGTACAAGTGCTAATGCCTATAACATAGGACGAGCCATCCGGTGTTTCCCATGTGGTCTGTCTGCCTTGACGTTTGGTATATAGATTTCTACATACTTTATATTGTTTCTCGCATATTAGAGTATATTATTCAGTTTTTCCTGTTTTAAGAGTCAAATCTGCTTCTGAAAAAAGACAGGAAGGGGAGAGAAATTTGTTTGGTTAATTGAAAAAAATCAAGAAGTTCATGATTTCAGGCATGACTAGATCCAGGGAATCAAAGACAAATCATTGGGTCTCAGTCTCTCTCTCTCTCTCAGTCTTTCTCTCTGTCTCTGAAGTCTGTGTATATTAGCAAAAGCACACATTGAGGCAGTGTACAATAGTGGTAATGAACACAGGTTCTAGATCCAGACCGCATAGTTTCAACTCTCAGCTTTAACATTAACTTTGAAACTTTGGGCAAGACATTTAGCCTTATTTACCTCATCTTTAGATTGGGGATGATAAATGTCAACCCTGCCTCTAAGGGTTATTGTAGGACAAAATGATTAATTGTGTGGGTAATTAACACATAGTAATTGCTCAATTAATATTATCTAGCCATATCTTGATTCTATTTTCCTCTGCATTAACTTCAGTCTCAGGATCTCCTTAGACAGGATCTCCACATATGGTAGCAAAACTGCTACCAGCAGCTCAAGATTTTTTTTTTTTATAATTTTATTTATTTATTTATTTTTCCCCAAAAGCCCCAGTAGATAGTTGTATGTCATAGTTGCACATCCTTCTAGTTGCTGTATGTGGGACGCAGCCTCAGCATGGCCAGAGAAGCGGTGCGTTGGTGCACGCCCGGGATCCGAACCCGAGCCGCCAGCAGCAGAGCGCGCGCACCCAACCACTAAGCCACGGGCCGGCCCTCAGGATTTTTACTATTAAGTTTAAATCTGTTGTAAAAAGAGATTTCCTATCCCCAATCACTCCAACATATAGCTCAGAAATGAGTTTTGTGCCTTTGATATTCCTGTCTTCTATTGTGTAGTTATCCATGACCCAAGCACTGTGGCGAGGCTAATGTGGTTCTCTGACTGGATCAAATAATCACTCCTGGATCAAAGCTGGTGGGATCAGTCCCAATCTAGCAACGTGGCTTGACAATGGAAGAGGGGCAATGCCCTAAAAAAAGCTGACGCCTTTACCTTAAGAAAAAAGAACGTACTGGCTAAGCTAAAACCCCAAGTGTACAAGAACAGAGGGCATCATGTAGGTTTTCCTGGGCAGCTCCTCCAGCTATCAATCAGAGGTTTGTTCTTAGAGGGGCAGGAAACAGGGCAGCAAGGATGGAAGCTGTGATGGCAATGAATGCTGTGATGAGCTCAATGGGTAGAGCTATACACTCCTGGAAAATTCCACTGTGGTGGATTATGACTTGCATCTCTATACTATGTAACAATGGAAATGATCTTCTAGAACATGGTTGGTGCAGTAATTGGTCTAAGATGGTGGGTGATGGACAAGTGGATATGGAGATGGATAACTCTGAGCAGTGACTGCTGGAAGGCATGAGGAAAAAAGGGCTCAATGGTAGGATATCAGTGTTAGGTAGTTTTTCTTATTAAATCATATGACAATGACCAAGGGAATTGGAGATTCAGTCAAGAGAATGAAGTCTGCCATTTTGGCGAGTGCATCTACCAAGACTGTGATATAATCTTTGGAAAGATGCAAATATCTTATGAAATCTAGGGTGATAGTTTCTCAGAGGGGCTGGGAGTCAGGGTGAATGAAGCAAGTCTTCCAGGATTTTCTGATCCCAAAGAAGTAGGTAAGTAGGTGGTGCTATAGCGTAGGGCATTGTGTTGGAAGAGGGAGTACGTGAAATTTCTAAGAGCAACATGAGTATGAGGGCACAATGAAGACTCATGTTTGTATTTCCTCATTTGAATCATGGGGCAGGGTATTTTTGTCTAGTTTAGGACCTGACAGGGGCTCTGTCTGGCTCACTACCAGACACTAAAAGGCATAATCTCCACTTGTTGTTTCTGCCTAATTGTCTCAGTTATTGTCAATTATGGCCAACTAGTGGACTCGCAGTCTGGGCCAGCTTCCCAGTCAGTGCTCTCTTGAGCTCCTCTTGGTTTAAGCCATAAATGTGGGCTAGTTTCCGTCCAGTTGCTGCTAGAAGAACCAAAACTCTACATCTACACTCTCCAAAACAGAAGTGCTAAATTATTTTGTTAGGGTAGGTTGGACACTTCAGACATAGCCTAGAAGATGGCCAGAAACCCCCACATAATTCCCCAATGGGGACTGTCAGGTTATCTAAATAAAATTAACCATTTATCTATGCATAGTTAGCAAGAAACTAAAAATGTCACTTTTTTAGATTCCATATTCATGCATTCAAAAAATATTTATTGAGCACCTATTACGTGCCAGGAACCTTTTTAGGTGCTGGGAATGTTACTGTGAGTGCAGCTGATAGAAATCACTGCCCTCATCTAGCTCACATTCTAGTAGGGTAAGGCAGACATTAAACAAAATAAGGAAAACATACAGTAAGGAAGAAATGTCATAATGTCTGAGATTTTGTTTAAAATACACCAGAAACAAAAGTAATGGGGGTATAGATTAAATAAGATTGGTAAAATATTGATAATTATTGAAGCTTAGTGATGGGAACATGGGGATTCATTATACCATTCATACACACACACACATACGCACTTATTCATTTGTAAGAAAAGCTATATAGAAAATGAAAGCAGAATAGGAGAATAAGGAGTGGTTGGGGTACAATTATAAACAGAGTGGTCAGGATAGGCCTGCTGAAAGGTAACATCTGAGCAAAGATCATATGGACAGGGTTACTCACTCTTCTCAGATATATAATGACAATGAGGTCTTTTCATTTTCTACAACCTATCTGATCTTCCTTGTGAGCCCCTACCCTTTTGGGAAGTAAGGAAAAAAAAAACCTACATTTCATCCAACCCAGGAAAACCTCAGCCTAATCTACTTGTCGCCTCAAAGATGTAGGATGGGACAAACTGACGCGGCGGGGTGGAGACACAAACCTCTGTCATCTATAGTGAACACAACCTCATCAGTTAGCTATAACAGGTCTAAGGTACCCAAGTATCTTCAAAGTCTGCAAGTCTGCACATTTTTATGCCTAACCCAAGTTTATCATTTTTATGTTCTCATCTTTCTTGCACAAGATCCCTCTCCCTAATTGCTCCCCAGTTTTTGCTCAAGGTGACACTAACTAGATCACAGGTTGCTCTCCACTCTTTAACAGTTACTTCACTTTCTTATTAAAATAGCATTGTGATAAGGAGGGATTCCATTGCTCAAGCCATCAGGCGTGAGGCCTGTACAGTGTAATGTCAGCGATAGCCTGTCCTTTGGTCAAACTCCACTGTGGCTTTAGCTCATCCTATGCTTATCGGCTTAAGAATGTAGACATTCTGCAGTTGCCTCATCTGTATTTCTCACACTGTCTTGGTGACCTTATACTTTCCCCTGAATTCAGTGACTTCATACAGTCTGCTTTTTATAACCTACATTAATACAATTCCATTCTCCAATAGAAGATATTTTGCCTCTGATCAATTCTACTCAACACCAAGAATTTGAAGACTGATCCTTCAGATCCTCTCCCTAAGCACTGCCCCCGCCCCCCGCCCACCCCCTTGAGAAGCCGACTTAACCTCTCTCCTTTTTCTGTCTCATTCAATCCTCCCTTTTGAAAACCCTAGGCTAGTAATTTTTTTTAAACTTAGATCACAGTTTAGTGTGTTGTGAACAGAGTATTAAAAAGAAATGCAATTGTAGCGGATAGAGTATATCAAAATGCATTGCAAGTAATACGAGTAAATTTTTTGTGTTTGCTTCAGGTATAAAACACATATGCTGAATATTATCCATACATGTGAACTGGGTCACCACACAATGTTTCCTATTGTGGTTAGTGGTGCTTTGAAAGCCGGGAAGCTATCAGGGCTCACTTTTGCTATGTTAAATGCAAGTAAAAGGAGTTTAGGAAAAGTTTTTCACTCTCCATGTTTGCAGGACAATTACCTTCCTAGAGAGGTCAGGAAAGTCAGCTTTGGAGTCTAAAGCTCATCAAAGTCCTTTTTGGTGTAGCTTCTTTTGTGTAATAGCCTCTGGCTCCCTTGTGTAATAAGCCTCAAGACCAGGGCAAGGAAGGCTGCAAAGAAGCACTAAGTTGTATCAGTGTAATATTGTAAATATCACCCTATTAAACATGCCCATCACAAGTCTTGGGCTTCCATATAGATTTGCAGTTGCTTAAGCAAAAAAGGCAATTTTTCTTATAGACCCCAAGACATGTTTGAGGAGATAAAGCAATGATGGCTTGCAGATCCCTGAAACAGCTGTGGCAGGAGATGCTGGTACCTGCAGGACAAGCAGTTTCTCTCTTTAACAAACGAGTTCTGCCAGGTAGGTAAGCATAAATATTGTGGTCAGCAGTCCCCTCCCTTATCTCTGGCCTTTAACAGATGCACTTATCCCATTAGAAACTAAGGATTTTTGTTGACAGTTATGTCATTAGTAGCCAGAACAACATCTAGCATATAATGTACACTCAAAAAATATTTGTTGAAAAAACTGCTGAAGTGTATTTTTGCATATATCTTTTGAAGTGTATTTTTGCATATATCTTTAAGAAAAGTATGTTCCTAGAATGAACAGTTGCAGCAAAATGTCCATTGTCCCCACATAGGGATTGGGTGTTAGGCTGCCTGGGCTGCAGACCATTGGGCATTAGAATGGCTACGGTGACCACATTACCAGCAGAGGTCCAGAACAGAGAAAGCCAGGTCAGAATCCCAAGATTAAGATTTAAGAGCCAGAATTTACATATAAAAGTCAAGTTTTTAGTAATCTGAAGAGATGGAATGAGGACTCAGGGTATGTATAAGAAATGGACAGAAACAGAGAAGTGGGGACCAGACCGGTTTCTGCAAACACCAGTGGGTGGTTTCTTTCATAGGCCAACAGGTAAGTGGCACAGGGTGAGTTAGAGGATGAAGAGGTGCCATGTTGAAAGAGAAAATGGGAAGATGGTTAGAGAAATAAAACCGGATATGTAGGTGGGCTTTTGCGCGAAAAAAGGAAAAAAGTGAGGGCCCGAATAAAGCAGAGGAAAAAATAGATTTTAGACACATTTCTGATTAGAACTTTCAAGACTTAGTGATCAACTGTTAGTATGATATGAAGGAAGAAAAACAATGATTAAGGTAATTTATTTGGGGGAACTGGGAATACAGTGACTGTATTAAAAAGAGATAGAGACTCTATGGGGAGTGGTTTTGTTCCCCCATAAACTCATTACCTTTATGAGTTTAGTTTTGGACACAATAAATTTGAAGTTTCTGCAGAAAAGTCAAGTTGAGAGGTCAAAAAGACGTTTGGAAATTCTCATCTAGATCTCAGAAAAGAGGTTAGAGATGGAGCTAAAGATTTAGGAATCCATTTGTGTATAAGTGCTAATTAATTTCATAGGACTGACTTGAATGCAAAGATTGCTTGTGGACTCATAGAGAAAAGAGAGTAAACGATGAGGTAGTCTAAAATTTAGGGGTAAACGGAAGAAGTGAGAGGAAAACAGATGAAATAGGATTGGTGGTATTTTCCAAGAAGATGAATTTGACATCTAAGCCTTGTTTTCTTGTCCTTTCTCCATGATTATGCCACATGTGATAGCCAAAATTAATGAGCTCTTTCAAATTTCTTTCTTTCTCTCCCCTATTTCCATATACACATATAAGCTGGGATCCCAGCAGACACTCTGAGATTCTGAGATCCGCATGTAGGAGGTTTTTTAGGGGGCAGGAGGATACTCTTTGGAAAAAGTTGTGTGAGAGGTAAGAGAAGTAGGATTGGCTAGAGGGAGAAGTTGAACTGTGGTGTAGTCGGAACAGAGGCCTCAGTGACCCATGGGAGCTCTGAAGCCCCTTCAGAGAAGCTGTGAATTAAGGCAAGGGTGCCAAACCTTTGTATCCCAACATCGACACAAGGGGTGTAAATTTGAAGGTGGTAGCTTCTTTAAGTCAAGATAATTTCCAGAGAAGAATGTAGCTATGAGCAGTCAGCAGCCCACACTCTAGGCAGATGTGGGCACAAATGTCTCAGTCCTTAAGAGGCTGGAATCTGGGTGTCACTGCACAGCATCCCCTACAGATTCTCATTTATATCTTTATATGGGTGTGTGTGTGTGTGTGTGTGTGTGTGTGTATTTGGTGATTCTCTGGTTTGTCAGTAGCCTATTATAAAAAAATGATTACTGATGACAGAGGTATTCTGGTGATAGAACAAATATATTGGTAAACTTACTGACTGCACCTGCTGTTGTTGCTGAAGCTGCTAGTAAGAACAATTTTCCAACTCATATCCTAGAGGCAGAGAGCATAAACTTGGGTGGGAAAAACAAAGTTGCGGGAGCTCGTCTCTTCCCTGAGAGAAACAGTCAATAAAAATGTGTCTCCTATGCTTCTGATCTTTACAGTTTCCTCATATTGCAGCACTAGAACAGGAACTACACCATATTATTTAGAGCTAAATAATAACAAATACAATTTTTGCCAGAAATTTTCAAAGCGTATCAAAGTTCTTGCTAAGAATAATTTTAACAGACATATAGATGTCTCTATAATGTGTTGTAAGTAATATTTTTTTTTGTGAGGAAGATCAGCCCTGAGCTAACATCCATGCCAATCCTCCTCTTTTTTTTGCTGAGGAAGACTGGCCTTGGGCTAACATCCGTGCCCATCTCCCTCCACCTTATATGGGACGCCACCACAGCATGGCCTGACAAGCTGTGCGTCGGTGCACGCCCGGGATCCGAACCTGGGCCGCCAGCAGCAGAGCACACGCACTTAACTGCTATGCCACGGGGCCGGCCCCTGTAAGTAATTATTTTTATAGGTCATCCAAACTTAATACTATCGTACAAGGCAAACCTAAGAGTTTTATGCTTATATATTTCTGGGTTGTCTCAAATCCTCTTTGTAAAGAATTCAGATGTATATAAATATTAACATATTAATAGAAAAATAGTTAATTAAAACTAGGTAATGGAATCAGGAGAATGTATCAGATTTATTTGTGAATAAATGTAAATTAATGATTTTTGAATTGTTTTTGTATTAAGTAATTCTGAGAGGGTAAACCTGACCTTATTCAAGCCTAAATTTCTTCAGATCTCTTCTGAATCCACTACAAAGTTTATAACATGTCCATTTCACAGATATATTAAAGAAATGGTTGGTTGGGGTGGGGTGGCGGGGATAAGGACAAAATTAAACAGACTCTGCCATCAAGTGGCTAGGTAATCTTGGATACATCATGTAAGCTCTTCAGGTTTTCATTTTCTTATCTGTAAAATGAGGAGGTTAGACAATTACTAAGGACCCTTCACGCTCTCAGGGACATATCAGAGGGATAAACAGTTCGTCAGCAATGAGTTCATACAGCATGTAGCACATGTTACTGAAGTAAGTGTTTTTAAAGTAGAATTATAGGATTTTGCCTGTGAAATATATATAAGCTATAGAATTCCTGAAAGTAGTCTATGACTGCCCTCTCCTGTTAATTATATGGTGAGGAGAAGGAATAAACCAAATACAAAGGGTTTTTATTTTAAACTAACTTATAAGATTCCTACCACCCTGTCCAACAAATATCCATTTACTCAGAAAGGAGGAAATATGTTAAAATAACACATTCATGTGAGTTTGATCAAACATTGCACATTTTTACAGTTATGAGAAAGCCCATGGCTATCACTGCATTAAGAAATTGACCCAAGGAAATATTATGCAACATATGAGGCATCATCAATTCATGTCATTAAACGTAAGTGTGGTGCTTAAAAGAATAAAAACATTTTTAAATGCCATAAAGCAGCAGAGCTAATCTAGTTATTATTTTGCCTCCAAAAAAGCAGCAAGAAAATTTCTATTACATGCTTGCCCAAATCTCAAAGTTCAATGACGTATCCCAAATATCTTTAATGTCTCTTGACAACTAATGGTGCTATTAGGTATTTGATTTAAATTTCCTTTGTTTTTATTCTATATTTTTGGTTGTTGTTGTTGTTTTATTCTGAGCATCAGAAATCAGCATTTTAAAATTGCAACATGAATTCCCATACTTCTACACTCAAAATACAACTATTTCATTCATTCAACAAGTGTTTTTTAATTGAGATATAACTCACTTACCATAAACTTCACTCTTTTAAAGTATATAATTCAGTGTTTTTCATCATAGTCACAAGGGACAACTATTTATTGAACGCCTACTATGTGCCAGGTTTCCGTTCAACTTGATTTTCATGTAGTAGAAGTCAGAGTTTTCAAATTATAACGTGAACATTCCTTACCTTTGCCAGAAAAGCCAGGTACTGTTGGAATAATTCTTGGTTCCTGAGCAGAGACAAATTTAGACACTGAGGACAATGGAATATGCTCCCAGAGCTAAAGACAACGCGGAGTCAAGAACTGTTTCCCTTTTGGCGCAGCCTGGCTCGCTTGTGAACGTAGATAGAATCTTGGGTGTTGACTGGACAGATGTGTGATGGCTTGTCACCAGGTGGAACTGGAGAGCACAGAATTTTAGAGCCGGGAGGTGCCTTAGAGGTCATCTATATCTTATCCCTCCACTGTACAGATCAGGAAACCCAAGAGAGAGAGTGACCAGCTCACAGTCACAAACTCAGAGCAAAGCTTTCACACTCTTACCCAGTGCTCGTTCCTCTCTGACAGTTTCCAAACGGTATTTCTCAGGGACCCAGGATTCTTTGCGGAGCCTACAGGACTGCTAGGATGATTAGGGGTGGCTGAGTGGAAGATCCTCTGTGTCCCTCCCTAACATCAATTCCAGCATCTCTACTTTTACTTCTTCGACTTCATAAGATTCTAAACAAGCTTTTGTTTAAAGATAGCTTCACTGCTAAAAAATAAATACATTAAAAAATTTTGGAACTTGCTAAACTACTCCATATTGTCCAGAGGAGGTATGTACCTATCATTGCACACACAGTTTAAATAGTCTGCCTAGAAAACTTCTCAACACTACCTAAACACTTAACAGGTTTCTTAGTAAATGGTATGTGTTTTAAGAATTGCTCCTTTTTCATGCTAGCAAAATTTTAAAAATATATTGTGCATGTTTGAAAGCCCCCAAAGAAAGCATTTTTCATTTAATAACCCCAAATTCAGGTACTGAAATTATAGAAAAAAATACATGTGGGTAGATGATTGTATTTATTAACTGACTGCAAATCTATCTACATTCAAAAACATACTTCTGACTACAGTTTCTGTGATATTAATCTGAATTGAAAATAGAGAGCATCTTTCCTAGAATACTTCATTTTTCAAAATAAAGTACTAATAAAGTGTTTAAAATCAAATTATGCCTACAGGAGTAATAAAGGTGCTTTGCCGAATAGTCTACTCAAATACATATTCTAGTACTAGTATAGTCCTACTGCTGGTATAGCGAGTATTTGTTTATTTCCTGGGGGACTGGTCTTGAAAGAGTGCAAAAGCCTGACTTGGCACCTGGAGTGCCCCACAGGTTCACTAAGCATCACTAAAAAGCAGTTGGGGTAAAAAAAGTGGGGTGCAGACACTCACTAGATCAAAGCTCTTTGAAAGTCATTCCAATAAATTTCCTTCTGTAGGAACTTGGACGCTTTCTTGGGTCACTTCCTATATTAGTTTTCTAGGGCTGCCATAATAAAGTACCACAGACTGGGTGGCTTAGACAACAGAAATTTATTTTTTCAGAGACCTGTATGCTAGAAGCCTGAGATCAAGGTGTCAACAGGGTTGATTCTTCTGAAGCCTCTCTCCTTGGCTTGTTGATGACCGTCTTCTCCCTGAGTCTCCACATGGTCTTCCGTCTGTACTTGGCTGTTTCTGAATTTCTTTTTATAAGGATACCAGTCATATTGGATTACGGCCCAGCCTAATGACCTCATTTGAATTTAATTACCTCTTTAAAGACCCCATCTCCAAACGCAGTCACATTCTGAGGTACTAGGGGTCAGGACTTCAATATATGAATTTTGGGAAGACACATTCAGTCCACAACACTTACCATGCAGCAATACATGCTGCTGGTAAATGTTTAGCAAGCAGCTCTCCTAAAAGAAAAAGCCCTGAATCGTAGCATTTGTTTATTTCTGTGGTAAAAATTTCCCCACCACAGCCAATTTCAAGCTGCCAACGTGATTCCTCTGAATGCAGAGTTGGGAGGAGATATGCAGCAGCACACCATTTTACAGTATTTCTACCATAGAAATACACAGATGCAAATAACCTTAAGAGCATAGATCAAGAGTCAGCAAATTTTTCTGTATGGGGCCAGGTAGTAAATATTTTTGATGTGCTCAACTCTGTGTTGTAGCAGGAAAGCCGCCATAGACAGCATGTAAACGGATGGGCATGGCTGTGTTCCAATAAAACTGCAGTTTGCAGTTGGTCTTTGCCTAGTGATGAGGAGTTGGGGAGATCCAGTGTTCTATTTGCTTCTTCATCAGCTTTCAACCAGCCCTCCATGTTTCAGCCTTCCTCCCCATCCCCCGATTAACTTCTTCTGCTACTAGCTGCTGGCACCCCCCGGGGTTTCTCAGGCTAGATCAGTGGGGCAGCTATGGAAATGCACTACTTAGATCTCCCTTCAGGATATAACTTGCCATTCAGCTGCAATGAGTGCCATTAAGCTAACTGCCTCCATCTGCAGCATTTTCAAGATCTGCTACAGCATTCCAGTTGAGGTGACCTCTTCCCTGGCAGCCCTCAGCAGTGACTGAGCATGCCGATGGTTATAGGGCCTGGCCATTTCTGCCCAATGTAGGCCATTGCTCTGCCCAATGAACTCCACATTGTGTTGGCTGAGTTTTTGTCAGATCTATACCGTAATCGGAAGCTTTTCCTTCCCAATGCTGCTTTCTCCCCCTTCACCTTTTTTCCAATAGACCTTTTGTACTCCTAACTTCATGTCATCTTCTGTTTCTTGGAACACCCAAAGGGACACAGTCGGCAAAGGAGGGGTCTGAGAAAGCAGGAAGTGAGATAGGGTTTGGAGAACTAGATCAGAACTGTCCCACTGTCAGTGAACCTCATCACGTGTGGCATTTGGGGCACGGATAGTCCCTGGTAGAATGTGGGGGCCCGGTTACTAAAACTTTCACCAATTGTGACTTGGGAGATTATTCTGATGCAGAGGAATGCCCTGTGTGGGGCAAAATACAGGCAGTTCAAAAGCTTGTGTACGTGTCTGAACAATGGATGCAAGCTATTATTGGCTGGCCATTAGGTTAGATGGTTAAACCCGAGAGCAGTTAACAAACAAGTGGAAACTCTCTCCTTCACCAGCTGTGAAGCTGCTAAAGCAGCCAGACGGCTTGCTGAGCAGCTGCCATGGACGCCCTTCACTCCTGCCCTGGGAAACAGGAACAGCTTGACCACCAGACTCAGAACTTAATTATCAAGAAGCTTCAAAAACAACTGCAGCCAGGCCGGCCTGGTGGCTTAGCGGTTAAGTGTGCGTGCTCCGCTACGGGCGGCCCGGGTTCGGATCCAGGGCGCGCACCGATGCACCGCTTCTCCGGCCATGCTGAGGCCGCGTCCCACATACAGCAACTAGAAGGATGTGCAGCTATGACATACAACTATCTACTGGGGCTTTGAGGAAGGAAAAAAAAGGAGGAGGATTGGCAATAGATGTTAGCTCAGAGCTGGTCTTCCCCAGCAAAAACGAGGAGGATTAGCACGGATGTTAGCTCAGGGCCGATCTCCCTCACAAAAAAAAAAAAAAAAAAATTGAAGCCAAAGATAGGTAACTTGTTGGAAAACTTGGGACACCGACGCATGGGATGGGGACAGCTGGATGGATGCCCGCAAAGATTCTGGCTCCTGAGACCCCTCTGAACACTGAGAGCCTACAGAGGTTGCCCACCTTTCTTACTAAAAGCTAACACTCCTCCCACACAGAAAGCCACTGCAGCGAGTGCTTCTGAATAAAGCAACAGAGAGCCCTCTCAGAAACTTACCCCACCTCCTCTCATGGCAGTCACGCCAATAACTAGGGTTAAGTCACAGCATAATCTACATGGGAATGTGCTAGGCCTGATCTATACCCCAAAGAAGCTGCCAGAATGAGTCAGCATATATTGGCAGGAAAAAGGGAAGTTTTTAGGACTGGATTTTGAGGGTGCCTAGTCAAGAGACCTAGCATATAAGATTGGATAATGGTGAGCTTATTGACTTGGAGGCACTCTTGAGATATGGGATGTAACACCATGGCAGGCCCCAGGCGCAAACTCCCCGTTAGGATGGTTCCTAGAAGTCTGGAGAAAGTAATAGCCTGTGCTGAGAGATCTTGAAATGCTTAAATTGCCATGGCAGTCAGTGGAGGGCGGGATTAAAAACCTCAAGGGGAGTGGGCAGGCTGGAGTGCATATATTATGTGAGGCCAGAAGCCCTTAGGGAAGATTATGGGAGGGGCCAGAGGATACATCATTCACCAAGGCCCTCAGTAAGAGAGACATCCTGGTAAAAGAGACACCACCCTCACCACGAAGTTCAGTGACAGTTCACCTCTGAGGGCCAGGGCTCACAGTAGGAGATGCTATCACAGAGCTTGGCTTATTAATAGCAATGGAAATGATGGGGCCCAGAAGCATAGTAGATCCAGGAGGCAGAACTTAATGCCAGAAGTCAGAGTAGTCACAATTATCAGAATGACTGGCAAAATCAGAGTGATAGCCAAGGGAGCTTGACCTAGAAAGAGTTGTGGAGATGTTTTATAGAACCCAGTGCTCCTAGGGGAAAAATAAATGGGCAGGGAATAAAGGTACTACCTAATATATGTAATCAAAGAAAGCAAGAGTGGATGAGGGTGGTCACTACAATAAAAAGTGTCACGATCTCTTGTCCAGTTTCCAGATCTGAGTCAATTTTCAGACCCAGAACCTACTGACTATAAAGGTGGCCAAGTCCTGGAGGAAAGGACCCCACAACTCTATGGCAAGTATATACTGTAATAATTCTTCTAGTCCTTCCTCAAAGGGACCTACACCATTTTCTCAGGTGACTGCACACTGAGAAAGGGGGAATATCTAGACATTTCAGGAAAAATTAGACACAGGATCTGAGTTGACATTGATACTTAGAGACCCAGATTATCATCTTGGTCTCCTCATTAAGAGTAGGAACATACAGAAGCCAGGCAATAAATGGCCAAATCCTGGCTCAGAGTAGGTACACTGGGTCCATGGAAACACCTAGTGGTCATTTCCTCAGTCCCTGAAGGTTACAACTCTGAGTAACATACTTGGCAGTTGGAGTAATCCCCACTTTGGGTTTTAGCTCCTGAAGTAAGAGCTGTTACAGTGGGGAAGGCCAAGTAGAAGTCTTGGAAATTGATACCCAGCCTGCTTCAGACAAAATAAACCAAAAACAATGTATCATATTTTGGGTGTGCATGGCAGAGATTAGCGCCACTCTTAAGGATCACAAGAATGCCTGGGTGGAGGTCTGTGATGGTTAATTTTCTGTGTCAACTTGACTGGGCCACAGGGTGCCTGGACATTTGGTTAAACACTTTGGGTGTGTCTGTGAGAGAGTTTCTGGATGAGATTAATATTTGAATTGGTAGACTGAGCAGACTGTCCTCCCCAAGGTGGGTGGGCCTCATCCACTCTGTTGAAGGCCTGAATAGAACAAAAAGGCTGAGTAAGGGAGAATTTGCTTTCTCCTCTTGTCTTCAAGCGGGGACATCAGTCTTCTGCCTTTGGACTCAGACGTGGACCGGAACTTATACCATCAGCTCTCCTGGTTCTCAAGTCTTTAGACTGGGACTGAAACTATACCATAGGCTCTCCTGGGTCTCCAGCTTACTGACCATAGATCTTTGGACTTCTCAGTCTCTATAACTGCAGGAGCCAGTTCCTTGGAATAAATTTCTTTTTATATATACCCTATTGGTTCTGTTTCTCTGGAGAACCCTAATACATGGTCCCTATCATATCTCCATTTAATTCACTTCTCTGCCCCCTGCAAAAACTGGATGAATTCTGGAGAATGACCCTAGACTACTGCAAGCCCAACCAAGTAATAGTCCTGATTGCAGGTGTCAGACTCAACCTGTCTCTTTAGTAGAGCATATTACTATGGCTTCAGTCTCACAATTGGGGGTAAAGCAAACTGAGCACAGAACCTTCTGGATGTTTATGCTATTTTCTTTCTTTTTTTTTTTTTTGCTGGGAAAGATTCATCCTGAGCTAACATCTGTCGCCAATCCTCTTTTTTTTTCCCCTCTCCCAAAGCCCCAGTACATAGTTGTATATTGTAGTGGTAAGTCCTTCTAGTTTTTCTGTGTAAGCCACCACCACAGCGCGGCTACTGACAGACAAGTGGTCTGATTCCACCCCCGGGAACTGAACCCAGGCTGTCGAAGGGGAGCGCACTGAACTTTAACCACTAGACCATCAGGGCTGGCTCTCCTTCTTTCTTTCTTTGTTTTTTTCTTTCTTTTTTTTTTTTTTTACAGTTGTCTCATCCACACCTCATTTATCTGAATATTTTTAGCTAGTTATCTTTCAGTTTTTCAAAAGCATTCCACAAAATTTTCACAGAAAAAACTGTTTACCTTCTTAGTTCATCAATTTACATAATTTTTTTCAATTACATAATTGCAATAACAAGTACAACTAGAATTAACAGGCTTAAGAACAAACACATCATCTCTTAAAATATACAATTCAACTCACAGGAGCAAAAATGTATGTTGCACTAGAGTAGCTTGCCAGCTGTAAGCTGTTAGAGATTCCGCATACCAACGACAGCAGTGTGTTTTAGAGATGGGATGGGGAGGGTCGGTCCTTCATTCTAAGGAGTTATAGTGGATTTAAGATTAAATGGAGCTCAGTTGTAAGTGTTTACACTCAGAAAGGACAAGATTCTCCTCTCCTTCTCCCCAGCCCTGTGTGTTTGTATGTGTCTACTGGGGCGGGGGGGCGGCGACGGTAGAGAAATGTACTTTCGCTCTTTTGTTCTTGTCAACGTTAAACAGATCTGATCTTATCATTTCCCTGCTCCCAAACCACCATCAATCCCCACTGCCTTCAAGACAAATAAAAACTCCTTAAAAGTGGTGTATAAGGCCCTTCACCACCTCAGACTCCCTATCTTTTCAGTCATATATCTACCTCGTGCCATTTCCCCCACCAACCCTCCTGTCATGCCGAACCAGAGGAGATCATGCTCTTTCACTTACCCATGACCTTGCCACTCAGACTAGAATGAATTTTTCCTTCTTTTTAGGGTGACTACATAATTTGCTGTCCAAACTGGTACACATTTGAGAATGAAAGGGGACACTAACCAGATGGGACAATGGGAAAACACATACAAACTGGGGTAGTTCTGTGTAAACAGGCCTATGGTCACCGTGCTCATTGTAGGCCCAGTGATTTCCTCATTTCTGTGATCTCAGTGCCTAACACTCAGTGGGTGCTCCAAAAATCTTAGTTGAAATTGATCACATATTCTACGACCTTCCCCTATTGTTGTTGTTATTTTCCTCTCCAACCTTGGTCACCACTAATACATATAGAAACTTTGTGTGAATTACAATATGTGCCCTTTCTTCCTAGCAGACTACACAGCGAGTGGACACAAGCTGGGTTTCAGCCACCACTTTCCCTCACATGGGCATTTTTGTATAGTGAGAAAAGTACTCAATGTGTCTCCAACTATTTATCCTGTATAAAAATTAAGTGGTTGTGGAAGATACTGAAGCACTCTACTAAAATATATGTCAGATGACATTTGAAATCTGGATGAGAAAAGATGCCAAATGAAATCTGTAGTAAGAAGAGCAAAGTATCAAACATTTATCTGGAATTTTATGCAGAGTGAACATAAGAGGACTGTGAAAATCTATTCGGGAGTAATAAATTTGCTTCACATTGAAACAGGGAAATATTTTACAAGTGGAACACAGGGCCATAATATTATTCAGAGAAAGCGTACTATCAATATCAATCTAAGAAAAAGAAAAAAATGATATTCTTATCACTTGGAAATGGGCTATGATAACCTTATGTATAAAAGGTCTATTTTATTTTAAGAAACCTATCTTAAAAAACAAGCATCCAGTACTTTTTTGGTTGTTCAATACTTTCATAGTACCTACATTTAAAGATACTAGCCATTAGTCACTTAAAACAACAAAAACTTAACTTCAAACGTCTTGTCCTTTAAGAACCTGCCTTTCCTTTTAAATCTATCTATGTATCCCACTCCTCTATTACCATTCTTTACATCTAGAACACCACATGTTTTAATTTTTAAGTTGCTTGTATTAAAACAGTAATTAAAGAAATAATTTTTTTAAATGGACTCAATTTAAAATTCTAATCTCCATTAGGTTCGTTTTGAAAAAGTCTAAATAATTAAAGTTCATTAAGAAATCAAATAGTTTTGAAAGGCTAACAGTTAAAAAGTCCTGTGCCTTGTCTCTCTTCTCTCCATCTCTCTTCTCTCCATCTCTGGTCCCTGTTTCCCAGAGGCAAACACTTTTCAGCTATGAAAGCTGTTTCTTCTGTCAGCAAGCTCCATCTTTATTTGAGGCTCTTTTGTTGCTGGTTACAAGCAAGGCTTAGTTTTAGGCTAAGTTGTTACATAGAATAGATCCTCCTCATTCATTAGCACCCTTACCAAACCACAACCCCCACCCACTGAGATTTCACTAAAAGATACTACCTAGTTTGCCATCCTTTATAGCCAGGTTTCTCAACAATGGCATTATTGTCATTTTGGGCCAGATAATTCTCTGTTGTGGGGGGCTGTCCAGTGCATTGTAGGATCTTTAGCAGTATCCCCGGCCTCTGCCCAATACATGTCAGTAGCAGCCCCCACCCAATTCATTGTGACAACCACAAATGTTTCCAGATTCTTGCCAAATATCCCCTGAGGTGCAAAATCTCCACCCACCACTGCCCTGTTAATAACCACTATTTTCTAAATAAATATTCTGGCCTCTCCACACTTCATCTAAACCAAATGTCATGAGTGAATGCAGTGTTAATACAATGATGTCCATAGTTTTTCAATACTAATGGCACATTAGAATCATCTTTTTAAAAGGGGAGCTTTGAAAGAACGCATATGCCAAGGCCCCACCTTAGAACAATGGAATGAAATCTCTTAAGGTAAGTCTTGAGCATTTTTCTTTTTCTTTTTTTTGGTGAAGAAGATTAGCTCTGAGCTAACATCTGCTGCCAATCTTCCTCTTTTTGCTAAGGAAGATTAGCCGTGAGGTAACAGCTGCGCCCATCTTCCCCTATTTTTGTACACAGTTTGCCACCACAGCATGACTTGATGAGCAGTGCATAGGTCCGCAGCCAGGACCTGAACCTGCGAACCCCAGGCCGCCAAGGCAGACTGCGCGAACTTAACCATTACACCACCAGGCCGGCCCCTTGAGCATTTTTATTTTAAAGCTCCTTAGGTAATTCTAAACTTCGGCACAGCTGAGAACTACCTTCTTAACATATTACTCTTCCCAGGAATATATGCTTTCAAATAGATTTCTACCAAGACTTTTCAAACATTAGTAGAGCATGAGGCATGTATCTGGGGAGTAAAAGACTCACAGAAATTCTCAAGCTACACCAATTAAGTGTCTATAGCCCATAATTATAAACAGTGATATCTAGTGTTCAGTTCCCGATTGGAAAAAAAAGGTATATGTGTTAATTCTTACAGCTAACTCTAATATATTCAACCTCTCTTTCAAAGGGATATTTCCCAGTCTTTGAAACACCTTAAATCTGTCACCTAAACAAACAAAAATCCACAAGCCCCCCCAAAAAACAAACAGAACAATTCATATTCACTCTCAAGTCAAAGTCAAACTGTCTGAGAGAGAAATTGAGACTCACTGATTCCATTTCTTCATTTATCACATCCCACTCCAATCTGGCTTCTGGTCCTATTATTCCAACAAAATAGTTCTTGCTAAGGTAAATGACCCTTATGTTACTAAATCTAATGGATATTATTCAGGCCTTAGTTCACGTGACTTCTCAACAGCATTGGACACTACTCACCACTCCTTCCTTGAATCATTTATGCCTTTGTCTTCCATTGCACAACACCCATCTGATATCTGCAACTCCTTAGCCAGCTCATCTTCCTCTACCTAGGCAAAAATTAATTTAAACTCTTCATTGCACACTCCTAGGTTGTCTGCTAAGTCTATTTCATGTATACTCAAGACTTTAATTTCTCCCTACATACTTAACAGTTAGTTTTCAGTCTAGATCTTACTTCTCAGCTCTAGACTTCTATCCAAAAGCCTCTTGGATGACTCAAAGGCATCAGAAACTCAGTAAGTCCTACACCAATGATCTCCACACCTACTCATCTCCAAACATATTACCTTTCAAATGGATGTCATCAATCAGCTCCATCCCATTCCATTGTATGCACAGCTTCCCTCCTCCACCTGACCTTGAATCCAATTGCATCAACAAATCCCTCCTCGCGCCCAGTGGGGAAGGGGAGTGAGCAGGGAGCTTACGTCGCGTGGGCAGCGGCGGCGGCGGCGCTTGCTCTCTCGGCGTTCTGGCGGCTGCTGGGAGCCGATAAGCGGCGGGAGCGCGCACGTGGCTGCGGCGACGACGACGGCTCGTCCTTTCTCGCTCTAGCTGCCCTCGCCGTTGGTGCTTCCATCATGAATAGATTGTTGGATCCGCTCCGCAGGGGGTCGCGCGTGGGAGCCGCGGGCCGGGGCTTCCCCCTCCCCCTCCCCCTCCCCCTCACGGACTCCTGCTTCCCCCGAGACGCCCGGAGCCCGAGGACTCACCCGGCGGCGGAGACCTGAGTGGGCTCCCTCCGCCCCCGCGAAGCCTGCACGGCCGGTAAGAAAGGGGGCGGCGGGCGGGTCAGGACGTGGCGGGGAGGCCGGGAGCCGGCCGGGCGGGGGGCGGGGGCGGGGGCTCCGGGCGAAGGCCGGGGCGGCTCTGCGAGGGCCGGCGGCGGCGGCGGCGGCGGCGGCCGGGCTGGGCGCGCGGGGGCCGCGTGAGTGGCGCGCGGGGGGCTCCGCGGAGCGCGTCCTAGCGCCGGCGGGCGGCGGAGCCCGGGCCTCCTCGGCGTGGGCGCGGCGGGGCCGCGAGGGCAGAGCCGCGGAGCGCGAGCGGCGAGCGCTTGGCCGGCGCGTCGCCCCCGCCGCGACCCGGCCTCCCGGCACGTGGGGGGCGGCGGCGAGGGGGAGGGGCGGCGGCCCAGGCGAGCCCGGGAGGGCGCGGAGCGGGGCGGCGGGAAGTGTGAGGCGGGAAGAGAGACTCGGGGACCGGGAGGGGGGCCCTGGGAGGGACGGGGGTGGGAGTGTGCGTCCGGCCGGGAGACTGACTGGAGCGAAGCTGCGATGGACGGAGGCGGGAGGAGGAAGGCTTCCAGCCTCCTTTCGAGCCCCGCTTCGGAAACTCAGCAGGAGCAGAGCAGCTGTTGAAGGACCGGGCACAGGGGAGGAGGGTTGGGGAGGTTTGACTTCATTGTTGAGACGCGGGAAAGGCTGGAGAGAGCTGCGTGCGCCTGGAGCTGCAGAACTCAGGGCTGTGAGCAGGGCCTCAGAAAGAGGACTGACTCGGGGAAGGCAGATGAGGGGGAAAAAGGAAGTTAGAATGTCCAGAGAAAGCCGTTTTGAGGAGCGAAAGGAAGGTGAAAAGGAAAGAACGAAAAGAGGAGTGAACTTTCTCAACGCAGAGAGACTTTCGGGAAAGAGGCGGTTTGTTAGAGTCCCCAGATTTTTAAGACTTGTTGAACAGTAAAGCTCTTTGACGGGTTGGAATTAATATTTAACATGATAAATAAATGTTGTGTGGAACAGTTACTTTTTGGATAACCAGTTCTTGCAGAGTCTACTGGACCTTAGTCTCTGGAGAATTAAAATCTCGATCTAGATGTAGAGTTTGCTGTGATTAAGTTGGCAACAGCCTGTTTTCCTCCTCTTTTTTTGTGGAATGGAGATCATCTTGGGACTGAATTCTCTTTGCTGAGGTCAGAGGATCTGACGTCTCCTTCCCCCGCTTCTTCCTCTCCCTCCCCTGCCAGAGATCTCCTTTGTTTATTCGTGGATGGCTTGTAGGTGACTCTCCAGTGTTGTGCTGAAATCTTAAAAGGTGGGAATGCTGTGTCTTGGTCCGTGATTTCTGCCCCAAACCCGTTACTTAAAAAATCATAGTGTATATTCCATTACCTTTTTTTTTTTTTTAATGGAATCTCGGCAAGTCCAACCTGGATAAATATTATTTAAATTTTATTATTCCACTGTCGGCTTTCCTGTGAAAGTACACATTTATTTTGACCTGTACAGTTTTTGCGAAGATTGTATGATACTCTTTTATTCTTCTGTTCTTATGTGAGCATTTTCAAAACTTTGTCTCATTCAAGTGTATGAAGTTCTTGGTGATATGAATTAGTGTTTGATTAAAGGTAACCTTTTCCCCCCTTACTTGGTTTGACAAAGTATCTAATAAGACTCCGTTTTCTATTCTTGGAAGGTATATATATGTTATATATTACCATTTTTCTTTAGTTAGCTAGTTATCCATAATGTGTATATATGTATCGCTACACAGCTGCAGTTAGTCTAAAAGTTTTATCACTCAGCAGATATTCTGATTTCTTCTGTCAAAAATAAGCACTGGTGTGCTGTAAATTCTAGTAAGTAGTCAGGAATGTAGTTAATGGAAGCCTAGGTATTTCTGATTGGCCTAGGTAGATTTGTATAAGTTCTAAATAGACTTATCTTTTTCTCTACAGGAAGTTTTCTTATTTTCTTAATATGTTTTCTTTAGGTGAATCAAAAAGGGTCCCAGGAAACCTGTGAATGTTGAAGAAAATTCGTCTGTGAATTTTTGGTATTCAAGGAGGAGTCAGTATTTATATTCATCTTTTAAACTGAGAAGATTTATATTTTATTTTAAAACTTGATATTTACAATGAATGGACACAGTGGTGAAGAAAGTGTTAGAAACAGTAGTGGAGAATCAAGGTAAGCACTTTATTATCAAGTATTTATTATGAAGAGAATGGAAAACTTGTGTGACTATTTTGGTTTTCTTAGTAGATGGCAGTTTTCAGGTTCAAATTCTTCCTCTTAGGTATCCAAACAGTAAAAAGTTTCTACTATAAGGAGCTTTGTTGATAATACAGGTTTTAGTTATTTTTTTCCTTTGAGATACACAAAAAAGAATTTAAGTATAGAAGTTTGGGTTACTTAAATCTCCTTGGAGGTATATATTGTTTGGGTTAATAACTGAAGCTAGAACAAGTAGGAAAAGAGATTTAAATTGATTTGACTGTTAGTGCACTCTCTAAATAAAGGCAATAAGAATTTCTTTCCTCATCTTTTTCTGGCATTTTATCTTCTACCTGTGCTGTCCAATATAGTAGCCACTAGCCACATGTGGCTGTTTAAATGTAAATTAATTAAAATTACACAATATTCAAAATTCAGTTACTCAGTCACACTAGACACATTTCAAATGCTGAATAGTCACATGTGGCTAGTGGCTACCATGATGGACGGTGCAGATAGAAAACATTACTATCACTACAAAAAGTTCTTTTGGACAATGCTGATCTGGATATTTGTTAAAGTATTGTTGCAACTCTTTTTTCCTCCTATTTTCTTTAATTTGAGTTTTAATTATATATGAGTGAGTTAAGAGTTCTTACTTGAGCCATGTCTTTTGAAGGAAGATATAGTTTATGGGAATAAGCCATATTAAGCTATTTTAATGTGAAAGAAGCCTCTTCAAATACAAAGACTCTTTAAATTCTTCTGTAGCCCCCAAATTTTGAGTTATCTGCATATTAATAATAAAGTCCATGTAGTTATATATACTTATCGTATGTAGAGATCAGGAATATGGACATTGGAGTGAGACTGCCTGGTTACTTATCCCCGTTCTACTTCTGGTTAGCTCTGTGAATTAGGACAAATTATTTAACCTCTGGGGCCAGCCCAATGACCTAGTGGTTAAGTTTGGTGTGGTCTGCTTCAGTGGCCCGGGTTCAGTTCCTGGGCACCGACCTACATCACTCATTGGTGGCCATGCTGTGGCGGCGACCCACATACAAAATAGAGGAAGACTGGCACAGATGTTAGCTCAGGGTGAATCTTCCTCAAGCCAAAAGAGGAAGATTGGCAACACATCTTAGCTCAGGGCCAATCTTCCTCAGCAAAAGAGAGAGAGAAAAAGAAAAAATTAACTTCTGAGGCTTTGATTTTTGCAGTTTTGAAATGGGGATTACGGTATTAGTTATCTTATTTGAAGTTGAGGATTAAGTGAGATGCTACATCTAAAGGTCTTAATATAGTTCCTGATATAATGAGCGCTCAATATTTGCTTATTATGATTAGCATTATGTTTTATGTAACATAGGGTACTAGATAACTAAAACATTAATTATAGTGATAGAGAAATGTGATGGACAAGAAACAGGAAAGTTTTGGCAGTTAGGAGGGTTTCAGAAAAAATGTTGGGGTAGAAAATGAAGCAGTGGTATATGTATTTGACCTGAGACTTGGGATTTTCTGGTCATTCTAGGAATACTTGAGTTTATCAGCTTTCACAGGTGCACTGTTTGGATAACAAGAACATCATAGAGAAGAAGGAGTAGTTACAGAAAGCAGCATGATTTAGCAGAACAAGTGTTGGTCTGGAGTTACAAAACCTGAGTTGACACCATCTAACTAGTTCTCTGAATGATTTCTCAACTGTAAAGTAATTAAGAGTTGAACTAAATGATTTTGAAGTTTCATCCTATCACTTTTACAATGTGTAATAAAATTTTAGATAACAGAGTTTCTGGTGATTCTAGTCAAACTCTGTCATCTAAAACTTTATGAATCACCAGAGTTCAGAGGTAAATTAGAAGACTTTTGAATCTCAGTTTTGATTCAGATCTCTACAGGTATATTGACTATAGTAAGTGAATAGGAGAGTTGTCCCGCATTGTCTTATTCATTAGTGAGCAATGAAATGGTTGATAGGTAGAAATACCTAGAGGAGACACAGGAACAAAACTACCTGGAAAACAGGAAGTAAGCCTCTTGAGAGTAAATCCTCTTGTTGAGTATGCGGAGAGATCGCGTGCTGTTATATTCTGACCGCTTACCTGTTCCAGTAATCTTTTATATATTTTACTGCCATATCTAAAGCAAAGGTGAGTAGTAAGTCAAATTAGATGGTATAGTTGAAAAAAGTTAAACCCTGTGAAAGCAGATTTACTTACAGGAGTCTTTTATAATGCATACTCATTTAAAATAATTGCAAAGCATATTCTGTAATTATTCTGAGTCACCATTTCTACCATACAAGGTATGTGCTTCTGAGAAGTATGATTGTCGAGTTATCTAATTCTTTCAACTGCCTTGGTGTTTGTTTATCAGGAGGAGGAAGACCTGCTTCTATTTTGCTTTCATTTTCTTCCTTACTGCTGTTATGCTATCCTTTTTCTTTGCTCTACTGTCATTGTTACTAACCCTGAGACCCCCTCCCCAAAGCTTTTATAACAAGGCAGTACAGAGAAGGGAGATTGTGCCTAGTTAGTTAAAAGAGTGAGGAGGTGAACTTTACAGACATAGGGATTTTCTTTCAAACAACAAAAGTTTCAGTAACTATGAATGTTAATATAGAGTGATGAGAATAGAAATATGCTCTCCTTTTAAAATTAATATACACTGTAAATAGTTTTTAAAGTAAAATTTGATTTTTATTGGCTAGAATTTTTAAATGTATTTTTGCTTTAGCGTTTCTTTTTTCCTTTATGAAAATGAAGTTTATGAAATGAAATAGACTTAAGAAGTCATTTAGCATTTTTGGTTGGTATAATTAGCTTTCTACTAAAAAAATGGTTTTTTGATTCTTTCCGTGTAGAAAGCTCTCTATAACCATTGACTGAAGGGAAGAAGAATACATAGGAAAATGTCTCTTGGGCTGTGCTATAACGGACAGTTTTGAAACTTATTTACTAAGAAATCTGGGTCAGGATGCACCTGTACATCAGTTTCAGCTCAGCACAAAGTTTATTATGTAACTGAAGTTAAGCTTTCTGAAGATACTATGGAAAGATTTCAGAGCGTCAGTTCCTCACTGTGTGGATGTGTTGTTATTTGCAACCAAATTTTTCAAATCCTGGGTAGATATTTTTTATTTTAAAATTATCTTGAATGATGATTTACTCCAGGACTAGATTTATGGGTAAAGACCAGAAATATATTATCATATTTTGCTCATTTTGGATGATTGATACATGCTTAATACTCAGAAGAATTTCTCTGCTTGCCTGTAGATTAAATTTTTAATAAAATGTTTGTCCATGTAAATTTGAGAATTTATTTGAATCACTTTAATTAGTCTCTGTCTATTATGCTCTTGAAAAATTCTTACAGGGTGAGGCAGGTGGTTAGTGATGTGCTGTAATGGTCTCAACCATTTAGAATTAGTCTCTAGCTGGCAATGGAGCTTTGTTGACTGTAACCCTTCAATTTCCTTGGCTTATAGAAAATATTTTAATTATCATTTTATGGTTCAAGAATCTTTGGATCTCAGCTTGTAAAGTGTTGTGGGTAGGCAGTGAATAGGGACTATGATCACTGGAAATGTTCTCAATGAAAACCTCCTTTTTAGAAATTCAGAGTTTAAAAGGCTGTTTAGAGGCTTTGAGAAGCCCTGGAGCCTCAATGACCTGTGACATTTAAGGAAAACCGATTCAGAGTTAATTTGAACACAGGGCACAGTCTGCACCATGGATCTGTTAGTGTCCTGTTGAATTCCACTATGGTATACTGTGTTTGGAAACATTGTATTTATGTATACACATACCAGAAAGATTTCTTGCCATCAAAATCAGTTAGTTTCTTTCACTAAATAAATTTGAACAATTTTTAAAGTCAATACCAGTTAAAATGGTGTTTGCTGAGCTTATTTTGCAGTTATCTCAGAGTTTTTAAAAAAATGTCATTTTTTAAATTTCCAAAGTTTGTGTTAAGAAACATTTTAAGGAGGATGGGAAAGTGTGAAATCACAAAGCCAGAATAGCTAGAAATCATTGAGTTAAGGAAACTAGTTTTTAAAATTTTCTGTGATGTCATTAATTGCAGGAAAGTATGACTCTTTTACATCTCATTTTTTGTTATTCCCTATTTCTCGGTTCAGTATGTGCTTTCTTCATCGTTTCCTGTTTTTTCTCTCAAATATCCTGTGTATGCTACTAAATCTAAGATCATCTAAGATCGCTTCTTATCCTTTGAAAACTCAATAAATCGTTAAGCAGGAGCCTTAGTAATAGGATACTCTGTTTCCAAATAGAATTTACCAAATTAAAATTGTCACACAATTTCCTAGGATTGTGGTTAATCTAGGTTACTGTAAAGTATTTAGGCTTTTTTAACTGATAAGGCTAAGAGAATTGTATATGACTTGACTTTGCAAGACATTACTTTTATCTACATAGGTATGAGATCATGTGGGGGCAAACATTAATGTGTAGTTACCCCTTTTTTGTACAGTAGCCTCCCCTTATCCACGAGGGATGTGTTACAAGACCCCAAGTGGATGCCTGAAACTGCGGATAATACAGAACCCTGTATATACTATATTCTTTCCTATGCATTCATACCTGTGATAAAGTCTAATTTATAAATTAGGCACAGTAAGAGATTAACAACAACAATAATAAAATAGAACCGTTATAACCGTATACTGTAAAAATAGTTCTGTGAATGTGGTCTCTCTCTCTCTCTCAAGATACCTTATTGTACTGTACTCACCCTTCCTCTTGTGAGGATGTGAGATGATACAATGCCTACATGTTGAGATGAAGTGAGGTGAATGATCTAGGCATTGTGATGTAGCGCTAGGTTAATATTGACCTTCTGACAATACATGAGGAGGATCATTGAGCCATGATGATGTTGATGGTTGGATGTCATAAGCAGATGATGTCCATGGTTGTTAGAACACAAGCACTGTGATACTGCGATAGTCAATCTGATAACTGAGATAGCTACTAAGTGACTAATGGGCAGGTAGCTTATGCAGCGTGGATACGCTGGACAAAGGGATGATTCACGTCCCAGGTGGGATGGAGCGAGATTTCATCATGCTACTCAGAACAGCACGAAATTTAAAACTTACGAAGTTGGGAATTTTCTATTTAATATTTTCAGACCACAGTTGACTGCAGGTAACTGAAACTGTGGAAGGCAAAACTGCGTATAAGCGGGGAAGACTGTACTGTTGAAATAGTTGCTTATTTAAGATCTTGACGACTGGTGGGTTACATATGATATAGTTGGGTTTAAAAATAAGAGTATTTTTTGTGGTGAAGAGATAAAGAATAGATGGAGAAAACTTTTTTGTATTTTTTTAAGGAAAATTTAAAAACATGCAGAAATAGAAAAGTTGCAGCCCAAATTTCAGTCCTTGGACCAGCAGCATTGGCGTCACTTGGGAGCTTGTTCAAAATGTAAAACCTTGGCCCCTACCCCAGACCTTCTGAATCAGAATCTTCATTTTAACAAGATTCTCCAGTAATTCGTATTCATATGAAATTCATACGCATATATATGAAGCGGTTCATTCAGCACCTTGCCGCTTTTTTTGTTACTGATGTTGTTATACATCGTTTTTATTTTCTGGGAACTCCCAAAGAACGGTGTCATAGGCCCTGCCATCAAGAGGCTGGGTACATTTCATTGCTCTAGAAACAATAATGCAACCAATAATCATTGAGCTCTTAACTCTGACTGAGCCAGGCATGGTGCACAGTACATGGTGCATTATGTGAATTTATCACAGTTCATCCTCACAAAACTCCTGTGATGTTCACAGTATTATGAGTCCCATTCTCTAGAAGGAGAAACCAGATTTATAACCATTAAAAAAAATAAAAAAAAAAAAAGCTATTGGGGCCAGCCTGGTGGTGTAGTGGTTAAGTTCACGTGCTCTCCTTCCGCGGCCCAGGGTTCGCAGGTTCGGATCCTGGGCGCAGACGTATGCACCACTTATCAAGCCGTGCTGTGGCAAGTGTCCCACAGAAAATGGAGGAAGATGGGCACAGATGTTAGCCCAGGGCCAGTCTTCTTCAGCAAAAAGAGGAGGATTGGCAGCAGATGTTAGCTCAGGGCTAATCTTTCTCACCAAAAAAAAAAAATAAATTTCAAACTTCACTTGGATTTCATTGACTTTTCCATTAATGCTCTCTTTCTATTCCAGGATTCAACCCAGGGTACCATGTTATGTTTAATTGTCAGCTCTCTCCAGTGTCCTCTGTTCTGTGAGAGGTTCTTAGCCTTTGTTTGATTTCCTTAACAGTCATCAGAAGTACTGGCTAGGTGTCCTGTAGAATGTCCCCCAGTTTGGATTAGTCTGATATTTTTGTTAGGATCAACTAGGGTTATCAGTTTTTAGCACGAATATCACAGAGATGAAGTGTTCTTCCAGTCACATCGTATGGGGAGCATAATATCCACGTGACATTACTGTTGATGATAACGTCCATCACTTGGCCAAGGTAGTATTTGCCAGGTTTCTCCACTGTAAAGTTACTGTTTGTTTTTCCCTTTCCATGCTGTATTCTTTGGAAGCAAGTGACTGTGTCTGGCTCACTCTCAAGGGGGTGGAGGGAGTGGGAATTAAGTTCCATCTCCTGCTGGGAGGGAGTATCTACATATATTATAATGGAATTCTTCTGTAGAGAAGTCATTTCTCCCCCGTTTAGTCACTCATTCATTTATATAAGCATGGACTTATGTATATGTGTTTTATACTTTGGGCTATAATCCAATAAATTTATTTTGTTGCTCAAATTGTTCTAGCTTTGCCCCTTGTGAGCTTTCTTTCGAGTTGGCTTCTGTGTCCTTTTTACACATTCCCATTCTTTTGCCCTCGAGTCACTCATTTCTCCAAAGAGCTCTGGTTCCTTTTATTGGAGAAAAGGGTATTAGAAAGCAGATTTGGGTGCGGGGTATGCTCATTGCTACTCAGGTGTCACTACTTCTAGGCCCTCTCAGCAGACAAAGCAGACAGAGCTAGTAACATATGTATATATAGTAAAGCACGTCTATCGGCATATCTATAGTTCTTTCTGTATCTGTCCATCTGTATACATATTAAGGTAAACTTGAGTTTGTACTGATGTCTCCAGCTATAATCCTGAACTACAGGATTCATCCTAACCTTCCTTTCTTGCTCCTTTATAATTTCTATCTCCAACAGAGAAACCTGGTTCCCACCATCCTCTACCTACCATCCATACTCTTCACCCTCAGCATATGGGTAAAGCAGGTGCAGAATTGCTAGGCTATTCTCACAGAAGAAACAAATTTACCAACTAGAATACAGTGTTTACGTACAGTGTACAGTTCCTATTATATTTAGCCTTACAGTTTCTAGTCAAAACACCCGTTTTCCAAAGTTACTCAAGTTAGCTTCTGCCCCCCAACCCCCTTCAGTATGATGATATCATAAATTTATAATAATGTTAGATTCATTTGTCACAGTTTGCATTCCATCCTGGGATACTCAGTCACATGGGTTGATTTTTTTTAAACTTGCACGTATTACATACACTCTGTGCTACACGGTTTTGTGGGCTTTGACAAATGCATAGAATCATTTATTCTCCGCCACAGTACTGTCAGAATGATTCCTGGCTACCACTGATTTGTTGTCCTTGCCTACAGTTTTGCCTTTTCCAGAATGTCATACGATGGAAGCATGCAACATATGGCTTTCTGTCTCTTTCGCTTAGCAAAATGAGTTTGATGCAAATTAAGGTATAATTTACATGCAGTTTAACGTACAGATCTTAAGTGTACAGTTTAATGCATTTTGATAAATGCATACACCTGTGTAACCTATTACTCTATCAAGATATAGAACATTTTTCTCACCCCATAAAGTTCCTTCTTGTCCCTTCCCAGTCAAGCCCAGCTACTGCCTCACCTCCCTTACCTCACACTTTGATGCAACCACTGTTCTGATTTTTTCCCCCAACAGAGATTATTTTCTGCCTGTTCTAGAAACCTATATAAATAGAATCATATAGTATTTACTCCTTTCTGTCTGGCTTCTTTTGCTTGGCATATTCCTACAAAAAATTTTAATTAATTCACAATAGAAGATGAAATACATATACAGTCTTTCCTATATACCAGGAAGTTTCATAAGTGCTTTACATATATCAACCAATTGAATCCTTAATACAAGTCTACGAAGTAGGCACTCTCATGTTCCCATTTTACAGATGAAGAAACTGGAGCACAAAACATGTTACTTGCCTGAGGTGAGCAGGTTATTAAGTGGTAGAGTCTAGACTTGAACGCAAATGGTCTCTCTCCAGAGTCCATACTCTTAAACTCTATGCTACAGAGCACTGCCTGAGTACCGGGTATGATTTGTGGCACAAGATCTACAGTAATGGATCACACACACAGTCGTTGCCATCATGGTGCTTACAACCTAGTGGGGGTTGGGATGGAATAAATATTAGTCAAATAAATAAGTATATATAGAGTTAATTGGATGGTGATATGTGCTATTGAGACGAATATCTCCCAATAATGATAAGAAATGTGGGAATTGGAGACTTGCTCATTTATCTGGAGTGAGAATGAAAGCCTCTCTGTTCAGGGGACACTTGAGCAGAGACCTAAGTGAACTGAGAGTGAGCCATGTGGCTACATTGGGGGATATCAGTCTAGGCAGTACAGAGACCCTGACATTGAATTGTGCTGGGGTGAGGGAGCTACAGCAAGACCAGTATGGCTACAGTGGATGGAGCAAATAGGGGAGTGGTGGAAGGTGAGGTCAGTGATGTGATGAATCCTGATTATTTGGGGGCCCTGTAGGAAATGGTACAGACTTTCCATTATGCTCTCCATGCACTGATGTGTCACTAGGCCAGAATGATTCATGTTAACAGGACTAGGGTGTAGGGAAACCAAAGAGGGATACTGCATATTCAGTCACTGGAAGAGCAAGGAAGAAAAGGTGAGGGGAGGGGGGTGAGTCTGGGGTCATAGTGGGCAGAGGGGAGACAGCTGCACCACAGGGGCTGAGAAGAGCTCAAGGGTAACATCTGGACCCCAGTTCTCCTGCAGGGATATAGTCACGGCATGGACTCACTCTCCTCCATCCCTCTGATCTCCTATCTGGGCTCCCCGCTGACCAACCCAAACAGAAGCCTAAAGCAAATGAGCTCTTTGATATAGTCCATCAACCTCCCCAAGCACAGAGCAGCGTAGACTAGAGGGGAGAGTGCCAGTGTTTGCCATTCCTTATATACAGAGTGTTCCTCTGCAGTGTATTTCTCATGTGTGTCTTTAGGGATGAGGGTCCTCTGAAGGGTTTTCCATTTTGATGATATTCATAGAGTTTTCCCTTAGTGTAAATTGTGACGTGACTCCCGAAGGCTATCACTGAAGGCTTTCCTATAGCTATTGCATTCTTTAGGTTTCTCCCCAGTAGGTCATCTTCTGGCACACAGTAGAGTCAGAGTTTGTGTTGAAGGTTTTACCACATAGAGTGCACTTAGAAGGCTTCTCTCCAGAGTGAGTTAACGTGTGGGTTATTGAATGCTACTCCATATTGTCAGATTAGAAGGATGAGGGTGTGCTGAAGGCTTTTCTTCACTGAAGGCCAGACTCCAAGAGGATTCCCAGTGATCTCTGTCTCCTGGTATTCATATCCTGTGTAGTTCCCTCCCACTGTGTGGCAGGATCAGTCTGGGTGACCAACACAATCCAGATGAAGAGAGAATATGGCCTTCTGAGGCTAGGTCATAAAAGACTTATGGCTTCTGCATGGGCTCTTTTGGATCACCTCCTTTGGAGGGAACCTGCTTCCATATTGTGATGATACTCAGCACCATGGAGAGACCTACATAAGGAGAAACTGAAGGACTCCTGCCAACAACTGGCACTAATTTGCAAGGGATATGAGTAAGCTACCTTGGAAGTGGACCCTTCAGTCCCAAAGACTTTAGATGACTGCAGTTCTGGTTGACATCTTGTTTCTCATGAGAGATCCTGAGCTAGAACTACATAGTTAATCCATTCCTGAACTCCTGACCTACAGAAATTGAGAGATAATAAATGCTTGTTGTTTTGAACCACTAAATTTTAGGGATAATTTATTACACGACAAATAATTTATACATGCAATGTGAGTCCCGAAGATGCCCGAGGGATGGAAGATCAATGAATGCTTTCCCACAGTTATTATATTCATATCTACCTATTATGAATTCTCTTATGCACAGAAAGGTAAGAGTTAGTGGTGAAAGATTTCCCACAGTGATTGCATTCCTATGGTTTTTCTCCAGTGTGAGTTCTCACAAGTTTCTTAACAGATGAGAGATTATTAAAAGCTTTCCCACAGTCACTGCCCTCGTAGGCTTTCTCTCCGTTATGTATTCTCTTGTGCACAGTAAGAGAAAAGCTACTGCTGCAGGATATCCCACGCTCATTACACTCATAGGGTTTTTCTCCAGTATGAGTTCTCACATGCTGTGTCAGATGTGAGCTCTTCCTAAAGGCTCTACAACAATCATGACATTCATAAGGTTTCTCCCTGTATGCATTCTATTGTGGACAGTAAGGGAGGAGCTCGTGCTGAAGCCTTTCCACAGCGATTACATTTGTAACGATTCTCCCCAGTATGAACTCTCCTGTGCCTTTTGAGGATACATCTAGTGCGGAAGATGTGAAAACACTGGTTACATTCATAGGGCTTTTCTCCAGTGTGAATTCTCACATGAAGTCTAAGGGATGAGGGATTACTGAAGGCTTTCGCACAGTCACTGCATTCATAGGGTTTCTCCCCATTATGTATTATCTTATGAACAGTGAGGTAAGAACTGCTGCTGAAGGATTTGCCACATTGATTGCAATCATAGGGTTTTTCTCCAGTATGAATTCTCTTGTGCTGAGTAAGATTAGATTTTGTGCTGAAGACTTTAAAACACTGATTACACTTGTTGAGTTTCACTCCAAGATGACTTCTCTCCTGTTGATTAAGAAATGAATGCTAACTATAATTTATAATATTTTTAATATTCAATGCTATCATAGGAATTTTTCTTCCAGGAATTCTGCTATGTATAACATCATTATAATTGGTGTTTTTGCCACTTTGAGTGCCTGTATATGATTTCTGCTGGTTTGAGTTCTCAGAAGTTAAAAAAGATGGATGCTTTGCCATAAGTCCTTATCAGATTCACAGAGCATCTTCTGATAAGTTTAAGACAAATTTATGTTTGAAACACTCAATATCTGAGTCACATTTATGGAAACATTTACTTGTGTGAACACTCAGGGAAGAAAAAATTTTGGAGATAACTTATGCTTCTCTCCAAATTCACAAGAGTTTCAGGGTATCTCTCCAGAGGGACAACTTTTTCTTGGGAAAATGAATCCCTTGGTAACTTTGTGGCTTTTCTAATTTATGGTATTTTCCTACTGTGGAAAATCAGAAATCTTACCATTTTTAAACCTTTAGATTGTTCTTCTCTAAAAACATGCTGCTTAGAAGTTAACCCTTGGACTTTAAGTAGAGTCTCCAAATCCGAAACAAATTCAAAAGAAATTTAAGTTGATGAAGTAAAGAAAAGGTAAAATGCACGTGTTAGTGAAGGTAGACCCGAAGGAGTTAGAGATTTTCAGGAGGTTTACAATGAAAGGGACACGAGTGTGAAAATTTTAGGTTTGTATTAAAGACTCTAGAAAGATTGAGATTGATGCTGATGGAAAGAAGGAATTGTCAGGAACGTAAAGTGAGAAGGAACTAGACAAAGAGCTCATATGAGACTTAAATTTAAGAAGGAAGAGAGAGATCTTTTTCCCCCCTCTGAGGCCAAAGTAAAGTATGAGATAATGAACAGAAAGTTAGAGAAAAAGAAAAGGAGGTCCACGAGGAGGCTCATACTAAACGTTTTTGGCCTTCTTGTCGGAAAAAAAGGGCATTTTACAACTGTCTCTGATGGACATTTCCTAATGTAATACTCCAAACTGTCAAGCCACAGGCCAGAGAGGTTCCTGACAAAGACTCATATATACCTAGTGCTCACCTGGACAGGTGCCTGGGAGAATTCCTCTTTCCTCTGTCCTCGCTTTATCTTCTTGCTCCAATTCGGAGAGCAGACTAGGTTTATCAACTTGATTTCCTATACATGGAGAAAAGACATATGATGTAGGGGACTCTGCATGGGACAAGAAGCCTCACCATGGAACTGAGGCCCACACTTCTATAGATGAGCAGGTGTGACTTTGGGAGCAGCAGTACAATTATCCTTAAATTCTAACAAATATAGTAAAACTATCTTTCACCAAGAAAAAAAAATGCAAGCATCCTCAGTCAATATCCAGGGTGACGGGGGATAACTGGTCCCAGAAGTTCATGCCCAGTTTCAAATACAGACTTAAAAGCCCCAAAGCTTTTATCCATGGAGAACATGAAGTCAGGGCAAGGAGTAGATCTTCAGTTGATAGGGAAGGCATTAGACCACAAGCTCCAGGATGGTAGGGACCTAATTCCCTAATTCCTAATTCCTAGCACAGACCTCATTCACCACCATATTCCTAATTCCTAGCACAGACCCAGGAACATAAAGGTGCTTAAGAAAGACTTGTGAGAAGTGATGTCAGTTATTTCCCTTCTTCTACTGATTTGGGGCTTTGTTCTTCTTTTTCCAGTTCCTTTAGGTGCACTCTTAGATTGTTTGTTTGAGATTTTTTTTGTTTGTTGAGATAGGCCTGTATTGCTATAAACTTCCCTCTTAGAACCGCTTTTTCTGTATCCCATAAATTCTGGCATGTCGTATTTTCATTTTCATTTGTCTCCAGGTATTTTTTGATTTCCCCTTTGATTTCTTCGTTGACCCATTCGTTGTTCAGTAGCATTTTGTTTAATCTCCACCTATTTGTGGCTTTTCTGAATTTCTTCCTACAGCTGATTTCTAGTTTCATACCATTGTGGTCAAAAGATGCTTGGTATTATTTCAATCTTCTTAAATTTATGGAGACTTGTTTTGTGGTCTAATATGTGATCAATCCTGGAGAATGTTCCATGCGCATTTGAAAAGAATGTGTATTCTTTGGTTTTTGGATGGAATGTTCTGTATATATCTACTAGGTCCATCTGTTCTAGTGTGTCCTAAGGCCAATATTTCCTTATTCATCTTCTATTTGGATGATCTGTCCATTGGTGTAAGTGGAGTGTTAAAGTCCCCTATTATTATTGTGTTACTGTCTATTTCTCTTTTTATGTCTGTTAATAATTGCTTTATATATTTAGGTGCTCCTACGTTTGGTGCATAGATATTTACAAGTGTTATATCCTCTTGTTTGATTGTTCCCTTGATCATTATGTAACGCCCTTCTTTGTCTCTTTTTACAGTTTTTGTTTTAAAGTCTATTTTGTCTGATATGATTATTGCTACCCCAGCTTTGTTTTCATTGCCATTTGCGTGGAGTATCTTTTTCCATCCCTTCACTTTCAGTTTGTGAGTGTCTTTAGGTCTGAAGTGTGTCTCTTGTATGCAGCATATATATGGGTCTTGTTGTTTTATCCAGTCAGCCACCCTATGCCTTTTAATTGGAGCATTTAGTCCATTGATGTTTAAAGTAGCTATTGATAAGTATGTACTTACCGCCATTTTTTAACTTTTTTCTTTGTTTTAGTAGTCCTTCTCTGTTCCTTTCTTCTTCTCTTGCTCTCTTCCTTTGTGGTTTGATGGCTTTCTTTAGTGTTATGTTTGGGTTCCTTTCTCATAGTTTTTTGTGTATTTATTATAGGTTTCTGGTTTGTGATTACCATGGGGTCCATATACGGTAACTTTGGGGCTGCTCCCCGGCGGCCATGAAGTGCTGCAGCTTGTGAAGGTGGCGTTTTTTCTCTCCAGAATGGAATTTCTACCTCTTCCACCTCAGTCAGGATTGTGGTTTGTTGCAGGAGTTCCTCTTATCTAATTTTCAGTTCTCTCTCAGGGGTAATTTTTCTGCAAGTAGTTGTAAATTGGCTGTGTCCGTGGGAGGAGGTGGTTTCAGAGTCTGCTCATGCCACCATCTTGACTTCTCTCTCTCTGTGTAGGTTTACTCTTAGTGTTGTACATTCTATGGGTTTTGACAAATGTATAATAACATGTGTCCATCATTATAGTATCACAGAGAATAGTTTCACTGCCCTAAAAATCCTCTGCTCCGCCTACTCATCCCTCTTTCCCCTCTAACCCTTGGCAACTGATCTTTTTACTGTCTCCATAGTTTTGTCTTTTCCAGAATGTCATATAGTTGTGATCATACAGTATGTAGCCTTTCTAGACTAGCTTATTTCACTTAATGATATGAACATTCACATTTTTTACCACAGCTCTGTGCTTGATATACTACTGTTTACTTAATGATTTTCTTTCACAGTCAAGTCTGAGGACACCTGTGTACCTGAGTGTGGACACTTTGAAGAGGGGAAGAGGGATGTGCTCCTTAATGTAGCATCTCAAGAGGGCCCTATGTGGGGGGAGGTGCCCAGCCCATCAGCTGTCACTGTTCAAAACTTTCTGGCCTTGCCCAGGGAGTTACAAGGTGGCCAGGAGTGCAAATCCACAGAACCTTATCCAGTCCCCCCCCACCACCACCAATGCTGTACCATTGTGTCTAAAAGCAGCTATAGCTGGGATATACTAAGTAATAAAAAGGAACAACCTACTGATACACGCAACACTTTGGATGGATCTTAAGGACATTACATTGAGTGAAAAAAAGCCAGTTTCAAAATGAAATTATACTGTATGATTTCCCTTACATAACATTCTCAAAATAACAAAATTATAGAGATGGAGAATAGATAAGTGGTTGCCAGGCTTGGGGAAGGGGAGGGAGGGATGACAATAACGGGGCAACAGGCAGGTGATGGAACAGTGTCTTGATTGTTGCGGTGCTTGTGCACATCTACAATTGGAATAAGTTGCCTGCGGCTGCACATGCGCACACAACACAAATGACTGCATGTAGAAACTGGTGAGAGAATCAGGCCTGTAATCTAGGAACAGTATTGTCCCAGTGTCAGTCTCTGGCTTTTCATTGTACTGTAGTTGTGATGTCACCACTGGACAAGCTGCTTGAAGGGCACTCAAGAGTCTGTACTATTTTTGCAACTTCCTATGAGTTAACACTTATTTCAAAATAAAAAATACCTTTTAAAAAAGCAGCTTAAGTTTACAATTATTTCAAAATGAAAAGTTTAATTTAAAAAAGCAGTGATCAGCTGAGTTGCAGTTCATTGTATATGACAACTAAAATAAGGAAATGTTAAACAGTTTCAGAGATTCAACTAGTGTTAGCCCACATCAAATAATAATTTAAAAAATCCCTTTAGCTTCAAACATCAGAACAAATAACTTCAGCTTATCTAAACTGCAGGATGCCATCCTGTGCCATTCAAAGTAAATGAGGATTAAAGTCGTGAACAAGAAACTGTCAAAGATAAACAAAGCTGGACACTAGTTAAGATGGTAAAGACAGATTTTATTTATTATGTCTTTTAAATGGTAAATATAGATTTTATTCAGGAACTATTGCAATACAGGAAAAGAGACCTCAGTTTAGCACTGGGCTCCATTCCAAATAAAAGATAGGCAAATGGGGATTTATAGCCAAGGAGCAGGGTCGGGACACTGGAAGGAAATTACTAAGAGGAAACATCAGGGATAAGGGGTTCTGGTTAAAGAGACCCAACAGGATTCCTGCTGGAGGCAGACCAGGGTGATCAGATACCAAGGATTGGGATGAGGAGTTTGATCAGATATCAAGGGTGTGGGGTTCTCTCTAAACTGATTTGGCAAGATTCTTGCTACAACTGGACAATTCAGGCCGGACACTGACAGATGCCAAGGTTGAGGCCTCGAGGGCTTAGAGGAGCCTGACTAGAGTTTAGTCAAGGAGAGAGTCTCTGTCAATGGTATTGTGAAGCCAGTAAAATTGTGGTATCATTTTGACACTGCTCAGAGTTTAAAGAAAAAGGAATTGAATTATTTTAAGTGCATGCATTAGGAGCTCTTTTAAAGCCAGAAATTACTGTAGATTTTCAAACTTGAAATGAAAAGGCTAATGAAGCATCCCACAGGTTATAATTTCTAATAAGGTAAATATTAATCTCTACAACCCACATAAACAACAAGCTCTTTAGGGGTCCCTTTATGTTTTTAAAAAAGAGATCTTGAGACAAAAAGTGAGAAAACCACTGCTAATAATGCCTAGTCATGATAGGTCCATTTCTTGTTCTGAGCTCATAAAGACCCATTGTGAGGGAATCCCAAGCCCGTATGTAAGTCCCTGGCTAGGCCTACATTTTTGGTTCTTTTAGCCCAGGACAGTGGTTTTTGGTGACCTCAGGGACTTTGATCATAGTTGGCTTATTTCCTCTGTTCTTTTTTTTTCATTTGTTTATTTTTCTTTATTCTTTTTCTCTTTTTTTATATAGTTTGTTAGTATTGTTAGTTAATATTGTGAGTAGTGCTAGCAGTAGGTCACCATGCTGCAAGGCCTCAAGGCCATCTCTGCTGATAAGGAGACCCATATGGACAGTTACTGGTGCCTCAAGACATTGGCCAGTGCAGCTTTGCTAAAGTGAAGTTGGCCCAGCACATACATCCTGACTGAGACAGAGGTGGCCATGAAGGTTATCAACTAGAGTTAGTAGAGCTCTTTCAGCCTCCAGAGACTGTTCTGTGAATCACCTCAACATGGCAAAACTATGCGAAGTGATTGATTCAGTGGAATCGCTATACCTGGTCATGGAGTACATTAGCAAAGGAGAGGTGTTCCATCATCTATTGGACCACGATGACATGAAAGAGAAAGAGGCCTGAGGCAAATTCTGGCAGATAATGTCTTCTGTGCAGTACTACCACCAGAAGGGCATTGCCCACAGGGACCTAATGGCAGAGAACCTGCTTTTCGATGCTGACCTGATCATAAAAATGCCAGACCTTGGCTTAAGCAATGAGTTTACCTTTGGAACAAACTGGATTCCTTCTGTGGCAGTCCCCCTCGTGCTGCCCTAGAATGATGGATGTGTGAAGTCCGCAGTCATCTTCTTACACGTTCACTGGGTCCCTACCTTTCAATGGACAGAACTTCAGGGAGCTGCACTAATGGGTACTGAACAGAATATACCATATTTGTTTCTTCATATTCATGGAATGTGAAAATCTGCTCAAGAAATTCCTGATCCTCAACCCTAGTGAGAGAGGCACTTTAGCAGAAATTGCAAAGGACCCGCAGATGAATAGGGACCATGAAGAGGAACTGAAGCCTCATATCAAGCCACCTCCTGACTATAGGGACCCCTGGCTGAGTTGATGGCATTGACCTTATCCAAAGAGGCAGCCAGTTATGTCTCCAGCAAAAATGAGTTTATTCGCAATCAGCAAAGAATTACAATTTGAGGTCTGCAACCATGGCAAGCCATGTTCAAGACTCCAGCAGCAAAGGGAGGAGAAACTTGTATAGAGGGGAAGAAGAAGTTGGGAGGTCTATTGTAAACAAAGAGTCCATTGGAGGAGACTGGGAGTGTGAAGTGTAGTGGCTGAGTTGTGACAGTCTCACTGGCTGAGCTTCTTGCCAGTCAAGAAAGGAAGTTTCTTTTCTTCCTATTGGGCTCTGCTATCAACATAGGGTGTGAGAGCTCCCCCTTTTGACCTCCTGACTCCATTGTAATGAGGTTTCCATTAATTAATTTCCACAATGGTGTCTATGGGCTACACATGAGATGAGATCCAGGACTCATTGATGGGCCAGAAGTATGATGAAGTGATGGCCACTTATCTGCTCCTGAGCTACAAAAGACTAGAGCTGGAGGGCTACACCATCACCATAAAACCCCTGCCATCAGCTGGGCCAGCCAACAGCTGCAGTCCTTCCCATCCTGCAAGCCACAGCATAGGGTGTCTGCAAATCCAAAGCAGAGAGTTTAAGCCATTTCCACCTTTAATTCCTACTATAAGAGTTTGTTAGTGATGTTGAATGGATTCCGACTCCTAGTAACCCTGTGTACAGCAGAGCAGAACCCTGCCTGGTCTTTTTACACCCTACTCTTGCCTTCTGGAGCTATATCAGTCAATGCTCCACTGCTGTTCATAGGGTTTTCATGGCCAATTTTTTCAGAGGTGGGTGGCCAGGCCCTTCTTCCTAGTTTCTCTTCATCTAGAAGCTTTGCTGAAGCCTGTCCATCATGCGTGACCCTGTTGATATTTGAAATACTGGTGGCATAGCTTTCAGGATTGCAGCAACACCCAGCCACCACAGTATGACAATTGACAGATGGGTGCTGGGTTCCCTGACTGGGAAACAAACATGAGCCATGGTGGTGCACCAAATCTTAACCACTAGCCCACCAGGGCTGGCTACTATAAGAGAAGCAACACAGAAAATCAACAGCCTGGGGAGGGCCAGGAGTCAGGGCTGAAGTTCATCAGCATCACTTTTCAGAAAATCAGTGGCCTTCATAGGAAGACATCTGTGTTTCAGGTCAGCCGGAAAGACCAGGCAGGAAGCTCAAAGAGAGTGAAGCTATCAAACATCCAGTGGTGGTCAGCTAAGACAAGAAACAGTGTGGGGAATTCAAGCCATGCTTCCTGTACTTTGTGGAGCATGAATATCATAAGCTCCATGGAGCCCAACAACATGGTGCAGGAAGTCGACCAGGTGTGGGACACAAATAGTGTGGGTAGAAGCAGTGCAAGAAATATATGCTGCTGTTTGTGCATGGCAAGCCCAGCTGAGAGGACTTTGTACAGTGGAGGATGGAGGTGTACAAATACTGTGACATTCTCTCCATGGTTTTCAGACTAAGATGCTATCTGGCACCTCTATGGCCTTCAAAAGCATTGTGTCCAAAATAACTGCTGAGCTTAAAGGATGGCCAGGATCCACCTGGAAGATAAGAGGAGAGGTCCATTGGACCTAGGTGCAGGCCAGTCCCTCCACCCTCACCTGGGCAAAACTTCAGAGACTAAGTTGTTTTTCCTTCTCCCTTCTACTCTTGTCCCTCTTTTCTTCCGTGTTTATGGGTGAGAGGAGATGGTTCAGGGTTTCCTGCTAGGCAACTGAGAGGACACAGTGGAATGACCCCATAGGGGAAGGACTCATTACTCCTCGGCCTTAGGGAAGAGCTGGAAGGGAGTTAGCTTCACCAAGGACTTTCAACAGCTGACTCTGGTTCTGCATTCACAGCAGCTCCATGTGCAGGAGCAGGTTTCTGCTGTGTTCAGCCTCCAAGCTTCAAGAGTCCAAAAGAGCGTTTGGTTGCTGAAGAGTAGGAGTCACAAGCATTTCTGGTAGTCTATCATAGGGTACAGTAATCTTCCTACAGCTCAAAAAAGAGGTTTCAGGAGAATTCAAGGGCATGGGTGGATCATCTATTCTTCTTGAGAGCCATTTTTCCCATTTCAGCTGCTGATGCCAGTTTCCACTCTGCTATCTGAGGACAGTTTTGATCTTGTAGCCGACACTGATGGATTTGTGTGAGCTGCCTAGAACTCTAAATAGCTTTGTTTCTTCCAAATCTTATAGTAAAATTGATGCTCCAGAAAGATGTACTACAGATATTATGCTCTTTTGAATCCTCTGTGCACAGAATTGGGGATGTGCCTGTGTGGCTGAGTTTCCTGTCTGTATAATGTAGGAATTGGGCCTTCCACTGTGATGTTTTCTCCTTTTGATAACAGTGGCATGGAGCATTGGCTCTAAGAGGCCTGCAAAGGTATGGGTTATTCAGCTAGTCTGAGGGTCCAAGGAGCACTCTGAGGTAAGCCGGATGTCCTGGGGGTCCAGAGGGAGGATTTATGGTAAGAGACGGCAGCGTGGCTAGACTGAGGGGATAGAGGGAAAGGCGGCTTTGAAAGGGCAAGTTCTAGGTTCTCAGGTAGTGGGTATTTTCATTTTAGGCCATGAATTGATGGTTTCAGATGCCCATCAGGGAGCTTCTGCATGGGTTCATAAGAAGCCCAAGCAACCAAGACAGATTTTATTCAGTAATAACTATTGCAGTATGGAAGTGTGGAAATTAATAGTAGAAATCTTAACACAATTGGTGTTAAGGCCTGTAGGGGGAGCTCTCACACCCTATCACACATCCTCAATTAAACCAAACAGGAAGAGATGTTTGCATATTGGACAGCAAGTAAAACTACTTTACTATTGGAGGAACATTTCTCTCCCCACCTGGCAACAGCCCAGCCAATGAGAAATGCCACAGCTCAGCCAATGAGAAGCCATTGCTGCCTTGAACTGTTACTCTCCCCTAATGGACTTTCCTTTACAATAGCCCCTCCCTACTGCCCCCATTTTCTCTATAAAAGGAGCTCGCCTTTTGTGTTTTCTGGATTTGCCTACGGTTTGCCATAGCATGCAGATTCCAAATTGCAATTCTTTTGGCTATTCCCAAATAAATTCATTTTGAGATGAAATAACAGGCAAATTTCCTTTTTAAGTTGACAGAAGAGAGTCTAGTGTAAGTTCAGCCCAAATTCAACTAGTGCAGAGGTAACTACATGTTTTAAAGGGAGGATGAGGGAGTGGGGAGAGAAAGCAGGGAAGTGGAAATTTACAAAAAGCAGGAAGGAGGATTGGTCCATACGACTAGGCTATCTGGGTTTGCTAACTGCTTGTGGACACTGGCTCCCACTCTCCTAGAGAGACTGGGAGACAGGGACCCTATCGTCAAGTGTTGGCTGACACAGATGGTAAATTCCTTTGTGAGCTCTGAGTTTTCCCAGGTAGGAACTTCAAAGGAGAATGGGTCATCCCAGGGACACAGCCTTGAGTTGTTAGAAATGATGCCAGAGTTTGTTCAAGTCTCTTAGGCAGGGTGGTAAAAGAAATCATTTGTGCTGGGAAACTGCAGTCTTTATAGGCCAAGGTTGATGGTAGTGAAGAAGAGGGCTCAAAGGCACCTGATTTTTGTCAAGGAATCTTTGTCAAAACTTCATATGAATAGGTGAAAAAGTTAACATCAATGCAACATGGTAGTCAGATTAGAAAAATGGGTGCTAATGTGCACCTCCCTCCAAAAATCCCAACCACCACATGCTTTTCATAATAAAAATGAATAAAACAAAACCAGCAGCCCTGGCAAGGACAGCAGGCCCCAGGGGCTATTACTGGAGCCCAGGATGGTGTCGGTGTCCAGCCACCGCAGACCTCGGCTGCTGGAGGCTCAGGAGACCTCGCCTTCTGCGGCAGTCTTCTGAGCTTTCCCGCCTCAGGACAGTGGTGGGGAGCAGCGCTGGAGGTCCTGAGTCAGCAGCGAGGCCCACCGACTGTGCCTGGGGAGGAGGCATGTCTCCTGAGGAGCCTTAAGGAGAGGACACAGACTGGGTTGCAGAAGATGGACGGAGTCCAGGGGGCCGGAGGGAGCAGGGGGTCTCAGAGCACTGGGTGAGTGGCACATGTGAGGGCTGGTTCCCTGTGTGTCCTGAAGGGAGTAAGAAATATGAAGCCAAGAACTGGCAGAGGACCGTCATGAGGGATACGTGGTGGGCTGGGTCAAGGGGTTGTTATCTAGAAACAAAGTGGTCAGCCCAGAGGACACTGTGGAAGGAGATATCAGAAATTTACCTCCTGGTACGAAAGGAGAGAGAGAGCCAGCGAGGGGCTGGGACAACCAGGGAGGGCCTGGCTACACACATGCACATAGCCACTCACCCACACATAGAGGGGTGTGTGTGTGTGTGTGTGTGTGTGTGTGTGTGTGTGTGTGTGTGACCTTCTTTAAGAAAAAGAGGCAGTTCCAAGGCTTGTTTGTGTGTATGGTAGGAATGAACAATAGAGTGAAAATAGATTGATGTTTCCAGGAGCCGGGGTGTTCCTGTGGAAGATGGAGAAGGAAACTGGAATGGGGGGAAAAGGGAGAAACCTGATTGGATTGGATTAGAGGTATCAGTTAATTTGTATATTTTTTGTATATATTTTCTAGCTCTACAAACATCTAGAAGCAATGTCACTTCTTAAGCAGTGAGTTCATCTAGGGCTCAGATCCTAGTCTTAAATGTCAGTCCCCACTAAAATGAACTTGGAGAAAGCTGATCCCGGGGCTGGGGCAGAGAAAGCACGGTGTGCATCTGGAGCATCTTGTGCCAGAAAGTACAGATGTGCTCATAACTGATGGGGTCTAGCAAGAGGACAGAGAGGCTGGGCTGAAGAGGCTCCAACTCATCAATTGTGGGGCAATCTGAACATTAAAGTAGAGAATGACAAGAATTGCTCAACAAGCAAATGAGAAAATTCACCAAGCGTGCTGAGAGTCAAGTTTCTCTGTCAGAGAAAGGAAATTACAAAAAATACAGACAGGGGAAAGGAGAGAATGAAAGAAGAACTCTGTGACCTTGTGGTTTTTACTTTGTATAGATAGATGGAACACACGCATGATAGATAGCTAGATGATTGATGAATAGGTAGATAGATGGTGCATGATAGATAAATAGATAGATAGGGAGTTGGATATGTGTGCATACAGATGATTCCTAGCTCTAGCTGCTTTGAGAGCTTAAGAAACAATACTCCTGTACCAATGAGCACTCCTAGCACCCAGAACTTGGTTTTTAGTATTATTTTCCACTGAAAGGAACCAAGGCTCCTTACAGAAATGAAGGACTCCAGGGCTGGGTCAGAGAAAAGATGGGTGTGATATTCTCATTTATAATAAGAAATATATATTTAATCTTCAACCTAAGTTCTGGAACAGAGCTCCCAAAACCCTTGGAATTTCCTATGTGATAAGGGTGTCTTTTCATATTCATAACAAGCCCCTTTCAACCACACCCGAGTTTAAATTATGCCATAACTTCTGAAAAGTCCCTAAGGATGGGGCTGGTTGCCAGGGGAAGCAACTATGTGATTAGAGGGTTGTAATTTAGCCCCACTCCCCTCCCCTGGAGGGGTGAGGGGCTGGAGATGGAGTTCAATCTCTGATAGCCAATGATTTAATCAATCATGCCTATGTAATAAGGCCTCCGTAAAACCCAAAAGGAGTGGGTTAGAGGAGCTTCCAGGTTGGTGACCACTTGGAGATGCAGGGAGAGTGGCATTTGGAGAGAGTAGGGAAGCTCTGCACCCCATCCCACATGCCTAGCCCTATGCATCTCTTCCATCTGGCTGTTCCTGAGTTATATCCTTTTATAATAAACCAGTACTCTAGTAAGTAATCTGTTTTTATGAGTTCTGTGAGCTGCTCTAGCAAATTAATTGAACCCAAGGAGTGGATTGTGGAAACCTCTGATTTATCGTGCATTGGTCAAAAGCACAGGTAACAACCTGGACTTGCAGTTGGTGTGTGAAGTGGGGGCAATCTTGTAGGACTGAGCCCTTCACCTGTCAGATCTGACACTATCTCTAGGTAGATGGTGTCAGAATTGAGTTAATAGCTTGGTGGTGTTGAAAAGAACATACCGGAATGAGTCTCCAACATCCTCTACCAGAAAGTAAGGAAATGTTCAAGGAATGATGGGGAGATGCCAATTGTACAGAAAAGTCAGCTTTAAAGGACTCCCACTGGCCAAATTTGAACATCAAATAATTAATGGTGGTTACAGATTAAGGAAAATAGGAATCCAAGAGTATCTATATCTACACTGATATACATAAATAAATGAATGAATAAATGAAGGAGAAGAGAAAGCTCTACCCTACAATAGAAGTCTGAAATATTTCCCCACAAAATACTAATTACTTACTTATTAATTTAGAAGTACAAAACACTTATCAATCAACTTTATAGTGGAGGAGTCTGGCAGACACCATATTAACCAAGTGACGAAAGTTAACATTACCAGATATGACATAAATTTACACTATGTGCCTCCTGATACAATGCGGTGAAAAAAACACAGCAGCATCACTTTTGAGGTGTTCCTGCCCCCAACATTCATAAATCATGAGGAAACATCAGACAAACTGACTGATACTCTTCAAAAATGTCAAGGTCATAGAAAATAAAGGCAAGGTTAAGGAATTATTTCAGATTGAAGGAGACGAAAGAGTAAACACAACAGGTGATGGTAAACACAACAGGTGACCCTGGGTGGGACCCTAGACCTATAGAAGACATTATTTGGAGAAAAAGAGACATTTTAAAAAATGGCTGTGGATCAGATAGTAATATTGGACAAATGTTAACTTCCTGATTTTGATGTATGAGAATGCCCTTGTTTTAAGAAATACACTCTTCAGGAGTAATGGGCTGGCCCGGTGGTGCAATGGTTAAGTGCGCACGCTCCGCTTCGGTGGCCCGAGGTTTGCAGGTTAGGATCCTGGGCGCGCACTGGCGCACTGCTTGTCAAGCCATGCTGTGTTGGCGTCCCATATAAAGTGGAGGAGGATGGGCACAGATGTTAGCCCGGGGCAATCTTCCTCAGCAAAAACAGGAGGATTGGCAACAGATGTTATCTCAGGACTGATCTTCCTCACACACACACAAAAAAAGTATTAAGGAGTAATGGGACCTGATGTTTGTAACTTATTCTCAAATGGTTCATTCCAAAATATAGTAATATATAAAGAGAATGATAAAGGAATGCAGTGGTGTCTGGAAAATGTTTAATAACTGGCTGTCTGGGGAAAAAAGTCTGTAGCATTTGCTGATTTCCATGGTGTAAGTAGTCCCACCGTGGCTGACCTCTGGCTGCCAATGTGACATTGCTAGTGGAGTTGGAAGGAGATGCACATGGTTGGCTCTCGGAAGACACCAGCTCCCGCACAGGACTCGTTTTATACAATTCCAAACAGGGCATTGGGCCATCTATTGTGATTTGTTTCTCTAACAAATCAAATAAATGCATTTTTGAACTTAGGAAAGTATGCTTGGCCACCTGTTATGATAAAATTATAGCCTTATTAACATATTGTGTATGATATTCAGAAAAATGAAGTTTCATTTTCTGTAATGATTTGCATTAGTTTGCAAATATTTTGGGATCCTACTCACAAATGTTTTTGTGATAACATTAAAGATATGTTCCTTGACTGTATGCGACCATTATCTATTCCTTTGAGATCATTTTTGTGCATTAAATAAGAAAAGCAGGGGCTGGCCCCGGGGCTTAGCAGTTAAGTGCGCGTGCTCCGCTACTGGCGGCCCCGGTTCGGATCCCGGGCGCACACCGACTCACCGCTTGTCCGGCCATGCTGAGGTGGCGTCCCACATACAACAACTAGCAGGATGTACAACTACGACATACAACTATCTACTGGAGCTTTGCGGTGGGGGGAAGGAGGAGGATTGGCAATAGATGTTAGCTCAGAACCGGTCTTCCTCAGCAAAAAGAGGAGGATTGGCATGGATGTTAGCTCAGGGCTGATCTTCCTCACAAAAAAAAAAAGAAGAAGAAAGAAAGGAAAAGAAAAAGAGAAAAGAAAACATATAGCTGATACAAAAGGCAACATTAAATCATTTTTAAATGACCAGTAGCTCCATCAGCACATTTTAAATGATGGGAAGCCTGGCCTTAAATTGGAAGGGATCTTAGACATTCAGCTACATGTTTTGTGAGCCACAAAGACTGTGCTGGAGGCCGTTCAGGAGGCCAGAACATTCAGAGTAGACACCCATCTCCTTCCAGCCCATGTCCCATGACCCTTTTGCAAGTTTCTAAAAACAGGGCATGATATATTTAGTCCTCCCTACTGTTCACATTTTCCATGCCGTTATCCCTCAAGACTGGGAACCGGTGAACCCAGCACTTATGGGTGGATCCCAGTCCAGTGAACAAACACACCTGTGAGGAGTCTGCTTGTGAGGCTTCTCCTGCTTGAGGCAGCCTGGGGACACTAACTCACAAAGGCTGAGAGAGGACCTCAACCTCCACTGCAGGTGCAAGTCAAGTCATCATTGGCCACACAGGAATCTTACATGAGAAGACAAACATTCCCATGAATTAGGCACTCCCACACATTTTTGCCAGGCTTCTAAATTGGTGCAGCCATATTGAGGTCAATTTTGGTACTGTCAACCAATTTATAAATGTGAACATTCCTGACCCAACAGTTCCACATCCCGGAATCTGTTCTACAGAAATATTCACACCAGTACCTAAAGTTACTGAGGCTGCTCACTGCAGCAGTGTAAGGTTGGAAACCACCTACATGCTACTAGGAAACCAGATAAATAAAGTATGGGGTACTGTGGCACTGTAAATTTTTGTGGTGTACATAAATTTTTACAGGGATCATGTATTGCTTTTGTAATTAAAAAAGTAAGTCAGTGCTTCTTTTCTTTCTGCCTCATGTCGATGGGAAACAATCACAAAAAAATCTTTTTAAAATGTACAGTTGAAACCTTCTGATTTAACAGTCTTCCTACGAAGTAGTGACATGACATGTTTTTATGTCTTTTAGCGTTTTCACATCACTACCTTTGCTTGCCTCTGTGGCATCCTTCTTTCTTGTCCCTCAGTAGCATCTTGGGCAGGGCCCACAGTGTTCATATAAATTTAATTGTTAAATGATCTGTCCAGTTTGCAAACACTGAACTCACATCCAGTTCTGACCCCTGACAGGTTGGGGGCCTGCAATGGGGAGGGATTGTTCTGCCTCCAGAAACCTCTCCTTCCTCCCTCTGACAGGCTCTTGCTGTTCCCTCAGCACCAGAGGCAAGAGAGAGAGATGAGGGAAACATCGTGCAGCCACAGCCTCCTCTGGGTCCTCCCCATTCCTCAGTTCCTGCAGGTTTGGCTGAACCCCTAACCTCTGCTCTGCCTTTTCATTCCAGGACACCCCAATGCTCCTGTGATGCTGGACCTGTCACCGAGCAGAGAGCGTGCTTAGAAAGGATGCAGCAGGGCCGGCTCAGTGGCTTAGCGGTTAAGTGCGCGCGCTCTGATGCTGGCGGCCCGGGTTCGGATCCCGGGCACGCCCCAAGGCACCACTTCTCCGTCCAACCCGAGGCCGAGTCCCACGTACAACAACTAGAAGGATGTGAACCTATGACATACAACTATCTACTGGGGCTTTGGGGGGAAAAAATGAATAAATAAAATCTTTAAAAAAAAAAAAAAGAAAGGATGCAGCAAAATGGCTCAATATGGCCAGCTTTCCAGATGTTCTTTGACCCACAGGAAACTCACACCTTGTTGTGTGTGCCTTGTTGGGGGGCTGGGCAGATTCTCTCCAAGGGCTAAACCCCCAGTTTTCCTTTGGGCAGATCAACAGTCTTATCAAATAAGATGCCAAGCTCTTCTTGCAGGTATCCCCCAAAGTTACCTAATGTTCTTTTAGGGTTGGCTTAAGGGAGTGGCAGTACCCCCCTTCTCTCCGTGGAGGGCAGGAACTTGCCTCTCATGAGCATTACATTCCCAAGGCTGGGAGACCCTCACATCCACCCCATCTACAGTTTTCTTCCCACCCCGCCCCCATTCATCAAAGGAAATCCGCTCCTCTTTTAGCCACTTATTTCACACATTTATTTCTTTTATTTATAGCTTATGGTCAATGCAAATTAATTCTATAAAATGAGAAAGCATGAAGAATCAAAACATAATTATGCAAATTAAAAATAGATATTCAACACAAAAAATACAAGTATAAAAGGTTCTTTCATGCACACACAGCAGCGCGAGATTCACCAGCTGTTTCAAAGGACAGCAATGCTTGCTTTTTGTCTTGAAGACCATGGCCTACCAGTTTCTAACGTCAAAAAACTGACTGATACATAGTGTTCCAAATGTAGCCATTTTGATTCTTAAAGGTTAAAGTATTTTCAAAAATTATGTAAAAGAATTATTGCAAACTTAATGATGCTGGTGTTCTCCCAGCATTCCTCCACCATGGGCATCTCTGGTTTGGCATCTGTGGCCCTGGGCCCAGCCTTCGCCCTACTCCCAACACTCCACTTGCTTCCTTCCTGGGCTCTTCCACTAGCAGCTCTGGACTGACTTCAGGCCATGTCGTGTCTGGTGGTGATGCCTACTTCCAAAGTCCTGGCCTGGAACTCAGTCCTGGAACCCCCCCCCACGCTGATAAGACTTGGGGGACTCTTCTTCCAGCCACCGGACCCCTGTGTACTGGCTGCCACAGTCCACATGAGGCCAAGGAACTCTTACAGTCTTCCTCTTTCCCAGCAACAATTTGGAGAAGACTTTGCAGACCAAGGTCCAAAACCATGTCATTTCTGGGGCTCTGTGTATCTCTCACTGCTGCTGCCTCCCTGGGATGCTCTCCAAACCTCCCTTGGAGGGTGGATTTATAGAAGAACAGTCAGCGAGAGCCCTAGGACTGGGAAACAGAGAAGCAGCAGGTGACCTGGGCAGGATGGGGGCGCTGGGCGGAGTCTTTGCTCAGCCTGGAGCTGGTTTTGGCAAGATAAGCCCCACGCAAGCTGGGGCCCAGCTGTCATCTGCCTTCTAGTAACCTGGAAGCTTACAACCTCATTGTGGGGCCAGGTACTGACCACGATTTCAACTGTCACCTTCTTGCTGGACAAGTTGCTTTCAGTAGGTCAAAGAAGCAAGAGAAGAGACCAATAGCATGAAAAAAATCAAGTCAATGCAAGGAAATGGGTCATTTAAGTGGAATTAGGTCCCTTTGTTGGCAGCATGAGAGAGAACCTCAGGCACAGTAGAAAGGTAACCTAGACTTCAGGTTTCTGCTCTGCAACATTAAAAGCTTAGACGCATCACTCCCATCCTTACAACAGAAAACAACCGAATAAACTAAAAAACAATATCTCCTCTTAGATCTGTCAGAGAATTGAGGTCACAGGGCAGACAACTACCCTGAACACTGGAGAGAGGTGGATACAGAGAATCACAGGTTACCAGGAGCAGAGCCCAAGTGGAGAAGTCCGCTGGTGGACCCAGTACCAGCAGGAACACAAACTGTAGTTTTTCAACTGCTGGAGGCAGATTGTGGACTAGCTGGAGAGTTCCAAACTCCAGGGGACCCCTACACTTTCTTGAGTTTTACCTTCAGGAGCCTCACTGAGTTCTCACTGTGAAGACTGGAGGAAAATCCCCTCCTGCTATGAGCAGGGACAGAGGAAACGCCACCATTTTGAAATATGTTGGAGCACCCTGTTCTTCCTCCAGTTCTCTGTAACAAAGACCAGCACTCAAGGGAAACTATTTCCTCTGACCTGAGGAAGAACGATTAGCCAACTCCAGCTGCCTCTAGCCTTCCTGTCATAGGTAAGGCAGGAAAAAAGCTGAGAATCATTTGTGAAGGTCATATCTCAGGGGCACTGGCCCATAAGAAGACTGAGACCTAATCATAGAACCATAGGCCACTCCCCCTCCCAACACCTCACCACACAGCAACAGGACCCCTGCACAATAACAGCAGATTGCAGTTGAAAAGACTGCAAGGCTCAAACGCTATTTATGAAGGACTTTCTGGGGTAGATAAAAACAAGGACACGAGAGGAACCTGAGCTCTCAGAGAGCTACAGCCACAGCAAACACAGTGTAACTCCTAGCCAGGTCAACATAAATCATCACACTTAATCACAGCCAGTTTACCTTGGTTCCTAATACCTAATGCGTTATGTCCAGTTTTCAACCAAAATTACAAGGCACGCTAAAAGGCAAGGAAAAACAGTGTGAAGGGAAAAAGAAAGCAGCAGAACCAAATTCAAATATGGCAATGATTTTGGAATGATTAGACAGGGAATTTAAAATAACTATGATTAATAGGCTAAGGGTTCTAAAGGAAAAAGTGGAGAACATTGCAATACCAATGGATAATGTAAGAGAGAGATTGAAACTCTAAGAAAGAATCAAAAAGAAATACTAGGAAACAAAAAGAAATACTAGAAATCAAAAACACTTTAACAGAAATGCAGAATGCCTTTGCTAGGCTGACCAGTAGACTGGATATGGCTGAGGAAAAAATCTCTGAGCTTCAGGATATGTCAATAGAAACTTCCCAAACTGAAATACAAAGAGAAAAAAGTGAAAACAAAACAAAACAGAATAGAACATTCAAGAACTGTAGGACAATTACAAAAGATACAATATATACATAATAAGAATACCAAAAGGAAGAGAAAGAGAGAAAGGAACAGAAAAAATATTTAAAGTAATAATGACTAAGAATTTCCCCACATTAATAACAGAGAGCAAACCATAAATCCAGGAAGCTTAGAGAACACTAAGCAAGATAAAAAACTAAAAATCTACACCTAGGCATACCATATTCAAATTGCAGAAAACAAAGACAAAAAGAAAAATCTTGAAAGAAGGCAGAGGATAAAAACACCTTACCTATAGAAGAACAATGATAAGAATTTCATCAGAATTCCGTGCAAGCAAGAATTGAATGAAGTGAAATATTTAAAGTGTTGAAAGAAAAAAAATCGTCAACCTAAAATTCTGTATCCAGTGCAATTATCTAGTACAAGATAAGAAAAAAGAAATAAAAGGCATACAGAGGGCCGGCCCCATGGCTTAGCGGTTAAGTTCGCGCGCTCCGCTGCTGGCGGCCCGGGTTCGGATCCCGGGTGTGTAATGACTCACTGCTTCTCCGGCCATGCTGAGGCCGTGTCCCACATACAGCAACTAGAAGGACATGCAGCTATGACATACAACTATCTACTGTGGCTTTGGGGGAAAAATAAATAAAATTATTTTAAAAAAGGCATACAGATTGAGAAGGAAGACATAAAAATGTTCGTGTTCACAGATGACATGTTTATCTGTGTAGAAAATCCCAAAGAATTGACAAAAACTCCTGGAACTAAGAAGTGATTATAGTAAGGTTACAGGATACAAGGTGAACATACACAAGCCTATTGCTTTCCTATATACCAGCAATGAACAATTGGGATTTGAAACTAAAAACAACACAGTACCATTTACATTAGCGCCACACAAAATGAAGTACTTAGGAATAAATCTAACAAAATAGGTACAAGATCTATATGAAGAAATCTGAAGAAAGAAATCAAAGAAATTCTCAATAAATGGAGAGATATTCCATGTCCATGGATAGGAAGACTCAATATTGTTAAAATGTCAGTTCTTCCTACTTTGATCTATAGATTCAATGCAATCCCAATCAAAATCCCACCAAGTTATTTTTGCGAATATCAACAAAACTAATTCTAAGTTTACCTGGAAAAGAGGCAAAAGAATCAGAATAGCCAACACAGTATTGAAGAAGAACAAAGTTGGAGGACTGACACTTCCTGACTTCAAGACTTACTATAAAGCTACAGTAATCAAGACAGCATGGTATTGGCAAAGAAATAGACAAATAGATCAATGGTAAAAAATACAGAGGCTAGGAGAGTGACGTCAGCATCATGGCGGAGTGAGTTTTCCCATGAACTCTTCCCCCGATAAGATACAACAAAAGGAACAGTCACAGACCAACAACGGAATCCAAGACAGTGAAAAGCTAGATCAGAAAGATCCACACTACAGCACATCTGAGAGTGGAACGTGCTGGGCCCCTGGAGGAAGTGGGGAGAGAGGACTCAAAAGAGTCACAGGGCTACCATCAACATCTGAGCACCCCAGAGAGCGGATAATGAGGGGCAAAAGAGAAGCCCCCCACACCAGGGACCCAGAGGGCAAAAGAGAGAGCCACCCCCTCCCCGCAAACTGGAACCTGCAGCTCAGCTGACCAGACCAGACCAAGCGATCAGCGGCAGACTAGACCAAGCAATCTGACCCGTGGATCTCAGCAGAAAAACCAAGGCAGAGTGCAGGAGGCTTAGATTACACAGCCTTTTACCACCACACAGTGGTGGCAGGTGGAAATTGCAACCAGAGATTTCCAGGATGAGGAAAAACAAAGCCAACACAGGACCCACAGTGCAAAGATATATGAAATCACCAGACCAGAAGGAAAATGACAAACACCCAGAAACCAACCCTGAAGACATAGAAATCCATAATCTAAACGACAGAGATTTCAAAATAGCTATCATAAAAACACTCAACGAAATACGAGACAACACAGACAAACAATTCAGTGAGATTAGGAGTTTCTTCACAAAAGAGATTGAAATCATAAAGAAAAACCAATCACTGCTGATGGAGATGAAGAACACAATGGAGTAGATAAAGGAGAATCTGGAATCTTTAAAGAACAGAGCTGACAATATGGAGGAAAGAATTAGCATTTTAGAGGATAGGAATACAGATATGGTCCAGATGGAAGAGGAGAGAGAACTAAGACTAAAAAGAAATGAAGAAAGTCTCCGAGAAATATCTGACTCTATTAGGAAATGTAACATAAGAATTATAGGTATTTCTGAGGGAGAAGAGAGGGAAAGAGGAACAGAGAGCCTATTCAAGGAAATAATAGCTGAGAATATCCCAAATCTGGGGAAGGAGCAGGAAATACCAGTAAGCGAAGCCAACAGGTCACCTAAATATATTAACAGACAAAGGCCCTCTCCACAACACCTAGTGGTAAGCCTAGCCAGAGTCAATGACAAAGAAACAATATTAAGGGCAGCTAGACAAAAACAAAAAATAACGTACAAAGAAACTCTTATCGGGCTCTCAGTGGATTTCTCAACAAAAACTTTACAGGCTAGGAGAGACTGGAATGATATATTCAAAATACTGAAAGACAAAAACTTTCAGCCAAGAATACTCTATCCAGAAAAAATATCCTTCAAATATGATGGAGAAATAGTAACTCTCCCAGATAAACAAAAGCTAAGGGAGTTCATGGCCACGAGACCCCCACTACAAGAAATACTCAAAAAGGCCCTCAGGCCTTAACAAAAGAAGAGAAAGGGAATACAAAGCTTGGAGCAAGGAGAAAAATAGGTAAACAAACTCAGAAAAATAGTAGATCTTTACCGGAATAGGTTAGCAACTATTTAAATACTAAAATCAAGGTCAAAGGAAGGAATTCACCAAAAATAAATTTAACCTCATCACTGTAAACACACAGCCACAACACAAGATAAAATAAGGTATAACAAGAACGACTTAGAAGGAGAAGAGGAAAGTGATTGAATTGACTTAGTATAAGGAAATAGGAGGCCATCAGATAATGGAATATCTGATACACAAGATTTTTTACACAAACCTCAAGGTAACCACTAAACAAATAATCAAAACAAAATCACAAATGATAAACAAAGAGAAAACTAGAAGAGTCATAAGACAGAACAACCAAACTGAATTGGCAGTCCAAAACAAATGGGACAAGAAACAAAGGAAACACAAAAGAACCAGAAAATAAGTGACAAAACAGCAACATTAAGCCTTCATATATCAATAATTACCCTAAATGTAAATGGATTGAACTCTCCAATCAAAAGATACAGAGTGGCAGGATGGATTAAAAAGCAAGACCCAACAATATGCTGCCTCCAGAAAACACATCTCAGAACTAAAGCCAAGCACAGGCTCAGAGTGAAAGGACGGAAGACGATATTTGAAGCTAATGGCAAACAAAAGAAAGCAGGTGTTGCCATACTCATATCAGACAAAGTAGACTTCAAGATAAAACAGGTTAAGAGAGACAAAGAAGGGAAATGTATAATAATAAAAGGGGCACTCCACCAAGAAGACATATCACTTATAAATATATATGCACCCAACATAGGAGCACCAATATACATAAAGTAACTATTAACAAACCTAAAAGGAGACATTAACAACAACACAATAATAGTAGGGGATCTTAATACCCCACTTACATCAATGGATAGATCATCCAGACAAAAAGTCAATAAAGAAATAGTAGACTTAAATGAAAAACTGGATGAGATGGACCTAGTAGACATATACAGAGCACTCCATCCAAAAACAGCTGACTACACGTTCTTCTCAAGCGTGCATGGAACATTCTCAAGGATAGACCATATGTTGGGAAACAAAGCAAGCCTCAATGAATTTAAGAAGATTGAAATCATAACAAGCATCTTTTCAGACCATAATGCTATGAAACTGGAAATGAACCATGAAAAAAAACTGGGAACGTGACAAAAATGTGGAGATTAAACAAGACGCTACTGAAAAACCAATGGATCATTGACGAAATTAAAGGAGAAATCAAAAACTATCGGGAAACAATCAAAAATGAAAATATGCCATACCAAACCATATGGGATGCAGCAAAAGCGGTCCTGAGAGGGAAACTCATAGTGATACAAGCCCACCTTAACAAACAAGAAAAATCCCAAATAGGCAACCTTAAATTACACCTAACAGAACTAGAAAAAGAAGAACAAACAAAGCCCAAAGTCAGCAGAAGAAGAGAAATAATAAAAATCAGAGCAGAAATAAATGAAATTGAGACCAAGAAAACAGTAGAAAGGATTAATGAAACAAATAGTTGGTTCTTTGAGAAGATAAACAAAATCAACAAACCCTTAGGCAGGCTTACTAAGAAAAAAAGAGAAAAGGCTCAAGTAAATAAAATTAGAAATGAAAGAGGAGAAATTACAATGGATACCACGGAAATACAGAGGATTGTAAGAGAATACTATGAGAAATTATATGCCAACAAATTGGACAATCTAGAAGAAATGGATAAATTCTTAGACTCATACAACCCCCCAAAACTGAACCAAGAAGAAATGGAGAATCTGAATAGACAAATCACAAGTAAAAAGATTGAAATAGTAATCAAAAACCTCCCAAAAAATAAAAGTCCAGGACCAGATGGCTTCTCTGGTGAATTTTGTCAAACATTCAAAGAAGATTTGATACCCATCCTTCTCAAACTATTCCAAAAAATAGAGGAAGATGGAACACTTCCTAAATCATTCTATGAGGCCAACATCACCCTGATACCAAAGCCAAACAAAGACAATACAAAGAAAGAAAATTACAGGCCAATATCACTGTTGAACATAGATGCAAAAATACTCAACAAAATATCGGCAAACCGAATACAGAAATACATTAGAAAGATCATACACCACGATCAAGTGGGATTTATACCAGGGACACAGGGATGGTTCAACATCTGCAAATCAATCAACGTGATACATCACATCAACAGAAAAAAGAATAAAAACCACACGGTCATCTCTATAGACACAGAGAAGGCATTTGACAAGATACATCATCCTTTTATGATAAAAACTCTCAACCAAATGGGTATAGAAGGAAAGTACCTCAACATAATAAAGGATATTTATGACAAACCCACAGCCAACATCATACTCAATGTGGAAAGACTGAAAGCCATTCCTCTGAGAACAGGAATGAGGCAGGGCTGCCCACTCTCACCACTCCTGTTCAACATAGTACTGGAGGTTTTGGCCAGAGCAGTTAGGCCAGAAAAAGGCATAAAAGGAATCCAAATAGGCAACGAAGAAGTGAAACTCTCACTATTTGCAGATGACTTGATTTTATATATAGAAAACCCTAAATAATCCGTTGGAAAACTACTAGAAATAATCAACAACTACAGCAAAGTCACAGGGTATGAAATCAATCTACAAAAATCAGTTACATTTCTGTATGCTAATAATGAACTAACAGAAGGAGAGCTCAAAAAGATAATACCATTTACAATTGCATCACAAAGAATAAAATACCTAGGAATAAATCTTACCAAGGAGGTGAAGGACCTATACAATGAGAACTACAAGACATTACTGAAAGAAATCTATGATGACATAAAGAAATGGAAAGATATCCCATGCACATGGATTGGAAGAATAAACATAGTTAAAATGTCTATATTACCTAAAGCAATCTACAGATTCAGTGCAATCCCAATCAGAATCCCAATGACATTCTTCACAGAAATAGAAAAAGAAATAATAAAATTTATATGGGGCAACAAAAGACCCCGAATAGCTAAAGAAATCCTAAGAAAAAAGAACAAAGCAGGAGGCATCACAATCCCTGACTTCAAAACATACTACAAAGCAATAGTAATCAAAACAGCATGGTACTGGTACAAAAACAGACACACAGATCAATGGAACAGAATTGAAAGCCCAGAAATAAAACCACACATATATGGACAGCTAATTTTCGACAAAGGTGCTAAGAAAATGCAATGGAGAAAGGAAAATCTCTTCAATAAATGGTGTTAGGAAAACTGGACAGCCACATGCAAAAGAATGAAAGTGGACCATCTGCTATCATCATTCACAAAAATTAACTCAAAATGGATGAAAGACCTGAAGGTGAGACCTGAAACAATAAAACTCATAGAAGAAAATATAGGCAACACACTATTTGACATTGGTCATAAAGGAATCTTTTCTGATGAAATGCCTACCCAGACTAGGGAAACTAAAGAAAAAATAAGCAAGTGGGACTTTATCAGATTAAAGAGCTTCTACAAGACAAACGAAACCAGAATCAAGATGAACAGACAACCCACCAGCTGGGAGAGAATATTTGCAAAACATACATCTGACAAGGGGTTGATCTCCACAATATATAAAGAACGCACACAACTGAACAACAAAAAGCCAACAACCCAATCAAAAAATGGGCAGAGGAAATGAACAGACACTTCTCCAAAGAAGATATACAGATGACCAATAGGCACATGAAAAGATGTTCAACATCACTAATCATCAGGGAAATGCAAATCAAAGCAACACTAAGATATCACCTCATGCCTGTTAGAATGGCTATAATCACCAAGACAAAAAACAACAAGTGCTGTAGAGGATGTGGAGAAACAGGAACCCTCATACACAGCTGGTGGGAATGCCAACTGGTGCAGCCTCTATGGAAAACGGTATGGAGATTCCTCAAAGAATTAAAAATAGAGATGCCCTATGACCCAGCCATCCCATTACTGGGAATCTATCCAACGAACCTGAAATCAACAATCCAAAGAGGCTTATGCAATAAAATGAAGAGTAAAAATCACACGATCATCTCACTAGATGCAGAGAAAGCATTTGACAAGATACAGCACCCATTTATGATAAAAACTCTGAATAAAATGGGTATAGAAGGAAAGTACCTCAACATAATAAAGACCATATATGAGAAACCCACAGCTAATATCATCCTCAATGGTGAAAAACTGAAAGCTATTCCTCTAAGAACAGGAACCAGACAAGGATGCCCACTGTCACCACTCTTATTTAACATAGTACTGGAAGTCCTAGCCAGAGCAATCAGGCAAGAGAAAGAAATAAAAAGGATCCAAATTGGAAAGGAAGAAGTGAAACTGTCACTATTTGCAGATGACATGATTTTATATATAGAAAACCCTAAAGAATCCACCAGAAAACTTTTAGAAGTAATAAACAAATATGGTAAATTTGCAGGATACAAAATCAATGTACAAAAATCAGTTGCATTTCTATACACTAGTAACGAAGTAGAAGAAAGAGAAATTAAGAATACCATCCCATTTACAATTGCAACAAAAAGAATAAAATACCTAAGAATAAACTTAACCAAAGAGGTGAAAGAGCTGTACACGGAAAACTATAAAACATTGCTGAAAGAAATTGAAGAAGACACAAAGAAATGGAAAGATATTCTGTGTTCTTGAATTGGAAGAATTAACATAGTTAAGATGTCCATACTTCCTAAAGCCATCTATAGATTCAATGCAATCCCTATCAAAGTTCCAACAACATTTTTCACAGAAATAGAACAAAGAATCCTAAAATTTATTTGGAACAAAAAAAGACCCCAAATAAGTAAAGGAATCCTGTGAAAAAAGAACAAAGCTGGAGGTATCACACTCACTGATTTCAAAATATACTACAAAGCTATAGCAACCAAAACAGCATGGTACTGGCACAAAAACAGACACACAGATTAACGGAATAGAATCCAAAGCCCAGAAATAAACCCACACATCTATGGACAGCTAATCTTGGACAAAGGAGCCAAGAACATACAATGGAGAAAAGAAAGTGTCTTCAACAAATGGTGTTGGAAAAACTGGACAGCCACATGCAAAAAAATGAAAGTAGACCCTTACCTTACACCATACACAAAAATTAACTCAAAATGGATTAAAGACTTGAATGTAAGACCTGAAACTATGAAACTTCTAGAAGAAAACATAGGCAGTACGCTTTTCGACATTGGTCTTAGCAACATATTTTCAAGCACCATGTCTGACCGGGCAAGAGAAACAATAGAAAAAGTAAACAAATGGGACTACATCAAACTAAAAAGCTTCTGCACAGAAAAGGAAGCCATCAACAAAACGAAAAGACAACCTAACAATTGGGAGAAGATATTTGCAAACCATTTATCTGATAAGGGCTTAATCTCCAAAATATACAAAGAACTGATGCATCTCAACAACAAAAAAACTAACAACCCGATTAAAAAATGGGCAAAAGACCTGAACAGACATTTCTCCAAAGAAGATATACAGATGGCCAACAGGCACATGAAAAGATGTTCAAAATCATTAACTATCAGGGAAATGCAAATCAAAACTACAATGAGATATCACCTCATGCCCGTCAGAATGGCTATAATTAACAAGACAGGAATCAACATGTGTTGGAGAGGATGTGGAGAGAAGGGAACTGTCATACTGGTGGGAGTGCAAACTGGTGCAGCCACTATGGAAACCAGTATGGAGATTCCTCAAAAAATCAAGGATAGAACTACCATATGATCCAGCTATTCCACTGCTGGGTATTTATCCAAAGAACTTGAAAACACCAATACGTAAAGATACATGCACCCTTGTGTTCATTGCAGCATTATTCACAATAGCAAGACTTGGAAGCAACTTAAGTGCCCATCTACCGATGAATGGATAAAGAAGATGTGGTATATATACACAATGGAATACTAAAGTCATAAAAAAAGTCATAAAAAAAGACAAAATCGTGCCTTTTGTGGCAACATGGATGGACCTTGAGGGTATTATGCTAGGCAAAATAAGTCAGACAGAGAAAGACAAATACCATATAATTTCACGCATACGTGGAAGATAGTCAATCACATAGATAAGGAGAACATATTCATGGTTACCAGAGGAGAAGGGGGTGGGGTGAGGGTGAAAGAGGTAAAGGGGCACATATGTATGGTGACGAATTAAGAACTAGACTCTCGGTGGTAAGCACAATGCAGTCTACCCAGAAACTGAAATATAATGATGATGTACACTTGAAATTTACACAATGTTATAACCAATATGACCTCAATAAAATAATACTAAAAAAGAAAAACTATGAAGGACGAGTAGACTTATCAGATATTAAAATATACATAAAGTGTCTTTAAGTAAAAAAAAACCAAATAGGTAGGGAAGGAGATTCTATAGTGGTCCTAGCTAAAAGTAAAGCTGTTTCTTGGTTGTATGCAATCAAGTTTTACCCGATCAGAGGACTAGAGGACTTTGGAGGAGGATATGCCACGTGAATGGAACAGCATGAGCAAACCAAAAAGGTCAAACAAAAGCTGTATTTGGCAGCTGCAGGTGTCAGATCATTTGGAATATAGGGCTTGTTTAGAGGGAGTTGGGGATGAAAAGCTGAAAAGGGAGAGCGGGACCACATGGGAACTTCAATCCGTTAGAGGTGGACGTGGGCTCAAAGTCTGACCTGTGAAGGGACCCACAGAGTGGCTCTCAGTACACACTGCAGTACACTGCAGTACGCAAGGAGAGGCACAGTCAGGGCCATTACATGCATGCTGGCAACGGTGATGCTCTGAACATAGCGGTGACACCAAGGATGAAAACAGAGGGCTGGTTGTAAGAAGCAAGAGTCTGTGTTAAGACAAACCAACAGGACCAGGAGAGTGTTTGATTTGGGGTACATGGGGTACCCAGCATGGATCTTATTGAGCTTGAATGGGGCAATAGGTATCATTTTAAAGAAATAAGATGGGAATAGGAAATATTGTTTTTCTGGGACATGCAGGTAAGAATTAAAGCTTAAATCGTTTTCTGTTTGAGGTGTCAGCAAGAAATGTGATTGCATATATTCAGGCAGGCAATTGGAAGTTGGAGTTGGGGCTGAGGCTTGGGAGGGGTGTCTGGGATCCAATGGGGATTTTGGTCTCATTTGGAGAGACAGGTGGACAGAAAGATTCTCTGACTCCTCCACCTCAGCCTCATGGTCATCACCCTGAGATCTTTCCCTGAGTTTCACAGGGCCAGAAATGTAATTGTGATTTTCATCTATGATTACGAATTCCACTTCTACTAACCAACACAAAAAACAGAAACTTAACCATAAATGATCATGTATTCATCTGTGATGTTAAAAGATACACTGAGGCACATTAAAAATTTTAAGAGTTTATTTGAGCAAAAAGCAATTCCAATTGTGCAGCATCAAACTGGAAGTGCTTAGGAGTGCTCCACTGACAGGAACCAAGGGAAAGACTTTTATAGAGAAAAGGCAGAAGAAAAGCAAGGAAGTTATCTGATTGGCTATACTTAAGCATTTGACTTATTGGAAATCCTAGTTGGCTATTTTTGGTTGATTGTCCTTAGGTTTTGATATCTTTGTCTTGAGACATTTACAGGCTTAGGTTTGGGTTTGCTTGGTAGGATGGTAAGGCATTAAAGCCACTCAGCCTATTGGCCTCCTTGTTTAATTAATTTAACAGTGATGAGAGTTATATCCAAAAGGAAACCAGTACTGCCCTTCAGTAAAAGGATCTCTAATGTTTAAGAGTACAGATTATGGATCAGAAGCCTGCTGAGAGAGCTAAGAATTACAGAAAGGGAACTGTAATTTCCTATCTGAGAATTTCTCCAAGATAAGGTAGCTTGCCCTTCTAAAGATATTTTTCCCTCAAACAGCCAGGTATAAAGTATCTGGAACTTACATTCCAAAGGCCCCTTCTCAAGTTTTGGGAAGGGGCCCATACTTACTCACCATGTAACCTTGGACAATCCAGCCAGCTCCTCAGAGCCTCAACTTCCTCATTTGTAAAAGAGGGGCTAATTTAATAATCACTGTACCTTCATTGCAGGATCACTATGAGGTCAAATGAGGAATAGGTATGAGCACTGTGCGATGCAAAAGTCAAACATTATTTTTACTGATTGTGTATTGCCTGTCACTAGACCAGGCAGATGAGAAACAGACTGACAAACTCAAAATCTTTGATTCTTTGTTTTCTAGGCAACTTGCATGGCACCACCTTTCTTACATGACAAGATCACTTGTTAAAATTATCCGAGTCCCATTTATTTATATCAGCAATCAGGGTATGAGACTAGAACATGAAAGGCTGTGCAGACAGCCTCTAAGATGGTCCCATTGGTCCCCATTTCCTGGTATTCATGCCCTCGTGGGCTCCCTTCCCAGTGAGCATGGGCTGGATTTAGTGACTCACTTCTAAAGACTAGAACTCAGCAGAGCTCACAGAGTGTCACTTCCAATTCCAGGTTATAAGACCACAGCTTCTGTGTGGGGTGCTTTTGCTCTCCCTCTCTCTTCCATCACTCACCCTGGGAGAAGTCAACTGCCATGCTGTGAGGGGCCTTTGAAGAGGGCCTGAGTCTGCCAACAGCCGCACGAGTGATCTTGGAGTGGAGCCTCCTCCAGTCCAGCCCTGAGAGGACTATCATCTGGCCAACAGCTGACGGTAACCTCCTGAGAGACATAACACCAGAGGCAAACAACTAAGCTGCACCCACATTCCTGATGCACAGAAACTGTGAGATAACAAATGTTCCCTGTTTTATTCCAAGCTGCTAAATTTTGGAGCTATTTGTTCCACAGCAGTAGATAGCTCATACAAACTTAAGGAAAAAATATTCACTGCTGTGCTACCTTCAGAACCATGAAAATGCCTGATAGTTCAGCCCTGGATGGATCATGAGACAAGTGAAATTAGAAGGAGGCTGATGAGAGAGAAGAGAGAGAATCCTATAAAAACCGTAAAGGCCTTAGACAGTGAAAACAAGGTTCACTGGGTGAGTGTGAGGACAACAATAAAAGAGTTGTGCCTAAATAATGGCAGTGTTTTCCACTCAGTTGTTTATAATTATTTATTCTGTTATTTGCCTTGGGTTCAGATACTGCAACTATCATATCATCAAGGGAGTTTTATCTTTTTAAATATGCATGACTTTTATTCCTCGATTTAGCTTTGTCCGTCTAAAATCAGGCCATGCCTCCTGTTTCATTCCATAGTAACATATTTAGAAAAAATTCTTGACCAAAGATCAAGGAAAATCCCTTTTCAGTGACACGCTCCAAATAAATTGATTGAAACTTTTATAAGGCAGTGAGCAAAATGTTCAGAAAGCCAGGTGCAAGTTTTCAGTCAGAAGGTTTTTATAAAGAAGGCTCTTTGATTTCTACTAAAAGTAACTTTGTAAGTAGGTATTAACTGTACTTGATTCCAGCCCACTTATACTGAAGCCTTGATCCTGGAGTTATTTAAAAGTCTCAGCACAATTAAAGACCTCACTGTTCTTAAGAGGTTTGGGAACCAAGTCACTGTTGCTCCCCATTGGATTGTGACTTTTTGTCAACCCAATATTGACAACAATGGCATCCAACTGCAGCTCTTCCTTCTCATATGGGGCACTAGAGAGCACTTCCATAATTGATATTACAAACATAACAGAGTGGCCAGCATGATAAACTCTCAGCACATACAGAAAGATATACAGACTAAAGAGAAAATTATGCTTGATTCCCTTCCCTTTCTGTAACACATAAATTATCTCATGGGAGTGAAATGGCCTAAGCCCTCTTAGAGATAGTTTACCAAGTCCATGTGGTCTCAGACAGTAGACTCTGTATCATACAGTAAAGCCAAGACTTTGCCTGCTAAAGGGGATTCTCCAAAGGTCCCATGACACATAAAATAACTCAGTTTCTACTCATCTAGATAAGGATACACACCAGTCCAGATATGTGGTCCAATTCCATGAGCTGGGAGAACTCCTATTGCTGTGTCATAGGGATATGAAGGAGTGTCCTCTTCTATGTCCCAAAGCTTTTGTTGCTGAGGCCTCATGAGTTACAAACAAAACAGCTAGCTGAAGATGTGGAATGCAGAGGTTAAAGAAATGTCAGTCCAACCAATATTTTTTGTCCATGTTCACAGGTTACCGGAAACATCAACTGAGCCACGGAGACGTGGTTGAACCAATCATCCACAGATGACTTTGTCCCATTGGGCATCTTTTCCCACAGTCCAACTGACCTTGTACTTTTCTCAGCAATCATGATAGTCTTCACAGTGGCCCTCTGTGGGAATGTCCTCCTCATCTTCCTTATCTACACAGATGCTTGACTTCATACACCCATGTACTTCTTCCTCAGTTCTTCCTCATGGACCTCATGTTGGTCTGTACCAATGCGCCAAAGATGGCAGTCAACTTCCTGTCTGGCAGGAAGTCCATCTCCTTTGTGGGTTGTGGTATACAAATTGGCTTCTTTGTCTGTCTCGTGGGATCGGAGGGGCTCTTGCTGGGACTCGTGGCTTATGATCGCTGTGTGGCCATTAGCCACCCACTTCACTATCCCATCCTCATGAGTCAGAGAATCTGTTTGGGATTGCTGGGAGCTCCTGGGCCTTTGGGATAATAGACAGTTTGATCCAGACGGTAGTAGTAATGACCTTTCCCTACTGTGGTTTGAGGGAGGTGGACCACTTCTTTTGTGAGATGCTATCTTTGTTGAAGCTGGCCTGTATAGACACATCCCTTTTTGAGAATGTGATATTTTCTTGCTGTGTCTTCATGCTGTTCCTTCCCTTCTCCATCATCTTGGCCTCCTATGCTCGCATCCTGAGGGCTGTTTTCCAGATGCACTCTGCTCAGGATGGTGAAAAGGCTCTGGCCACCTGTACCTCCCACCTGACAGCTGTCTCCCTCTTCTATGGGGCAGCCATGTTCATCTACCTGAGGCCTAGGCGCTACCGGGCCCCTGCCATGACAAGGTGGTCTCTATCCTCTACACGGACCTTACTCCTATGCTCAATCCTCTCATTTATAGCTTGAGGAACCGGGAGGTGATGGGGACCCCGAGGAAGAGGCTGGACCATTGCAGGGTTGGCAGGCAGGCCTGAAGGTCCAGAGCATCCTGTGCCTGGTGCTGCCACCTCCTGGCTATGTGATGTTGGGTAAGTAATCTACTTTATGTGAGTTTCAGTTTCCTCATTAATAATCAGGATTATGACACCCAAGACTTGCAGAGGTCTTTTTAAACCCTAAAGCAGTACTCTATAGCTCTGATGAAAAACCAGCTTTTTCCCCTCAGTCTTTTTTGGACTAATTCTTTTGTAAAATACATTAAAATGGAATACAGGACTTTGTGAACTCAAGATCTGTGCAGAAGTAACGCATTGGGATTGCTATTACTTATTATTCAAAATTGGAACTACATCTGCTATCAGAGGATGCCCTGAGCTTAACTTCTTAATTCTTATTGCTAACGTCAATTCCTACATGCTTGGAGATTAATAAATACATTTGTAAACAACCCATGATTAATGAGTAAACTACGATGGAAATTAGAATGTATTTCCAATTAAAAATACTATTCATCAAATCTTTTGGGGTGGAATTAAAACTATCCTTAGAGAGAAATGTATAATCCTAGATTATATATATTTATATATTATTGTGTATAATATAGAAAAGTTGAATTTCTAAGTTCTAAGCATTCATCACAAGCTAGAAAAAGAGCAGAAAATTAAACACAAAGAAAATAGACGACACAAAATGATAAATATTAGAGGAAGGCTTCACAAACTAAAAGACAAACATCGAAAGGATAAATAAAACTAAATTAGATTCTAATAAATGACAAATATACTCAATAAAATCCTAGTAATAATGTTCAAAAAAAGAGAAAAATTGCAACAAATGAATACCAAGGCTTAAAAGGGAATGAATTAGGGTCACTCTTTGTGTTGTACATTCTATGGGTTTTGACAAATACATAGTAATATGTATCCGCCATTACAGATTCATATAGAACTATGGTTTCACTGCCCTAAAATCCCCTTTGCTCCAGGGCCATAGAGGTGTGTGTGACCTTTGTCAAAGTCATAGATGTTTGGGGTGATGGTGAATACAAAGATTCCTTCCAGCTAGTATCCTCTGCTTTAGGGTGAGGAAAGGGAGGAATTTCTCACAACGGCATTAATAATGGAGGAAACCAATGTTGAGGGTGCAGAAGTGGATCATCAGAACATATTGATCCCGGAATGAGCATGGTTAAAAGAACTGAGGAAAAGGAAAGGAGGTCAATTTTTAGAAAATCAAAAATGCAACTTTATTTCTGCATTGATCTTGAGTTACTGATTTGGAATCTTATAAATTCAGCATGACTTTTGCTTCCCCAGGCAGGGCCTCATGGGCTTGAGGTGTTTCTGCACTCATGATTGGTGTGCAGCCATGCATGGGTCACACACAGAATGTCCTGTGGCTGCCCTGGGCCCTGGGTGTGTGAGGCTGTCCCTCCCTATCTTGCACTTTGAAGGCTGTGATGCTGGAACGTTCTTGTCTGAGCCCTGAGTGACATGGGCCCTTTCTGACCCTTGCACCTTACACCTGACATTGCCTCCTCTGATGCAGCTCATTTGCATCACTGCAAATGATGTTCATGCAAGTGACTTGTTGACTCAGGCTTGGGACCCAATCTGGCCAAGAGCAGATGGTCCCTGGAACCTTGTTATCAATGGACATGGATGAAATCATAGTGCTTAGGGCTGCCAAATAAAGGAAATGTGCATACCTCACTAAGACTCTATACACTCGTCCTTGGAGATTACATCCTGTGAGAGATGCATAAACACAGTCTCCTCCTTTCTTCCTTTTCAGGCACCTGAGAATGGCATCAAAGTAGACATGGTTTCATGTCTCCCCGTCCCACACAGCCTTACCTGTGGAAATTTGTACAGTTCCAGCAGTGTTCCAATCTGGGCAGAAATTGCACATGTTGTTTCAGTAAGGACTGCTAGAGACTTGCTCTCTCTCCTACAGGTGTAATTTGGGTTGTCTTTGCCCAGCCCTGAGACCCAAATGAGGGAACTCTCCAGTGCCTTCTGTTCACTGTGCAGGACATTATAGAGATCAACTCCCAGAGATATGTTGGGTAAAAGATGGGAGTTTCTGTTGATTTCCTCAACGGCAAAAACCAAGGCCAGAACATACTGATAGTTCTTGTACTGAAACCTGCTGAGAGGGATGGGGCTCCTTAGGGAAAAGACTCAAACCACAATTATCTTCAAATCCAATGCAACCACTTAATGAAGGAAGAATGCCCAGCCAACTCATTCCATCTGTGGCAACAGCTCTCCTGAAGCCTTAGAATTTATAGCTAAATCAAGTAACATCACCTGGGCTCTGGAACGTCCTTACTGAATTCCACACACATGGAGAAAAGTGATGAAGTTTATGAGAAAAGTTTAATGAATGGAAAAGCAGATCACATTCAGAGTGCGTTTGGTAAATGCTTCTTTGGTTCAGGATCCAAAATGCTTGTTCATTTGAACACATCATCAAATGCTTCAGAGAACAGCAATAATATCAACATGAGATTGGAGATAGCCCTGGGGAGGAAGAGTAATTACAACTGAAGCCTCTGGGACAAGCAGAGAAGCACGGTGTCTGTGGGTTGAGAATGGTGCAGCAGAAGGCTGGCAATCAAACTGCCTAAACTCCTGCCCCATGAAACTCATGTATCTGCCACCATCAACAACCAGGCAGCTAGGATGAGCTTCAGAGCTCCGATGAAGAAGGAATCACCATAAGGCAGAAACATCCGGGAGAAGTTTGAAGGAGTTAAAACTGAAAACACTTAGGAGTCTAAGAGACACAGCCTTGTAAAGTTTAAAAATTGAAAATGTGATTACCAAAACTGATTCAAATAGAAAATAAAGAGAGAATATTATACAAATGTGGCCATGTGGTTTCAAGAGAACATGTGAGAAAAAAAATTCCAAATATCCACCAGGCCTGGAAGAATTTACATGGGGCGTTGCCTGCACGCCAACTTGGCCAGGAACAAGGTCTCCTGAGCTGGTGTGAATGGAGAGCAGAGGAAAAAAAGAAAAGCATTCAGCCTCTCGTCCTGCCATGAGCACAAGCTCTCCCTCCAGCATCCAGGTGCCTGAAGTTGCGGGGACACATGAGCTGAGCTTGACTTCCGCCCCCAAGATATTCACCCCAGACCTTCCCTGACAACACACGTGTCATTATAAATAACATGTCAATACATTTGAACATTTAGATGAAATTCACAAATTGCCAGGAAAATGAAAGTTACCAAAACTGTCTCAAGAAGAAATGAGAAATCTGAATAGTCCCATGTCTGAAGAAGAAACTGAATCCATAGTTTAAAACATTCCCACATTTCATTGTGGCTAACACCTCTGCTGGCAAATTCCAGCAAACATTCAGGAGAGAAATAATACACATTGACTCTAGCTCTCCCAGAGAACAGGAAAAATGGGAAAAACTTTTTGATTCATTTTATAAGAATAGCTTAACTTTGCTACAAAAATCTTACAAGGTCATTAGAGGAAAGGAAATTTACAAGCCTCTTTTTTTCTGGAACTAAACTCATGTATTCCTAAAAAAAATTAACCTTGCAAATCCAGCTATATTTTTGAAGGAGGCCACATCATGACCAAATTTGCTTTATGCATTGCCATTCAGTGTGCTACTTCCTGAAAAAGGAGGAATAATAATCTGGGTAACTGCGGTTATTATCTATTCTATATATCATGTATAATCTACTATAAATAGAACTGGTCATGTTCTGTTTGTTGGCCTGGGTGGTGTTAACATATGTGTACCCTTTTTGATAACTTATCAATCTTTACACTTGGATTTGTGCTCTATTCTGATTGTATGTCATATTTCAACAAATATGTTTATTAAAAAGAGAAAATGAAAGCACAACAATGAATGAAAACCATAACAGTTATCCAATTGAGAAGTGCCCAGAGGACTAACCAGAAAGTTTGGGGAAAACAAACCAAAACGGACCTAACAAGTTAAAATGCAGAGTTATTTAGAGTCAATACAAACCGGAAATTTAGCTTATTGAAGGTGAAATTGTAGAGATATACACATGTGTATGTGAGTATTCTGTCATGTATACATACATGTATATGATATACATAGATACATGCATTATATATATGTATAAGTGTTTGCCAGGCAAATAAAAGCCAACAAATTGGTTCTGGTTACTCTGCTGGGAACAGAGGGCAGTGGACGTCTCATACATTCTGGCTTGGAAGCAAGACTACTTGTTCTCTGTGGATGAATAAACAACAAGAAAAGAGAGCCTGTGGTAGGTAAATACATGATTGATTTATCTGAAAAGCTCATCTCCTCCCCTTCAACTTGAAGGTTAGTGTAGGGCGAGAGCACAGGTAGTTTCCACTGTTCACCTTCTCCCTTAATATTCAGAACAGAGAATCAGTTTTATTTTGGGTGGCAATTCAACAAACTAAAAGATAAAATTCCTAACCCTTCTTGCAGATAAGAGTGACCAGACCAAATTCAGGCCAATGATGTGTGACAAGAAGTATGGAGTGGGGGTTTGTGGAGGCTGCACAGATGGAACTGACATAGATGGGAGGTTCAGCATTAGACACATGTGACACCAATCCACAGGTGTCGTAGGTATTATCTCATATACACCTGACGATGTTCCTAGAAAGCTGTTTTTAGCACCATCCCCATTGTGCAGGTTGGGAGACTGGGGAGATCTTGAGAGGCACAGTGGCTTTTCCAGGACACAGAACTGGTAGGATAAAAGAGGTGTGACTTCAGCTCTGTCTCCTCAAAGCTGGCCACTGGTTCCACTCCCAAGGAGCTGTGGGGAGGGTGGTGATGGATATTTGTGTACAGTGATGGAGATGACATGGGCAAGGAGGGAGAGCAGCCAACAGCCTAGCGGGGGCTTTAGGTGGGTCTGATTGAAGGAAGGGGCCAAGTAATAGAACCTTGAAGAAGTGACCTCACTTCCTTGGTGACAGCCCCCAACAGAACTTAGAACTCTGGTTACCAGGCACCCACATTGTAACCACAGCCTCCTGTCCAGTTCATTTGAGTGGAGACACTCGACACAGCAGGATGTTCTCGTGTTGTCCTGTGACTTTCCGAGGCTCTGGCTCCCGGAAAGACAAGAATGAGAGCATGTTAAGTCGCTTTAGACATTGGCTCAGCCCTCACCTCGAATGTCTGTGGCCTTTTGGCAGGAGGAACCATCAGGTAACAGCGTAGCCCAGGGCAGGCCACTCTAGGTCAGGCCACAACTGTGATCCCAAATGGACAGCCCCACACCCCTTGACCCTCAGTGTGTGTGTGTGTGTGTACGTGGGAGGTGGAGTTAGAGAAGGTAGTATGAGGAGGAACCACCCTGAGCAGGAGCAGGTAGCTAAATGGTGGAGATCTGGTGGTGTGTCATGTTCATACTGAAGATCTTGGCTGCAGGAGAGGATGGTGAGTGCTGGGGACCAAGCTCTTCTACCCACATGTGAATCCCAGGCCGTCCAGGTGTCATCACATTCCTTCCCTGATGGAGACTATGCAGATGCCCCTCTGTGCCTGAACTCTGGTGGGGTTTCCCTCTGTGGCAAAGTCCAGGCAGGTCCCTGATGCCTCCTGGCCTGACTTCTGGGCACTGTCACTGCAGAGCTGCACCCAAGTGATGGTTGAGGAGCTGGTAGATGGTTTCCAGTTTGCCATCTCCCTGGAGAGGACACAGGTGCACCAGTCCATCAATGAAGAGGGCTGGTTTGAGGTGAGTGTGGGTGCAGAGGGGTCTTCATACCCAGGACTCTGAGATGACCAAGGCACTACTAGAATGCAGACTCAAATCTGAGTCTCCCCTGGAACCCCCCAGGATTTTCTCATTAGAGTGCTCCACAGCCCCACTCCCAAAGGAATCTGGACCTCCACTCCTTCCCACCAGCTACACAGGAGGGTAGAAAGTCACCTCAATCCTCCCGCTGGTTCACCATGATGTCATTGAGTGTATGTACCTCCTCCTCTCCCTCAGTGTGAGGATGAGTCCACCGTGAATTTCAATGAGGCCTGCAGGATGCGGGCCCTCCAGACAGGAGTGATGGAGAAGCTGACAGAGTCCATCGCACCAGCTTTCCTGAGGAGGAACATCTCTAGCTTCACCACCTTCATGGTCAACTACTCGGCCTTAGACACATCCCACCAGGTCCTGGACCAGCTGTTTACTAGGTGAGTGCCCACTCCCTCCTCAACACAGTGGTGACTGTGCCCCCTGCCAGCTGTATGTCCTGGGAGTGTCACCAAATCTCTCTGAGCCTCAGTTTGCTCCTCTGAAAAGTGGGGTGGGAGAGGATAAATTTCATGGGGATCTTGCAGGAACTCATGGGATCAGCCATGGTGGGTGCTTACCTGGTGCCTGGCTCTGCAGAGAGGGCTGTGGACGTGCTGTGGTTGTTCATGGTGTTTATTTCTCTCTTCCCCGTGACAAGTAGTCTGCCTCACCCATGTCTGAGATGCGGCCTTTCTGAGTTTGGAAAAGCACATGGAAACCACCCTGTCAAGGAGTTGGAGATTCCATCCAGCTGGTCCTGGTCCTTTTCCTTGGGGTAGCCAGTCAAGGATCTCTGGGGCAGCAGAGAGGCCCTAGGCCCACTCAGGTGTCTGGGATGGTTCTGGGTGGATTACATTCATTGAACCATGTAGATTAAGCACCTACTGCATGCAGGACATTTGGAGACAGTAAACCCAGTGAATGAAGGAGACACAATGTGTGGCCTCAATTTCCGTCTGAGAGTCAGACATTGACATTCGACATCATTCGCAGGTCTTGTCATCCACCGTCCATCCCAAGGGATGCCCTCATAGCCTCCTTTACCTCTGAAGGCATCTCCCCTTATTCCAGCCAGGAGGGCAGAGCGCAGGACCACCTAAAAAAGTGAGTGGTCTTTGGGTGCAGAAGGACGGCCTCCTGTCTCTAAAGAACAAGCTGTGGGGGGAGAGATGGAGGCTGTGGCTGAGGGGAGCCTGTCAGAAGCCGCATCTCACGCATCTTTTGATTCTCATGGGAAGGCAGAGGCCCGGTGGCTTCCACTCCAGGAGGACAGGAGTCAAAGAGCTATGGATGGGTGCCAGGACCCCTGGGAACCAGAGGGGTGGCTGGGCTGAGTTCTCCCCTAGAAACCCATTCCCACCACAGACCCATTTGAATCTGCCTCCCCTTCTCCACATCTACCTCTTCTGACCACCGCCTCCAGGCCCAGAACAGGAGGTGTGTGAGCAACCTGGTCACACATCTGTCTCAGTGCTCAATCCAGTTGCACAAGTGCATGGAGGGCTGGGGTGGGCTGTGTCCCAGACCTTCAGGAGAAGAGTGTCAGTGGGAAGAGAGTCACAACAGACTCTGTGTCAACCTGCTGGATAAGCAGGCCTGCCACTGCCAGGACAGCCTCACAGGGGTCAGGGCTGCCATGTGGCTCTCACCTGGATGGAGAGGGGCAGGCATAGGGTCCAGTCACAAGCCAGGGTGCCTTGGGTGAGAAGCGTGGAGGGAAAGGCCAGGCCTCTGACTCTGTTGCCCAATTGCCTCCCCCAGTGCCATCTCTTCTCTGGTGGGAACCTGCCCGAACCCAGGGCAGGATTTCTGCGAGCTCCTGCACTATCTCTGCTTCAGCATGAAGCTGGCCTCTCTGCATCTCAGCTTGCCTTACTCGGGGCTGCAGGGCCACGCCTACCTTCTCCAGGTCCAGCTGGAGCATCCACGGCCCATTGAGGCAGAGCTGGAAGGTGAGGCGACTGCAGTCTCGGATGACAATTTGTAGAATGTTCAGAGGCTTGGTTCACTTCAAGGCAGTGGGGTCTTTCCTGGCTTTGACAGGCACAGGGGAAGTCAGCTACTTGAGTGACACTGTTTCTTTCTCCTCCTGCAGTACCATCTCCAGAGCTCCCTCCAGCTCCAGCGCCAGAGCAAGGGCCAGCTCCACGGCTAGATCCAGCTCCAGCTCTAGTTCCACCACCTGTGCTAGAGCTGGAGCCAGTGTCACCTCCATTAGTCCCTCCAGGGCCAGAGCCACCAACACCATCAGCTCCAGCCCCAGTGCCAGCTCCTGAGCTGGAGCCAGCTCCACCATTGGCTCCAGGGAGAATCCTTCCTCCACCTGGAGAGATAACAGCAGAGCCAGATCCAGTCCCAGAGCCCGCCTGCCCCTGGGACGTGACCACCAAGAACCTGCTGAGGGAGGAGAAGCCTGACTTCTTGGAGTTCCCTCCCTGGCTGGTGGCAGAGCAGTTGACACTGATGGATGTGGTGAGCAGCGGGGCTCTCAGGGCAGGTGGGGCAGGCCTTCCCTGTGCCATCAGCTGCCCCAGACCTGCCATTTCCTGATCCAGAATCCCATGATCTCGGTCCAACCTCTTGCTTCCCCACATACCCTCATGTGACCTGAGCAGCCCTCTTAACTCTCGAGCCTTTGCTGTCCTCATGTGGACAGGAGAGATTGACACTGAGAGCAGCTGCCATGCAGAGTGGCTGTGCAGATGGATGAGGTGGAGCAGAGAGGAAGTTGGGCAGAGTCTGCGCTTTGGTGGGGGAGGGGAGCACACTGAAGTGCTGTCTTGTCCTTGGGTACTTCACTCATTTGCCCAGGAGGCCTCAACAGCCTCAACACTAATTAGGCACTTAATGTGTACATGACTACAAGGCAGACAAACAAAGCCCCTGGTTGTTGCTGCCTTGGGGGAATGTGCATCTGAAAGAGGAGTCAGACCCTAGGATGGTCAGAATGGGTGGAAGATGCCCCTAGAGATGGTCATGCAGGAGCCGAGTTCTGGTGTTTGGAGGAAGTGAGACTGGGCTGGGAGCAAATGTCACTATCCCGCGCCACAGTATCGGTTCCTGGGTCATCCTGTGCTGGGTGCCCTCAGGGAACACAGGCAACACCCAGGGACTCCCACAAGCCTCAGGCCACATTCTCAGCTTCCTGAGCTCCAGCTCTCACCACTGACCCAGCCTGGGACTGGGGGCTGTGGACACTGAGCTGGGCTGTGGCAGGGCTGGGTGACACTCCCTGTCCTCCCCAGGAGCTGTTCAAGACAGTGAGGCCCCACGAATTCCTGGACTCCATCTGGTCCCAGGGTGACAACAGGGGCATTCAGCACCTGGCACCGACCATCCATGCCACCATGACCCACTTTAACAGAGTGGTCGAATGTATCATCACCACCTGCATTGGGGACCCGAGCATGACGGCCCAGGACAGGGCCAGGGTGGTGGAGCTCTGGATCCAGGTGGCCAAGGTAAGATGTGGGAGCCCTGGGAGCCCCTCTCTGGAGTCGGGGGAACTGCCCCTTCTCCTTTCTCAGCTCTCATGTTTGAAGTCTGTGGTCTGAGCCTTTGCACAAACCTTAGGCCCCTCCTGCCAGGCCTCGATGACCTGACTCCTGGTCCCAGTGGTGGGAAGCTCACCCCTTCCTGGGCTCCTTTCTTGGCTTGAGCTAAAATCATCCTCCCTGGAAGTATTCCTCATCTGGTTCCAGCTGTGCCTTTTCCGGGTTCCCTGAGCCGCTGTCTCATCCAGGACAGGAGACGTCAATGAGGGGACAGAAGCCAGAAGAAGCAGGGCTCCAGCTCCCCCTCACAGCTCATTCTCTTCCCTTCCCCAGGAATGCCACGGACTGAGGAACCTTTCCTCTCTCCATGCAATCTTCTGGGCTCTGGAGGGCCCCTCCATTCAACGTTTAAAAGAGTCGTGGAGACAGGTGTCCAGGTGGGTAGGCCTCTCTCCATGCGAGCACCACCTGGGTGGACCAGACACCCCCCACAGGGCTGGCATTGCCCTTCAGTCAGTTGGGACCTCCTGGGAGACAGCAAACCCTGGGGTTAGGGTCTGACCTGGTTGGCAGGCTTCAAGTCTTTCTGAAAACTTAGGCCAGTGGTTCTGCTTCAGGAATCAGTTTCCCTAAGTGACAGATCATGGCTTGAACCAAATTGAAGATTTTCAAGTGTTTGCAGCAACAGAACTCTCTGTCCACGTGAAATTAAGACTGTTTAAAACACATCTGCTGAGAAAATAAGAGAATGGAGGCCCCAGGTGACAATAGGAGAGCCCCTCCCCAGTCCCAGACACCTCAGGGCTCAGAGGACACAGTGAAAATGCTCATCCAGGCTTTCTGGATCTTCTGGGTTTTCAAATAAAAGGGATTTACCCTAAAACCACTCCACAGTGTTTCTTTCGTTTTTTCCCTCCTCAGGAAGAACTGTAAAATAGTTGAAAAGATCTTCCAAACATGCCACCGGGAGAGCAGGAAGCTTCTCAAGGAGGTGAGTGGAGGCTGGAAATCTGGAAGGACGGGAGGTGAGGTGGGGAGGGACCAGGCAGGATGTGCTTTGGTAAGTTTTTCACTTAAGGTTCCCCGAGAAATAATGGTCTGTCTTGTCCAGCTGGACAGGAAGCGGGGGTGTGAGCTGCAGGGGCAGGTGGGGACTGTTTGGGGCAGGAGGCCTTGGTCACGGGATACAGTGGTGTCGCCTGGACTGTTCCAAGAGGTGAGGAGCTGGCAGAATGAGCAGGTGTCTGGCTTCCATGGGAACCCATCAGCTGGCCCTCATCATCCTCCAGGCTGGCGGGTGGATGGAATGAGTGGGGGTTCCTTTCTTCCTAAAGCAGCCCAGTCTGTCCTCAGGAAGCCAGGCCCCTGCTGCTCCTTCTGTCTTCACTGCACCTCACAGGGGAGGGCACTCTGCCTGTCCCAGGGATGGGCACTGTGAGGTCACACAGGCCTTGTGAACATAGGAGCTGCACAGCCTTGGGCCAAATGGTGGATCTGGGACAGAACTGTGTGCTCTCTGGGACTGTGCACTCTAGCCCGATAGTGGTCACTGCTGACAAACCAGTGAGTCTCCCCCAGGGCGTTGTCGTCAAGGATACGCCCCAGATGGCAATGAGAATTATCAGGGAACCTACAGATTCTTAATGGACCTTCCTGACAGATTCTTAATGGCCTCCATCGAGGCCCTGGCAGGAGGGGCCTAAGGATTGTGCAAAGGCTCAGACCACAGACTTCAAACATGAGAGCTGAGAAAGGAGAAGGGACATTAGAAGTTTCCAAGTGAAAAAGGATGCAAATGTCACCATTACACAGTGCCGTGGTCACCCCCTACACTGTCACTCAGATGTGGCACAATGGGGTCCCCTTCCTGAGTGAATGAAGGAGGAGTTCTGTGCAGGGACCATCCTGAGGGGATTCTAGGCAGCTGAGGCCTTTGGCATGGCCTCAGGTCCAGCCTGGTGTCAGAAAATCCCTGGGGGCTGGAAAACACAGAAGCCACTTGCATGGGACACCGAGAAACCTTGTGCCTCTCCATCCATGGCTCAGGTTGACTGAGGGCCTCAACACACCCCGAGAGTCCAGAGGACAGGACATTGGTCAGAGGTGTGTCTGGAGGAGGAGTGAAGGCCGGGGGCCAGGGCCTCTGGCTGCGAGGGGCAGCGGTCTCCTCTGTGGGCCCCTTAGCAATTCACTGCCCCTCTGTGGGCCTCGGTCTCCTCATCTGGGAAATGGAGGGAGATGATCTGTGGTGCAGGCCTCACAGGGGTGATGAGGTACAAGGGGGAGAGGAATGTGCAGCAGCTTTGTGCTCCTCCTCCTCGATGGGGGAGGGGACAGCACTGGTGACAGTCAGATGACACTGAGTCCTCAGGGGACCCTGGGAGGCATGGGGAGTCCTTGTCACACTTTCCTGATGAGGAGAGAGGCTTAGGGGCCTGGGCAGGCCTAAGGGCACAGAGGAGGGAGTGTTGGAGCTGGGAGTGATCTAGCATCAGGGCACCCTGGAATGGGAGCAGCCATAGACACCAGATGGCCAGGGTCCAAGATCAGGGCCCTGGGAGACACGGGGAAGGGAACATGGCCTCCCTGAGCCTGTCCTTGACCCTGCAGGAGGTGTCATCTGTGAGGGCCACCCATGAGATGGATCCGCAGGGAGCCCAGGAGAGGCAGCAGCAGCAGGTGAGGTGGCCTGAGGGGGAGGGTCCAGGTGTCAGAGGAGGGGTCACTCTCCTCACGGCTGGAGGCCTCCCTAAGAGAGGGGTCCCTCCTCCTCCAGCCCAGCTCCAGGAGCCCAAGAGCCTGAAATGCCTGCCCTTGAAGTGACCAGGAGGAGGCCTGGAAGGGCTGGGCCCAGGATGGGTTAGGGAGGGGAGGGGCAGGGACCACATACCCTGGGATTTGCCAAAAGCCGCCCCTGGGAGGTGACTGGGGAAGTTGGGTGGTCCTGGAGGGGGCAACTGGGGGGAGGCCGCTGAGGGTCCTAGGCTGTTCTCTGTGGGAGTCTGTGGTGGGCAGGAGGCTGGGGTGAAGGGATTTGGGGGAGGGTCCATGGGGGCACCTGAGAGGTGGGACTCATCTCACCACTCCCACCCTGATTTCACAGGGTGTCGTCCCCTTCCTGGGCACGTTCCTCAATCACCTGAAGCTGCTGGACATTGGGATGGAGGATGATCTGGAAGTGAGTGAGCCTGGAGGTGGGGCCAGGGAGCAGGATCCTGAGGTTTGGGAGGCGAGAGCCCTGCACTGGGACCTGAGCTCTCAGTATCTGGCAAACCTCCTCTCATGAGAGCCCCATAGCCACCCCTGGGAGCTGGGGAGTCAGGCCCATCTTAGCAATGCGTGAATAGATGCTCCGCATAAGCCCCCCACCAGTCTACCTGGGCTGGTGAAGCTCATAGCTGCCTGCCTGCAGAGCTGCAGGAGGCTGTGTCTGAGATGGATTCAGCCTCCCCCTCGGGTCCTGCCCCTGGGGGAGTGCCATCAGCCCCTGCAAGTGAGGAAGCACTTCTGTGTTCCAGCTGTCCCTTCCTCCCTGAGGCCTCAGTCTCCCCGTCTGTCATCAGAGAGGGTGTGCTACATAAGGTCTCTGGCCTCAGCTCCCCTGTTCCTCCTGCCCTGGAGCCCAGAGCCTGGCCCAGTGTCAAGTTCTCTTTGTGGAAGGTCTGCCCTCTGCTGGGCCCTGACATTCCTGCAGCCTGAGAAGGGGTGGGATGGGGGTTGGTTATGGGCTTAGGGGGCTGTTTCTGATGGACATTGGCTGTCTCCCTTCCAGGGAAATTGGGTCAACTTCCAGAAATGGTGTGACGTGAGCAGTTATGGGGAGGGTGGGGATGTGGAAATCAGAGACCTCCCCTGGCAAGACTTTCTCTGGCCTCATCCCTTGGGTCTTACATTTATTGGGAGAGTCAGATCCACAAAGCTGGGCATCCCATCACGTTGGCGGGTGCGGGAGGGGCTGGCATCAAGGACACCTTCCTGGATGAGGAACTAATTCAAGCCAACTGTGAGGACAGGCAAGTCCTGAATGGAGTGGGAAGGAAGGAGGGTTCCCGAGTGAGCACAGACCCCAGACCAGATCCTCACTCCGCACAAGTCCCTGGCAGCGTTCCCCACCCAAGCCCTGTCTGCATCCTGTCCTTCCTCCCAGAAATTCAAAGTCATCCATAGGATCCAGCTGCTCCAGCAGGCTGCAAATCAGTATGACCTGGAGCCCGATGAGCGATTTGGGGCCTGGTTCCAGGCCATGGAGCCCATCAGTGTCCATGAGAGGTGAGGGGGACAGGAGTTGGGTGAGGGCAGGGCAGACTCTCTCTGATGACCAGCTCCAGAGCCTGTGGCCTGGATCGCTGATCAGCCTCAGAACTCGTAGCGTGGTGACTCATGGGGCACCAGGACTCAGCTGCTGGCAGACTCTGGGAGGGGCACCTGAGGTGTGGCTCCTGGTAGCTCACAGGTCCACTCTGTCCTGTAGCTACTGGGTCTCCTGCCGGCTGGAGCCCGCACACCAGAAGGCGAGCAAAATGCGGCTCTTCAGGAGAAAGAGGAACCGGACATCCTCCAGTTTAGGGCCGAGTGAGTGTCAGGAGCAGCAGCGACTGAATCCAGGGGCTCAGTACAGCTTCGGGCTAAGCATGGGCCTAGATCCCAGCTCCAGTGCTGACCAGGCCTGGGACAGGCCGCTCCCCTCTTCTCTCTGGGACTCGGTTGCCTCCTCTGAAATGGGTGATGCTAAATGATGCCTCCTGCATCAGGGACAAACAGGGTGCTGTTGATGGACTGAGCACTCGGCACAGGGTTTGGATAAGAGTGAAGGGGGGCAGGGAGGTGTGCCGTGAATCTCAGAGAGGCACCCCAAAATAGTCTGTTTCTTCTTTTCAGCCACCGTGCCCTTGGCGATGAGCCATAACCCTCTGGAGACCACAAGTTCAGCTCCTCCTGAGCAGCAGGGCCACTGGGACCCTCGGGGTGCACCAGGTCAGCTCTTCCCCCCCCATCCCAAGTAAAGGAGGACATCTGAAGACTTTCCCTGGTTTCCACTAAAGCCCCAGATGGAGGGCACGACCCCCCTCCAAATCCCTGACATCTCCACCCCAGGGACTGTTTATCCATTGAGGAAGAGCATTAGTATATGTTTAAGAGTAAATATCAGATTTGAATGTTGTAGTAAGTTTTGTTTCTGTCACAGCCTGGGTGTTGTGGTGTGGTTCTTTCACTTCTCATGCTCATGTAAATGAGACACAGAATCTCACATTCTGCCTTGAATTAAGAACTCATGTATGGTCAGAGCTTATGGTATGTGGGAGAAGGGAGGACGGCCAGTCCCCTCCCTGGCTACTGAATGACACTCTCAAGTCCCCCTTCCTCAGAGGACAGGTGCATTTCAGTGTGGTTCACCTGGGCCAGGAGCAGAGACAGCCCCTCAGATCTCCCTGGATGTAGAGGTTGGAGGGACTTTCCCAGGCAGAGCAACAACCACTGAAATGTGGGTGTCTTTCAAATACCACTTGCCAGGACCATGTCCGTCCCCAGGACAGCGGCTGTCTTTCTACAGCTTTCCAGGAAGAAGGAATGTTTTCTGCTTCTCCCATTGAGGTTTCTTTTGATCAAATATTGGAAGTTACCGTTTTCTAATCAGTCTCTGGATTTGCATCAACACTAAATGAGGAAAAAATGTAAAAAGATAAAAGTTTGCATGTGGAAAGGACAAGGTCAGAGGAAGACCATGTGCTGATGGAATAAGGGCCGACAGGATATCCCCATCAGGACGCCTCTAGGGCTCCCTGTTCACCCTTCGCCTAGACTGGAATCCTCCTGGGATCCTGGCCCATGCCATGGAAGTCCTTTTCCCACTTGTTTCATATCCAGAGGAAAAGATTCATGATGCAGCTTTTAAACTTACAACAGGACTTTCTTCCATAAACCTCACCACTCCCCGTGAACTAGGATTTCCAGCATCCCCGCACTTCCTTATATGATTCTTTTTGGGCAGAAATTCCCTAGAAGGCCCCCAGCCTCTCTGTCAGGTACATCGTGGCCATTCCTCCCTGGCTGTGCCTGATGGATCAGGGGTGAGCTCTGGTTTGCCAAGATAACAGACCTTAATCCTGGCCACTGAATGACCCACACTGTCCATTGCTGCCTAGGGTGACATCTGGGACCCTGGTGTTCTGAGGTCCATGGTCTCAGACAATCACTAGTTTACACACTCAGTCGTGTTGTTACTGACTTGTCCCAAAGGGGCAGCTGGGCCTGAGCGCATAGAGCACGTAGCCCCTGGGATGACTGTGTTCTTTTCCCCAGTCTGTGCTGTGGTTATGTGGATGTGTGTTACAGGGCTGTGAATCTTGCCTGTTGGGTGTTTTGAAAGATGAGGCACGAGAGCGGCAGGTATAGGAGTGGGTCCAGCAGGGGAATGCAACCCATCTTAGACAACACAGACACAACAGACACAATCTTACCAATTAAAATACTGAAACGCTTCCCACATGGGTAGTAAACAGACACTACTCTGAGCTCACCCCAAGAACCCACCCTACGACTAGGAGCTAAAGGGTTACCACCCGCCATTTTGAACATCATGCCCTGGAAACACCCTGTAAGACAAGGGCCATTGTCTTGAATTCCTTGGTACTTCTTCCCTCTCCTTTCTGAAGGCTGCAAGTGTCACCCAGGGACGCCTTTTCAGTTCAGCCAGATGCAGAGTAGAAATCCTGGTTCCCACAGCCCAGGCCCTTCCTGCCAGGGCACTGCCATCCAGGAAAGAAAGAATTCACACCTCGGTGTAGACATGTAAACACACACAGGCATATCCCACCCAAGCATCAAGATGCATGAACTAGTAAGAGAGTAAAAGGCGCTTCAGAAACACATCAACCAATTGCAAAAAAAGGGTTTTTTAAAGATCCTGACTCCAATAAAATGCAAAACCAGGAAATCACCTTGAGAAAACTGGGGGACTTTGGATACTGACCAGATAGTTGATTATAGGAATGACACTTTTATTTTTGTGTGTGATAACATTAGTGTGTTTGTGTTCAAAAAATCCCTCATCTGTAAGAGAAACTGAAAATATTTACAGCTGAAATGATGTGCTCTCAGTCATCTCAGCTGGTTAACTCTAGCGGGGTGGGTGTGAGGATAAACGAAGCCAGATGGTATACGAGTTGATAATTTTTGAAGCAAGTGACAGGTTCACAGAGGTTGATTTTCCTCTACTCTGAGATTTAGAGATTTTTGAAAACTTTCAGAACACAATTTTGATACAAATAGTATACTCGGTGTTCACGTTACAATGTTACAAATTAAAACATTGATTGAAAATATAAAGGAGTGCTTCTCCTTCCTGACCTAAGGAAGCTCTCTCTCAGTCTCGTTCTGTGAATGACCTGATGATGCCACCAACTGTTCACTTACCACATGTTTGTGGAGTAATTCCTATGTGCTCTGTGCTGTGTGCAAGGTGAACACATTTCCACGACTCTGGATCTCGTGTGGGAAGGAAGGCAATGAGTCTGCTGCCAAGGTTCTCTATGGGGAAAATAATGCCTCCAGGGGGTATGCTCATTTTTAAGATTCCAAAATCAAAGCTACACAGGTTTGCCAGGTAACAAACAAGAGATACTTAATTCATGATACAGAAATGACCTATGTCTGAATTAACATGTGACAAAGAAGAGAAAGATTGATGGATTTTATGTTAAAATTAGATGCAAAATCATAGTTCTGGCCCCTGGCCTAGTGGTTAAGTTTGGCAAGCTCTGCTTTGGCAGCCCACGTTCTGTTCACAGGTGTGGACCTACAACACTCAGCAGCTATGCTGTGGCGGTGACCCACATACTAAGTAGAGGAAGATTGGCAACAAATGTTAGCTCAGGGTGAATCTCCCTCAGCTAAAAAAAAAAAAAATTACATGCAAAATGAGAATAATTTATGGAATCAGATTTAATATATATTAAAAGATAAATCTCATTCAAGTAGGTATCATCTCTTCATTGAGTTAACACTCAATGAAAAAACAGATATAAGTTCAAAACACTAATTCCTCAGCATCGATTATCCTATCAATTTTAATATAAAAAGGAAGAAAAATCATGGTAAATAAAAATTGATGTTATCATGAAAGGTAAAGATCACGATGGACGTGACAAAGAGATGCTGTGAGAGTCAAGCCTGTCTCATGGGGAATTTCTCAACCACATCACTCTCTTTTTCTTCAGCACCGATGTTGCTTTCCTCACTGTGTTTTCAGGATGCCTTTCTTGGCTCCTTGCTCTCTCTGCCTCCCGGGCAATCTCGTCTGTCCTCGAGGCCACAGTCACTCCCTCCCATGCTTTTCTTCACTTTCTGTGTCTGTCTCCTGATATCTCCAAAAGATGCTCGTTGCCTGCAGAGGGGCTATGAGAGACCCAGACCCAAAACAGGACTCATCTCTGCCCAATATGGACACTGGCCAGGGGTGGGCTCTGGGCTGGTGTGCAGACCCCTCAGCTCCAGCCACGGCCCAGGGATTCACCTGGACCCCCCAGTGCAACTGTTTTTAAGGTATTTGTGAATCCAAAGGACTTAAGAGTTCTCCTTCACTGCTGCAGGCCTGGAGTCCCTACAGTCTCCTGTATCCACAGACTTGCTGGGGATTCTCCAAGGTCTCCTCCCATTGACTGCACATGACCTCACTGCCAGGATGGGAAGTGATTCTAGTAACTGACCTCTGGAATATACAGCTGCTCAGCCTTCAGACTGTATAGAACTTCAGTTTTCTACTTGGTTTTAGTTTCATGGTCTCGTTGTTTCTACTATGAAGTTAGGACATATTTTTTGAGCTTTCTCTTTAAAAACAGAATAAAATGCAAAATTTGAACAAAGAGGAGGATGAAGACTACCATCCATGGAGAATGTTCGCAGCTCATTTGGATATTGCACCCTCTTTCTCTCCCTGGAGAAACGTGTCTCAAATCATACTGTCCATTACAATCATTGCAGAGTTTTTATAATTCAGATTGCTGGAACTCAACCCAAGTAGGTCTGGGGAGGCAACGGAGAATTTTCATTTCTAAGACGTTCCCAGCTGATGTTGATGCTGCTGATATAGGCATCACACGTTGAGATTGGGATTCTGGGACACTATCAAGCTGATGTGTCACTATCAGTGCAAATCCAGACCAATTTGCCTCCTCCATCTTGCTTAAGGATGTTATTCTCTTCCCTTCTCTATCATTGACAACTGTACACATGCTGGTACTCTGTAACCTACGTTATTGGGACACAGAGATCCAAGGACTCCATAACTCCTTTGAGTGTCCCATCTCTAATGAAATCACGCACTCTTCCACCCTTAGATACTCACTTCCACACCCAGAGCCTGTTTTCACCCAAAATTCTCCTGCTTGCAAATCAGTAACTCAGAAACACCACATTCCCACCACACATTTCCACATTTCTAGTTTTTACACAAAGAACTCTACTGTATATAACCCTTCTTTAAGAAAATAGATTACTCCAGTTAGAGTATCTTAACAAGGCTCTCTTCCTTCTCTCTTCCTACTCCTCCCTATTAATCTTGGATTCTGTGGTCCATCATTTCAATAACCCACTGACAACGCTCCCTAATTCTTTACTCTCATCATATCTGCCCTGCAAGCCTCTGACTTTGGATGATTCCAAATACCTGCCAGGCCATGTTGACACCTGCACTGAGGATCGCCGCTGAAGAGAGAGCACACGAGGAGCCTGGGGGTCCCAACAGAGAATCAACAGCAACCAATGGGCCTCCATGCATTCTCCAATGCTTCCTGAATGCTCTGTTAATTTCTTTCCATTTCCTGAGTTCCATACAACTATTTTCTCTTGACCTACTTCATATCTCACAGACAAATTGTTAACCACCACACAAGAACTATTTCACACTCTAGTCATCAGATCTAGAAATTTTCCGCATAAGCAATTCATTTATCACACCATTTCTGTTGTTTTATACAGATATATTTCTTTCTTAGCTAAAACCATTCTGATTTTCATCTCATCTTTCCATTTCAATGACCTTATGCTTTCAATATTCGCAGTACTTTCAATCACCTCCCTACTGGGATCATGCCTCATGTTTCAAATATGCACAAATCTCTACCATCTACAAACCAATCCCTCATCCATTGTTCCTAATGCCCCTCACCCTCGATGTCCTCCCTCTCCTCCTCCTGCCAGGGACTCATTGTGAAAAGTTCACTTACATCCCAATGCCTCTGTTTCCACACTGGCAACCGATCCCATGTCCCCATTCTGTGGATGCTTCTCTTGCTAAGCTCACAGGTCACGGCTCTTACTATTCCAATGTGGCCTTTTCATTATTTGTCTGACATGTCCTGCAGTAGCATGTGACTTTGTGGCCTTCAAGTTCCTTTAGAAAGCTCATTTGTCCTTGGGATCCACCAGTGCTACACTGTCCTTCTCCTGCTCCAAACTTCCTGAGTCACTTGTTGGCTTCTCTTTATAACCAACCCACAATGCCTGATGCTTCCCAGAAGTCAGCCCTGCTCTGACATCTGCTGTCCACCTGCACCCTCCTACTAGGCAATCATATCCATTTCCCTGGCTTCAAATACCACTAATGAGCTAAAAATGTTCAAAGAATCAGCACAGATCTGACTCTGCCCCCCAGACCCAAATATCTACCTGCCCACTCAGCCCATCAGTGATGACTCGACTCACAGTGTCCAGGTTCCAAATTGAAAAAAACACTTTCCCAAATAATTCACTTCTCTCTCAGTGTTCCCAAATTCACTTGTTTGTGCTAATATCCTGTCTGTCCCTGAGTGTCATTCTGGACACTCTGCCACCCCACATTCATATCAATGACCCATCCATCCACCCTCCTGAATCCTCCTACAGATTCTTCACTTTTGAATCATTTCTAATCACCTTTCAGAAATGACACAAAATACCATTCCCACACAGTGAACTCTCCTGCTCTAGCAACCTAAATTACAAAACTCCATTTTTCCTCTTTGTTGATATTTTGTTCTATTTTACTTATATGTGCATCATCTCTTTCTTTCAATATTCAGTTCTCACTAAATGGGATACTCCATATAGACATGACTAATGTAGATTTTCTAGATGTTTCCCTCAACAGTGTTCTCATATGGCTTGGCACACAAAAAGAGCTCGTATATTATATGTGTCTATCTACCTACCTACCTACCTAACTACCTACCTACCTATCTAATTCAAATACTAAAAGTTCACTTCCTGAAATATTTTAAACCCATCCACTTAACTACATTTATGCAAAGATATCAAGTTTTTCTGGTATACTGCAATAAATTGGCAATTACAGCTTAAGATTTCCAAATCCTCTCTCCCTGTAATCAGCCTACGAGATTCTACTTACAGTGATCTGTTTAAAATGTAAAACTGATCAGTTCACCTTACCTTTTAAATCCTCAATTTCTGTCTTCAGCAGATATTTTTCCTGTTGTCCTATCATAATTATTAATACTACCCTTTTCATTCCTCAATATGTTCCAGTTTGGAGAGAAAACTATTTGGTCGTTCTATTTATAGAGCACCTACTACATGCAAAACTCTGGTGTAAAACCTGTGATCTACAAAAAAGCTAAACAGACTCACCGCCCCTGTTTGACCTAGTCTTAACGCGAGGAAAGACATAATAAACTGCAAAGAATTTATAACATGCCATGTGGAAATAACCACTGCGATGACCTATAGGGCAGAGAGAGAGAGTTTGAGCTTGAGTACATTTCTAAAGTTAGCTGTGTTTGTGTGTGTGTGTGTGCGCGCGTGCATGTGCTGATGCATGCTGCCAGGATAGGATGAGTTGCTTTCTCCTGTGGGGTGGGGGAGCCTCCTTTGCTTTGCGAAAGTTCCTCTCTGTGCACCTACTATGGACTTTGTCATCCACGTGTATTAGTCACGGTTGTCTAGAGAAACAGAAATAGAATATATATAAACATAGAGATGTGGAGATGTATTACAGGAATTGGTTCACGAGGTTATGGAGGCAGAGAAGTCCCACAATCTGCCATCTGCAAGCTGGAGAACCAGAAAAGCTGGTGGTATAACTCAGCTGAAGTCTGAAGGCCTGAGAACCAGCACCTCTATTGTCCAAGGGCAGGGAACATTGGGCGTCCCAGGTCAGGAGGAGAGAGTGGACTCACCCTTTCTTTTCCTTTTTGTTTAAACTAATTCTGGCTCATATAACAGTATTTTTGATGTTTCATATAGGAATCTAGCTTCCTTTCACATTACTCAACTTACTTACCAGTTGTAAACTTTATAAGTTATGTCCCACTCAAATAATAGATTTTCTTCTTCTCTAATATTAATTACCTCTTATTCTTTTGATTCTCATTTTTTCATGACTGTGCTCTCCAGTGCCACACTGAATCACAATAATGTTTGCCAGGAGCATTTTCCTCTTCTTAAGTGTAGCGTAAACACCAGATAAATTCCTTGTCAGGGCAGAGCAGGCATCTAAGAGAAAGTAAAAACGTGCAGGGGAATCACTTCTACCTGGAAGTCAACAGACTTGCTTCTCTTGGCTGTTTGGAGCTGGAGATGCTATGACAATGTGGTCAGCTGAGAATCAGAGGATCTCTCTCTAGTCCCAGGAATTAGTCCTGGTCAAATCTCTCAACCTCTTTAGACCTCATTTTCTTCACCTGTAACATGAAGAGTTGGATGAGTCTTTTTGAGTTCTGAAATCCAGTGATTCCAAGATACCCTTCACCCAGATACACTTAACAAAGATCAGAGAGAATTTTTAGTTGTCTTCTTCTGCATCAACATTATTATCCATATCACCACTTCAAGACATACCAAATGTCTACTTTTGCATGACACTGATAAAACAGGTTCCATACCAAATCGCTGTTCACTGGGATAACAAATCTATAGTTAATTATTTAGAGGTAAGTATAGAGATGGGCCCTGCTGGAACCAGCAATCAATGGGCCACAAAGTCTTGCTTTATTTTACAGCAAGGCTGTGGAAACATTCCCTAATACACCAGAATTCTTCTGTACTTCGAAAGTATGAAGTAAATGGGAGCCTTGAATCCATGGTTACGAGTTAATAAGGATATGATTTTCAAAATTTTACTAATGATGCCATTTGCCTAGTATGGGGCTGTTCTCTGGTGAGTCAAGAGCAGATGTATTCAAGGCCACTTTCATTCCTTTAATAAATATTTACTCAGAGCCTACCACTTGCTGCAAGATAGCAGTGATCTACCCTAAGAACATTTATATTCTAGTAGGGTGACACAGACCATAAACAAAAAGAGAATCTTGAGGTGATCAATAAAGTTACATATACATCAAACATTTTTCATTCTGGACTGTTTTTCACCCTTTCCCTTCTTTTACTCTTTCCCAGAACTCTAAGCATGGACTTGAAAACCCAGAAAGCATGGGTCCCATGTTTCTTCTCGCAACACCCCTGTTTCAAAGACATAGTGTTTATCATCTGAGAGTATGTCTCTTTAAGACTAAGTTCCTATGAATCAGCATTATTTCATCACTTTCTTGAGAGGATGGATGATATTATGAAGGGAAAACAAAATATCATATGGGATTTATACTCGAAATGATGTTTCCACTCTAATTGTGTTATTTAATGTGGTGTGATTTGGAGCAAGTCAGTTACTCCTTCAGGGTCAGTGGTAATAATACCCTGAAAAGCATTCTATAGAGATTAAATGAAACAAAGTATGAGAAACTGCTTTGTAAATTGCAAAGCCATCTTTTTCAGCTTATTTTTTCTAATAATATTTTCATTTATCCAATCCTTTTTGACTCTACACAACCTGCCTAGACTGAGTTTTATCATTTATTCAACCATAATAATGGGTCAAAATGGGTGAATATTAGAAATTTCATATGGTTCAACTTAATTAATAGGCCATCACAATATTTAATTTGGTTATAATTACAGTGAAATTTTTCATGTTGCCTTACCATGTGCCAGGCACATTCTAGGCATCTGACATGTATTCACTCATTTAATCCTCACAACAATGCTATGGAGACAATACTAGTAACCCCTATTGTATGGATGAGGAACATTAGAGGTTATATAAACGTCCAAGGTCACACATCTGGTACCCAGGCAGCCTACCTCCAAAGCCTCTTTTAGGGATCCATTAGAGGTTGTGGCACTCACATTGTAAAAGGATCACCCTGGTTTCTGGTTGGCGAATGGACCAGAGGGGACTAAGCAAGAAAGCACATGACTACTGAAATGATCCGCGCAAGCAATTCTGAATACAGGATTTCTTTCCTTTTTAAGGCTGAATAATATTCCATTGTACAGATGCCCCAGATTTTCTTCATCCTTTCACCCACAGATGCACAATTAGGTAGTTTCCATCTCTTGGCTATTGTGAATAATATTGCGGTGCATTTTGTCAGACATTTTCCTGGCACTTAGTGAGTTTGAAAAAATTCTCCTTCTACACATTAGTTACTGTAATGAACTACTTTCTAAATGTATAAAGTTTAAATATTTGTCATTCTACAGAAATACCTTGCCTAATCATGATTTGTGTTGTTATCAGTTCATGAATGATCGAAGATTTTTGTACAAAAACTTGTTATAATGGCTTTTTTTGCATGTATTCAGGAACCTTGCATAATATGGGTATTCCCTGATTCTTGATTTTTAGTAGAGTTTTCTAGTAAGCCTTTAGGATAGGAAATATATTCCTAGATGTGAGGCAGAGAGCAGAAAAATAATAAAGTGATTGTTATATTTAATTATATCAAAAGAAAACTGTCGTTTTGCTAAATTGTTTTTACACACTCTTTGCTTATTTGTAAGAATGGCATATATTGTTTTATTAATGAAAAGAAAATTCAATAAACAATTTTAACATAAAACAACATCTATTGAGAAATTATATGAAAATTTTAGCAATATGCTGTCACCAATTTCCTCATCTGCAAAATGGAGATAGATAATACCATCTTCCTATGGGTTGCTGTGAAAATACTCAAGAGTAATGTATGTCAAATGCTTATCACCATGTCGGTTGGAAAGTGATGCCCCATTCATTTTTCTACTGGGATGATGAGAGCTTTTTTTATGCTTGAAGTCTGTAGTTTTCAAAATATGTTCTACTGTTGTAAAGTGAATCCTTTTTACAAATTATTTGTAGAGTTCGATGATCCCTTTGGAATGGAAATTCAGGCTCCCGTGTGTGCGTGTGTTTGTGTCTATACGCACATCTCTCAAATAATACTTCAAGCCTTTTAATGAAATCTACCTTCCCCACTCTTGACTCTCATTCCAAAAACAAGTTCTTTAATTATCTGGTTGAAAATCTGTATTTCTATATTAGCTACTCATACACTTTTTCATTTTTCATCTTTTGACTATTTATAGTTTCTTTCTTCTCTGAAAAAATCAGCATGAAGAGTTCTTACATACATTAAAAACATAATTCCCCTTGCCCAATATAACTATTTAATGAATTAGGATAAATCAAAATTCAATGTCTACTGTTTTATGACATAAGTGTTTACCATTTTATAGCATACGAATCTTATCCAGAGATGTGCTACATCAGATATTATGAACACATTTTCTTTCTCACTTTTTCCTTTGACCTTTTAAATGGTAAAATTCCCTTATTTCTTTCTTGTCTTCCTATGGATTCATCACTAGTTCATCTCCTTCCACCAGAAATTTAAATCTCTTTTCAGTAACTTCTGACGCATGAGACAATTCATGGGCTTCAGGTTTTGCTTGGGGACCTCCCTCTTGGGCTTGAACATATACACAGGCCCACATATACACAGTATGTCTGGAAGGATAGAGGAGAAAAGGATGTTTATCTCTGTGCAAAAGGACTGGGAGACAGTGGTAGAGTGAGAATATTTTACTGACTTTGCACCACTCTTTAAAGTTTTCCTATACGTGCATCTACGACGTAGTGGCCTCCCTCCCCCCAGATTTTTAAATTAAAATTAAAGTAGCGTTATATACTGCTTGGGACAGTAAGTTGTAGAGAAATGTGAATATATGATCCAATTTTTTAATGAAATTAAGAACAGCAAACACGCACAAAAAGTTTATAATTCTAAATATGGGCACATCATTCTATGAGGCTATATAAACGTGAGGAAAGGAATGAAGAAAAGCTATTCAACATCCAGCTACCTGTACAGTCTAGGGGTTCACGTAAAGCCCCGCCTCCAGCCCCGCCCCTGGAGCTGATTTCCTCCCACTGTGAAGTTGGCCAGACTTATTCCAGCCCCACCCCCGCCTCTTCCCGCCCCTGGAACTGGTCTCTGCACAACGCTCGGGCCTGGCTCCGCCCACAGCCTGCTCCCCGCCCCTTGCCCCGCCGCCCTTTGTCCCCGCCCACATCCCCGCCTCTAGACCTGGTTTCCACCCACAGCCCCGCCCCTAGACCTGGTCCCTGTCCCTGGTGCTGACCCAGCCCGCGGACCGGTCTCACATTAACTCTAGACACTGGAGACCTCCCCCGAGGCTGGGGTGCGCGGCCCCGCCCTGCCCCGCCCCCCTGCCCCGCCCCCCACGCCGCCTCAACCCGGAGCCCCCAAACGTCCGTCCTCCCCGAACGCCCGCCCGAGACCGGAAGCGGAAGCGCGGGCGGCGCCGTGGATGGAGCGGGAGGTCTGCGCGGTGTGTCCAGTCTTCTCGGCGCGGACGGGATTCCCCTGGACCTTCGGCCGAAGGGGCGACGCGCGGTAAGCGGCGGGCGGTCCCGGCTCCGGTCGCGGTCCAGGGAGGGGCCTGGGCCGCGGGCAGCCCCGTCACGGCCCGGCGTCCCCCCGTCCCCCCGGAGCCCCGTTTCCCCGGGCTGTTCGCTCAGGGCGCCCGAGGCTGCTGTTCCTCCCGGCTCCGGGCGCCGCCGGCCCCTCCTCAGAGTCCCCGTCACCGTCCTCCGTGTGATTTTGTCCCCAGGGCGCTTATCCGCGTCTGGAGGGGGTGTTTGGGTTGTTACTAATGGGGGCGCTCCTGGCATCTAGGGGGGGAGGCAGGGATGCTGCTCAGCGTCCTCCGGGGCCCAGGAGGGCCGACAGAGAATCATCCGGCCCCAGATGTCAATGGTGCGGAGGTTGGGAGACCTGCTCCAGGGCCTGAAAATCTCCCCAGCCCTGTATGAAGTGTGGGAAATGTTTACAAGTCAGCGAGCTACTTACAGGGGCCATAAATGACAAGCTTGTTTAAAGGGTCCAGAGTCACCAAAAAGTGTCTGTCCAGCCAAGTGAGTTGAGCGACACAAGTGCACACAGCACCAAGCTGCTTCCTCCCATCTTGGGGAGCAGGTGACTGGATAGGAATCGGGAAAATCCAGTCACAGCCAACAGTTACAGTTAAATCAGTAAATACAAAAAAGAAAAGTGAATGGGGTGAACTTTCCATCCAACACCCTAGAAAAGGCCTCAAAAGCTTGTTTGCGCTTTTGTTTCCCCCCCTCAGACACGAAAACATCCGTGGAGCTCAAGTTTGAGGTGAAACCAGCCTCAGGGTCCACCTGTCCTCACTGATCCATGGATTTCTGTGTGACCAGGTGAGTACCCTGTCGACCTGGTACCAGCAGGTTCCGGCAGCCTCCGCTGTGCAGAAGACCTGCTAGTGGGCTTTCCTGGGCTCAGGTTGTCACCACATGGACACTGAGAGTGAGGGTATCTTGAGAAAAATTATCGATCTTGGATGGATTATATTCAAGGGAAAGACGGTAAGCTGTGTGTGGTTCTATGTGGTAAATATTTCAGTAAGTACAGTTATATGCAAATAAGAACATATAAAACAAGTGTAAATAACTGCAAATGTGTATTATAGTAGAAAATATAGATTTACTGGCATTGCATAATACTCAAAAATCAGGATTTATATGTAATATAAATACAGAAATGTTTTGCGTGTGTATGTAGTATTAGAAGACGTCCCATTAAATATTAGCAGGGATACTCAGCAACATTCCTTAGACCCATTCAACTTGACTTCTAAAGTCTTATAAATCCTCCACAAAAATTTGAAATATAGGAGCATTTAGGGAAAAAGATGATTGGAACTTCTTTGTATTAATAACAAATTTAACATTGAATTTGCCAGTAGCCAGATTTATTTTGAGCATTTTTTTCTTTATGCCATTTCAAATCATTGGGAGGAGTACTAAGCAACACTGTAGATTACAGGGCAGGGCACTAGTCTCTAAAAAGACTGTCCTCACCACTTTGCCTTCTAAAGGGAATTAACTTTGTTTCTTGAAACTTTTCTGAAATACCAGTCTGGTGATTCACGTTGCAGAGAATCTTGTTAAGTAATTTTGTATTTAGTTGTTGGCCTCTACTAATTGTGTGTGTATGTGTGTGTGGCTTTTTCATTCTAGCTTTCCTGTGATGTTCTTGAGGGGAATGTGTGCTTGTCATGTAATAGATAGTCTTTGAGTTTATAATTTATGGTGACCCACCATCCTCGTTTATTCAGGACAGAGGGGATTTCCAGGACACAGGACGTTTAGTGTTCAAACCAGGGCAGTCCTAGACAAACCGGGATGGTTCCTCATCTGACGAGCCAGGCCCTGGGCCACATGCATGGGGACCTGGAGAACCAGAGAGACCTTGTCCCACCTCCGTGGAATTTATCTTGTATTTGGGAATTTGGATTTTAGACAGTTCCTGATGAGAGTGATGTGGGAGTTTGGCACAAGGTGACTCAACCTGAGGGGGCAGGGAAGCCCTCTTGAGAAGGACTGATATTTAGTTTGAGAGCTAGAGTTGGGACTGGATTTAGCTAGTTGGAGGGTTAGACTGGAGTGAGGGTGTGGGAGTGTGTTCAAGAGAGCGTTTCAGACAGAGGGACCCGCATGAGGACACCCCTGAAGCAGAGAGCCTGGTGTGTCCGTGAACTGAGAAGAGGGATGGCTGAGCCGAGTCAACACAGGGGGAGGGGTGTGAGCCACGCCGGCGATGGGGGACAGGCAGGACCAGATCAGGGGTGACTTGGGACTCTGTTCCAAGACCAGTGGAAAGACTCTGGAGAGATGCGAGTAGAAGGATGATGTGATTAGCGTTTGGTCTAAGCACGTGGGTTCAGATGGACTTCATGGTTAAGAATGTAGACTGAAGAGGCAAGATGGGAGGTGCTGCGAATAAGATGAGGAATAAAGTGACTGTTCCCTAGGCCTGGGTGATGGCTGTGGAGCAGGAAAGAAGTAGAAAGAAAAGACCTTGGAGTGTGGAACCGAGAGAACGTTAACGGTACTTTCTTGCCTGCATGTGTCAGATGGCACAGGGCACTGACTGTGCTCCTCGCTGCTGTCCGTGCAGACCTGCAGGCGCCCCCTCACCCAGGTCTGTGTGTTCACCCCTCTTTGTCACTCACAGGCCCCCCTCCACATCCTAAAGGAAGTCAGGCCTTACTTGTGAGGGGGTTGTCTCACACGGGAGACACCGAGGAGAGCCCCTCCAGACATCAGAGCAGCCCCTTCAGCCTCTCCCTCAGCCTCCTCCCTTCCCCTCTCTCGCTTTCCACACCCAGAAGAACCCCTGCTCAGTATTCCATGTCCCCAGGTTCTCCCTCCCCCAGGCTTGAGAAGGGTGGGCAGCCACTGGGGTGGACATCATCTGCACCTTCCACTCTGACCCCCGCTGGTCCTGGGCTGGACAGAGAGTGACTCTACTGGGAGCCGCGCCATGAGACCCAGCGTGTCACCCACCTGGCCTCCTTCACCCTGGACGGGGACAGCCTCTACGTCAGTGGTGAGGGGCTGTGCTACAGCCACACTCTCTCTCCCAGTCAGAGTTCTGTGTTGCCTCCGTTGCTCTAAAGTGAGCTATGATCCATCTCTCTATGCTCCTGGTCTGGGATCAGTCTTCTCATCACTGTGTGATCACTGGGTCCAGCCACCTTCCATCTCGTTGCCTCCCCCCTGAACACCACTCCCCTCTTCCCCTCTGCTTTCCCCGCTGCTTTCCCCACAAAGCTCCCTACACCCTCCCTCTCCCTTAATCCTTTATGTTCACCCCAACTCTTGCTCAGCTCCTCTCGCCTTCTCTCCACAGATTACACCTATGGAGCCGCAGCCCTGACGACCACCGGTGAGTATTCCTGGCCCTGATGTCCTGGGTCCCGTCCGCATTTGGGGTTGGGGAGCACTTGTTCTCCTTCACCCACTGTCCTTGGTGAGGGAAGCACCTGGAAGGGCCCTAATTCATCCCTTCTCTCCCTCCCGGGTTCTGGTGGAGAGTCCCAGCCCAGTGTGAGAAAGCCTTAGACACAGACGTGTTCTCCACCACATTCTGACCCCACGTGGTTTTCACTTTAATTCTCCTGAAGCCCCGCCCTTGGTCCTCCTTTTCCAGGTATCCCATCCGTCTGTCCAGTTTTCTGCCCGTCCATCTGTCTCTCCTCCGAGTTCAGTCTCTCTTGTTCACCTATCTCTCTCTCTTGGGCTCCTCTCATCCACAGGCTTGCTCATCCCTCTACTCACACAGTCACCCCTCCGCTCACTCTCATGTATGCTTCACCTGTGAATGGTGGTCCTGGCACAGCCACTGCTGGAGCCCGGGTGAGCCTGGGGGCTCCTCCCACTCTGTCCCTCCCTGAGACAGCCCTCGCCACAGCTCCCGAGCCAGCCACCACGTCCCTGCATACTTCATCATCACCTGTGCCACCAGAAGCCACCACAGGTGTCTGGGGGCCCCTTTTCCTTCCCAAGAGAAGCTCTCCAGCCCCACACCTCCACCAGCCAGTTGTGATCCAGGAGCTGGGAAGCCAGGGTGTGAAATTCTGGTTTTAGGGCAATCATGCTCATAACAAGGATTATACCAACGATTCAGTCTAAGGCCAGCCCTCAGAGAGCCCCTAGCCTTGTGAAATTAACACACCAATATAACACTGTGTGGGAGGTTTCGGGAAGAGGCACCTGGCATAGTTTGCAGAGGAAGAGCTTGCTAGAGAAAGTTGCACCTGAATAGAGTCTTTAAGAATGAGCAGGAGAGACCCAGGCAGGTAGAGGATGAAGGGTTTTCCTGGCAGAGGGGATTCCATGAGCAAAGGCTGCGGCCAGAAACAACATGCCGTATGGGGATAATTGAAACGAATTTGGGTTGCGTGAAGCATGAAGTTTAACCCGCGGTACATGGATAAAATGAGACTGAAAGGTGAGCAGGAGCCAGATTGAGTAGAGCCTTGAGTGCCAGGTCAAGAAGGTTGAACTAGACACTGAAGGCCATAGGGAGCCATGGGTGGTACTAGAGCAGTGGTGGCCCTAGTGAGGTATTCATTTCAGAAAGATCCTTCTAGTGGTCCATGTAGAACATCCTTTAGACAGAGCATCCAGTGAGCCTGCTGGGGTGTTGGTCCAGGTGAAGGAAGTTAACACCTGAGCTGGGACAGGGATGGAGAGAGGGAGTGTATGTGAGGACCAGTGTGCAACTGGAATTTGTGTTACTGGGAGGGAGGAGGAGCTGAGCAGATGTGCTGGTTCTGACTTGGGTGACCACACGGGTGGGTGGTGGTGCCACTGGGAGAGAAGACGACAGATGATAATGAGTGCAGGACTCTGGTGTGGTCTCAGGCCAGCTCTCAGTGATGGCCATCGCTCTCCCTCTCGTCTTGCAGCTTTGGGGCACAACCTGAAGACCCTCACAGTCCCCTTCCCCATCTCCACCCTCCGGTATTCATAAGACAGGAGCAACTGCTCAGCCATGTTCAACTCCACTGAGAGGGTCCTGCAGAGCCTGGGGAGACCCTGGTTCCAGCAGCTCCTGTTGGGTTAAATCCCACCCAGCCCCTCCCCCACTCCCTGTCCCTCCTCTCATCCTCCTCCTCCTTCCTCCCCAGCTGGATCCTTGTTCAAGAAGAGCAGCCTGGGCCTCTTCTCCTTGAGTTGCAGACTGGTCTCCCTCAGGTGAGACCCTCCCCTGAGCATTTGCCCCTAATGACCACTTTTGTCACCACCCCTCTCTGTCTCCCCCCTGTCCTCCCATTTCCTCCTTCCTGTTCTGGCCTGCACCCCAGAGGTTTCAGGACCTCTCTCTAGAGTCCCCACATCCCTCTCTCCCCAGGCCTGAAAAGGATGGGGAAGCCAGCAGTGTGGACGCCGTCTGCACCTACCATCCTGACCCCGTGGGCCACCATGCCTCTGTGCTGGGAGCGGAGAGTCTCCACCTGTCTGCTCTTCCTCTCGGTGGCTCCAGGCTCTGCATCCCAGAGTTTATCCATCCAGAGAGAGCACCAGCTACATTTGCACATCATCAGCTGGAACCTCAGCAACTCGGAGCCCACATCCTCGGAGTACACCGTCTTGCTGAGGGACACCCAGGACCAGGTGGGGTCTCCCCTCTCGCATCGCTCCTTGCCCTGAGGGCACCGTCATTCCTCTGTCTGACTTACATCTGTTACGTGATTGTTTCAACCCTTCACTTTCCCTGCGTGCCTGGGTTCTCTCAGTGTCCAGAGGTGATGTCCTAGCTGCCTCCCCCATCTCTCACATGGGTAAACTGAAGCTCAGAAAAGGGATTATTGTGCCTAAGGTCACACAGTGAGTTAGGGGCAGAGCCAGGATTTGAAGTCAGGTCTCCCTTGCCCCAAGGTCTGTGATCTTTCACTGGCTCCAGTGGCCCCCTGCGTCTCCAGGAGACCTCCATCTCACCCACTCTCCCTCGCGTTTGTTCTAGGTCACCAAGCTCTACAGAGGCAGCCAGCTGTGAGACATATTCCACTCCTGTCTGGTCACCGACCTGATGTAGGTTGAGGAGATTGGAAGCATTGGTTGAGCTGGTGGCTGATGTCTCTGAGCTCCCGTGACACATCCTTGATCTGGAAGTCACTGACATAGTGCCCATTCTGCCCCACATCCCTGTCAGCTAATCCTACCATCTCCTTCCATAGGTTGTCGGGGGTTGAGAAAAGCATTAACATTTGGGGCCACCAACCTCCAGCATCCTCCTCCTCCTCCTCTTCTGGAAAAGTTCAACAAATATTAGTGGTCTACCTGTGCTCTCCAATATTGGAGCCACTAACCAGATGGGGCAATTAAAATTTTTTATACACCTATTGGGATACGATGCACATATTGTGTGTGTGTGGGGTGTATTTTTTAGGTTTTTCTAGATACAATATCTTCTCATCTGCCAAACAAATAGTTTTACATCTTCCCTTCCAATCTGGGTCTCTTTTATTCCTTTTTCTTGCCTAATTGCCCTTATCAGAGCCTCTGGTGCCTGTGATTAACATGCGAGATGAGGGCAGACATCAATGTCTTGTCCCTGGTCTTAGGGGGAAATTTTCAGTCTTTCACCATTGAATATGGTGTTATCCATGGGTTTTTCATCGATGCTGTTTATAGGTTGAGAAAGTTTTTTCTATTCCTAATTTGTTCAGTGTTTTCTGTTTTAGACATGAAGGGCGCTGTATTTTGTGAAATTCTTTTCTGTATATGTGGTCGAGATTGTGTGGTATTGGCCGTTATTCTATTACTATGGTGTATTACATAATCAAGTTGTCAGATATTAACCCAACTCTTCAACTAGAGGTGAGAGATTAAGATGTTCTCAATCTTTCCTGGGCGTGCCACAGGCCTGAGCCCTTGTGGCCTTCTAGATGCCCGCAAATACCCTGGAGATTTTCAAAGCCCCCTGTGGACATCTCATTCCCCCAGTTTTTCTTCTAAGTTGTTGGCTCACCTCTTGCCTGCCTCAGCTGGTATCACTCCCTCAGGCAGCTACAATAGAAAACAATTAGCGCTGATTGTTTTTAGCAAGTGCCTTGGGGACAGACTTTCCTCCCTGGGCAAGCTCTGAGTCTAGTAACGACAAGCCCTGAACATGGGGCGTTTTTGGGGAGCTGCCAGGCAGGTCAGCTAGTTGCAGTTGGGTGGGGAGGGGTCTTTTCAGAGCTCCACACCCATTATGGCTGCTGTGCTGCTGGTTGTCTCAGCCACCATGGTTCTGAGACTGACGGTTTTCACAGTTATGGAGGATGTTGTGAGAGCAGGATGGGAATAGTGCAAGTTATAGTGCCACGAAGTTTGCTCCCTTTATCAAGATTCCACCGTGTGTCTTCACTAAACCCTCCTCAGATTCTTACAAGCCTTTGATTAATTTCTAGACTTCTGAAAAGTTGATTTTGACCATTTTTACCAGTGTTCTCATTGTTTTTATGCATTTGCAGGCGTCCTTACTCCAGAGTTTCAAAAATGTTCTCCCTGTGGTTATTTATTTATAAATTAATTACTTGAAATGAAATTACATGAGAAATTCAGTTCCTCACTCACACACACTAGCCACATTTTAAGTGCTTGATGACAACATGGGGCTAATAATGAGTGTATTTGGTAGTGCAGGCAAATGTTGACATTATTGCAGAAAGTTCTCTTGGACAGGACCCAGAAGCAGGGAATCTAGAATCAGGGTAGAATTCCAGACACCCTTGTTCATCCCTTGTGTCCTTCCAGGTTGGTCCCCCATGGTAACCACACTGCAATGGATTCACTGTGTACCCAGCCGCCTTGGCACAGAGACTGGACAGAGTTGCCATCTATGAGGAATTCCTGCGGCTGACCAGAAGGGTACCCAGCTGCAGAACTTTACCCTGGACGGAAAGAATGTCCTTGGGGATGGTAAGGCTCCCTGGTCATTGGGAAAGGAAGTGAGGCCTTTCTGGGGACTCTGGAGGCCTGGGGCTGAGAGAACATTGAACTTTCTCAGGCTTGCAGGATGTGGCATAGTCCCCCAGTCTTTAGCCACCATTGAGAGAGAGAAAAGGACACCAGTGTAGTATGGGAGGCCCTCACCTTCTCCTAGACAGCTCTGTGACCTCAAGCTAGTCACCTCCCCTCTCTGGACTTTTGTTTCCTTATCTCTGCACTGAGAGCCACTGGGCCCGATGGTCAATGAGGGCCTCCAGCTGTGTGTGAAGCAGACTTACAGGTTTGGGAGTGGATGTGGTTTCTGATCCACAGGCTATAGTTTGCCAAGTCCCGCTCTAGATGAGCACCAATGCACTAGAACTTTCTGCAGTGGTGGAATGTTCTATATCTGTGCTGTCCAGTGCATAGCTGCATGTGGCTGTTGAGTGCTTGAAAGATGGTATTGTGACTGGTCTTTATTGTTACTGATTTTTAATGTTACTGAGGTTAGAATTTTTATTTTATTTAACTAAAATTAATTTTTTTTTATTTTTTTATTGATGTTTTAATGGTTTCTAATATTGTGAAATTTTGGGTTGTACATTTTTGTTTGTCCATCACCCCATATATGACTCCCTTCACCCCTTGTGCCCACCCCCCACCCCCACTGCCCGGGTAACCACAGTCCAGTTTTCTCTGTCCATGTGTTGGTTTATATTCCACATATGAGTGAGATCATACAGTGTTTGTCTTTCTCTTTCTGGCTTATTTCACTTAACATAATACGCTCCAGGCCCATCCATGTTGTTGCAAATGGGACGATTTTGTCTTTTTTTATGGCTGAGTAGTATTCCATTGTATATACATACCACATTTTCTTAATCCAATTGTCAGTCGAGGGACACTTAGGTTGCTTCCACTTCTTGGCTATGGTGAATAATGCTGCAATGAACATAGGGGTGCATAAGCCTCTTTGGATTGTTGATTTCAGGTGCGTTGGATAGATTCCCAGTAGTGGGATGGCTGGATCATAGGGCATCTCTATTTTTAATTCTTTGAGGAATCTCCATACCGTTTTCCATAGAGGCTGCACCAATTTGCATTCCCACCAGCTGTGTGTGAGGGTTCCTGTTTCTCCACATCCTCTCCAACATTTGTTGTTTTTTGTCTTGGTGATTATAGCCATTCTAACAGGCGTGAGGTGGTATCTTAGTGTTGTTTTGATTTGCATTTCCCTGATGATTAGTGATGTTGAGCATCTTTTCATGTGCCTATTGGCCATCTGTATATCTTCCTTGGAGAAGTGTCTGTTCATTTCCTCTGCCCATTTTTTGATCGGGTTGTTTTTTTTTTGTTGTTCAATTGTGTGAGTTCTTTATATATTATGGAGATCAACCCCTTGTCAGATGTATGTTTTGCAAATATTCTCTCCCAGCTGGTTGGTTGTTTGTTCATCTTGATTCTGGTTTCATTTGTCTTATAAAAGCTCTTTAATCTGATAAAGTCCCACTTGTTTATTTTTTCTTTAGTTTCCCTAGTCTGGGTAGGCATGTCATCCGAAAAGATTCCTTTAAACCCAATGTCAAATAGTGTGTTGCCTATATTTTCTTCTATGAGTTTTATAGTTTCAGGTCTCACCTTCAGGTCTTTGATCCATTTTGAGTTAATTTTTGTGAATGGCGATAGCACATGGTCCACTTTCATTCTTTTGCATGTGGCTGTCCAGTTTTCCCAACACCATTTATTGAAGAGACTTTCCTTTCTCCATTGCATGTTCTTAGCACCTTTGTCGAAAATTAGCTGTCCGTATATGTGTGGTTTTATTTCTGGGCTTTCAATTCTGTTCCATTGATCTGTGTGTCTGTTTTTGTACCAGTACCATGCTGTTTTGATTACTATTGCTTTGTAGTATGTTTTGAAGTCAGGAATTGTGATGCCTCCTGTTTGTTCTTTTTCTTTAGGATTTCTTTAGCTATTCGGGGTCTTTTGTTGCCCCATATAAATTTTAGTATTCTTTTTTCTATTTCTGTGAAGAATGTCATTGGGGTTCTGATTGGGATTGCATTGAATCTGTAGATTGCTTTAGGTAATATAGACATTTTAACTATGTTTATTCTTCCAATCCACGTGCATGGGATATCTTTCCATTTCTTTATGTCATCGTGGATTTCCCTCAATAATGTCTTGTAGTTCTCATTGTATAGGTCCTTCACCTCCTTGGTAAGATTTATTCCTAGGTATTTTATTCTTTTTGATGCAATTGTAAATGGTATTATCTTTTTGAGCTCTCTTTCTGTTAGTTCATTATTAGCATATAGAAATGCAACTGATTTTTGTAGATTGATTTTGTACCCTGCAACTTTGCTGTAGTTGTTGATTGTTTCTAACAGTTTTCCAACAGATTCTTTAGGGTTTTCTATATATACAATCATGTCATCTGCAAATAGTGAGAGTTTCACTTCTTCGTTACCTATTTGGATTCCTTTTATTCCTTTTTCTTGCCTAATTGCTCTGGCCAAAACCTCCAGTACTATGTTGAACAGGAGTGGTGAGAGTGGGCAGCCCTGCCTCGTTCCTGTTCTCAGAGGAATGGCTTTCAGTCTTTCCCCGTTGAGTATGATGTTAGCTGTGGGTTTGTCATATATGGCCTTTATTATGTTGAGGTACTTTCCTTCTATTCCCAATTTATTGAGAGTTTTTATCATAAATGGATGTTGTATCTTGTCAAATGCCTTCTCTGCGTCTATTGAGATGATCATGTGGTTTTTATTCTTTGTTTTGTTGATGTGATGTATCACGTTGATTGATTTGCGGATGTTGAACCATCCCTGCGTCTCTGGTATAAATCCCACTTGATCATGGTGTATGATCTTTTTAATATATTGTTGTATTCGGTTTGCCAATATTTTGTTGAGGATTTTTGCATCAATGTTCATCAGCGATATTGGCCTGTAATTTTCTTTCTTTGTATTGTCTTTGTCTGGTTTCGGTATCAGGGTGATGTTGGCCTCGTAGAATGATTCAGGAAGTGTTCCATCTTCCTCTATTTTTTGGAATAGTTTGAGGAGGATGGGTATTAAATCTTCTTTGAATGTTTGGTAAAATTCACTGGAGAAGCCATCTGGTCCTGGACTTTTATTTTTTGGGAGGTTTTTGATTACTATTTCAATCTCTTTACTTGTGATTGGTCTATTCAGATTCTCCATTTCTTCTTGGTTCAATTTTGGGAGGTTGTATAAGTCTAAGAATTTATCCATTTCTTCTAGATTGTCCGATTTGTTGGCATATAATTTCTCATAGTATTCTCTTATAATCCTCTGTATTTCCATGGTATCCGTTGTAATTTCTCCTCTTTCATTTCTAATTTTATTTACTTGAGCCTTTTCTCTTTTTTTCTTAGTTAGCCTGGCTAAGGGTTTGTCTATTTTGTTTATCTTCTCGAAGAACCAACTCTTTGTTTCATTAATCCTTTCTACTGTTTTTTTGGTCTCAATATCATTTATTTCTGCTCTGATTTTTATTATTTCTCTCCTTCTGCTGGCTTTGGGCTTTGTTTGTTCTTCTTTTTCTAGTTCTGTTAGGTGTAATTTAAGGTTGCCTATTAGGGCTTTTTCTTGTTGGTTAAGGTGGGCTTGTATCGCTATGAGTTTCCCTCTCAGGACCGCTTTTGCTGCATCCCATATGGTTTGATATGGCATGTTATCATTTTCGTTTGTTTCCAGATAGTTTTTGATTTCTCCTTTAATTTCATCAATGATCCATTGGTTGTTCAGTAGCATGTTGTTTAATCTCCACATTTTTGTCACTTTCCCAGTTTTTTTTTCCTGGTTCATTTCCAGTTTCATAGCCTTATGGTCTGAAAAGATGCTTGTTATGATTTCAATCCTCTTAAATTTATTGAGGCTTGCTTTGTTTCCCAACATATGGTCTATCCTAGAGAATGTTCCATGCGCGCTTGAGAAGAATGTGTAGTCAGCTGTTTTTGGGTGGAGTGCTCTGTATATGTCTACTAGGTCCATCTCGTCCAGTTTTTCATTTAAGTCTAATATTTCTTTATTAACTTTTTGTCTGGATGATCTATCCATTGCTGTAAGTGGGGTGTTAAGATCCCCTACTATTATTGTGTTGTTGTTGATTTCTCCTTTTAGGTTTGTTAATAGTTGTTTTATGTACATTGGTGCTCCTATGTTGGGTGCATATATATTTATAAGTGATATGTCTTCTTGATGGAGTGTCCCTTTTATCATTATATATTTCCCTTCTTTGTCTTTCTTAACCTGTTTTATCTTGAAGTCTACTTTGTCTGATATGAGTATGGCAACACCTGCTTTCTTTTGTTTGCCATTAGCTTGGAGTATTGTCTTCCATCCTTTCACTCTGAGCCTGTGCTTGTCTTTAGTGCTAAGATGTGTTTCCTGAAGGCAGCATATTGTTGGGTCTTGCTTTTTAATCCATCCTGCCACTCTGTATCTTTTGATTGGAGAGTTCAATCCATTTACATTTAGGGTAATTATTGAAATATGAGGGTTGAATGTTGCTGTTTTGTCACTTATTTTCTGGTTCTTTTGCATTTCCTTTGTTTCTTGTCCCATTTGTTTTGGACTGCCAATTCAGTTTGGTTGTTCTGTCTTATGATTCTTCTAGTTTTCTCTTTGTTTATCATATGTGGTTTTAATTTGATTATTTGTTTAGTGGTTACCTTGAGGTTTGGGCAAAAAATCTTCTGTATGAGATAGTCCATTATCTGATAGCCTCCTATTTCCTTATACTAAGTCAATTCAGTCACTTTCCTCTTCCCCTTCTAAGTTGCTCTTGTTATACCTTATTCTATCTTGTGTTGTGGCTGTGTGTTTACAGTGATGAGGTTAAATTTATTTTTGGTGAATTTCTTCCTTTGATCTTTGAGTTTAGTATTTAAGTGGTTGCTAACCTATTCCGGTAAAGATCTACTATTTCTCTGATTTTGTCTGCCTACTTTTCTCCTTACTCCAAGCTTTGTGTTCCCTTTCTCTTCTTGTTTTCGGGCCTGAGGGCCTTCTTGAGTATTTCTTGTAGTGGCGGTCTCGTGGCCATGAACTCCCTTAGCTTTTGTTTATCTGGGAGAGTTACTATTTCTCCATCATATTTGAAGGATATTTTTGCTGGATAGAGTATTCTTGGCTGAAAGTTTTTGTCTTTTAGTATTTTGAATATATCATTCCAGTCTCTTCTAGCCTGAAAAGTTTCTGTTGAGAAATCCGCTGAGAGCCTGATGGGAGTTCCTTTGTACGTTATTTTTTGTTTTTGTCTAGCTGCCCTTAATATTGTTTCTTTGTCGTTGACCCTGGCTAGCCTTACCACTAGGTGTCGTGGTGAAGGCCTTTGTCTGTTAATATATATAGGAGTCCTGTTGGCTTCGCTTACTGGTATTTCCTGCTCCTTCCCCAGATTTGGGAAATTTTCAGCTATTATTTCCTTGAATAGGCTCTCTGTTCCTCTTTCCCTCTCCTCTCCCTCAGGAATACCTATAATTCTTATGTTACATTTTCTAATAGAGTCCGATATTTCTCGGAGTCTTTCTTCATTTCTTTTTAGTCTTAGTTCTCTCTCTTCTTCCATCTGGAGTATATCTGTATTCCTATCCTCTAAAGTACTAATTCTTTCCTCCATATTGTCAGCTCTGTTCTTTAAAGATTCCAGATTCTCCTTTATCTCCTCCATTGTGTTCTTCATCTCCATCAGCCCTGATAGGTTTTTCTTTATGATTTCAATCTCTTTTGTGAAGAAACTCCTAATCTCATTGAATTGTTTGTCTGTGTTGTCTCGTATTTCGTTGAGTGTTTTTATGATAGCTATTTTGAAATCTCTGTCATTTAGTTTATGGATTTCTGTGTCTTCGGGGTTGATTTCTGGTTGCTTGTCATTTTGTTTCTGGTCTGGTGATTTCATATATTTTTGCATTGTGGTTCCTGTGTTGGTTTTGGTTTTCCTCATCCTGGAAGTCTCTGGTTGCACTTTCCACCTGCCGCCACTGTGTGGTGGTGAAGGGCTGTGTAGTCTAAGCCCCCTGCGCTCTGCCCCAGTTTTTCTGCTGCGATCCGCAGTTTTGTTTTGTTTTGTTTTGTTTCTTTTCCCCACTGCGATCCACGGGTCCAGTCCAATTTATTCAGGTCTGCCTCGGACCGCTAGATCTGGTCGAGCTGCAGACTCCGGGTTGTGGGGAGGGGGGAGCTCTCTCTTTTGCCCTCTGGGTCCCTGACGTGGGAGGCTTCTCGTTTGCCCCTCTTTATCCGCTCTCTGGGTTGCTCAGATGTTGATGGTAGCCCTGTGGCTCCTCTGAGCCCTCTGTGCGGGAGTTTCCCACTGGTTGAGAGCGCCCGAAGAGCTGCAGTTTCCCGCCGAGGGCCGCCCCTCCCCCCTCTCTGGGAGCCGCGCGGACCGGATCGCTGATCTGATGGGGAGGGAGCGGAGTTCTCCTTACCTCTCCCCACTTCCTCCGGGGGCCCAGCACGTTCCGCTCTCAGATGTGCGGCAGTGTGGATCCCTCCGCTCCAGCTTTTGACTGTCTGGGATTCCGTTGTTTGTCTGTGGCTGTTACTTTTGTTGTATTTTGTGGGGGAAGAATTCACGGGAAAGCTCACTCCGCCATGATGCTGACGTCACTCCTCTTAACTAAAATTAATTTTAATTCAAAAAGAGACTTGTTGCTGCTCCATATCAGACAGCACACCTCTAAGAGGTTGTCTGGCTAGAGGTACAAGTAGGGGGACCTGCACCCCTCCTCCCATGCCCATTGGGTGCTGCGTGTCCTACCCTCCTGGAGTTTACGTTGTAGCTGGCAATAACAAGAATAGAGAATTGAAAATTATCAATTATTTGATGTGAACAAACTCATACTTGCAGGTGCAAATCAGAGAAGACTTCCTGTAGGATATTACATTGTAGGTTAATCCTAGAAAATGAATATTAAGCAAATAGATAAGGGAGAAGGGGATGAATGTGTTTCTAGGCATGGAAGAACACTTTTGAGTGGGAATTTACAAATTTAGAGAGATCCCATAGGCTTGCCAACTGTGATGACCCATTCTCCCCCCGGCCGTCATAAGAAAGTCCAGCCCAAATTCAGGCCTCTGTGCCCAGAGGTATGAATTTGGTTTAATTTATTAAACTTTTGTTCTGTGATAATGGTCTTGGATTTTGTAGCAAAGTGTGCTCACTTTTTAGAGATGGAAACTAAAGTGGGGTGAAACATGATGATGTCTACTTGACTTTAATATTTCATTGAAAACATGGGATGAATCAAGGGTGGCAAGTGTTAATAATTTATACATTGATGAAATATTGTTTTAATTGGATGGAATATACATGGTTAAATTAGATGATGTATGTTTATGAGACTGTTTCCTTTATTTTTCTATGTGCAAAAAGTTTTATTAAAAAGAGTGAAACACACTCACATGCATTCTCCATTTCATTCACTTCCAGAATATTCTGCCAACAGAGATGACACCTTGACTGAGAAGCCTGGTAAACCTGCAGGAAGCCCCAGCCCATGGTAGGGGGCGAGTATCTTGATGCTGTGCCTCATTGAAGAGAACCATGCGCACAGGGTCTTGGATGATGAGGAAAGTTGGCCAACCCTTGTCAAGGACGATTGAGGCACAGTGGGGTCAGCAGGAGCCCTGGGGTGATGACAGGAGGTGGCTCACCCCAGCACTTGTCTCCCCAGACCACCCCGTCTGGGCCCTCATCCTGATCTGCTTGACAGGAATCCTGGTGCTCATCACAGGCCTGGTCTGCTGTCTCCTGGTAAGCCATGACGTGTTGCTTGTCTTCTTACTATTGGGTTGTAAGATCTCTTTATATATTATAAATACACGTCCTTTTCTAGGGATATGTTTTGCAGATGTTTTCTCCCAGTCTGTGTGTGGCTTACCTTCTCCTTCACAACATGAGTCCTTGGGTAAATGAAAGTGACAGTCATCATGAGATTCCACCACACTTGAGAATAGCTAAAATTAAAAAGACTGACTATAGCAAGTGTTGTTGAAGATGTCAATTCACTGAAACTCTCATCGAGTGCTGGTGAAAAATAGCTTGGATGTGTCTTTAATAATTACATACGTCTACCCAGCCGTATAATTCTTATGTTGCTTTTATAATTGAGTCATATATTTCTCCAAGAATTCCTTCATTTTCTAAAAATCTGAGTCCTTCCTCCTCGTCCACTGGAAGCATTTCTGTATTTCTATCCTCTAAATCACTTATTCTTTCAACCATGATATCAGCTCTATTTTTTAAGGATTCTAGATTCTTTTTTAGCTCATTAATTATGTTCTTTATATCCAGAACTTCTGCTTGTTTTTTTTTAATAGTTTCAGTCTCTTTGATGAAGTATTCCTTTTCCTCATTAATTTTATTCCTGAGTTCATTGAACTGTCTGAACATCCTTGTAACTTGGTGAGTTTCTTTATGACAGTTATTTTGAATTCTCTGTCATTTAGATTGTAAATTTCTCTGACTTCAAGGTTGGTTTCTGGAGATTTGTCATTTCCTTCTGCTCTGAATTGTTACTGTAGTTTCTTATGGTGTTTGATGAACTAATCTTTTGCCTGCGTATTTGTGGTAGTATCAGGTCGCAGATTCCACCTGCTACTGCTGTGGGGGAAGCATGAGCTGTGTTTCTGATCCCCCCATATGCTGGAAGTTGTGTGGGTACAGTGGGTGTTCTCACCCGCTGGGAAAGCATTCACACTGGGCTCAGAGCTGCCGCCACACGGAGGCAAGTACCCAGTTGTGAGACCGCAGCACTACTATGGGTGTGTGTGCATCTGGGAAAGCATCTGCATGTGCGCGTGTATCTGCTGCTGCCTTTTCTCATGCTCATGGCAGCCTCTGTGCTTGGTGGGTGGGGCTTCTTCATGGGTCTGAGCATTGGCCGATCATTGGGACTCCAGTGGCACGGTGGGCTTTCCAGCCATCCAGGAAAGCATTCATGTGCGGGTCCAGGGCTGCCGACAACCCCTCCCAGAGTTGCACCAGGCGCATTCCTACTTTTGGGGATGCAGCAGTACTATTGGCTCTCACGCCAACCTGGGAAGCGCTCGGGCGTGTGCACAGTGCTGCCAGGGAAGGGTTGGGGATAGGAATGACTTCATAGTACGTCCAATGACAAGCATAAATCTCAAAATAATTATGCTGAGTGAAAGAAGACAGTAAAAAATGAGTAGTATATGATCCCATTTATAAAAATTCATGGAAAATACAGGAAAATCTATAGGGACATATACCGGAACACTGGTTGCCTGGGAATCAGAATGTGTTTGCAAACGGCAGGGAAGGAGGAATTAAAATGAGCATGAGGAAATTTGGGGAGGATGGGCATTCCTTTTCTTGATTGTGATGATGGTTCAATAAGTTATAATCAAAAGGTATCACATTATTCGCTTTAAATGTATGCAGTTTACTGCATGTCGTTAATACCTCAATTAAGCTAGAACATGCAGGGGAAAGAGAGGGAGAGAGAGCCGAAAGAGGGAAAAGGCAAGGAAAAGAAGGACTGAGGGTGAAAATTAAGTGGACAAAAGGAAGAGGGAGACACAGGAGGCATCGGGTCTCTGTGGCTTTGGCATCTCCTTCCCCTGGAGTCTCCCATACTGGGCAGCTGACTGGACCATTCTGATGCGCTCTCCTCACCTCACAAGTCACTTGTCTGCTGGCGGAAGAAGGAGGGCGACTGTGAGGTCCAGTGACGACGCCTGGTCTATTACCTGCCTCATGGCGACCTACGGAAGCTGCGATGACTAGATCTGACTAGATCTGAGGTCCCCTTTTCCCAGACGGGGTCTGGAGAAGCTTGACTGGAACAGAACGAAACCACATTGGACGGACACAGGCTCCGAGCCTTTCTAGACTTGGCCCCTGACTGGCTCACAGGGGACTAAGCTGAAAGGTTTCAACTTTCTTAAGTCCTGAAAGTGACTGCAACTTCTGTCCTGTGGTGTCACACCAGTTCATCCCTCAGGGACACCAGAATTGGTGAAACCAGCACAGACATTGCCATCATGTAAAATCGAATCCCCACTTCAGTGCAAGTTTTCCCTTCTTAGGAAACTTTGGAACATCCCTCCCCTTGACTCTGTGCAGCCATCACACCCCTGTCGGTTCCTCCATATTCCTCCCCCACTGAAGCCCTGGCAGTCTCACGTTCCCCTTTTCTGCTTCATTCTCTGAAGCTCAGATTCACCAGGACTTCCAGATCAATCTCCCTCGATGTTTCCTCTCCCCACTCATGGGTCCTCCATGACGGGAAACAGGCCAAGATGAGAGAAGTGTGTGAGACATGACTCTGCAGTCACCTTGGACCTTGGGAGCTGAAATGACTAGGTGTCTGGAGACCCTGAATCCCAGAGTAACACCAAGGCTCTGGGAAGAGAGTATCTGCTCTGGATGTAAAAGTGAATAAAAGTCAGGCGGGGGGAAATCTGAGGAAAAAGAAAGAGTCTTTTTTCATCTTTCTCTGTACAGAGTCCAACTAGCCTCACAGCAGAGGCTCCCCAACAAGCAGCCCAGAGCATCCCAGGCATGAGGCAGGCTGCGCTGTTCTGCCGTGGCTCTGTGGGAACAGATTACATTATCTGTACACACTGTGCAGATGACCACAGCTGAAGATACCCAAGGGCTGAGAATTAAAGTCACAGTCATGACACTCTCTCAGACTTCTTGTGTGTGAGCTTCACATTCTCAATCTTAAGCTGTGATTCTCTGAGAATGCACACTCTGAAGCTTCTAATAATTAATAATATTAATATATTATTATTATACATTGCATACATTATACATTATACACTGTACATTATAATTATAAATTAATGTATAATTATTATACATTAATATATTATTACTATATATTACATTATTATAATAACATCATGATAATGATTAATAATAGTTACCATTATTGACTATTTAATTTCTGCTAAGCAGTGTGACTGGCAAGCTCTGCGTCTATTATCTCAGTTACAGTCACCATTTTTAGGGTTTTATTCCCATTTTAAGCTAAAGATATGGAGGCTCAGAAATATTAAATAACTTGACAAAGAAGGAAAAAAATTACTCCAAAGCTAAATTAAACACCTATTCAAACTGTGTCAAAGAAAGAAAGACGTTATCTGACCCACAAACAGACTCAAAGTTGACCTCCCACAGGCCTGCAGTGAAAGAAGCGGTAAAGAATGTGCATCAGGAAGAAGAAATGTGAACCCAGGAAAACATGACAGGAGTCAGGAGGAAAGGAACAAACAGTCTGTCTAATTTAGTATTAGTTTTAAACCAAGACATTAAAAACACATTCGAACCAAAATTCCAGATGATTACCACATGGAAGAATAGAGGAGAGAAGATTTAGCTAAAAAATAACTCATTTTTAGGGAAAATATAAATACTAAGATACTCTATTATTGTTTAACACATTGCTCTCAGAAACTGATAAATCTGTGGGGTAAAAGTAAGTAATGATAAAGAGGATTTGAAGAGTGCAACATGCTCGATCAGGCAAATAGACAAATCCCAACACACTGGCTTATTGTGAGACTTGTGATGCTGAAAACAGTCGTTCTCCTGACAGCATGATACCACAATGGCATATCAATTTTCATCAATCAAATTTCCAACACATATAAATCTAAAAACAGGGAAAATCCAGTATTTCATTATATGCAACTGTGATTCAACGTGCAACAAATACCAGAAAAATAGAGACCCAGAAGTAGGCGTCTTTTTTGAGAATTGTTTTAAGCCAATGAAATAGAGGTCTTAATTTTGGGCATACCATCCAGAGGCAAAATATCACACGTATATAACATACATAAAGACTCCATAGCTATTATTTTAAAACTTTAGGATAATGTATCGCACCTTGAAAAGTCTGCACAAATCATTTAACAAAGGCCCTCTTTCTAAGTGTGCAATTTAACCCTAGACAAATTTGCCCTGGGGGTTGGGGGTTTATTATCTTTTTTTTTAATCACCTGATATTAGCCTCTAGTTTTTATTTCATATCATGTGTGGGCTCAGACAACTCTATTGACTTTCTTTTAGTATGTTGAATTAACATCGTCTAAAGTGCAGATTTATATGCTGTCTTATAATCAGGCAGGGGAAACATTTGCCAGTGATACACTATGTCTATCACCACAATACAATCTATAATACAATCAAGCATAAACAGATGCAATCACTTCACATAAAGTCTAAAAATATATCAATTTACCTACAAACTTTTATCTGATTTCCATCAACTCTTATACCTCTAGTCATAGCTATCTTTAGGACTTTATCAATAGGTCTTGGTCTTATAATTTTGGATACGGGAAGCATTCTCAGCCAGACGTAATGTCCATCTTCAAAATGCATTCAGGCAAAGTTGATACAACCTCTTCATATAAAATGAGCTTAAGCATTCCAACCTTCATAATCTTATCAACACATTTTTATATTTTCTCAATTTAATTGTAACCTGAGTCAGAGTCTTAAAGTTAGTCATTATTTTATTTTTGTATTTCTTTATTAATTTAGTCTTTTTATAGGTACCAATAAAACAATTATGGTAAGAACTCTCAAATTTTTTTTTTTACAATTTAGAAGTTTTTCTAATTTAAATGATCCGTCATCTGACCACATTGACGAGTAGGATCTTAAGAGTGACTCAAACCAACAAGTCTTTTACAGCTTAACCATGGACATAAGAGCTGTCCCCAAAAGAGAGTGCAAAAGAAGCAGTCCTCATAAGATCCAAAAAGTTCACTGCCAAAAATAGTCTAAGAAAACAAAGGCCTGTATTGCACAGGCAGAGTGCACTAATAAGCAATGGAGGGTGAAACAACAAAGAGCCCTAATGAAAGAAATTGGGACCCCTTATGACAAACTCCCCTGAGAGCTGACACAGCCAGACAAAGAGAGTGCTTCCTGGAAACCCAGTATATTCAACTAGCCACCGAGATGTACGTGCATCCTCTTGATGGCAGAGATCAGAAAGGTCACAGAGCCAAGCTCTCAAGACATAGACGTTTCATTATTTTTTTAAGGATCATGTTATTACAATAAACAAAATACAAAATAGTAGGTAAGATGTTTTGAATTTATATAAAAATTACAAGGAAATTTTTTCCAAATTTTTGCGTGGGGAACTTGAATTTGCTTCCGTGAGCATAACAGTTTTACCTCAGGTTTTTGGCTGAAATTATTATGAACAACTTCTAACAAATAATTTTTAATAATAATCTGAAAATTAATTTTTACAGCATTTATATATTTAAAGGAGTTGAAATTAAATTTAAAGAAATGATAGTAAAGCTATTCTTTTGACAAATGTCGATATTGAAATTTCTTGTTAAAATGAAAATAGAATTCAAATCCAGTTGAATGTTTACGTTACATATTTCAAAATCAGATAAATCTCGAATTTTCTGAATGTTCATGCATTGTTGGATAGTCATGTTCCAGCCTACACATCAGTAAAATAACAATTAGCAGAAAGGTACAGACATATAGGATAAATATGAAGACAGATTTGGGAGCCGGCATGGAGCTGCTTTTTCCAGGAGATGTTGCCAGTCCCACCTCTCTATCAATTCTTGCTTGACTGCATCTCCACGGACACCTGGAGCATGTGCCATCCTGCAGCGTCATGACTCCTTATCCACAATGAGGCTGTTGAAGTAGTTGTGCTCCCACAGGCCAAACCAGCAGGTTGTGGTGAAGCAGAGAGCAGAGCAGTGGATGTTGGGGTTATTCTCTGCGGGGTCCGTGGGGCCTGCCATCAGACCTTCTCTGCATGGGCTGCTTTCTGAAGAGTGCCTCGGGAGGCTGCCCGTGGTCAGAGCCTACCAGACCAGAGTGGCCAGCTGCCTCACCTTTGTCCCCATGTTTCTTGGCACATATATACTTCGCACTCTGATTGCAAAGCTCTTTTTGTTCACCACTGTTCCACTAGAAGAATGTCTGCTACAGAGTAGGTGCTTAGTAATATTTGTTGAATGAATGACAATAAACTGTCCAATATGTTATATTACCATATTCATCTTTATCTCAACATAAAACCTTTACTTTGTCTTTGTATGTCTAAAAAACTGACATTTACAGCAGCACTATTTGCCATAGCCAAAGTTGGAAACCACCCAAATGTCCACTGAGGGATGAATGGATTATCAAATGTGATATATCTATATATTGGAATGTTATTCAGCCTTAAAAAAGGATGAAATTCTGACACGTTACAACCAGGATGAACCTTAAAGATATTATGCTTAGCGAAATAAGGCAGATACAAAAGGAGAAATATTACATGATTCCACTTATAAGAGATACTAAGAGTAGTAAAATTTATAGAGATAGAAAGTAGAATAGTGGTTACTAGGGGCTGGCGAGAGGAGGTAACGTGGAGTTATGATTTGATGGGTACAGAGTTTCGATTTGGAATGATGTAAAAATAATTCTGGAGATGAATGGTGGTGATGGTTGGGTGAATGTGAATGTACTTAATGTCACTGAATTATAAACTTAAAAATAGTTAAAAGGTAAATTTTATGTTTTGTTTACTTTACTATGATTTTTTAAAAAGGTGACTGTCAGGATTTGTGTAGAATAAGGGAACATGTTTCACCTCAAAGAAGTATCCAGGTCTGTACCTTAAAAAAAAAAACAGAGAACTTCAAAATGTTTTGAAAATGGCTTCTTATGACATTCATCATTGAAAGTAAAAGTTGTAGAGGCCAGGTGGCCCTAACTGCAGATGGAATGATGAGCTATTGAAACAATAATTTCCCTCCAACAAACATTTAAGGCTAGTGACTTGTCACATTATGTCCTTTATAAGGAAATATTTTTAAGCTATTACCAATCTCAAACAAATTTCTGTAAAATCATGAAAATATTATTTTTTCCTCTTGTTAAGAAATAAAAATAAAATGTTATATATGTGTTTAAAAGTACTACACAGGGAAGAAAGAGTAAAAAAAAAGGAAAAAAAATAAGTCATCTAACTTAGTAGCAGTTATATTTGTGTAGTGAGACCACAGATGGCTGTAAAAAAATTTCTCTCTATGTTTCTGTATTGTTCAATTTTTCTGTAACGAGTGTACTTTTAAAAACATCTACTGAAAAAGGACCTTGGAATTCTCTTCAGAATGTCCACTTATATCTTTTTCAAGGATAGTAACTCTCCTCTTATTTATTTTTAATTGAGGCTAGGATTTTGGAATAAGCCTGTTTCAAACTATTTATTATCCATTACCAGTCAATAACAGTGTTTTAAGCATTGCCTTGCCAATCTATAGACTTCAAATATTTAATTTACTATTTGCTGGAGTAAAAGATGCATTAACTACTCCTGCCCCATATCTTCATTTTCCTGGTTGTAAACCTGAGACCCTGTGCCACAGATTTTGCCCCTGAAGAGGTGCTTCTACAGGCTCTTAGGAGGTTCTGGGTCTGTTGACTCTCTGGTGGGGAAGACTGTGCCAGGGAGGAGTGGGAAGGAGCAGAAATGGGGAATTGAGAATGGGGCTGAGGAAGTTAATGCTTATAATTTTTACTTCATTTTGTTTTGTAAAATTGAGATCCAACGAATACTCCGGCAAATATGTAAGTAGCTACATGGGAGGCCCAGGTGCATAAGGACCAGCAACCACATTGACAAAGGACCATTGATCTTGTCCACATAAAGTTAAGAAAAAATTGGGCTAGGAAGATCACTGGATATGAAGTCAGAGAGCAGAGTTTTATTTATTTATTTTTTCAATTTTTATTATTATTATTTTTTTGTGAGGAAGATTAGCCCTGAGCTAACATACGATGCCACTCCCCCTCTTTTTGCTGAGGAAGACTGGCCCTGGGCTAACATCCATGCCCATTTTCCTCCACTTTATATGGGACACCGCCACAGCATGGCTTGACAAACGGTGCGTATGTCCGCTCCCGGGATCCGAACCTGCGAACCCCGGGCTGCCACAGCAGAGTGTATGACCTTAACTGCTATGCCACTGGGCCAGCCCCAAGAGCAGAGTTTTAGATTCAACTTTGTCACTAACTTTCTGTGTGATCTCCAGAAGCTACCTTGCTTCTAGGAGGGCCTCATTTAGAAAATAGAATTATAATCATTTGTGAGCAATGAAATAAGGGTTATTTTATCAAAATTAAAATAGAATACAAATTTTTTTGCATTTATTACTATTATTCAAAATAACCAGAAAGATATGGTCTCTATCCTTAGGAAATTTCCAATCTAATAAAGCATAGCTAATGTATAAATGACTAAAATGTATGACAGAATATAATAGCCATAAGAAGCAAATACATGGTTTGGTGGAGACTCAGTAAATAAAGAAGGAAGGAAAGAAAGAAAGAAGCTTCATATTGGATTAGGGCAGTGAATGGTTTCGTGGAGGAGGTGATCCTTGAGATTGGCAGTGAAGGTAGGACTTGGACATCTAGCAATGGTGAGAAGAATACCAGGTAGAGAGAATGGCACAGGAAGAGCATGACGATGTGACAAACAAGTGGTCTGATTTAGCTGGGATTACAGGAATTATGAAGTAAAGTGGTGGGAGATATGGATAGAAAAATCGATGGAGTCAGATTACGGCCTATTTAGTTTGGGGAGTTGGGGCATTATTCTTTCTGTAGGAAGAGGCCACCATTTATAACATGTAGGCCTACCCACCTGGAGAGGTGGCTTTGTGTAGGATAGTCAGGAAGGAAGAGCGACTAGAGGTGAGGGGACCTGGTAGGAGCTGGTGCAATAGCCTGGGTGAGAATGATAGCGATGACTAAACAATAAGGACAATTAATATGTATTGAGTTCTTACTATGTTCCAGGCACATTCTGTGCATTATCTCATTTCATTCCACACTGCAGGTACTATTATTTAACATGCTGTTGCATTTGAAATAATTGAAACTCGAGAGTTTTAATAACTTGCTCAAGATTAAGAGCTGGTGTTCAAACCTAGAAATGTCTTTGTGCAAGACACATGTTCTTCAACAGAGCAAAGATTTGAATTATAGCCTTTCTTACAGCTTCTGATTTTTATAAATTAATTTAATCTCCTGGGTTTGCCAGGTTTTGTTGAATTGGAACACATTTTTGTTTTTTTTTTGTTTTGTTTTCTTTTGTAGGGCAAGAGATCAAACCCCAAGAAGACAGGATAGCATCCAATGAACAGATAACGCTAGAAAGTGGCCCTCCTGTCTTATATCAATCTACGGAGGCATTGCTCATCCCCAGGGTCAGTGCTTCTTTGCTTCCTGACCTGGATCAGGCCCTAGGAGCTAACTTTCAGAGCTGAACACTAATTATCACCCAGGAAGTTTTGTTATTTTAAATTGCCTTGATTAATTAGTTCCTCTGACATTGTTTAGGAATGAACTAATAATTTCTTTCAAGGTTAGTAATTGCCCGTCTCTGTGCACCCATTCAGTCTTAATGATGCTCAAGGTGTCTTGTTAGAAAGAGGATCAGTAACCATGTTGGGCCTTGGAGCCTCAGTCTCACACTGGCAAGAATAGTTTGTCAGCATTTTGCTGTAATGGTTTCTCTGAAGAATTAACTACTCATTGTTCAGGCTTCAAACTCCTATATAGTTTTTTGAGTCACAGAAATGTTAGAAGTGAAAACTACCTTACAGATAGCCTGGGCTGAGCCCTGTCTTTGTCTGGTGAGGGAGCTAATAATCAGAGTGAGGAACTGATCTGTTCAAGGTCATCGAGTTAGAAGCACAATCATGTTAAGAACTCGATCCTCCTGATGTTTAGGGCAATTACTCCTTCGAGGGCCCCATGGTACCTGCTCATACAAAAAGGAAGGAAAGAAAAGAGGGAAGGAAATGAAGGAAGAAAGGAAATCTCAAATAGCCATCACACTAAAAGGGAAATTTAACATTTTATGATTAACTCATGACTATTCCCAAAGGAGCTTCCGATAAAAAAAAATAAAGATGATTACATTCTTGAGGGATTTTAGAAATTTGCAGTAGAGAAGTACAAGAGATTTTTTTTGGAAAGAGAGTCAGTGCTTCTTGGTACTTTCTGATGAAGACAACAAGGGAAAGGAAATAGTTTTGAGCACTCAAATAATGATCAATATAGCACAGGGAAATAATTAAATTTGCTCCCCTTTTCTTTTACTCTGTTCTCTTCTACTCCATTTTTTTTTTAAGTGGATCTTTCCTCTGAGAGATGTTTGATTGATATAATCTTCTGAATGTATATAGCTATGCTATACACACACACACACAAAATAGAGCAAATATACGACAGAGAAAACATTGTACTAGCTTGGGGGGAGGCCCTGAAATATTGAAATGATAAGTTTAAATAGTTAGATATTACAATGCTAAGATTTAAGATAAAAATAAGAGGATTGCAATAAAAAGTCATGTGGAATTATGCAAAAGAGTGATAGGGGACCCCAGTCTTACAGCGTACACGGTAGTAAACTCAAAATGGATTAAAGACTTAAATATAAGACCTGAAACCATAAAAACTCCTAGAATAAAACACAGGGGAAAAGATTCTTGACGTTGATCTTGGCAACGATTTTTGTATATGGCACCAAAAGCACAGAAAACAAAAACCAAGATAAACAAGCAAAACTACATCAAATTAAAAAGCTTCTTCAGGGGGCCGGCCCAGTGGCGCAAGTGGTTAAGTGCGCGGTCCAGTGCTGCGTGTCAGGGCCCAGGGTTCGCCGGCTCACATCCCAGGCACACACTGACACACCGCTTGTCAAGCCATGTTGTGGCGGCGTCCCATATAAAGTAGAGGAAGAGGGGCATGGATGTTAGCCCAGGGCCAGTCTTCCTCAGCAAAAAAAGAGGAGGATTGGCAGATGTTAGCTCAGGGCCGATCTTCACAAGAAGAAAAATAAAATAAAATTAAAAAAAACTAAAAATCTTCTTCAGGGGTCGGCCCCGTGGTGTAGCAGTTAAAGTGCACGCACTCCACTGCTGGTGGCCCAGGTTTGGATCCCGGGCGTGCACCAATGCACCGCTTGTCTGGCCATGCTGTGGCAGGCATCACATATAAAGTGGAGGAAGATGGGCACAGATGTTAGCCCAGGGCCAGTCTTCCTTAGCAAAAAGAGAGGAGGATTGGCATGGATGTTAGCTCAGGGCTGAGCTTCCTCACAAAAAAAAAAAAAAACCTTCTTCACAGCAAAGGAAACAATCAACATAATGAAAAGGCAGCTTACGTATTGGGAGAAAATATTTGCAAATCATAAATCTGATGAGTTAGTATCCAAAATATATAAGGAACTCAAACAACTCAATAGCAAGAAAAAAAGACCTAATTAAAAAATCGGCAGAGAACCTGAATGTTTTTCCGAAGAAGATATATAAATGGCTAATAGGTATAGAAAAAGATGTTCAACATCACTAATCATCAGGGAAATGCAAATCAAACCACAGTGAGATATCACCTCACAACTGTTGGGATGACTATTATCAAAAAGACAAAAGGTAACAAGTGTTGTCAAGGATGTGGAGAAGAGGACTCATGCATTTTTGGTGGGAATATAAATCGTTACATGCATTATGGAAAACAATGTGGAGGTTCCTCTAAAAATAGAACTACCGTATGACCCAGCAATCCCCACTTCTGAGTATATATCCAAAGAAAATGTAATCAGTACCTTGAAGAGATATCTGAGCTCCCATGTTCATTGCAACATTATTCACAATAGCCAAGATATGGAAATAATCAGTGTCCATCAATAGATGAATGGATAAAGCAATTGAGAGATATATATCATATATATATCACCAAATATATATATAACTTGCTTTAAAAATGAAGGAGACCCTGTATTTTATGACAACATGGATGAATCTGGAGGATATTATGATAAGTGAAATAAGCCAGACTGAGGAAGAAAAATACCACGTGATCTAACCTACACATAGAATCTAAAAAAGTCAAATTCATAGAAGTAGAGAGTAGATCAGTGGTTACCAGGGGCAGGGAGGTGGGGCAAATGGGGAGATGTTGGTCAATGGATAGAAAGTTTCAGTTATGTAAGATAAATAAGTTCTAAAAACTAATGTATAGCATGGTGACGATAGTTAATAGCATTTTATTTTATACTGGAAATTTGCTAAGAAAGTAGATCTTAAGTGCTCTCACCATACACACAAAAATAATAATGATGTGAGGAGATGCCTATGCTAATTAGCTTGACTGTAGTAATGATTTCACTATGTATATGTAAACCAAAACATGATATCGTGCACCTTAAATATATACAACTTTTTTGTGTGTGTGTGTGAGGAAGATCAGCCCTGAGCTAACATCCATGCCAATCCTCCTCTTTATGCTGAGGAAGACGCCCTGAACTAACATCCATACGGATCTTCCTCCACTTTATGTGGGATGCCGCACAGCATGGCCTGACAAGCGGTGCGTGGGTGCGCGCCCAGTTTCCGAACCCCGGCCACCAGCAGCGGAGCGTGAGCACTTAACCGCTATGCCACCGGGCCGGCCCCTATATTTAATTTTTATTAATAAAATAAAATTTAAAAAAGACATGGATGTTTATTTTCTCTCTTTTATATAATGAAATATACAGGTAATTTGTTGTCTATATTGGGTAATAGTTATACTATTTATTTTTTGGTTTATGTTTTTATATTGAAAAATAATATATGTTCATGGTAAACATTCCAATAAGATATGCGAATGAGTACACAATAAGAAGTGATCATCGCAGCCCAGACCTCCAGCTTCCTTCTCTAACATGGATCAATATTAATAGTTCCTATCTTTCCTTCCAGAGGGTTTTATCAATTTACAAGAATTTACATGAATATATCTTTGCACACACAGGCAAATGGAAAGATATTGTACACACTGTTCTGTCCATTGCTTTTTGTAATTTCAAAAATAACCCAAAGATGATTAAGTTTCAGCACATTAACTAATCAATTAACTAACTCAACAAATATTTACCAAGTGCTTCTGTGCTGAGTGCTATGCAAGGGACTACGCTAGGGAGGGCATATAATACATTGGTGAGCAAAAACAGATATGGACCCAGCTTTCTTAGGGTTTACAGATTAGGGAAGAGACAGGAAACATATGACCGCAAATACATGTAAATTCTTCAACATAATTAAGTGCTGCAAAGTTGGAATTCTTACTCACGGATATTTTGAAAGATATGGATTCTACAAAAGCATTTAGTGTAGCAGAGCCTGGCTAGTAGAAGATGCTTCTTCCTGAACAAATGTGTGGATATATTAAATGTGTGATATTACTTTTACACACCACAAGGTGGCAAAAATTCTCCAAGAAAGATGTCTTTTCCCTGTTAAGCTATAGTTGGAACGTATTTTTTGCCTCTTCATGTATGGATAAACGATTACATAAAAAGGCAAAAGTTTTAAATATATCATTTATAAGCAATGTCATTAATTATATTTAATATATTTATAAAGATAGACAAACCATTTTTAATTCTTTTTTATTTCTATTACATAGGTTACATTAACACATGCCTGTTACTAAAAAAAGTCAAAAACTGTAAAGAATATAGAGGAAAAATGAAAACCTCCTTCAACCTTCCCCTTCATCTTTGGACCCCTTCAAACTCAACACTCTTCTCATGAGATAACAACCACCTACTCCCACCTTTTTAAATAAACTATGTTTTTTTAGAGCAGTTATGTTTTCACAGTAAAATTTATTGGAAAGTATAGACAATAATTTCTTTTTAACAGATCTTTTTTCCCCTTTCAATTTGCCTCTAAACAATATTGTAATATATATCTGCTAGCAATTACATTTTCCACAATTAAATTATCTTCCTTAAAGGTAGGGGTTACATTTTTGTTTGTTTTTGATTTTTAACAATTGCAATTCCTGTTTAGTTGTTGGGTTTTTAATATATATTTTTTTGATTTTTAAATGAATGACCAATTTTAATTGGGATGGGCTAGACTATATTCCATTTCAAGTTCTGGGACGTGTCATCTTTCTGCTAATTGGTGACTTGGAGAGCCAGTTTTCTTCCTTCTTTCGGCATCACCGTCACCGAACATGGCCGCTGGGATTTGGCAGAAGGGGAGGAGAAAGGATGGATGATGTGGATGATTGTGTATGGGGTTTTATTGTGTATTTATATTTCCAGAAATAGAAATGGTGTACCTCATTTTTGTCAAATCCTATTGGCCAGAATGTAGTCACATGATCCTAGCTTAGCTATAAAGTTGACTGGGGACTGTGATCTTCCTCTGTGTCTAGAAGAGTAGATGGGCTTGGTGAACATCTAGCCTGTCTATATTTAGTAGAAGGTAAGCTCCTTGAGAACAGGGGCACTTTTTTCCCTTTAAGATAAAATTAAATGGAAGGACAAAACATTACCCCACAAACGTTTGTTTACATTGATGCTGTTATTCACACTCACGATTCATAATCACTTTGCTTTGATTTGAAATTCTTTCATATGAAAACCAGTAATTGTTCATTTAGGATGTCTTCTCTCTCTCTCTCTCTTTTTTTTAATCAAAACAGCAATATAAAATATCAGTATACCCTTACTTACTTCCTTTTCTTGGCAGTGTTTTCATAAGTTTTACCTAGGTTTCTTCTTCTGGATATGTTCAAAATGATAAAATGAGACTTGATTTTAATGTTTGGCTGACAACTCTTTTCAGCAGTCAAATCTAGAAGGTCAGAGTTCTAAGGTACTCTAAAGGAAATTTCATCTAGCTTACCCTTTCTTGCCCAAATTCCTTTGGTAAAATCCATTTCAGAAACTGTCTACATCACTCTAGAAGTCCTTCATTTTGAGGGATACAAATCTGAAACCTGTAGCCCAATGGCTCTGAACCATGGACCCTACGGAGAATCTAACAGACCCTCTTGAACACATAAGCATGCAAACAAGATTTCTCCTGAACATTTTCAAGGGTGAATCTTGTACCCTTTGAGGCCCATCTATGTTTTTCCTAGTGAACAATGGACCCAAATTTAGACCTTCTGCTCCAGTAGAGGTAGAGAAAACCATTTTGGTGAAAAAAGGGGATAGAGGACTAAGTTTTAGAGCATCTAAGACTTACAAAGTGTGTTGCTAGGAGTTCCGATTATGCTGGCTCTGACATGAACTCTCTTCATGGTCTTGGGCAAGTCTTGCAACTTCTCACAATCACACTAAGCAATTGCTTTGCTCCGTAGTCATGACAACCTGAACTATAAGCAGCACAAGGACTCTTTCTACGTTGTTCACTTGTTCGCTGTTGGGTCTCTAGTGATTAGCACATAATTGGATAAATTGTCCATAGTCACTGTTCAATAAATATTTGGCCTGTGGGCTAAATGAGGCCTGAAATATTTCTATTTCATTCTATTTCTGATTTTGTCTAAAGTCAGCATCATGAAAATAAAAAGAGGAAAATTGGGCAAAAATAATTTCATTTATTCAGTCACTCATCTATGAACACTGAGCAAGTCTTCTTCTACTATCATTAGAATGGAGGTGAGGAAGGAGCTCCTGGAAAAGGGCATCATCAGGGCACAGGTATCTAGAAATGTGGCCTTGGTCACACATATCTGGTTCATGGTACACTGTGGGGTAAATGGACAAGAGAGATACAGACTCCCTAAAAGGATAGAAGGGGTTTTGTCACTTGTCACACTCTCTCTTCAGCTTCCTCCCCTGAGAAATAAAGCTATTTCATAAGTGCAAAGTGCAGAAAAGGAGTTAACCATTCACAAATACAGAAAGTCTTTCTTATCTAAGGAAGACAGATATGAGGAAAATGTCTATTGATGTGAATACACTAACATGGGAAACAAAACCAACATTTTCTAGCATATTATAATGAAGCATTTCACTGGAATAGATCTTGGAATATAAAACAAAGATCTTGAAATGCTACACAGAATTTCAACTATGGACCAGTTCATACACCTAGATAGTAAGAAATTAAGTATTGAAAGGGACATAAAATTTTCAACACCTCATTATGGTTATTCATGGCTCATTCACAAAGAGTGTTATTTTCACAAAATCCATTGGAGAACTTTCTCAGTTTTCTCAAAGGTTTCTCTTAACTTGTGTATCTCAATTCTCTTTGAAGCTCTATTAAAATGTAATCCATATTGGTTTTTCTTCAATTGTTAAACAGCCACATGTCAGATCTTCAGAGCTCAACAGATATATCTGCAATTTGAACATTTTTCTAACATGACAATTTCATTGTCATCAATTTTCATTATGTCTGTGTTGTATTTTCAGAAGATAACATTAAGAAGTAAACAAAATTCTGACCTTCAAATAAGTTGGCTTCTTTGTTGATCAGGTTATCTATTGTGAAGCCAAGAGGTATGTTTGAGTGTCCAGCATTTTCTAAGTTTTCATTTCTGTGAACACTTTTTGTGTTTTTATGTGTTTCTCAGCATAATCACAGAGTAATTAGGATTTGGATCATAAATACACATACAGAACCTCTATTTTACTCCATTTCCTCACTCCTCCAGGCTGGAGGTCTCTTGCATTTGGGAATATCAGAACAGAGCCCCTTTTCTTGGTGGGTGGCTGAATGTTATTGCCAATTTTTCTCTCCACTCTCCCATCTCTCATACTCTATTGATAGTACCAATGGGTGGAGATTTGTGAATAATGAGAGAGTGATTTTGCTTACCATAAAAGCTGCAATTCCTGAAATTTTAGTGCCCTGTCTCCCAAAAAAAGATACAAAAAACACATCAGGGTTCAAAATAGAGAAATTAAATGATAACATTCATACTAATTCTAAATTTATATATTGATTATTATATATTTTAAACAAAGTTCTAAACTTTACATGTATTAACTTATTTACCAAATTATTCAGAGAATGCTTAAACACAGTTGCTGTGCATTTTCTGTTTTTTAAAACAATTTCATTTTTTTGTGTGTGTGTGTGAGGAGATCAGCCCTGTGGTAACGTCTGCCAATCCTCCTCTTTTTTTTGCTGAGGAAGACTGGCCTTGGGGTAACATCCATGCCCATCTTCCTCCACTTTATATGGGACGCCGCCACAGTGTGGCTTGAAAGCAGTGTGGCGGGGCACGCCCGGGATCCGAACCCGTGAAGCCCAGGCCGCCACAGCGGAGTGCGCGCACTTACCCGCTTGCACCACCGGGCTGGCCCCCCAATTTCATTTCTTAAAGAAGTATTATTATCTCATACATTTTTCATTTTTCTCAATTGCATTATGTTTAGGAAATTTCCCCACTGCTCTGGACAGATTTTATCTCTTTGAACTGTTTGAAGTTTGAAGGAGATAACAGCCGTAACATGCTCAACCCTGTGCCAGGCATTTAGCAAGCACTTAGAATTGTAACTACTCCTTTGTTAGGATCTGAGAGTGGAGGACAAGTGTGGAGGGAACCCTGAATTCTTGGTGTTAACTGTGCTCTGTACAGAGTGTACTGCATTGGGGATCACCTGGTGCAAAGTGGGGGAAGTGACTAATTCTGTTTGTGCAGGGGTGCGGGGAATGTAAAATGTTTTAGGTTAACTCTTGACTTGAATTGTGTGGCATGAATAGAAGCAAACCAGATGGAGTAGTGTGCAAGAGCACTGCAAGCACGAGGAGCAGCATGTAGATATCTAAAGAGAGGTGGTCATGGTGGAGGCTTTTCTAGATGACAGCACAAGAGTTCTGAGGGTCTGCACCATCAACAGCATGGTGGTGGGGAATACCAGAAGATGTGGCTGGAGAGGAAGGCTATAAATTATGAGACTTCAGTGTCTTGTAAAGGAGCTTGACCCATTGTCTTGTCAAGTTGCCATATTGGTCTTAGGTTGTTGAGAGGGGCAGGTGATTTATAACAGGGCCACAAACAACAACAATAACATTTTTACCTCTTTTAGTTTCTACTTGTAGAAATGAAAACAACAAAGCCTCAATCTGTCTAGTCATTTTGTTTTGAATCTCCTCTATTACACAAGAGTCTCTAATAAATTGAAGAACACAGTCAGTGAGTATGAATCTGTTTCCTCTTCCCATCCTTCCAAAAACTGGCCTCTGGCCCCTGGTGCCTGACACAGTTGACCCAGCTGCTGAGATCAAAAGATGTGAGAACTGCAGGTTTAGGAGATGGTTAAGTAGGTTGCACATGATTGATCTACACCAACATACGTGTCTCTCTAATTTTTTTGACTCCTTCCTTTACAAAGAATGTAAGCGATGGTCTTGCATCTCATTTGTATTGAGTATAGGCCTCTGCTGATGTTATTTCTTGGTTTATCTTCTTTTATTCAATTTCCTGGGTACCCATTCCCCACAAGCTCCTCAGACCCTGACAATCAGCACAATCCCACATCAGGTGTATACACATGTCCTCCAAGAGCCGTCCTTCCACTCCACATCTGGATTGTGCTCGGATCTAATTCTCTCTTCGACCTGGAAGCAAAGAGGGATGTTGAGCGTAGGAACAGAGAAGATATTGACATATCCTGCAAGACATCTGTCCCTACAATGTCATTAAAAGATTTTTTTCCCTGAGAGAGAGGAAAGTGGCTGTTTTCAAAGACAAGGAAATTTCAGAGATATTTGTGTGTTAAAGGTTTCATCACCAACTCCTATATGTATATTACTTCCCAATTATCTCTCAGATATGACTATTTTTCAACAAATTGTTTACTATCACCCAGTCCAAGTACTATCAGCTATTGCATGGGTTTCCAAAATAGTCATCTGAACCTCTCTGCCTTCACACTTCTATTTTTCATGTTGTAAAGAGAGTTTTATTTGACCACAGCATGCATCTGATTAAACTCATCAGTGGCTTCCCAGTGCACTTAGAATATACTCTGAATCATTAACATGGACGCCCAGTCCCTATGCTGTCTGAACTTGCCCACCTCTCCTGCCTAATTCAGTGCAGCTGTATTTATCTTTCCAAAGTCCAGCCACTATGAACTTCCTTCCCTTCCTAGAATCCATGGTGCTTTTTCTCAAGTGGGATCCTTGCATTTCCTGTGACCTCACAAGACTACTCTCCCTACCCTCCCTGCAGCTGCCACCCCTACCATCATCACTCACTATGACTGGTGACCTCCTATTATTGTCATTCCGTTCTCAGTTTAATATAACCTCCTCAGACAAATCTTCCCTAAAGTCCCACACTATGTCAGATACTGTAGTAAAATCTTATGGCACCTTAATATTATGACTGCAATACTAGTCATAATTGATAATTATAAATGTATTTAATTATTTGATTAACTCCCCCATGATGCCATAACTTCCACAAGGGCAGGCACTGTATCTCCCTCTATTTTATTTTCATTTTTACTTCTGCTTGTTTTTTGATTTTTTTCACTGATATTTATTAAAACCTTTATATATGTTATCTCATTCAATCTTCACAACAACTTTATGAGGAAGACAAGTTATTTCCACTTTATAGATAGTAAAACTGAGGCTTGGTGAGTTTAAGTGCACTGCTCTTGGTCACACAACTCATGAGTTGTAGACCTGAGGTTCACTCTTAGACAGTCTCTGTCCTGAATTGTCTCTTGGCAATAACTAAGCCCACCTAAGACCTTACCTCGCCTCCCAGATGTATCTCCCCCAGCTTCTCCCTCAGTGCTGTGTACCTAGGTGTTGCATAATAAATATGTTTTGAATCAATGAGTATAATCATGTTCTGATGTAGAGATGAAGCTTCCTCTAACCATATGACTGGATCTGTCTCTCAAATTCAATTTCTCAAATCCTGTCACTCAATTCATTGATTGTAAAATGGGCTCTTTTTATTAAATGATAGTCAACATGTCTCAGCACTAAAATTCTGTGGCCTTTTCATTATCATTATTGTTATCACTGTGGATTGCAAATGATTCTTGAGTATCTACTGTGTGCTGACGTTTCTGTTGGCTGTTCTTTTTTGCAGGTTCCTCTTTCATCTAAAATGCGTGAATGAAACTCACAAAGCAAAGGGCTTTACAGACTAATTGGACCAATTATATTCATTTTGAATGATTTCTCCCTGCTGCATTCCAGAAAGATAGCTGAGCATTATGATTGGTCACTTAGTGCTAGAATAGCACGTGAGGATCCTCTTTGCTTCCAGCAGCATATCCCAAAGGGGTGCTCAGGCTTATATACTCTCCAGTGTTGTTACTGTTGGAAATTGGATTCCTGTGACATGAATAGAAAGCACTTTTTATTTAAGATAATGTGAGAAATTCTAGACTTGAGTTGAAATTCAAATGAAGTGTCTCCTTTTCTTCACGAAGTATTGCGTTAAAATAACCAGAGGAAAAGGTTAGGAAATCACAATAGCGACGAAAGACAAAACAATTCTTATGTAATCAAACCGTAACATAATTCTACATTGTGAGATAGAATAAAGTTTTCTTTCTTATAATTATATTTGATGAAAGAAGCAGAAATGTCTCCAAATATATTTTCCTCCAGGCTTATCTTCTCTTTCAATGAAACAAGCAATGAGATGTGTCCTTGATGGATGTTTTCATTCTCATAAATCCTCTGTAGCTGTATGTGGCCCAACATTGCCTCTTCTGTTATCTTGCAGGAAATTTATTAGTCCTTAGATTAGGACAAGTATAGAAAAATTAAAATGGGTTCATATTATCATGAGTTTAAAATGTTTATTATTCTATGTTAGGCATTGCGTGGTACACGAACTCCTTAAGAGATGGAGTGCAAATATAATATAAATCTTTGGGATTATACTGTAGACTTATAATTAATATGTAACTCAAGAAGCATCTGATTAACATATCAAACTGAATGACAGAAATGGCAAGTTCATTATGCCTGGAGAGGACTGAGAGATCCCTGAGAGTTCAGCTCCTTCTGAGTGACCACTCCCAGAGGCATCTATCTTTTAAAAATGCCTCTTGGTAAAGAAAGATGTGTGGCAGATGGGGAGGAGAAATATTTTGTGGGGAGAAGGGTCTGAGTGTCTCCTCCAATCTAAGAAAGGATGTAGCCAGGTTTAAGTCTGCAAATTACTGGCAAGTAAATGCAGCTCAAAAAACTCTGTTGTGAGTCTACATATGTAATAGCATTCAATATATTATGCCTTATATTTCAAAACTCATTGTCTTTACAAGAAATCTTGGGAGAAATAATTTAAAATTAGTATCAATAATGATAATATATTGCCCAACCTTTTGGTTGGTTTGCTTGTCTTTTGGATGCTACTGATTGTATATATGGGCTGCTAGAAAGTTTTGATCAGATCTGTGGTCTGCACAGAGTAGTGGATTGGACTGGTTGCTGTGCAACAGGTTTATCCTTGCTTCCATTTTAGGTCCAGGGCTTGTTTTTCCTTTTCACATTTTCTTAATTTATATTATTTACCTGCATCTTATGTCTTACACCAAGATAACTTCAACCCATGTTTTTTGTGAAAGCGTTGATATACATATTCATATACATAGACATTCACACTTAAGTTTACTTAATTTTTTAATAACTGTAGAGGAAAAAATGATATTAGGTAGGAAAATTCTCTTGAAATTTTCATTCCCTGTTGTAATTCTGCAAACAAGCCCAGCAATTGCTCAACTTGTGTAAAAGCCACATATTAAAGAAGAAGAAGTTTCTGCATGAGAACGCGTGAAACTCTATGGAGTCAATAGCATGGGTAATTGGAAATTCTTGGGAAATAAAATAAATATATCTGAAGGGTAGACTACAGCGATGAAGAAAACATAGAGAAGGCAATATATAGTTTTAACTTCTAGTTTTCACAGTGCTTAATCACATCTGTGATCTCATAATGTCTCACTGAACTAAGAAAACTAGGTGAGAAAATAGAGTTTGGGAGGTTATAATTTTATTTGAATTTGGCAGCAGTCAACTAAGGTCAAACCCAAATTTCTTGGTACTTAGTCTTAAGCTGCTTTGTTAAAAATGACTTAGCATCTGACAGCCTTGAAATTCTAAGGGAATTCAAAGGTAACCTATTCCAAGCCTCTTTTGGTTGTTATGAAGAATTTCTGCTTTGACAATAAGTATAGCATTAATGTTTATTTTACAGTTAAAAATTATAGATTTTTACTATCAAACAAATACAGTTGCAAAAGAGCAATTCTTCATTTTTATAGCTCAGTTTTAAGTCCATAGCCAAGCATATGACTAAGATTAAGGTTTTTTTTTTTTTTTTTTTTGGTCCCCTAGCAGAAGAGATTCTAAAGCCTTGGATCTAATAGCAGAAATATCACACCCTCTGTCAATTCAGAACAATGACAATCATCATTCAGGCCTTTTTTAATTTTGGTGTGTTATAATAGGGGCCCCCTGGGTTGTAACATAATAAGCAAAGGGAGTGCTTCCTTTAATGCTGGCAATAATTCAGTCTCCTATCTTTAAGGAAAAGAAGATTGTTAGAGGTTGAGTTCCATAACTTCCTTCATTAACAAATTACCAAAAACGTGGCTGCTTAAAACAACAGAAATGCATTCCCTCATAGTTTTAGAGGTTAAAAGTCCAAACTCAGTGTTGCTGAACCAAAACCAATGTGTTGGCAAGACCACACTCCAACCAGAGGCTGCAGTGGTGAATCTATTCCTTGCCTTCTCTGTCTTCTTGAGTTGTATCACTCCAATCTCTGCCTCTGAGTTTCCATTGCCTTGTTCTCTTGTGTCTGTAGTCAAATCTTCCTCTGCCTCCCTCATATAAGAATATTTGGGGTTGCATTTAGGGCTCATCCTGGCAATTTACCCATCTCAAGGTTCTTAATTTAATAACTCTTTTTCCATATAAAGTACCATTCTCAGGTTTCAGGAATTAGAACATAGATATCTATAGAGGCCCTTATTCAGCCTACCATCCATCCCAAAATCATTCAGTTTGGACAGTAGTTTTTTGGTTCCTTTATTTTTCTAAAATCTTGGTTCTGTAGGAAATTCACTCACATTATGAACACAATTATCCATTCATTAATATAATTACTTCTTTATAGGTTATATTGAGTGTCATACAGGTAGCTATTATCTCAAATTCCTATTATCTAAGTAAATCTATTCTTTTATTCAAGTTACACATTTTCAACTTTATGCAAAGCTGTGTTCTTGGTTTTGTGGGTAAAAAGTTGAAGAAAATATAACTATTGCTTTTGAAGAAATTACAGTAAAATGCACTTCTAAAGATATTCCAATATATAGTTAAAATAATATAGGTGTGCTTCTATATGTAACTCTGTGGAAAAAGACAAAAGGATTAAAAGACCCAAAGAGAAGTCAGTGCGTCTTTTCAAATTCAGTTCTTCATATCTTCCACATGGTTCCCAATCACCCTAAGTGCAAATGGAAGAGAAGATACACAAATTACTCCCTCCAAAAAGTAGGAAAAACTAGTTTAAAAATATAAGGTGACACACTATATTATGTACACAGTAACTGATCTCTCAAGGCAGCAAAGAAGGATTTCCCATTTATCCAACAACAATGATACCAGTTCAGCATAAACATGTCTCACAATTTACAAGGTCAATACATAAGTTGGGTTTTTCAATCATCTTAAATGGCAAATGATGGGGAAGCTGATATACTCATATCTTAAACCATGACATATTCATTAATCTTTTCACAGAAAGAGACCAGAGAAACCCCAAACCAATGGATGAGCAAAATGTCACCAGAGTGAAAGTGTTCATACTTTTGGGGTTCACAGCAGACATGCGGTTACAGAGAGTGCTCTTTTTCATCTTCCTCATCATTTATGTCTTCAGTCTCTCAGCGAACATTACCCTGATTTCTCTGATCTGTGCTGATTCTCGGCTATACACACCAATGTATTTCTTCATTGGAAACCTGCCATTCCTGGATCTCTGGTTTTCTTCTGCCAACGTGCCCATATCCTGATGACCTGCATCTCTGACGACAAAAGCATCTCCTTTGCTGGCTACCTAGCTCAGTTCTTCTTCTCAGCTGGACTGGCTGAGAGTGAATCTTACCTGTTGGCTGCCATGGCTTATGATCGCTATATGGCCATCTCTAACCCGTTGCTTTATTCCCAGGCTATGTCTGCAAGGTTATGTTCCAGTCTTGTTGCAACCTCATACATTGCTGGCTTTCTTAATTCAACCATCATCACTAGCGAGACATTTACCCTGAGCTTTTGTGGCAACAACATCATTGATGATTTTTTCTGTGATCTGCCTCTCCTTGTAAAGTTGGCCTGTGATGTGAAGAAGGGCTACCAGGCTGTGCTCTATTTCATTCTTGCCTCCAACGTCATCACCCCTGCCATGCTTATTCTTGCCTCCTACCTCTTCATTATTGCTGCCATCTTGAAGATCCACTCCACCCAAGGCCACCTCAAGGCCTTCTCCACTTGTGCTCGCACTTGACAGCTGTCACCTTGTACTGTGGTTCAATTCTCTTCATTTACTCCCGACCAAGTACTAGCTATGCACTAGAAAGGGATAAAGTTGTGTCAGTGTTCCATACTGTGGTGATTCCAATGTTGAATCCCTTCATCTATGGCTTAAGAAATAAAGATGTTAAAAATGCCCTGAAGAAAATGTTAGCTAGACCAAAGATTTATTAAGTGAAAATATTTGGTGAACAATGGCTATATTTTATTTCACAGATTATCTCCCTATCATTGTTATCAGCCTGTCCTCTCAGAAATACATAAAATAAGAAAACAAAAAAATCTTTGGATATTGTTGAAACACTAGTCTGCATTTGTTTTTTCAAGTTGGCACTAATGTACATGAATGTGTTTTGAAAGTAAATGAGGCTGGGGCATTTGGAAAAACTGCTCTGCCAGCTGGCTTGAAATAAAGTCTATAAAATTACTGGGATTCTAGAAGGATGAAAGAGAGCAGCTTTTTTTCCTTCTAATTTTCACTTGACAGTTTATAAGTTCCTTGTATGTATAATATTGTAATCTATAAACAAGAATAATAGAACTGGTGATGGAAACTTAGCCTCATTTAGATGGATTAAATGGCTTCCTTCAAATCATGTCGTTCGTAGGTGAGAAAATAGGAGTGCGGACCCAGAACTTCTGACACCAAAGGTTCTTACCCCAATTGTTGGCAGACAGAGTCAGTTAGGAGGTCATAAGTAAAATTTCTACTGTAAAATGCCATTGGAAATAAACTTATTTTTTCTTTCTGACTCTTATTTCTTGCCTTACCGTGATAACAAAGATTTCCCTGGCAATAGATAGAGGAAGGAACAAATATCTTTACTAGAGTCATTGTGAGCTTTTCAATAAAAGAGTATGTTTACCCAAAAATTAAGGAATTAAGGGTAAAAGTATAGCAGCTGTATGAAATAGACAAAAATGGATCTATAGATAGACATAGACAGATAGCTAGAGAAATCAAGGAAGAAATTTCAAAAAGCTTTGCATCCACAAAAAGATTCAAAGTGAAAATATCTCCTAGGTGAAGCAATGACTGATAACAATTAAGGGTCTATGAACATTTATATTTCTTTGGTTGGTCAGTGTTTTGTATGTATTAATGAAAAATTGGAGAATATTTCATTATGATGCATAACATTTCCTAATTTAATTGTCTTTCTACCTGTAAAACACGGGACTGCACCAACATAAAAAAGCCCTAGTGTTGATAAGCAAGTACATTAGTTTGCTAGGGCTCCCACAAAAAAATACCATAGACTAGGTCACGTTAACAACAGAAATTTATTTTCTCACAGTTCTGGAGGCTAAAAGGTCAATAAGAAGATGCCATCAGAGTTGATTTCTTCTGAGGCCGCTTTCCTTGGTTTGCATATGGCCACCCTCTTGCCACGTCCTCAAATAGTCTTTTTTATGTTTACATCTATCCTTGGTGTCTTTTTGGGTGTTCAAATTTCCATTTCTTATTTTTTACAAAGACACCAGTCTGGTCGGTTTAGTGCTCACCTTAATCAACTCATTTTAACTTTAATCACCTCTATTAAGGCCCTATCTCCAAATATAGCCGCGTTCTGAGTTACTGGGCATTAGGACTTCAACACATGAATGGTTGTGGGGTAAACTCAACCAGTAACACCAGGGATAGACAAGAGTTTCTTGATGAATGAGACAAGAAGGGGTAGCCTAGAAGAGAGAGAAGAGCATATGGCAAGAAAAAATTATCACCAATATGATACATTCTAGAAAACTATAATTAGTACAATTTGGAGAGTTTCCATGATCAGACACATTTAATAATTGTATTGTGACTTAGATCCAATAAGAGAGTCAACATTTAATGAAACACCCTTTATTTCACCATATCCTAATAAAGATGTCATCCTCACACTCCAAATGAACTCTAATTGGTCTTTGGAGAGTGAGGTACATATTTCTAGGCTTGTGAGGAAGGTATCTCAAAGGGCTGTTGAGAAAATAGATATATCAGGCCCCAAAAGAGCAAGCCAAAGTGTGACAAGAGAGGGAAAAGTGTATCACTTCCAGGACTGTCCTTCCTGATCAAGGGTAAGTTACTGGAATCTGGGGCAGCTGGCTGGTTTGACCTCGCTATGATCTCAGCTACTCTCAGCTACTGCAATTTGAAGGTGGATAGAGTCTGGCCTGGCTCTCATAAGATCATTGTTGTGCCAATCACACACACACACACACACACACACACACACACACAGACACTATCCTAAATAAGATTTCAACCAAATATATGTAACTCTTATCTAGAGTTTGAAATTCAGTGTGGTGGTTATGCTGGGTCATCATACATTCACTTACAGAGTAGAGAGATCAAGAGGACAAAAAAAGGTGACATGCTTTTTGCCTCTAGTAGTTGTGGCACTCTGAGATATCCAAAATACTAATGTATGATATTTTTATTTCTTGGTACTCATTTTTAGGTGCTAGAGGGACACCTTCATCCACAGAATTTTAAGTCCTCCAGGGAAGGGAGCAGGGAACAGAGCTTCTACAGGGGAACACACCTCTTTAGAAGCCATTCTATATGGGATGCGTTAGCATAACTGGCTCTGATATTTTGTCTTTTATTTCACAGTCACATTTTAATTGTAGTTTATTTCAAATTCAAGATGGATTTGAGATGTGCTTATGTGTCCTCTCTTTATTTACTCTTCCTTCTTATTAGTGATACAGTACACTAGGCAAAGAAAGTCCATGTGAGGGCAGATAAGTCCTGAATAGTTTGAGTTAAGTTAGAAGTAGATGATACTTTGTGAAAAACAGCTTCAAGGTATAAAGGTGAGTACCCATTTATTTGTTCTAGAAATATATATTAAGTGCCAGTTAGTTACTAGGAACTATTATGTATGGTGGGATACAGTAGTAAACTAAGTGGAGAAATCTTTCTGCCCCACAGTTAATGCATTATGGTGGGGAAAATGGACAATAAACTTAATAAACAGGAGTTAGAAGGTGACAGTAGGTCTGGGGGAAAATAGAGCAGAGTCTGAGCAGAATAAGAAGGATGAGGATTGCTGGTGGGAAGAGGGCGTGGAATTTAAAATAGTGATAAGGATGAGCCTTAGTCAGAAAATGATATTTGAATGGGACTTACAGGAGATGAGAGTGTCAGCCTGGCAAATATCTGAGGAATAGTGTTTCGAGCAGAGAAATAGACAGTTCAGAAATCTTTGGTGTTAGAGAAGGGCTGATGTTTCTTTGTGAAACAGTGAGAAAGTTAGCAAAACTGGAGCAGAATGAAGGCGGGGGTGAGTCTTAGGAGATATGGACCTGTAGGTAATGGAGGGTAGGCTCTTGGAAGACCTTTAAGCCATTGTATGGAATTTGACTTTAACTTAGAAAAAATTGGGAGTATTTTAGGGTCATTTTCATTTTAGCTCATTTTTCAGGTCTCATTTAAATACCTCTTCTTCTGGGAAGACTTTGAATTTAGAGCAGAATATGTATTTTATGAGTTATTTGCGTCTTTAGAGGGTAATAGTAGAAGAGTAACAATTAGATCTGGTCAGAAATTTCCATTTTTCCCCAAATTATATTATATTAAAAATGTGCTCAATAACGCCCAGATATGTTGCCTTATATAGACATATGATATCATAGCAGGGAAAGTTCAAAGTAACTACTGAGATGGTGGCTATCCCCCACCACTTTTACATTACCAATATAACAAACATACATTCCCGTCAAGTATTTATACTCAAGCTTGAGTAAATTCTGAAAAAAAAATATAGCATACACATGAATAATAGCATAGAAATATAACTGTGAAGCTCCCAGGATGTGTGAGATTATTCTGGGGACATGAATCATAGAGGAATTTAGTTTGGTTGACGTCCTAAATTGATGAAGAGAAGTGGTGAGAGAGGTTTATAAAGGTAAGTTAGAACTAGCTTATGGAACGTTGGGTGTAGGGCTGAAGCATCTATGCTTTGTGTGCAAATAAGAAAAGATCTATTATGCAGTAATAAAGAAACGAACGGTCTTCAGGACTTCGAGCTGCTTTTACCACAGCATCATCAATGCAGTTATGACCTATCATAACATCATCAGCTACGGTTGAAAGATTTGGACACCATACCTCTCTTCCTAACAAGCAGAAGCACCAGAACTCCAGGTAGAAGACTTGAGTTTGCGTTCTAGTTACAACACTGACCCTGGCTTAGCCCATATGTAAGTGTTTTAAACATCAGAATAAATTACAATTCTCTCTTCGTTTTAGCTTTCTTTCACCAACTTTATAGTTAGAGGGATATCAGCTCTAAAGCTATTGGGGCATCAGCCCTAATTATGTAATGTTTTAAATTCGATACCTCCTTGTAGCTTCTCTCTGCTAGCTTTGGAGTTTCAAGGTAGGAACTTTGAAGGATTCCTGGTTTCTCAATGAATCTTTGACACCAAAAATTGGTTTCTTTCCAATGTTCAGAATCCACTATATTAAAAAAAAATTTCTCACTTATGTATATAAATCTTACATCTAGTAGCGGAAAGTGGAAAAGAATGCATTCTTTTAAAAAAGTGATTTTTTAAAGGTCTTTTTAATAGGTGAAGATATTCAAGTTGTCATAGAATTACAAGGTTGCCTTAGCCAGGAAAACAGGGGAAAAAATAATTCATCTATAAAAGACATAAAAGCTTAACAATTGAAAGCATATACCCTTGATAAAAGAAATTCTGTGTTCAAAAACCAGTTCTGCTATTGAATAATTCTGTGACCTTGGAAATGTTTCTTAAATTACATGAGCAACATAAATACCTACCTTGTAAAGTTGTGGTAAGGATTAAGTGTGTTAAGATTAGGACTCAGAATACTAACTGGCACATAGTGAGTAACATATCTATTTATTTATTCATTTACTTATTCTATTTGTACTAAGAGCCGAAGGAATAGGACAGTATATTGGTTTTTGTATAATTATCGGGATGATGCTTGACACATAAGTCTTAATAATATATGAAGTATACTAAAATTTTTTGAGTGCTCACTATGTACCAAGCATGAGGCCGGGTGTTTTGATGCATATCTTCTTTATTCAATCAGACAACCAGTCAGGGGTCATCATTTTGTTCATCTTTTTGGTGAGAATTAGGGACTGGCCTAGCATTAAACAATTACTAAGTGAGAGCCATAATTTCAGAATCAGATCCTACTCCAATTCCAGTTGTTCCTAAGTATGAGACTGAAATTATAGCATTCTAGAGAGTAAGGGATAAAAGTCCATATAAGCCTCTAGTAATTACTGACTTAATTGATACCTTTGCTTCTTTCTTTCAGCAGTAAAATCACTGAATTTTTTTTTCTTGTAATCTTTATTGGGCTTTCTTCTGTCTGGACATGGAAGTTGGAAATCGCACTGTCCTGACTGAATTCATCTCGGTGGGCTTATCCGCAGACCCCAGGTGGCAGCTGATTCTATTTGGAATATTTCTGATGCTCTACTTGATTGCCATGTCAGGGAACATGACCATGGTCATCTTAATATGTATTGATTCCCGCCTGCACACACCTATGTACTGTTTCATTAGTAATCTGTCTTTTCTGGATTTCTGGTATCCTTCTGTGTATATTCCCAAAATTCTGGCCATATGTGTCTCAGAAAATAAACCTATTTCCTTGGCTGGATGTGGAGCACAGCTGTTCTTTTCTTGCCTTGCCGCCTACACTGAGTGCTATCTCCTGGCAGCCATGGCCTGTGACCGCCTAGTGGCCATCTGTAAGCCGTTACTTTATTCAAGTACAATGTCCAGTTCTCTCTGTACTGGACTCGTTGCTGGCTCCTACATCGGAGGGTTCTTGAATTCCATCGCTCATATTGCTAACACTTTCCGCCTGAGTTTCTGTGGTAAAAATATCATTGACCACTATTTCTGTGACGTAACACCATTGGTAAAAATGTCTTGTACAGACATCCAGGTCTATGAAAAAATCCTCCGGGGTCTGGTGGGCTTCACGGTCGTCTCCAACATTCTTGCCATCCTGATTTCTTATTTCAACATCCTTCTGTCTATCTCGAGGATCCGCTCAGCCTCAGGAAGGCACAAGGCCTTCTCCACCTGTGCGTCTCACCTTATCTCTGTCATGTTCTTCTATGGATCCTTACTCTTCATGTATTCAAGGCCAAGTTCCACCTACTCTGTGGGGAGACACAAAGTGGCTTCTCTCTTCTACACCCTGTTCAACCCATTGCTTAATCCTCTCATCTACAGCCTGAGAAACAAAGACGTCAAAGCAGCCTTCCGGAAAGCAGTTCAGAGCATAAGGCCACAGAGGTGAAGGTTATCTTTTTGCAGAATACCCTTATCGTATTTTCCAAATTATTGGCTTATAGACAATTTGTAACACTGTAATATTTCAAGTATATTCAATGAGTTGTATGTAAAACAATGACACACTGATCAAACCATTTTTAACTCTTTATTATCATTTTATTGTGATTAATAATATTAACTTCTAATATTGAGTTATTTGATGGTTGGATGGTTTTCATGCACATAGTTTGAATTTGAATCTTAGTCTGAAAACTTTATTTGTTGAGAATAAGATTTGGAATGGTGTAACTGTTGGAAATTTACAAGCATTTATTTTTAATAAGTAGTTCCCTCCAAATATTTTCATAAAGTTCTAATTGAGCATATAGAATACATCTCTGTAAACATTGTGTCTTCTACATCAATTGAATATTAGGCAAATTTTTGAGTTGTTTCTATTACAAGAAAATAAAAAAGAAAACACCCAAAACACCTTTCTGAATCCGTGGGGAAACAAGTGTATTTAGGGTTGTATAACTCCATAAAAGAGTGATCTCTTCCACAGAGAATGAGTAGTCTGTCATACTCTCCCTCATTCCATACCACTATATACTCCCTATCGAGGAAAATAACGACATCCAGGGGAACACACTGAAACAACAAACCAACAAACAAAATCTACTGTATTCTAAATTCAATGCTTGTTTTTTTTCCCCACTAGAATTTTTCAATTTTAAGAAACTTACAGCTCAATATTCAGTATGTGGCAGGTTTAGTTGACTTTTTCTCCATACTCTTTACAATAAAATTGCAGATTAAGGATTATTAGTCACATTTGACAAATGAGTAGCTTGAGCATAAAAAGTTAGAATTTGTTATTGAAAGATTATAGTTATTGTTGTAATGAGCACATTTATAAACTGCATTTAAATTAAAATTTTAGAACAACTAGCCATAGCCACCTCACCATTTATATTAGCTCTGACTTTTGTGATCTTTCTTTTCATCTACGTGTATTATCTAACACATCACTTCCCTCTCTTTTTTAATCACAAAATTCTTAACATTCCTTATTCTTCCATTACCACGGAAGTTCTGTGTGTACTGGGCAATAAGGATTTGGGATATATTCCACAAATCAAGTATCCATATAACATTTTCTTCACATTCCCACAATGCCTACTATAGGGAGAAAAAACAAGGGTCAATCTCAGGGTAAATAGTGAAATAAAATGTAATCCTTTGATCCCAAAGTAACATATATTCTTCTATTTTGCATTAATCCCTAATGCTGTTTTTCAAAAACTATACTAATATTAAATTGAATCCATATTCTATAGTATAAATTTTAGTTTGATCACAAAAGAAAAACAAACACAAAGAAATAAGTCTTTTTCACTGGATTTCTTTGAATAGAAAAAATGTTTGTTTACTTATTTTTTAATTCACTTCTCCAAGCTTACCCTGAAGAACTTAATTTTGCACTTAGCACTCATTTAAGAAATTTATGTCAATTTAGACTCCTGATTGTGTCAAGCTGAAAAATTTTTTCAGAGCTTCTTTCACATCTTCATTTCTCAAACTGTAGATCATGGGGTTCAACATGGGGAACAGCACAGTATAAAATGTGGAAACCATTTTGTCCCTCTCAAGGGAATAGCTGGAACTTGGGCGAGAGTAAATGTAGAGAATGGAGCCACAGTACAAAGTGACAGAGATCAGGCGGGAGGAGCATGTGGAGAAGGCTTTGAGGCCGCCCTGGGTGAAGTGGATCCTCAAGATGGCGGCGATGATGAAGAGGTAGGAGGCCAGTATGAGCACAGCGGGCGTAATGACATTGGAGGCCAGGAGGAAGTACAGCATGGCCTGGTAGCTGTCTTTCACATCACATGCCAACTTCACTAGGGGCGGGACATCACAGAAAAAGTCATCAATGATATTGTCACCACAAAAATCCATTGTGAATGTGTTGCTGGTGAGTATTATTGCATTGACAAAACCTGCAGTATAGGAATATACAACTAAACAGATGCACAATTTCCTTGACATGGACTGAATATAAAGCAGGGGTTTGGAAATGGCCACATAGCGATCATAAGCCATGACAGCCAACAGGTAGCACTCACTGTATGCCAGCCCAGCAGAGAAGAAGAACTGTGATGCACAGCCAGCAAAAGAGATGCTTTTGTCTTCAGAGATGCAGGTCACCAAGATCTTTGGGGTGTAGACAGAGGAATACCAGAGATCCAGAAAAGACAGATTCCAAATGAAAAAATACATGGGCGTGTGCAGCCAGGAGTCATTACAGATCAACACTACGAGGGTGGTATTTCCTACCACAGTCACGGAGTACACACAAAGGAACACCGTAAACAGGACCAGCTGCATCACGGAGTCTGTTGTGAAGCCTAACAGGACGAACTCTGTCACTGTGTGATTGCTCCTCTCCATGGCTTAAAGAGATCTCACCTACAAATGGAAGAGTGAAGAGTTTAATTCCCCCAACCAATACCAAAGGAGGGCTTTCTCTGTTCCAGTCTATAGATTTTAGAGTAAGTGAGATCTGAGTAGGAATCTTGCCTGACTTGGACAGGTAATAGGAGTTTTCTGAGCCTCAATAGATTTCCTTTCAGTAAAATTATTTTAATAATAATAAAGCCTTAGTGCTGTTGGTGGTTTATTCATTTTTTCAGAATATATTTCTTTGCTTCTAGGTGTTATCTAGGCATTGGGATACAGCAGTGAGGGTGATATGGCTGACACTTATTCTGTGTAGCTTTTATTTAGAAGGAAGAAACATACAATAAATAAATAAGTATAGAAATACTTTCACTTAATTTTAGATGATATTAAGAAAATAATACTGGATGATGGGTGCAAACTGAGAGAAGAGGTAATTAAATTTTGACACTGAGAAAGAACCCCCTTTCTAATTTCTCATCCAGAAATGGACAAGATATTCAAACCCATGATAATTGAGAAAGTTCTTATGGTTTGGAAGGTGGTGACATCTGAAAGGTGATAGAATACAACACTCCAAAATATGCTGCTTTGGCATAAGTATTATTTTGAGCTAATGGCATTTAAAATATCTGCAGATACAAAAGGGACACTCTGATCTCCCCCTTTCCTTCTGAAAACAGGAGATGAAACTCTCGTGTGAGAGCTGTCTTACTTTTACCAGCAGCAATAAGAAACATCCTTATTATCAAGGATAGAAGTTGAGACCAAAAGAATTCTGCACAGACTTTGTTAAAATGATTCCTTTTTTTTTCTTTTTCATCTATGTTTTAGCATATATCATTACTTTATTCCTTTTATTGTGAGTAATATTCTTTTAAATGGTTGTACCGTAGTGGGTTACCTACTCACCAATTGATGGACACATTGCTGCTTCTACTTCTTGGCAGCTGCTATGAACATTCTTGTATAAGTTCCGTATGGACACATGTTTTCATTTACATGTGTAGATATGTAAGATAGAATTGCTGAGTCACATACTGAATCTATATTTAACATCTTGAGGAACAGCCAAACTGTCTTCCAAATTAGCTGTAACATTTTTCAATTCCAACAGCAAGGTACGAGGGTTCAAATTTTTCCTTATCCTCACCAAAACAAGTTATTTTCTGTCTTCTTGATTGTAACAATCCTATTGGGTATGAAGAGGCATAATATTGTGGTTTTGATTTACATTTTCCTAATGACTAATGATGTTGAGCATCTTTTCATGTACTTATTGGCTATTTGTTTATCTTCATTAGAGAAATATCTAGTCAAATTTTTGAATCACCTTTTAATTAGGTTTTTTGTCTTCTTATTGTTGAATTGTAAGGATTCTTATATATTATGTATACAAGCCTTTATTAGATATCACTTGAAATATTTTCTCCCATCATCTGGGTGATCTTTTTCCTTTCTTCATAGTCTTTACTGATGTATGAAAGCTTTTAATTTTGATAAAGTCCAATTTGTCTGTTTTTTCTTTTCTTGCTTGCTCTTGTGTCTCATCTAAGAAACCATTGCCTAACACAAGGTCACAAAGATTTGCTCTGTTTACTTCTAAGATTTATATAGTTTTAACTTTTACAGTTAGGTCTATGATCCATTTTCAGTTAATTTTTGTATATGGTGTGAGGTAGGGGTCCAGCTTTATTCTTTTGTATATGAATATCCAGTTGTCCCAACACCACTTGTTGAAAAGGCTATTCTTTCCCCATTCAATTATCTTGGCATCCTTGACAAAAACTAGTTGAGCATTGTTTTAGTTTCCTGTTGCCCCTGTTACAAATTACCTCATGCTTAGTGGCTTAAAACACCACAAATATATTGTCTTACAGTTCTGTAGATTAGAAGTCCAACATGGGTCCTCCTGGGCTGAAATTATGATGTTGGCCCCGCTATTTTCCTTTCTCAGGGCTGTAAAGAAGAATATATTTCCTTGCTTCCAGAGGTTGCCCACATTCCTTGGTTCATGGTCCCTCTTTTTCATCGTCAAAGTCAGCACCATTGTATCTCTATGACAATTCTTCCATAATCATGTCTCCCTCTGACTCTGAACTCTTCTGCCTCTATTTTAAATTTTAAGGATTCTTGTGATTACATTGGGTGCAAGAGATAATCCGGGATAATCTATTTTAAAGTCAGCTGAATAGCAACCATAACATCCACTTTCCATGTAACCTAACGTAATCACAGTTTCCAGGGATTAGAACATAGACATTTCGGGGAGGCATTATCCCTACCTACCAAATCCATAAATGTAAGGGTTTATTTCTGGACTCTCCATTCTATTCCATTGGTCTTTATGTCTATCCATAGGCCAATGTCATAATTGTTTCAATTACTATAGCTTTGTAGTATGTTTTACCATTGGGAAGCATGAGTCCTTCAACTTTGCTCTTCTCTTTAAAATAATTCGCATCTTCCTTTAGCCTCTCCATATATTTTAGTTACTTTTCCACTATTGCTTCTCTTTCTTCAACCTATTATAAAAACATTTATGTTTTGCCACATCTTTGAGGCTCTGTTTCCTTATGAGGGCTCCCAGGTCACGTAATACTTATGCTAAATCAGTTTGTATGCTTTACTCCTATTAATCTGTTTTATGTAAATTTACTTTTCAGGCCCAGTAGAAAACTCTAAGGTAAAATATTCTCTCTCCTACACAGTTTTATTCCATAGTCACAGAGAAAGTTTTCCTCTCAGCTACTGTGCAGGGGCTTTTGGCACATTTGTCATAAATCTCAGGGAGAAAAGCAAATTGAGAATCAGGGTGAAATTTCAGAATGAAGACCAAAAAAATTAGTCCATCTGATTATGCTAAGTAGAAATAAAATGGAATGTCATTGTAGGTCTTTTGGGGTCTAAAAACCTGAAAAAGCATTTTTTCCAGTTTTTATAACTAGCCATGTACACTTCTTAAAAAGACACTTAGCCCAATTTGATATCATTTGTAGTAATAGTACTCAATTTTATCACATTCAAAAATTTCCACTTCATAACAAACACTTTTAATGCTTCCTTCATAGTCCTAAGATGAAATTTGTTGTTAATATAATGTACCTACAAACATACGTATGCATAGGTAAATAAAATATTCTAAGTCTAATGTAAACGTGATAAAAAAAGAAAAGTAGTTGATAATACAATTATTATATAGTAATAATTATAGGATCTATTATAAAATAATGTGATTTTCAATATGTCAATGCTGGAACACAGTGTAATGAATACATATCTATGTAGAATCATCACGAATCTATTGGTGACTCAAATACCCAGAGTGACACTTACACTCCGTGAAAAGATTTTTTGACAAGGTGAATAATTCTTGATAAAGTTCCAAACAAAACAAATCACAACCTTTGCTCAATTTTTAGTTCCTAGGCAAGTTGATGTATAGCAAAAACTTGTAAAATATACTTTGCGTTTTTTCATAAAGTGGAGTAAATTTCAAACTCACATAATTATGATTTTTTTCAATGCACCATTGTCTATCAAGACATTGGATGTAGAGGGTGGGACGTTTTTCTTTGGATGGGACTTGCTCATGGTTGCAAACGATTTTCATCCTTGTCTGCTACATACTAAATGGCCAGGAGTGTCCCTGATCTTTGTGACAGTCGAAAATCCACCACACATTTCAAAAATGTTTTTTAAAGGATGTTATGACTCTATTAAGAAACTCTACTCCACAGCTTTGTATTTTACTTAGTGACTCTTTATAGGATTCTTCTAGGGATTATATGAAGGGATAGAAAATTAGTGGAGAGTATCGTTGAGTGGGAAAATTACCTGTGGTTATATAGCACTCTGTCTAGATCTTCATGAGCCTACTGGGTGAGTGAGGTCAAGCAGAGATAGAAGGCCACTAGAATGTAAACTCCATGACTGCAGGATTTTTTGTCTATTTCATTATTTTTATATGCCCAGTGCTTAGAATAGTACCTAGCATATAATACACATACAATAAATATTTAATGAATAAATGAGTGAATGAATGAATGGTTAGCCTTGGATTGCAAGAGAACCAAGTCAATAGAATCAATTTTCTGGGAGGTATCTAATGATGTCATTTACTCTTAAAACGTCAGCAGAACTGTCTGATATCTCACATGCATTTCCTGTCACCAGTAATCCCTCGACCACTCCTGCAGACAGGAATAGGAAGAAACAAATCTGCCTATGAAATAACTTTACCCAATACTTGTTTGCCCAAATAGAGTGGGTCTTTGAAGAAGGTGTTTTTTATGTCAGCAACAGATTTTCTGTCATTGTATATGATGGATATATGATGGATAGGAAGCATGTCTTAGAAATCAGAGCTGACTGCTCAAACCAGAGAGAGCCTGGGCATCATACAAAAAGCATTTGACTTTCAGGCAGTTAACAGGGATTCAAATTCTCCATCATTAGTCAACATTGTAAAGCCTCAATTTCTTCATGTGTAAGACGGGGATAACTTCTATCTCCTTAGGGTTGTTGTAAAGCAGAAAATTCAAATAAGGACTAAGCACAGTGCCTGGCACATCATACACACTCCAGTAACCAGTGGTTCTGGAATTCAGCACACACAAGGATTTAGCAGTCTGTGTGTGGGGCCCAGGAACCTGCTTTCATTTAAGTAGCCCAAGTCTTGTAAAACAGGTTGCTTGTAATCACATCTTTGAAATGTTGATATAAATATCAGTTGTATTCTTACTCTTATTCTTTATTCCAGGAGTCCTGCCTGCATTACAATGTGGGGAAGACTCAAAGAGTTAACAAAAGTAAAGATGTGTTGCTTAATGTTATACAATTAAAAAGATGAGCTATAAACAGATCTACTTGGAATCCTAATGCCAACACAAAAACAAGATAGGGCACACAATTCCTTGGGTAGAGACTGGTTGAAGAATTGAGTTCTGTAGCTGGTAATCAGAACAGGATGACTATGGTAATCTAGCTTTGTTTGCTAAGAAACTAACATATTATTCTCCACAACAAAAGTTGTGTTTTTGTATAAACTAAACAATGCATTTTCCATCAAAATTATTAAAATATAACTTTTTGTGTCTAGAGATAAGCATCTCTTGTCTGGAATTCTCAAAAATATTATATGCCTTTGTGCTTTCTTAAAGAATATCAAACTGAAATAAATTAAAACTTTTCTTGATATCTTTTAGCCTTCAGACTAGTAATCTTTAGTAATCTTTGCTACTTCATTCGGTTGCCTCAGTTGCCCTTGAGATATTGACAATCATGTTTCTTTTGTAAGTGGTTCCTGATGATTGCTTCTTTGTTTGTGTATTTAGTTTCTTTTTCTCCCTTGTCCTTTTATGTAATGTTAATTTTTTTGTCTGTAATAGTGAGAAATGCTACTTCTCCTTGTGAACTCTCAGCAGTTTCAGAAACTGCAATAGGAAGATGGTGAAGATATTTCAAAAGGCCCTTTTTTTAGCACTTATTGTATCTTAAGATGTAAATGACCTTTGGACTGGTTGTGAGGAACAAGTAAAATTTTCCATCTATCTGTAACATCTGAATTAGGCAATTTACCTAAAATTCCCAGCCACACCATCACCTCAACAGAATTCAAATCTGCCTGTTCCAGAATTGTTTTTATCAGTTTCTGGTTTCCCAGGGTGGTAGATTCCTGCAACCCCTCAGGATTTCATAGCTTGGGAAATAACTAACAAGACAATTAAACAAGACTGTATATTGACAAATTGGGTATTATGTTATGATGCAGAAAAATTTTTTGTGACTACAATTTCCTGGTGAAAATGTAATAAGTCTGAATTTTCATCCTCATTCTCTCTTGAATTATGTAGAAGCTAAACTGAACATATGTGTGCACATATATTACATATACTATATCTATTCACATGCATACATCACACATTAAAGCACATATGTTCAATGATACTGATATTTTTGTTATATGTTGAAACTTTTCTATTGTCCTTCCAAATTCATTCTCCACATTTTGAACCTCCCCTTTGCTCCAGGATGCTCAACTGTGTTAACTCCATCAGTGGGTTTCTTTGATCTCTATCTACTTAATGGATTTAGCCAGTGGTTGTCACTGGCAGGGAAGAGAGTGAGGTCAGAGTAATTGTCCCCAGGCTCCTTGCTTGCAGACATGTCACAGCTGGCTGCATCCTTGGGCCTAGACCACAGCTCCTTCCAGGTGACCCTCCTTCAAAGCTCTCGCTCCAGCGCTCACCATGTCTCTCTCTTCTTGCACCTTCAGGGATAGAGGAAGAACAGCTCTCAGAAGTTAGTGGTCCTAGGATTATTACCCTTTTCCTTGGGAATTCTCCACACCACCCACATTCCTTTGTAATAATCCCTTTATTAATCCCTTCCCAAATTAACCAGTTTAACTAGCAATCTGCTACCTGCCAGGTTCATAATTGATACTCATCCTAGAAGTAGTCTCGGAAGATAAACATTCAAATGGTATTGGATTATTCACATATTTAAAGATTAGATTTATAAACCCATTGAAGTGGGAAATGGGACCCTGGAAATCTATGGTCTTTAGTGACATCCAACTTAACTGATCACCAATGGCATCATGGAATGAAGGAGGGGTGAAGGGAAGACATTGAGAGATCAGCTTTCTGTGGCACAGAGGCATGAGCAAATAGAGCTTATAAATAGCATGTGGTGAGTTGGCTTCTGCTGAAATTTAAACCTGTGTAAAAACAAACAGGCAGCCAAAAAGCCGATTGCACTGCATATGTCAGAGATGAGATGCAAACAATTACCCATATACACCACAAACTCTAGACGCTAACCAAGTATTTTGTTGTCCAGACATTTGTGGCAACATCTCTTGGATTAGGTGGTTCCTAATGATGAAGTAGATGGGAAACCAACCAACGTGCTATTTTTCTTATAAACAAAAACCATTTTTACTTGGACAAAACTAGCTCAAGATGTTCTAGCAGGGAAGTACAGCCTCTTACATAATTCTCTGACCTAAGTTAGTTTACAGCCACTGAAGCCATAGACTGATGGGGAGGCATGGTCCCTTTAAGGAAGAATCCTGAAACTAGGCCAATGTGTACACTGTGTATCTTCCTCCAAGCCCTCTTGTGGATGGCTTGTAGCCATTTATGAGGGTAATCCTACATTGGGAAAGGAGAAGTACTCAAGTCTTCTGAGGGTTATTAGATACTGGCTCTGAAGTGACACTAATCTCCAGACATGGACAAACACCAGAGGTACACACTCACCGGTGGGTCTCATGGAAACAATGTGAAAGATAATTTTGGCCTGAGTGCATCTCTTGGTATAGGCAATGGGACCAGATATATAGCTGATCGTTATTTACCCAGATCCAGAAATCACATAGGGCATAGACATACAGAATAAAACAGAATCTTCATTCTAGTTCCTCCTCCTTGACCCTTGGAATGAGCATTATTACTGTTGGAAGGCTCAAGTAGAAGTCCCTGAAATTGCTCCCCTTAGACATCCTCTGCTAAGATAGTAAACAAAATGCAATATCACATCCCTGGGGGAAGTGTAGAGATTAGTGTTTTCATCAAAGACTTGAAAGATGCAAGGGTGAGGATCCCAATTGATCACCTTTAACTCGTCTCTTTCTCTGAGAGCAAAGGAATTGAGGATCTGCAAGGTGGAGATCATGAGTGAACGAGTTTTATAGGTAGACAAGTTGGAGAAAGGATGCAGGAATAGTAACTTTTGTCTTGGGGAAAAAAATGGATGGAATCAGCTTGGAGTAAAAACAAATGTCTAGCCTCAAAAACTGTATAGTTGCACAGGCTCACATTAGCACTAAGCAGTTGTAGGCTTTGAGGGATAAACGATGCATTTTGATGTCACTGGGTTTGTGGAGGAGGCTGAGAGACTGTCATATTTTATTGAACCTTCAAAGTCATAGACTTTCTTTAGAAGATGTCCTAAACCCTTTATGTTCACACATATGTACACAATTATATCCAAACATGCATATATTGGGAGGCTCTCACTAGTCAGGTGGGTGAGGTGACATAGTCTGTGAATGTTAGTCAGCCTCCCTCCCCACACACAACAGTTCGTGTTCAATGGGCCCTCATATCAAGTGGCCACAGCGTACGGCAGGGGCTCAACAACATGGTCTTCTTCTCATTAGAGTTTTTTTTTATTAAAACATGTAAGTTCAAGAGATTTTCTGCATGGAGGAGAACACCCGTAAACTATTTGTACTTTTAAAAAATGTTTATTAAAACTCATATATCTAAAAGCCACAACTTAGAAACTACTTTTCTGTAAGACTTCAAACTTCATTTGTGATTTGAGTAATAAAATTCCCTTAGGAATTTATATTGTAATTTCAAATTAATATGGAAGATTTTTTTTAACGTTTCACAACTATAAACTGGAGATGAAACCTTCCCAACAGTGAGTAAAACATTTACTGTCAAACTTGCACGTAAACGTATTCTAAAACATTTTCTAAAACATCAATGCCACTTGTTTAATTACATTTTTATTAGGTTCTTATTTATGTTTATGTCTCCCTAAGATTATTATTAGCTGTACTTTATCTTCTTATTAGGGTCTTGGTAATGTTATTTAGACTTGATTCTGGAGTTAAGATTACTTATCAATACACAAAAAAATGTAACCATACATTCAGGCCAGTGAAAGTTACAGTATCTGAGTATATATTGATAATGATTTGAAGGATAAGACTTGGCTGCTTCTCCTAAAACACTTAACATAAGAATTCTTGACTAGTAGTTTGAGCATCTTTTTTGTAGTTAAATATCAGGACTTATGATACTAGGATGTTTTAAGAAAAGGTTTATTACACCAATTTTATTTTTTATAACTGATATTTCCCTCTGGAATGATATATTTTCTAGTTTCATGTAAACAGCATTAAATAACTGATTTTATGCCACTGTAATACACCAATTAGATGTGTTAATGTTTCTTAAAAAGAATATATGTTATAGGAATTCTATTATTAGTGGGAAATATAGAGATCTCTCTTTTAGATAATAAGAATCTGAGTTGGCATAAGTAGCTTTCTATTTTAGAAAATTGTCTAAATCAAGCGTCTTGGACTTACACTGTTGGGCCCTGTGTCTATTGGATTACTGTGTGTTACAGCTAGTACTGATTATATACCTTGGATTTACTCTTCAGGTTAATGTGTGTCACTGCCAGTGCAGATCAATCTCTCCTGCTCTTCATGGAGCTCCTACATTTTTAGGGAATTATTTGATTAAATTTCACTTTCTTGCATTTTTTTTTTTCAGTTACTGCTTATACAGATAGAAACAAGGACATAGTCATGTTTTATCAACACAAATTATAGCAACATTGCCACACTTTTAAAAATTAAAATTAAAAGCAACTCATCATATCTGCCATTTTGCTTTATCACTACCCGTATATATTCTCTATATAATTTTTTCTCTTTTGAGTAATGTGTACTCATAGACTTTTATTTCTCAAATTGTTTACCTCACTACAGTTGTTATTATTTTTATTATAATAATTGTGTTTTGATTGTCACAATTTGGATGTAGAAGCCCTTGTAGGTTCACTCCTATAAAATAAAAGAAGAGCCCTGGGAGTTATACAGTGATTCATAAAAATTATATCTAAGAGGACTTTTCCTTAACTGAGGAACTTATATAAGAGACATATAGATGGGAGAGATCATGCTTGCTGAGTCTAGTTGTACTAAGTTATTTCAAGGGTGCCTCTGGGTATTTGTGCTAATGCTTCTGGGGGAAAAATGTACGTATAAAAACGCCTAAGAAATTCTGTTAAGGGAATGGAATGTGGTGATTACAACTAGTTAATAGCAATAGGAAAATATTAAAAATTAATTCAGCGTATCTGTTCCTATTTCTTAGAAATAATTATATAGATGCTATTCGATGTATATCAGTCAGCCAGACATATTCTTATGCTAAAGGAGTGGGCTGTTCTGTTACTTTACGAAGGCAGAGGACAGTTTCCGGTTGTAAGTTTTTGTTTATAATCTAGAGTAATATGAAATTCAATACAAATACTTATATTTTACACTTAAATTTTATATCGTAAATTGCCCTGATTTTCTCATCTTAAGTCTCGTGAATGGTCATATATCAAGACTGAAAACTCTTTAACTTGCATTGTAAGAATTCTTAACCATGTGGGAACACAATGACAGCTTTTCTTGAAACCTAGTAACCTGATCAAATACTGTCTTTGCATTTCCTTGGAAGGAGAGAATCCTGATTTATTTGGAGAGTTTATTCAGAGCCTCTTTTACATCCTTATTCCTCAAGCTACAGATCATGGGATTCAACATGGAGAATACCACAGTGTAAAATGTAGAAACTATTTTGTCCCTATCAAAAGAATAGCTAGTTTGGAGATGAGAGTAGATGTAGAGAAAGGAGCCATAGGGCAAAATGACAGAGATCAGGTGGGAGGAGCATGTGGAGAAGGCTTTGAGGCGGCCTTGGGTGGAGCGGATCCTCAAGATGGTGGCAATGATAAAGAGGTAGGAGGCAAATATGAGCACAGCGGGCGTAATGACGTTGGTGGCCAGGAGGAAATACAGCACAACCTGGTAGCCACCTTTGCCGCCACAAGCCAACCTTGCCAGGGGAAGCAAATCACATAAAAAGTCATCAATGACATTATTACTACAGGATTCCACAGCAAAAGTTCTTTTGGTGTTGATGGAACAGTTAATAAAGCCACCAAGGTATGAGGCTGCTACCAAAAATGCACATAGCTTTATGGATATGGACTGAGAATAAAGCAGTGTCTTTCAGATGGCCATATAGAGGTCATAAGCCAACAGATAACACTCACTGCAGGCCAGCCCACCAGAGAAAAAGAACTGAGCTACACAGCAGGCAAAGGAGATGCTTTTGTCTTCAGAGATGCAGGTCATTAGGATCTTTGGGGTGTAGACAGAGGAATTACCAGAGATCAGAAAAGACAGATTCCCAATGAAAAAATATATGGGCGTGTGCAGCTGGGAGTCATTACAGATCAACATTATGAGGGTGGTATTTCCTACCACAGTCACAGAATTTACGCTGAGGAATACCACAAACAGGATCAGCTGCATCGTGGGGTCTGTTGAAGCCCACCAGGACGAATTCTGTCACTGTGTGATTTCCCGTGTTCATGGCTATAGGGAATCTCACCTAGGAGAAGAGAAAAGAGAGTTCAGCTTGAATCATTGTGCTGAATAAATAGAAAATATGGTAAATAAATAACATTATATCACTGGTAAACCTAGAAATCTAGGATCCAACAAAGTAAGTGCTCATTTTATGAAGAATTTTCATTTTGCAACAGACCACTTAGACTTTATGACTATATATTGTTAAAAGATAAACATAGGCACATTAAAATTTCTTACAGTTTGCTTGAGCTTACATCGATTTGAATCCAGCAAATGTCAAACCAAAAGTGGTCAGGAGCTCGCCCCCATCAGGAGGTAGGGGACAGGTTTTTATAGAGAAGACACAAAAGGAAAGCAAGGAAATTATTTGATTGACTACAGGTTAAATGATTGCTCTATTTCAGAAAACCTAGCTGGCAGTTTGTGATTGGTCTGAGGTTTCATTTTCTCAGATTCAAGTGCATTAACTCTGTCTTAGACATTGGTTTGCTTACATAGGCTACCAGGTATAAGAGCCCCCTCACTGTAATGGCCTCCTTGTTCAACGACTTTAACAATATTCAATTCCAAATTTCTGAAGTTGGTTATTTATTTTTTCCCTTAGGAATGATTGTTCAAGTAAAGGAAGCATGGCCTTCTAATTTCCATTTTCCTATACTTTGGTCTACTTCATAATGTCAATTTGCTTTTTTTGCTAAATATGTGACTTCTTAGCTTAAAGTGTTACTTATTTGTATCTGAAATACTGAACTTCACCTATTTTTAATATATTTTTTAAAGAATCAACTATTTTTATTTCAGTACTTCCATATATTGAGACACTCTACAACCATTATAAATTCATATTTCATAATAATATCTATATGCATAAGAAAATACTCAGGAGATTATAAGGAAAAAAGAGGATATATACAAAGCTTTGGAAAAAAGTGTACAGAAGAATGGTATACTATGATGGCATTATAAAGTATACAGTATTTACTGTATTTTATCTATATTATAACAATAAAATATATACCAATAATCTAAATTGCCAATTTTAAGTAATTCCTGTGTACTACATAAGTAACGTAGTACTAGAAACTTACACAGGATATTACATTTTTACTTCTTTTATAATTTTTTATTATTAAGGATTTTTTCCTTAATAATAATAACAGGAAGAAAACATATGTCTTAGAATATGATGATGAGACTTGGTATTCCATCTGATGACAAAGAAATCTGCCCACCTTCTTCAAGATTCTCTGCACATAGAACTATAAATATTCCACTGAAATGGATATGGGGAATATATCTAGCAACAGTACATCTATATTACACTTCATGGGCAATTCCAGTCACACTAACTTCCCACCAACCTAAGTGGTTTTGTAGCCAAATAAAACTCCCAGTGAACATGAGTATGTATGCCCCTCCTCTTGGAATCCACAAAAACCCTTGGTTCCTATTAGACTGTCAAATTAATGTTAATAAATATCAAAGTTACTAAATTGACTTATTTCTGAGTAAAATATAGAACAACAGATGATTGTTGCACCTAAGCTTTTGCTACTATTCCTCCACTAAAGGTGCCCTCGTCTAGGTTCAGGGACCACATGTAACTCAATCCAATGACCGCGTTTCAGTCCTCCTCTGATTTGATTTATCTGCAGCATTTGACGTGGTTGATCAGTCCTTCCTGCTGGAAATACTCTCTTCCCTTGGTTTCCAGGTCATCAGAGTTGCCTGAGTTTCCTTCTGCTTCCATGGCTGTGTGTTCTCAGCAGCATTATTGCCTCCAGCTTTGAATTTTGGAGTGCCCAGAATCAAGTTGTGGATCTCTTCTCTTTTCCATCCACAGTCACTCCATGTTGAGTTATCCAGTCTAATGACTTTAAGTGATTTCCATATGTGAATCTTATTATTTTTTTAATCTCCTGACCATTTCTCCTCCCTGAACTCCAGCCTCCTGGATACAAATACCTACTTAATATCTCTAACAGGATGTCCATTGGGCATTTCAAGAAAAACAGAGTTCCTAACAATGCTTCTTAAGCCTGCTTTTCTCTCAGATTTCTCCACTGCAGTAAATGGCATTATCTCAGTTTAGGGAAAACCATTGAATATTTTTGGTTCCTCTTTGTCTTTTACATTGTAGCTGACTAATCAGAAACATCTTGATTCTACCTTCAAAACAGATTCAGAATCTGACCAACTTTTCCCAGCTCCCGTGGTTCTAGAATAACCCACTATTACCTCACATTTGCATCATTATAGAGCTTCCTAATGGTCTCCCTGCTTCCTCCCTGCTTCTGTGCTGACCGCACTTGAGTCTCTCAACAAGGCAGCTAGAGTGACCCTGTTAATATACCAGTTTGATCATTTTACTTTTCTTCTTCAAACACTCCAATGACTTCTCAATGTATTCATAGTAAAAGCCAAAATCCTTACAAAGCATACAATCTTATTACTTTTCTGCATCTGACTCTCCTGTTCTCTCCTCCACTGTTAACTCCACTCCCGCCACGCTGCCCTCCTTTCCATTCATGGGATAAACAGCACATGGTCAGAGCCTTGGCCGCTGCTCCTCCCTGTGACTAGAATGCTCTTCTTCAGATATCTTGATAGCGATCTCCCTCACATTCTTCAAGACTTAATTGCCACTAATATTACCCCTTTTCAGATGTTCCCTGATCAACATATTGCAATCTACTTCTCTGATATTTCTTATATCTCTTTTCCACTTTGTCAATCTCCCTAGCACTGCTCATTATCTAATATTACACACATCCCATTAATTTAACTTATTTTCTTTTCCCTTCATTAGAGTATACTCTTTCCCATCTACTTTTGATGGAAAAATAGATCAGTTCAATATTTACCTCATTTTACTTAGTAGGCTTATTATGAGATTTTGTAGGCTGTTTATTTTAAATGAATCACTCGTTATAAACTGAGAACAATTTTGTGGCTGAACAAAATCTTTGAAAACACGAATCCACGGGATGAAAGGGGTTTCCTGTGGGAAAAAGTTGAGAACTCCTGGACTCAATCTTAAACTTAATGTCTCTTGATTCTCTTGTTCTCTGATTCTCATAACTATCCCAGGATTTGATCATTTATAAAAATAATAGGTAACAATTTTGAATACTTTACTCTGAGTTAAGCACTGTGCTTAGTGTTTCACATGCATTATTTTATACTCCCACAGCATCCATCATAGGTATGTTTAAAGATTAATAGCAATAATTTTACAGATAACCAAACTGAGTTTTAATATGTAGCTAGTAATTACACAGTTAAGAGTGGTGTTGTCTTACTCCAGAGACCTGGTGTTTAACCACTAAGCCACATCCTTTCATATTTGGTATTAGGTTAACCGTTGCTTGGGGGTTCCATGGGTTCCTCTCTTCTAGTTATAACACCTTAACGAAATGATAGGATAATGCTGAGAGAGGCAGATGCTGTCCCAGGTGAGTACCTCACATATGTAGGTTCATATGAATGCTTCCAAGTGGTGCCCAAGTCATCTTCTGGCAGAGTCCTGTGTCTCTTACATTTACAGCCAACTCTGATTATGAGTGCACAAACACTCTGCTCACCTCACCCGGGACCAGGACACTGACCCGCAACTCTCACAGTCCCAGCCAACAAAGGACCACGCCACGGATCCAGATAGCTTGTGCCTGCTCAGGCTCCCCCGCGTATTTGATCCACGCCACGGATCCAGATAGCTTGTGCCTGCTCAGGCTCCCCCGCGTATTTGATCCACGCCACGGATCCAGATAGCTTGTGCCTGCTCAGGCTCCCCCGCGTATTTGATCCACGCCACGGATCCAGATAGCTTGTGCCTGCTCAGGCTCCCCCGCGTATTTGATCCACGCCATGGATCCAGATAACTTGTGCCTGCTCAGGCTCCCCCGCGTATTTGATCCACGCCACGGATCCAGATAGCTTGTGCCTGCTCAGGCTCCCCCGCGTATTTGATCCACGCCATGGATCCAGATGACTTGTGCCTGCTCAGGCTCCCCCGCGTATTTGATCCACGCCATGGATCCAGATAGCTTGTGCCTGCTCAGGCTCCCCCGCGTATTTGATCCACGCCATGGATCCAGATAGCTTGTGCCTGCTCAGGCTCCCCCGCGTATTTGATCCACGCCACGGATCCAGATAGCTTGTGCCTGCTCAGGCTCCCCCGCGTATTTGATCCACGCCACGGATCCAGATAGCTTGTGCCTGCTCAGGCTCCCCCGCGTATTTGATCCACGCCACGGATCCAGATAGCTTGTGCCTGCTCAGGCTCCCCCGCGTATTTGATCCACGCCACGGATCCAGATGACTTGTGCCTGCTCAGGCTCCCCCGCGTATTTGATCCACGCCACGGATCCAGATAGCTTGTGCCTGCTCAGGCTCCCCCGCGTATTTGATCCACGCCATGGATCCAGATGACTTGTGCCTGCTCAGGCTCCCCCGCGTATTTGATCCACGCCATGGATCCAGATAGCTTGTGCCTGCTCAGGCTCCCCCGCGTATTTGATCCACGCCATGGATCCAGATAGCTTGTGCCTGCTCAGGCTCCCCCGCGTATTTGATCCACGCCACGGATCCAGATAACTTGTGCCTGCTCAGGCTCCCCCGCGTATTTGATCCACGCCATGGATCCAGATGACTTGTGCCTGCTCAGGCTCCCCCGCGTATTTGATCCACGCCACGGATCCAGATAGCTTGTACCTGCTCAGGCTCCCCCGCGTATTTGATGCATTAGGAACCTCAGGGGTTCATAGCTTTGACAGTCTCTGAAAAGGCAATTAACCAAAAGTGTGCTAACTTTATTTAGGAGAATCTTTCTCAATGCAAAAGAAGAGAATGACTTAAAAAAAATGTAATAACAATAATCACTATATTTTGAGAAATCCATCCTTGCAAAACCCCTCCCCAGGAAGTTTATTTAATTGTCAAACAGCTCTGTGGAGTATGTGTTGCACCTCCTGTTAAAGGCAGGAAAATAGATCCAGAGCAGTTAATTGACTTTCTGAAGATAAACTCAGAAATAAGTGCAGGCAGGATTGAAACTCAAGGAGATCTGATTATAACGTCCATAGTCCTTCCTCTACACCACGTGTACTTCAGAGAGTTGTAATCTTTGAGTTTCTATTCACCTATGACTATATTGTTTTAGAAGTCGATTTCACTTATCTACTATTTCACTGAGTGTCTATACAGATAGATTTTGTAACAGACATTCAGCCTCACTTTTCATTGACTCATTACCCAATTTTTAAGTGACCAGAATGATGTCAGATTGGCTAATGTCCCCCAAAGCAACTTGTCAAGTTTCTCTATTATTTATCATAATACTTATTGAGTACTTAGTATGTGCCAGGCACTCTGCTGAGTGCTTTAAAAGAGTCATTTTATTTTAATCTTCACGATAATCTTATGAAGTAAATGTGATTGTTATTCCCATTTTGCAGACGAGCTAAGACATAGAAATGTTTGCACATACATTGTTCAAGGTCACACAATTTGAGGATTATAGAGCCAAGATTCAAACCAGTTCTCTCAGTGCTCAATATCTGTCCTCAAACCTGCATATCTACCTAGCATTTACTGTATTCTAAATACTCTGCTGGGTACTACGAGCAAGAGATAGAACTAAGGCATGGGACCTGACCTCAAGAAGAGTGTAGTTTATTGAGAGAAACTAAATCTTTGTAAACAAGTGAGTACCATAGGTTATGATAGAATTATCTATTGTACCCGATAGTGGGAGGCAGGCCAGAGAAGACAGCTTGCTAGGAGCAATGAGGGAAGAGTGTGTGCTGTGAAAGATTTTACACAGGAGAGAAAAACATGTTGGTGTGCTTGAAGGTGCATGGACAGTTACCAGGTGGGAGGAAGATTTCTGGCAATGAAAACGAAACTCCAACTATCAACACGTAGAAGCAGGGAATGGAATGACTGGAGGGTGGAGAAACTGTTGAAACTGTTGTCAGATCCATCTGGAGTATGTCGTGTATTTGTTGGAATGATGGCAGATGAGGTTGCAGAGGGCTTTTAATGTCACACTCAGAACACTCTCTGAGACAATGGCTTCACCTAGACTGATATTAATGCTTGAAATGTCAGGGGCTGTGGCAAAAAGCTTGGTGGTGTTAGGCAGGCAGCTAACACCTCTCAAATCCATATGTGTGCGGCAAGCCTGAATAATGAATGCACAAACACTCTACTCCACCCCTACTTCCTGATCAGAAAAATGAGGAAAGAGAGACCTCCTAGAGATGCAAAGTGACTACTGGGAATTGTAAAGCAAATCAGTGGGTATGACTGAGTCTAAAACTCAGTGCCTCTGACTCCTCATTCTGTGCTCTTCCTACCACAGCAAGTTCCTCCTAAGCCTCCTCCTGCCATGACATAAATCCTCCTTCCCTTTAGGCGTTTTTGCTGTTAGTCACAACACTTAGTTCCAACACTGTAGCATATAGGGCACTTGATTTTTGTCTTCAGGTGAGTGGATGTTTCTGGAAGAGGGAGGTGGTGTGAAAAATGGATATGATAAAAATAAACTTCACAGTGACTGAAGTTGTGATCCTAGGACTCTCATCTCAGCCAAAGAGGAAGCTCATTCCTTTTATTATGTTCCTGTTCTTCTTTTTATTAACAGTACCTGGTAATATTATTATTATCACTATTATCCAGATAGAAACACATCTCCAAACCCCCATGTAGTTTTTCCTCACTAATTTATGCTTTCTGGATATCTGCTACACAGCCACCAATGTCCCACAAATGCTGTCCAACATGGTGGGAAAAAAGACCATCCCATTGTCCAGCTGTTCTGCTCAGATGTACTTCTCCCTCTCTGTTGGAATGATGGAATGTGTTCTCCTTGGTGTCACGGCTTATGACAGATATGCAGCCATTTGTCATCCTCTTCCTTGTACCATCTTATGAACCAAAGCACCTGTGTCCAACTGGCAGCCATTTCTTGGTCCAGTAGCTCCCTGAGCTCCTTGATGATCAGTGTCCTCACTTGAGTTTGCCCTACTGTGGGCCCAATGTCCTGAATCCCTTTTTTTGTGAGGTGCTTTCCGTCCTGAGGTTGGCTGGCGCTGACACCTCATTACTGAGCTGGTTGTTTTCATCTTCAGTGTCATCATTGTCTTCGTTCCTTTTCTCCTCATTGCTGTTTCCTACGCCCGAATCCTTCTATCAGTTCTCAGGATGCGGTCAGCCTCCGGGAGGCACAAGGCACTGTCCACCTGTGCCTCTCATCTGCCAGTTGTGACCTTATTCTATGGAACTGCCATCTTCATGTACATGAGACCCCAGTCGAAGTCCTGCAGGGCTGGGGACAATGTCATTGCGGTGTTCTACACTGTGATCACACCTGTGCTCAACCCTTTGATCTATAGCCTAAGGAACCAAGATGTGAAAGGAGTTTTAAGGAGAGCTATTGCAAGAGGACATGAGAGCTCTTAATGTGACACTAAGGTTAACTGTTAATCTAAGATAACTGACTTCTGAATATGAAGTGAGAGAGTGAAAAATAGCCTAGACTGTCAACATCTGCCCTGTCATTCATAAAAGACACATAAATCCAACTGCAAATACAATAAGAAATGTCTCCCCCAAGAACAAACCACAGCTTTAATGTATCAAAACAACTCCCCTCGTTGAGTGAGTACTATTTCCCTACTCTTTGAGAAATCTTAGTTCTCTAAAATTATAGACTATATGGAATTAATTGCTTGAAATTATATCAGTAAGATGAAACTTCTTACTCCTGCCTGGAGGATCTAAAGCACCTTGACGTGGAGAAGCATTCTTAATTTTCAGTTCAGGAGCAGGACTTCAGATAAGGGTTTTTGGATGCAACATTTCACATCTGTCTTAATTTTGTAGTTTCCAAGAAAACAAGACCCTACACCTACTTTGTGGTTTAGACCTGATTTTGACCCCTTTACGTACAGCCCTGCTTTGCAATGAATCTGTCAAAATACCGCTTCATTTAAATTTCATCTTATCTCCACCCTTACCTCCAAATCCTAGTATGTGATATTCCTGTTTGCAATGGATCAATAAATCTGATTTTACCTGTCTGTAGGTTTGTTCCTGGCGGTCTTAGGCTGATTGTGTGGACAGGAGGATAACAATGATCAGAAACAGAAGATTTAGTCAAATGTTAATTAATGGATTCATTCATTCATTCACTACATATTATTGAATGACTATATAACATAATGTTAAATAAAATAGAAACACTTTCTTTCCTCATATATACATAAATATGTATACTATACATATATTATACATACATATAATATACATATATATAATATACATAATATATACACACTTATACTGAAAAATTTTGATAAATGCCAAAAAGGAAATAATCATCAAGGGGCACTGACAGACAGTAATAGGCAGGGTGACCTTCTCTGAGGAGGCTGCATGCAAAGATCAGAAGGAGAGATAGCAGTGAGATTGAGGAGACAAACTTTCTAGGTAGAGGGTAGTTGTGAATAAAGACCGTGGAGGTGTGAGAGAGTTTGCTCTGTTTGAGGGAATAAAGGAAACTAGTGAGAAGCAGGGCAGAGGGACGTGTGGCTGGGAGGGAGGCAGCAGCCAGATGATGCAGCGCTCAATTGACTGAGGTAAGAAGTAGGGATTTATTCTTGGTAAAATGTAAGTATTATGAAGAAGGGTGATATCACACAACTTATGTTTTTAAAGGACTCTCTGGATGCTGTGTGGAACACAGGCAGATATATATATAATCACAAATTTGTGGAAACATATTTTCTGGTTTTGAAGCTTTTCAATCAATGGTATCTTTAAAGATAATTATTCTTTGAATTAAGAGAAAAGCAAAATATAATTTAGCATTAATATACTTAATAAATTTAAATATGGCCTTTGATTAACATGTTATTACATTATAGATAAATTGTTTCTAAAATTTTCTCACTTTATTTCACAATTTAGAATAAAATAAAAAGAATGTAATTTTCCTTTCATAGATATACAACAGCTAAAAAGCAACCATTTCTTCTGCTTAAATATATAGGTCATATACAATCAGTAAATGAAGCATCTCTGATGGGATAGGGAAAGTAGACATCACTGATTTAAAATTGATTTAAAAAGTAAAAAGCAAAATCACTAACCAAATAGCCATATTCATTAAACAGTAGTGGTTTTCTTGTGTGTACTTGCCTTGATATACAAATGACTGCATATATTGTATATTGACTCAATATGTGAACGAGGATTAGAAACATATACTTTTAACCAACTTTCTTCTGAACTATTTATTTAAGTAAAAAGTAACATTTAAAATTCCCCCAAATACTGGCAAATAAGAAATACATGCTTAGTTGGCTATTTATAAATTGGAAACATAATATTAAATTATGTGTGGAAAGAAACATGAAATGACTAAAGGTATACAAAATGGAAAGTTTTTTTGTTTCACAAAAATTACCAACCCTTCTTACCTCTCAAACTCTATAAATGGATTAATTAGTTAAAAATGCAGAGGGCCGCCCCGTGGCTTAGCGGTTGGGTGCGCTCGCTCTGCTACTGGCGGCGGGATTTCGGATCCCGGGCGCGCACTGACGCACCGCTTCTCTGGCCATGCTGAGGCCGTGTCCCACATACAGCAACTAGAAGGATGTGCAACTATGACCTATAACTATCTGCTGGGGCTTTGGGGGAAAAAAAGGAGGAGGATTGGCAACAGATGTTAGCTCAGAGCAAGTCTTCCTCAGCAAAAAGAGGAGGATTAGCATGGATGTTACCTCAGGGCTGATCTTTCTCAAAAAAAAAAAAAAAAGTAGAAAAAAATTACAAAATTCTCATAGGGGCTACACACAGCCAAAACATGTAAAGAAGTGTGAATAAATATTTTTGTGTTGTTTTTCTAAAAAGTCATTATTTAGACCAATTGCTTGACATAATCAATTCATTTTGACTAGTTTGTTTTGATCAGTAAGTTAGAGTTAGATAAATTAAGAAAAATAATGCCATCCAAATAGCCCATGTCCTATCCTAGTTCTGTCTAGCCTCTTGAAGCCAAATTTTCTTCCTTTTCTATATTTGCTTCTTTTGACATAAAAGGAAAACATAGCACTTAAAGATATTTAACTAATATTTCTATGTACTATATGCTACAGTCATTGCTAGAACAGCAATAATAAAATTTTAGACTAACACAAATAATGGTGCACTCAATAATTATTGGTCCTTTACAAGATCAAATGTTCTCTTGAGTTATTCACTCTCTACGTTTGTTTGGGATTATGGCAACATAAAGACAACATAGCTAGGAAATACACTAACAAATGCTTTGTTCATTTTTAAATAAAAGTAAAGCCTAGAGGAGACAAAATAATTAGAGAATGGACTACCGTCATGAACTACACTTTTTCAGTGCTTGACTAATCAGTCTTATTGTGTATTATGAGAATGCTTTTCTATGAACCTCATTCCTTTTTACAAAATGGAACCGTTGTTGGATTAGATGATCTTTAGGTATCTATCAATCAATTAATCAATCTCTCTATTTATCTATATCTAGCTATCTCTATCCTCTCTAGATTTATTCTATATTTATTATAAAATTTGTATGTTATAAACCTGTCAAAATTTGTTCTGAAATGGCTTTATATTTTCGCTTTTTGGATTTGGTTGGTTAATTTTAAGGACAATAATGCAATGTTGAAAGGTTTAATGTCATCACTGTAGGTGCAGAGGATATAATAACCACTACCATCATACATCACGTTGCCAACTTTCCTAATGGATATGTTCGCTCTTAAAGTAAAAAAAAAAAAAAAAAAATATGAATTTAGTATTACAGGTAGTAAGTATGAGAATTGGTAAAATACTAAATAATTATTCCTCATCGATACCACTCTTTCCACATAATCTGAAAGCCGAACTGCTTCTTTGATGTTATCTCCTATTTTGTGTCTTTTCCTCACGTATTCACGTTATGGTGACTTCTCTAGCCCATTGGATCTTGCAAAGATTCAGCTCGCCATAGTCATAGGCAAATGTGAGTCTTTCAGCAAGTGCTTTACAATACAATCCTGTCTAAATTCTGACTACTCAATCTAATTAAATCATCAGACTGAATATAGCCATAAACTAGACCTTTACAGAGGTTCTCCAAACCTCTTCCTCAGTTCTGATTATGCCTTTCACTTTCTATAATGCTGTACATTTCCCTATTCTATAGAACCCTGGACTAGGAATCAGTAGCAATTAGTTCTAATCCCAGTGGTACTACTTATAAACTAAGAGCACATTAGCATGCTATTTAAACTTCTAAAGATCCAGTTTCATCATCTTAAAATATGATGCCAATAATGCCGTATGAATTTTGGTATCTTATGCATATTTTCAATAGGTTTCCTGAGACCCAGAATTGGGACTAGGTTTCGGTAGTTCTCTAGTTCAGCAGGTGGTGGTCATTCATTTGTTCAATGAACATTTGTGGGTCACTTATCCCAGGACTTGAGGATAAAAAATGAGACTGCCTTAAAGTCTCACAGGCTACCAAGGAAGCCTTCATGTTAAGGAGTACAGTCATGAGCTGCATAATGACACTGCAGTCAACTCAACTTAATGTATCCCTGTTGTTAAGTGATGCATGACTGTATAAAGGTTTTAATGTTATAGCAGAATTCTGTTTACAGTAATTCTCTAACACAGAGGAAAGCTGCCATCTAATTAAACCCCAAAGTGCTTAAATATACTACTTAGCTTTTTCATATATTTTAATATCTAAACTTGGGCACTGTTGAGAGTAAAAGGTAGCACTACTGATGCTTACTCCAGGACAATAGGCGAAAAACAAAACTGCCTTGAGTAAGAGGGACAACTGGCCATGGTAACAATGTCTTCCTTCGTTCTCACTGCAACCATTTGTTTAGGTATTATTGGTACCATTTGACAGGTAAGAAAACCCCAGAAGGTGAGACCAGAAATGATTTATAGATGAGGTGATGATTTATTTGTGACTTAAAACAGAAGTATGAGTTTTCTAGGTGAGTTAGTGGTGTCTGAAGCATAGGACTAGGATAAGCAATAGTATACAAAGTGAGACATTTCATGGTGTACTTGAGTTCAATGGGACTTGAACTTCTGAGAGGTGGGATATGGAAGGAAATGTCTGGGATAAAGCTGACAGTGTAGAATTCCAGATGTCATCTGTGGATGTCATTCATAATGTTGATTTCATTGTGGGCTCCTATTCCAGTCTTCTAGAACCAGGCCTGGTGAAGGGACTTGTTAGTTTCGTTAACACTTATTCTAACAGCGTTAAGCACACAGACACCAACACAGCTGCTTCCAGAGTCCCTCATGTGGCTGCACATTTTTGTAGTGCATGTAGCTGTTTGAAACATTCTAGCCACCAAACATTTTGTCTGACTCTTTTCTTTTCATAAGCATTCTTTAGGCGTCCATGGTGATCTCGCTATTGCAATGGGAGAAACCCAGAGACATCTTAAGCCGTGTCTGCCTTTTAGGAATTTGCACATGTATGTGCATCACTGTAATATCCACACACAACCATAAGAAAGCTGTAAATTAAAGGATGTTGCTGTTCAGAGGAGAGTTTTTTAACCAGTCCAGTAGCTCAGAGAGGGCTTTTCAAGGAGTGGTATTTAAGCTGGTCTTTGAAGGAAGAGAAGAATTTGGACATTCTGAGAGACGGAGTTAGGACTACCAAGGAAGGAGGGAGTGGAGAGAGGAGAGAATTGGGAAGGATACGGAGGTAGAAAAATGTGAAGGTCATTCAAGAAATAGTTTTACAAAAGAATCTGTTGCACAGTGAAAGCAGGGAGGAATAACATCAGCAAGGTGATTTAAAGAAGAGGAGGGACTAGAATGCTAAGAAAAGGATTTGGCAATTTTATAGCTCCTGAGTTATGGAAGAAGGGTAGCTATGGGATAGATAAGAAATCTTAGACCCTAATTCCAGCTATCTTCTCTAACGGAGAGATTTAAGGCAGGGACTTAAGTTTAAATTTTCCCCTGGGAGAAGACCAGAAGTAAGGTTGAATGTACGAGTTTTATCCAAGCCCAATTAAGAAAAACACACCATCTAAAACCTGCTTGAAGTATCCAGAATCTACTCAGATTTACCAGCCTACAGGCTGTGATGGCACAGTGGTTTCTCCAAAGGTTGCTCTGCTAATGGATAAGTGACAGGATTTCAGGGAGCAAAGAGGAATCTTCTCTAGAATCCACCAGTGATAAACTTCCTGCTCCCCAAGCAATAAAATCATGTGCCCCTAAATTGGTGCCAGATCTCGAGCTACATTCCAGCTTTACTATCAAACCCTTCCACTGGACACCCAGTCAAAATGGCCCATGGACACGGGCCATGGTTCCAGCCTTTTTGCCTTTGTTCACTATATTTTCTCCTTCTGGAATTCCCTGTCTCATTTGCCTCTTTAATTTCTGAGCCATGCTTCAAAAACAACTCAGTTGTCCCCTCCTTCATAAAGATTATCTTGATCTCCCAGGACAAAGTGCTATTTTTCTATTGCGAGCTTCCACAGCACTTTGACTGCAATTCTCTTTTGGCATTTACTCATTTTTTTTTTCCTGTGAATCAAGGTATTTGCATTTATCTTATCTCCTTATGGATATAAATTGCATGAGGTCAAGAAATGCATCTATATCAATATCTATCTATCTATCTATCATCTATCTATCTATATTTCTATCTTCCTTTAAAATCATATTGTCCACCAAGTCTTAAGCATGCATTGTTCAAAAAAATCTCACCTGAGGTTATATAGGTTATGCTTATCCAAGGAGGAATCATAACTGAATTTCAGCTTTATCTCACTCTGATATATCCCTTCTTAGCCACTTCCGCATCAATTTTTGCCTTTCTAAGCCTGTAGTACAGTGAATACCAACTCTTTGTTGATTAAAGAAAACACCAACTCATGTGATTTTTGCAGTCTACTATAGAGAACGTGATTGACATATTTACCTTTGTTATGATTTTATTACTGGACAAAGTTTTTAATGTATGAAAGACAATTCAGGTCTTTTCAAACATAAGGGGTTTATCACTTAAACTAATAGGATAGATAAGGTATAAATAATAGTCCTTGGGCTGGCCCAGTGGCATAGTGGTTAAGTTCGGCACACTCTGCTTTGGCAACCTGGGTTTGCAGGTTCAGATCCTGGAAGTGGACCTCTACTACTCATCAAGCCATGCTACGGTGGTGACCCACTTACAGAATAGAGGCACAGATGTTAGGTCAGGGCCAATCTTCCTCACCAAAAAAAATAAAAAAAAATAATAGTCCTTGTTTTACTGATGAAAAGACTGAAGTACAGAGACATTAAGGCATTTATCTGATATAATTATTGGTGAGAGTGAGACTAAGACCAAGGTGATCCAACTTTATGCATTTTTCTGTTGCCATTATAAGTTGATATGCATGCTCTACCACAAACTACACGGAAAAAAATTAATTTCCTCTCTTTATTGCATCATATTGGTAGCATAATTATGGACAGTTAAAATAGAAATGAATGAAAAATAAAAGCAAATAATGTTTCTTAAGTATTTTTATTTGACAGATTCTTTACAGAGATTACAGCGTATCCTTTGAAAAATACTAAGAGATAAACATTGTTACTCCCATTTAGTAGATGAAGAAACTGAGGCTTACAGAGATCAAGTTGCCCAAGATCACATAGCTAGAAAATAGCAGAGCCTAGATGAGGGCTTCTTTCTAAATAGTCCAAAGCCTGAATGTTTGTCATTAATCAAAATGGAAAGTGTAAACCTTGGATCAGTTTTTTGATTCTATCACTTAACTTTGACAAATTTGTTTAACTGTCTGAACTTTATTTTTATCACGTTTAAAATGAGGATAATGGCTATCTCTAATAATTGTTGTAAGAACTTAATGAGATTTAAAGTGCTTTGTTTAGTAGTCCTCTAGCAACAAGGTCACTGATTAGAGATGTGATAATGAGATTCAAAGATCTTCCTGATTCTAAAGCAACTGCTCTTTCAATTATAACTTATAATGTATACTTGCTCAGCATGTCTTTCAAAACATTAATTTTTATTTCCTTCAGAGCATAGGGTTAAGAGTTACCAAAAACTCTTTAGGAATTAAGATTCACTCAGCAAATAGATGATGATTTGGGTGGTGTTCATTGGAAAGTTATTTGCATTTCCTATCTCCTTCCACCATCCTTCTACTACTACCATTTACCTGTGGTGATAACATATTTTCATTTTTTGTTATTATTGAGGTTTTCTTCCAATTAGTTTTTTGAAAGCAGCTTTTACATCCTTGTTCTGTAAACCAATCAGGGAGATTCAACATGGGGATGATAATCATGTAGAACACAGAGGCCCACTTGTCTTGGTCCAGGGAGTAGCTGGATGTTGGCTGCAGATACGTAAACACGACTGTGCCATAGAAAAGTGTGACGCCAGTGAGGTGAGACCCACAGGTGGAGAAAGCCTTAAGGCAGCCGTCAGCTGAGCTCATTCTGATGATTGCAATGAGGATGAAGGCATAGGAGATGAAGATGATGAGGATGGTGCTGAATTCAATGAAGCCACATAGACAAAATAGCAAGATCTTGCTGATGTAGGTGTCTGAGCAAGAGAGGGCCAAGAGTGGTGGGATTTCGCAGAAGAAGTGGTTGATGATATTGGAACCACAGTAACTCCAACTGAAGGTGAGGGAAGTGTGGGCAACTAAACTCACCAGACCAGCCAGGTAAGAGCCCAGCATGAGAGCCAAGCAGACTCACTTGGACATGAGAGTGCTGTAGTGGAGGGGTCAACAGATGGCCACAAAATGGTCATAGGCCATGGCAGCCGGGACATAGCACTAAGCATCCACAAAACCCACTAAGAAAGCAAACTGGGTGGCACAACTGGCGAATGAGATAACTTTGTGTTTTGTTAGGAAGTCAGCCAGCATCCTGGGGACAATGGCCGAGGAGTAGCCCAAGTCCACAAAGGAGAGGTTGCGGAAGAAAAAATACATGGGTGTGTTAAGCTGAGTGTCTGTCATGATCAGGATAATCATACCAACATTCCCCACTACGTTGATCAGGTAGACCAAGAGGAAGACCACGAAGAAGATGATCTGCATCTGAGGGTCCTGAGTGATGCCAATAAAGATAAACTCAGTCACCATTGAGTGGTTTTCTTTATCGATCTCTTCAATTTTTTGTGTGCCTGGACTCAGTGCATTATTTGGGGTGATTCTTAAAAATCTTCCCAATAATTAGATTTTATGACCCTTAGGATAATTCAAATGACTTTGGTGAAGGTGATGATCGTGTGTGCTCTCCAGGTGCCCAGTAAAAATAGGAGAAAGTGTTAGCGTCTTAGGGATGGTATATTCTGCTTCTCCAAAGACCTTGATGCTCTGAGGTCATTTATCATGTGGTACCAAATGTTTGACCTGATCCGTGTAATTATCTGTCTTATCAATTAGTAAAGAAGAGCAGTTTTGAGTGTCCCTTCCTTGTTTCTAAAACAAAGCAAATATAAATGCAGATAATGAATAAACATCAACTCTCAGTGCAGGTCGGTGCAAAAAGAAAGATGAAAGACTCAGGGATCTCAAAGTATAATATACCATACCCACATATATACAGAAAGTGAAATACTTGGGACATAGGGTGAGAAATATTTAAAAAGGCAATGGATAATAGTAATTTTTAAAAAGCTAAGAGTGACTGAGTTAAATCTATGCCAGAACACTGAGTGCTTTACACACATTTCATCATTTCATCCCCACAACACTCTATGAGGTAGCTACCACCATTATCTGAATTTCATATCTGAAAAGAACAAGACTAAATATTAAGTAACTTCAACACAGTCGACACCCAGTAAGTAGCAGAGCTGGGTCTGTCTAACTCTAGAGTCCGTTTCACTTTATTGTCTTCTGTGTATATGATTTGGTGGAGGTTAAATCTCTTTATTTTTGTGTCTGCCTTTCTTCTTCCTGTCTTGCCTATCATACATGGACAAAGAATTAGTCTTTTGGTTTCCCTGATCTTTAGAAACACCCAGAGGTTTGGCATGGGACATGATCAGGGTGAAGCCACAGCTGTGTCTTTAGATAATTCTACTGTCTAACAAACAGGTTGCTGTACAGCTCAGTTCAGAGTTAAGATTCAAGCATCCCTCACTCAAGGGGAATAGAGAGAGCATTATCCAACTCTGTGGTCACACAGGAGCATGCACTTGTTCAACTTTTTTCTCTTTGGTTGGATAAATATCTGGTCCATTGAAGAATTCTAAGAAGGAAGTAGGCAAAACTAAACCAAAACAAAACACAAAGTAATTTAGAAATAAGTAGCATCCTCTACCTAAACCTGAAGTGAGAACTCAGGCTGTATCGACTTTAACTGGTTTCCTGTTTAAGAAAGATAGAAAGCAGAGTAGTAGAATGTGTCTTTCATGGGGGTGTGAACATTCACAATAAGTTGTCTTAAATCCTGGGGTGGTTGACAATAGTGCCCCCATCTCTCAATTTCTGCACCGAATATAATCAACTGCAGCAAAGAAGGGGCTCTAATAATGAGTAATCAACACTATCTATATGCCCAAGAATTTATAGTTTATAAAGTACTTATATCTACTCTTATTCAATTCATTCTTAATATGTAGTGAATGTGTTCATCATTTCATACATTAGGTCAATTAGGAAACAGAATGAAAAGACAAACCTTGGAGAAATTATTTTAAAAATATATTTTTTGTAAAGAACTGGTATCTATCATATATAAAGAACTTTAAAACTCAATAAGAAAACAATCCAAGAAGAATGGGCCAAAGATTTGAACACACACTTCAGCAAAGAAAATATATGAATAGCAACAAATGCTTGAAAAATACTCGGATCAGTTGTAGTAAGGACATACAAATTAAAATAAAATGGGATGTCACTACACATCTGTTAGAATGATTAAAATTTAAAAAGACAGACCATACTAAGTGTTGTCAAGGAAACGCAGGAACTGGAACTTTCAAATAGTACAACTGCTTTGGAAAACACTTCGGCAGTATAAAATTAAGCCTACACATATCTATCCTATGATCCAACTGTTCTAAAACACCTGGGAACAATCCAAAGGCCCATTCTTAGGTGACAAGATAAACAAATTATAGTGTGTCCATAAAATGGAATACCACTCTGCAATTAAAAGGAATAAACTATTGACACATGCAACACGATGAATGAATCTCAAAATAATTAGGCTGAGAGAAAACAGCCAGATAAAAAAGAGTATATCTTATTTGATTCCATTTATAAAAATCTAGAAAATGTAAGCTAATCAATAGTGAAAGTAGATCAATGATCGCCTGGGTAGAGGTGTGTGTGAGGAGGAGCAGGAGAGAAAGAGTACCAAGGAGCATGAGAAAACTTTTGGCGATAATGGGTTGATTGGGAGCATGGTTTCATACATATATCAAATCATATCAAATGTTATACTTTAAATTTATTCAATTTATTGTATGTCAGTTATACCTCAATAAAGCTGTTAAAAAATAGCAAACTATTTTCACCTCCCCCACTTCAGCTCATTCTCACTACACATGAATGAATATATCACTTTATAGGTTATATTAATGAGGAAACAGAAGCTTTGGGTGAGGGGTTTTGCAAAGTCACACAGTTTGTTAGTTATTTTGTTAGTTGCAGAATCAGCAATTGAATCTGGGACTGGCAATTTCATATATAGTGCTGTGTTTTTTTCCCCCACTTCTTCACATAGAAGTTTGAAAATAATTCACCAGGAACAAAGAAAAAACAAAAGATCTACCACAGTCCTTGCATTCCTCCTCTGTTCTTCCACTTTAGTGAGAGAGTAAATAATCCTGTTGTTGACATGGGAGGGAGTCGTTTAGTCCAATCTCATAATTTTATAGATGAGGAAATAGACCCAGACACCAAGTTTGCAAATGCAGAGGTGATACTTAGAGGAAAATGAGACGCCTGGTAAGAACACGGCACAGGGCGTCAGGACGAATCCACAGCTGAGTATGTGCTGATCAATTCATTGTGCTCAGTTAGAATATGTGATTAGAAAATCATTCTCTCCTCCCTGACAGAATCAAGGTTCCAGCTAAATGAGGAAGGATATGAGAATTATTTCACCAATTATAAAGCACCCTGCCTGTTCTCTCTTATAGTGTACAGACAAATCCAGGCTTTGCCACCTACTACTATTGATTTCTAGCACACTACTTATCTTCTTGGAATCAGTTTTTTATTTGTTGAATGAGATTGATGCCTACCTTAATAACTTTCAACAAAAAATTGGTTAGAATATACATACACACACACACATAGTGCAGTCATTCAGTGACTGTGATGTCCTAAGTGCTCAATGCATTTGGCCATTGTATGTGAGTATAGATGATTTAATTCGGTAGATGCGTGCACACTCATAACTCCCAGAAAAAAAGATGTTCAATGCTTATTCCGTGGGGTGATGAATCACGGACTGCCTTAACCTTTAGGAAAAACGTGGTTTTAATTCTACAGCGCTTCTATTAAACAATAAAACAAGTAGAGATGTAGCTATAAAATTCAAAATCAAGGCTGATTAAGACAAAAGAAAAGAAAACTTTTATATTTTTCTTTTTAGTCTCGTGTAGCTAAAAGTCAGCAGATCTGACTCTTGAAGAAATGGTACAATAGTGAGTAGATAAGCATATTCCACAGTTACTAAACTTGGATATTTCTAAAAGATCAGCAAAAGTATTGCCTTACAGAAGCAGATACAGGCCAAATATATTTTAGATTTCTAAGTATTACCAGCTTTTGCACGTTTATAGGAAAGGAATACTGGAGTAAGAGTCTGGAATCCTGGCTGTAGTTTTGTTTTTTGCACTAATTAACTGATGAATTGCTGTATTAGTTGCAGTTTCCTTACCTGTGAAATGAATGGTTTGGAGAATAAAAACTCTTTGGAACATTCCAATTCTAGTATTTTCTGAATTCAGACTTCTTATGAGATACCTAAAATCCAAACCCATAGTCCATTTCTCCTTTTGAAACTTTAAAATGGCATGGATCTGGTGTCAAGCAAATGCATGCTCAAAGGAGCACTGGGCAGTGTGATGCTCCACTCCCAGTAGGTCACATCTCTTTCTCTTTCTTTGCCAAATATTGACCTGTGACTTGAACGGTTTTCTACCTGTTGGTGGGGTTGACTGTCTCCTGTTCTCTCAATGAACTCTACTGAACGTTATTCTGAGAAGAATCCAATGATGATGAACCACTCTGATAGTGGTCTCTGAGCTGCTTGCTCATCCCACCTTTGTTCCCTTGTGCAGGAGGTATTTCAGTCTCAGAGTCACAAGTAAGCCTCAGAAGAAATGTGATGAAATGCTTTCTGCACTCATAGGAGACCCAAAGATTTGATGAACTGTCATCCCCTGAGGAATTTCACTTTCTCCTCCTTAAGCCTTAATGATAAAAGAAGGAAGCACAGGGGGATTTCCAGTCACTCTGGTGGTGATGATTGAATCAACCATAAGTGCTACAGGGATATTTTTACCAGCCCAAAGCTGCCTTGTTGTTGTTGTTAGTGCCTGGAGTCGATCCTGACTCCTAGGGACCATGTGCACCTCAGAGCACAGAACCCTGCCTGGTCTTTTTGCACCACTATATCAGACAGTGCTCTGCTGCTATTCATAGGATTTTCCCAATTTTTTTGGAAGTGAGTGGCCAGGTCCTTCTTCCTAGTCTGTCTAGTCTGGAAGCTCCGCTGAAACCTGTCCACCATGGGTGACCCTGCTGATTTTTGAAATACCAGTGGCGTAGCTTTCAGCGTCATAGCAACATGCAGCCACCACAGCATGACAACCAACAGATGGGTGGTCTGGTTCCCAGATCTGGAAACGAACCCAGGCTGTGGTGGTGAGAGCACTGAATCTTAACCACTAGACCACCAGGGCTGTCTCAAAGCTGCCTCTATGGTGTGATTTTGACAGTAATTTAGAAAGATCTATTTTCTGATGCCTGCAACTCCTTTCAAAGAGGCTGATTCTTTCCATGTTACATCTATATACATTTATATGATTATATTTATTTAACTTCCATGTTGCATATCCCTATTTAAACTATCTTAATACAGTGTAAGGGACATGTGTCTGAAATTTAACATCACAAAACAAATTAATGAGATTTAAGCTTTTTTGAGACCATAATTTGGTGAACAGGGAAAGGAAACCAACAATTTTTGAGAAGATTTATTTGCTAGAGACACTGCAGGGACTTTCACATGTGCGATCAATTGAATCTTCTGCTGATAATATTATTGCCTCTGGTTTCAGATGAAGTGAATGACTCACTGATTTAGAGATGAAGTGAGTGCGAGTTATTTAATTTTTCCAGGACCACACAACTTAGAAATGGTAGGGATCGGTCCAGTGGCTTAGCAGTTGGGTGCGCGCGCTCCACTACTGGTGGTCCATGTTCGGATCCCCGGCCCGCACCGACGCACCGCTTCTCCCGCCATGCTGAGGCTGTGTCCCACACACAGCAACTAGAAGGATGTGCAACTATGAGGTGCAACTATCTACTGGGGCTTTGGGGAAAAAAAAAGGAGGATTGGCAATACATGTTAGCTCAGAGCTGGTCTTCCTCAGCAAAAAGAGGAGGATTACCATGGATGTTAGCTCAGGGCTGATCTTCCCCACAAAAAAAAAAAAAAAGTGGTAGATTGAGAATGGAAACACTCATCTGTCTGAGTGTGGTGTTCATGCTTTTTCTCCTTTGATAAGAATCGTGAGAAGACTGCCATTCATAAGGCAAAGATTCTTATTCCAGGAAGATATCTAGGGTAGCTTACCAAAAAATTTTATTTTCTTATCTCATGTATATATTTGTAAGAAAAATAGGATGAAGGAAAGATAAAATTCAAACATTAAAAACGAGATTAAGTTAGTAAAAAATATGTGTGCTTTACCTTTATTTAATTTCAAGAGATGGCATGCAACTTTGTTTCAGCTTCCTGTTGTATAAAGAAAAACAAAAATGGGCAGTTGTAAAATCTCCCTACCTATACAATTTTTTTTAAAAAGCCACTTAATTTGGAAATGCTCTATTATTTGAGAGAAATTTTCCTTCTAAAAAAAAAGAGATTCAAAAATAAAATCATTGAAGTTAATAAAAAGAATCTTTGTGATACCTTTCTCCGTTCCTTCACTTTCAGCCTCTGTATGTCCGGAAACATAAAGTGGGCTCCTATAGACAGCATGTAGTTGGATCTTGTTTTTTTTCAATCCAGCTACTTTAATTTTATTCTTAAATCTCATTTTATGATGAAAAGTTAATTCCTAATAACACTGACATGTTCTTTTACCTATAATACTTGTTTTCTTTTTCGGTTTTTTTTTTTTTTTTTTTTTTGTGAGGAAGATCAGCCCTGAGCTAACATCCATGGTAATCCTCCTCTTTTTGCTGAGGAAGACCAGCTCTGAGCTAACATCTATTGCCAATACTCCTCCTTTTTTTCCCCCAAAGCCCCAGTAGATAGTTGTATGTCATAGTTGCACATCCTTCTAGTTGCTGTATGTGGGACGCGGCCTCAGCATGGCTAGAGAAGCAGTGCGTCGGTGCACGCCCAGGATCCGAACCCAGGCCACCAGTAGTGGAGCACACACACTTAACCGCTAAGCCACGGGCCGGCCTATAATATTTGTTTTCAAGTCAAACTTTGGTTTGAAACAAATATTTGTCTCTCATTTGTCTAGCTGCATAATAATCCATTGTGTGGATGTACCATTGTTTATTTATAAAGTTTCCTGTTAGACATTTGAGTTGGTTCTGATCTTTTGCTATTAGAAGAAAAAAATACAATAATAAATAGCCTAACGCATATGCTTTTTCCTTCTTTGACCAGTACATCACCTGAGTGGGTTCCTAGAAGTTGGATTGTTGGGTCAAAGGGAAATTTAATATGCAACTTGCTAAATATTCCAGTTTCCTTCCAGCTATGTACAAGAGTGCTTATTTCCCCACAGTCTTTTCAATAAAATTGGTTGTCAACTATTTGTATTTCTCATCTAAATTTACCTACCTATTCTCTCTCTCTCTCTCTCTCTCTCTCTCTCTATATATATATATATATATACACACACACACATATAGGACCATCTAAAATTTGGAAAATATTCTCTGAAGGTAGTCGTAATTTGCATTTTTTCTCATTGAGAATAATATACCAGTTGTAAATTTTTTGTCTCTCAGCTCCAAATCCATCCACATTTGCCTTGCTTTAGTGATATTGGACCTGGACACTATAAACACTTCCCCTTTTGCAGCTGGACAATATTAAGCTAATCAGTGGAGAACACTGGAGGGACACTGCGGAAGGAAAAGGCTCTCTTTCTAATACTGATGTCTTCTTTCCCTGTTACTCGATGGCATGTAGTAGCCAGTAGCATGTGGGATACCCAGTGGTGCTCACCCTTCATAAAGGTTGACCAGCACTCCCACAAGTAGCTTCCCATCAAGTTTCATCAGCACACCAGAGGTGACTTTCTAGTAAGTCTTGCTGGCACCCCAGGGGGTGGCTACCCAGTGAGTTTCAGTGGAACCCTACTGAGTGGTTTCTTGTTTGGCAGTCCTGGCCAGGGAATGTCTCTGCCATATAGCAAGCTACAGCCACACCCAGTACAACCACCTCTAAAGGAGCCTTGGAGATGGGGTCCTCTTCCAAGTTTGTTCTCCCTTGGTGCTCTGCCTCAGCCCCAGAGGTAGTAGCTGCTCCCTGTATCTGTTCTTCCTGTATACTTTGGACTTTTCCTGATCACTTGATAGTGAATCCCCTGTTGCCAGGTAGTAAGTCTTTATATTAAATTTTATCTGATAGAATTACTGTGTGGTTTTCTGTCTGCTAGCTGGATTCTGACTGATATAAAGGTTGAATATATTTTCAAATATTTAAGGGCCATTTGCATTTCTATTTTTGTGAAATGTTTATTCATATTTTGTGTCCATTTTTCCAGGGCATGTTTCTTACATAATTTGAATTTCTTCACAGATCTTTTTCTTATTAACTTGTCATGGAATATATATCCTGCAGGGATATATTGTTTATTGTTTATTTTGAAATGTTATTTTACTCTGATTTAACAAATTGGGATACTTATCTTTAAGGAAAAGTAAAAGAAAGTTACTCTGCTGAATGCAGAGTAACTCTCCTACCACAGGGAAGGTGTAAAGGGTTTCAGTTTTCCCATCTCTGTTAACGGATGGTGTCTAAAGTCCATTCCAACTGTGCCTCCTGCTTAACCTGGGAGAATTAGAGTGAGTTCCTCCTCTAAGAAGAAGGCTTTATTTACTTTGTTTCTTTTTTGCTGATTTTAGGCACTGGACAGGAACAAGCAAAGGGATCAAATAGAAGTCAAGCAGTTAAGAAAGGTAAGAAAAAGCTATAAAGGGTTTTGCCCATGTAACTTACTGACCTAAAAAATAATTCGCAATCTTGTTAATTTCTCCAATCACCCATAGGCCCAAAGTTCTGAGAACACTGAATGGCTAGAAAGTATGATAAATAAATACTCTGTTGTTTTTTATTATTATAAGATTTGTAAATCATTAGGAGAAATAAAGGCAGCAATAAATAATGTGATTTTCAGGCCTTTTTAAACACCAGATTTTTCAGGAAATCTCATTATTATTTTCACAAACTCCTAGAAATTAAAAACCCAGATCAAGAGTCTCTGGACTAGAGGATTGACTGCAAAATCTCACCAGGAGTAAGGGTATTCCTGCAGAGAAGCAGAGAAATATATTTGACAAAGTAGAGGGGAGGAGAAAACATGCAATTCACAGCACCAGATGTAAAACAAATGGTATTTTGCTAATAGTGCAAACTAATGAACATGAATTCTACAAAAGAAATTTTTAGTAATTGTAATTATATTTTCTCTTAAGGAGATTTTTTAATGTAACTAAATGTATTCTAGCACATTAATGAAGCTCTGAGAATTACAGTATCAACTGCTCTGTGTATTAGTGCTCACATCTGTTACTGAGAAAGTCATTCTAAATTACCTCAAGTGTTAAGAGACTAAGAGTTGCATTGGCTGGGTATAAATTAGACTCTATTAGGCTAACTCTGTGATTCTGAGAAAGAGTCACAAATCTTTTGTACCTTTTATGTGCAAAAAGAGGATTAAAATGTTGTCTATCTCATAGGATTTAAATAAAACACTGCAGGAAAAAATACTTAGCACAGTGCTTGTAGAGCATAGGAAATGCTCAACATATTTTAGTACTTGTTACTTTTACTCATCATTACCTTTCTTTGTGTGTCTAGCACACACACAAAAAAATGTCTGTGGCATTTTATTTTTTTCACTATTTCTGATAAAATAATACTCTTAGGGAAACTTTGTGGTTGAGGATGGGAGAAAAAGATCCATTCCTTATTTTTACTTCCTTTCTGGAGATGCTGTTCTTTTGAGGCTCAAACAGCAAGATTATTCCAAGGAAGAGGACCTAGGCTGTATATTTGTCCAGTGAAACAGGGAGAGAGTTGATGTAGTGTTGAGGAAATAATGCATGCATGCATTATTGCATGCAAATGCAATAATGCATATTGCATGCAAATAATTTTGCATCAAGAGACCTATGTTCCTGCTCAGGATTCACCACCAATTATCTGAGAAAGCCCTATACTTCACTGACTTCGTCTAACAAAAGATGATCTTATTAATACTCTTGGGATAATATCTGCTTATCTCCTTCACTGATTTGTGGTGAGGCTCAGATAAGATAATAGGTGCAATAACACTTTGAAGCATTATAATACTGTATAAAAAACCCAGGTTTTATTATTGGTTGGGATGTTGAGCCCCTATTCCAACGGAAACTAGATGGAGCAGAGCATGGATAGGCACTTCTGTGTACGGCAGTGTCTGTGAGAACGGAACCAGTTCCTGCCCGCTCTTCTCCCCAGTTGTGCTCAGTAGATCTATTCTCTCCAATGTTAGCACAGCCATTGTGTTACTTTGGTCCTATGTTTTAATTTTATACAGTATCAAATAAATTTCTCCAGTGAGTGATAAAGGATTTAACACTTTGTCTGAGCTATGATTTGACAGGTAGCCTAGTACAGTTTTATCTATTGCTCGATAATCTGAAGTCAAGGAAGGGATAGGGGATTGGAGTGAAAGGGGAGAATTCCACTGGAGCTGTTGCTTAAACTTTTCTTTGGAAGACGTAGGCTGGGCATCTATTTTGAATTTTATTTTTCCTTTTCTTTTCTTTTTTTTTTTTTTTTGGCCCTGTATTCAGCTTCATTACACATTGCAAGGGGTGACTCTTATTCCCACTTAGATGACCTGGTGGTAAATTATTCCTCCAATTCAGTATGGTGGCTGGAATATTCCATGTGCTGCTGCTGGTGTTTTCTGGTTCTGTTGTGATCCTGTGAATCAGAGTGTTAAGTAGGGGTTTCCACTGCCGTGGCTTGTTCTATTACTTTCATCTGGAATGTCTACTTATTCTTACAATCGGATTCTCTAAATATTGGAGGGAGTTATTCAAAATTCTTGATACTTAACTGACACTTTTTTTTTCCTGTAGATGCAGATGCTGGGAATTAGGGCAAGGTTGGAGCCATGCTAGCTGCATGGGACCATCCTCTGTCTCTCTCCTTGGTCGTCAGTTTTTCAAGTTCTCCTCTCCCCCAGGAAATTCAATTATTTTCTTCTTGTTGGACACTGTTGATTAATTTTGCTAACTTTCAATAGTTTTTATACATTCCATTAGTACTGCGGAGGAATAGTCAGTGGTCTGAATTCACTTCACCTTCTTGCTCCAGAAGTTGTGTCTAGAAGGCATGTTAATAAATCAATTAATTTATTTATCACCAATAAAGAAGAGAAATACATCATAGAAATAAGATCCTGTAATTATTCGACAAACGGCTAACGCGAGCTTGGTCTTAGTTAATGGGTATGAAGCACTTATTTCAAGGTCATTAGTTAGTAGATAGCACACCTAGATCTCAGGCACAGTCTTTTGATTTGACAAGTCCAATACACGTTTTACTATGTTTTTCACGTTGCACTCTTCTGTTAGAATTTGTATGCATGTATGTCAGTAAAAAGATGTTTATAGCTCTGTCATGTATTCATGTGACCAAACGCCATGTTCTGTCTTCTCTCTTATTGCAGCTCAAATGATCGAATATATGAAAGAAGTCCAAGGCAGGAATCAAACAGAAGGGAGAGAATTTTTCCTCTTAGGACTCTCAGACAATTCAGATCTCCAAGTTGTCCTCTTTGGATTGTTTCTGTTAATCTATGTGGCAACCATGGTGGGTAATTTGGGGATGATTGTGTTAATTAAGATTGATCCCTATCTCCACACTCCCATGTTCTTCTTTCTCAGGAGCCTCTCCTTTGTTGATGCCTCTTGCTCTTCGTCCGTCACTCCTAAGATGCTGGTGAACCTTGTGGCTGAGAATAAGGCCATTTCTTTCAGTGGATGTGCTGCCCACTTCTACTTCTTTGGCTCCTTCCTGGGGACTGAGTGCTTCCTGTTGGCCACGATGGCATATGACCGCAATGCAGCCATTTGCAATCCTCTGCTATGCCCAGTGCTCATGTCTGGGAGAATTTGCTCCTTGCTAGTCACTACTTAATTCCTAGCAGGCTTTAGAAATGCAGCCATACACACAGGAATGACTTGCAGATTATCATTTTGTGGCTCTGATAGGATCAACCAATTTTACTGTGACACCCCACCTCTGCTCAAACTCTCTTGCTCTGACACCCACATCAATGGCATCGTGATCATGTCTTTCTCTAGTTTTATAGTGATCAGCTGTGTTATGATTGTCCTCATTTCCTATCTGTGTATCCTCATTGCCATCTTGAGGATGCCTTCGTTAGAGGGCAGGCACAAAGCCTTCTCCACTTGTGCCTCTCACCTCATGGCTATCACTATATTCTTTGGGACAATTCTCTTCATGTACTTGCGCCCTACGTCTAGCTACTCAATGGAGCAGGACAAGATTGTCTCTGTCTTTTATACGGTAGTGATCCCTTTGCTAAATCCTCTCATCTACAGTTTGAAAAATAAGGATGTGAAAGGGGCCCTAAAGAAGATCTTACAGAAACACATACTGTAAAGGCGTGTTACACATCATCCTGTTATGTAGAAGAAAATATATTTTCATATTAATTTTATTGTCTGATTGCTTAAGCTTTTTTTCTGTGTTAAAGTAGATTGTTTAAAATGAGGTCTGCTTCTTAATCTCTTGGTGTCTTAAATGTGTGTCAATAGGCCTATATGATGAATCAACACAGTGGGGGAGGGTAGTATCTGATAAAGCAACAAAATAGTTGAAATTGGCTGATCTGGGTTTAAGTTTTAATTTTAGTATTTAGCTTTTCTTAATCTTAGTTTTATTATAATATGTTGGTGTCTTTGATTGGGATCTGGGCAAACAGACTCTGAGACTGATATTTATGCAGGAGGTTTATTGGAGAGTGTTTCCGGAACCATACCTGTAAGGGAGTGAGGGAATTGGGTAGAAAATGTTGAATTGTGATGAAATTGCAACACAGTACTCAACTGATTCCACTTGGAGCTCTGGACCTGAGGTGAGCCTTCGGAGATATCCTAACGTGTGAAAAAAGGGCCAGGTATTTGTGCCTCCACAATGAGCAGTTTGGGATATGGATTACCCACCGGGAAGGGGTGTAATCTTGGGCATGGCAATATCTTTCAGCAGGGACATTCCGAGAACAGAACTCAGCTGTGAAGTGTCAGTTGCCAATTCACTTGGAAGCCGAGTAAATACTTCAACCCTGAAAGGCAAATATGGGTAGTATACCACAGCATCCATTATAAATAATAACACTATTTCACTCACATGGATGTCAAGGGTACCAAATAAGATACAAGAAAGAGTCTTATCAGGTGTTATAATAATATGGGTACCACAGCAATTAACAGAGCAATAGTTTACTGACTTTTTGAATTAATTGGAATATTTTGAGGGTAGTAATCATGTACTTTAACGTTTTAATCTCTACCTCTCATAATCTTTCAGGTAGTTTTCAATAAACATTTCTCAAATTAAATTATCTATTTATTGCTCATTGTAGTGGATTGGGGGGCTGTCAATGTTGGAGCAGAGGGGAAACAACCTTTTTTGATGAGACGGGATGTTGAAGGAAGCCTAATGTTTTGGAATCAGGTAAATGTTTACTCCCTATTTCTTTCCATTCCACTATCCACTGCAGACCATGAGGGAGAGCACCAGTGCCCTTCATGCTGCAAGTGAGACCTCCTCACCCTTGAAAAATTTGTTAGAGACCACAAAGGAGGGGTTAACTCATCCTGTCCACTCTGAACTGTCCTCCCATCTCCTTATAACTTCCACTTTTACCTGTTAACCACAGTTTGTCTCAAAGACATTCAAGACTGTATCATGGCTGGCATCCTCCTTTATGTTCTCTTTCATTTTGACTCATCTACTGTAGTATCCATGCCTTACCTGCTTCTTGTTTCACCAATCTAAGAAAAATGGCCCTTTATCATTATTCATCACTACTCTCACATCAACATTTCACTCATTGCCCAACTGAGATTCCATGGCCCATCATATGATGACTCATTCTCAATCACTCTCAATTCCGTGGTTCTACTTTCTCTCCATTCTACTCATCTAATTAAATCCCAATTTAGTTAAACTTAATTGTTTATTTTCTCTGTCCTCCACTTAGGCTGCTTAGTGCAATTAGAGAACATCCCCCAGTACTTCACTCTGTCACTGATCTTTTCTCATACTTCATCCTCCAAAATATAAACAATTAGATAACACCATCCCCATCTTATCACCTCTAAATCTTTATATATATACTTTTCATCCCACCTGTCATAATGGATAATATATCCCTGCTTCTACCTAAGACCAGTTCTTTCACAACTTTGGGGCTTTCCGTGAACTTTACTTCAGAAATTATATCTCTACTCTCCCTAAGCATCAGTTTCTCAAACTCTAGTGGAATAGTCTCATCTGTTTACAAACAGCATCTGGTATCACTCTTCTTAACAATTTCCTTGGCTGAAAGTGCCATCCAGTCACCAACTTATTTCTCTGCTCCCTTTACAATTAATTTTTTCAGAAGAACTATCTCTAGTCATTGTCTCTACTTCCTCATGCCCCATAACTGTTCTGATTGTATTTCTGTACCACCCCTCCTTGAACCAAGGACACATGAGACTTGAACACTACTGCACGCAAAGGTAGCTCTTCTACGTTACTTTTGCTTGCTATTTCAGGAGGATTACCATGGTTAATTCCTTCAGCTACCCAAAATAAAACCCCTTTGTAGGTTTCTATCTCGCGTCAATCTGCCGATTTTCCTTCTCGCTCCACTGCCACATCTTCACAGATAACTTTGCTGGCTCTTCATCCTCATCCTGGTCTCCAAATCTTGGAGCCATAGAATTAATCCTTTACATTGGTTCATTGGTGCACTGCTTCTCCATCTGCACCCCCCCTCTTAGGTGATCTAAGAATAGTGCAATGATTCCAAAATGCTTAGCTCCAGCCCTGACCTCTCACCTGAATTCCAGATTAGTATATTCAATTGACAACCTGATGTCTAGGGATTTTTGGACACATAAACAGATTAAGAATTTAGCTTTCTTTACTTAGTTATTGTACTCATACACCTATAAAATAATGACAACTTTTGTACTCGTAGCAGGGTCTGTATCTTAGCGTCATATCTATATGTCATTGGGCTTAAAAATGCCCTTTTCCATGTTAAGTTTTAAATGGTATTTTGTGTTATACTTCCTTAATTTGTGTAATACTTCCAAGAAAATGGACACCCTTTATATCTTTATTTACTCATAATTCATTCAAAAACTGTTCATTGATATACAAAATCTGCACTTATTTAATGTATATAATTTGACGAATTTGGGCATATGCATACTTCAATAAAGCTGTTAAAAATACTATTAATGTTCACCACCCAAATACTAATTACAACCCATCACCACACACATGTGCCGAATTATCCCTTTCGCCCTCCTCCCTCCTCCCTTCCCCTCTGGTAACCACCAATCCAAGATCTGTCTCTATGTGTTTGTTTGTTATTATCTACTACTTAATGGCGGAGATCATACGGTATTTGACCGTCTCCCTCTGACTTATTTCACTTTGCATAACACCCTCAATGTCCATCCATGTTGTCACAAATGTCTGGATTTCTGTAACATGTACTGGAGATATAACAGGTAAGAACACTGACAATGATCTCATGTAACTTATATTTGAGTGAGGAAGAATTTATTGTTTATACCAAATGTGCATACATATATTCATAGATGTGTGTGTGTGTGCGTGTTTAACATGGATATGAGTGGTGCTTTGAAGAAAAATAAATCAGGCAATAAAATAGGGAGTGGTGACATCAGAGAAGAGCTCTCTGTGGAAATAACATTTGGGCAAAGTCTGAGTAGGGATAATATCATATGAGTGTCTATGGAAGAGCATTCCAGCTATACTTACAGTACATACAACATCCTTGAGGCAGGATTCTTCTTGGTTTGTTAAAGGAATAGTAAGGAGACAAGTATTGTGGACCAGAGTGAGTAAATGAAAGGAGGGAAAAAACTGTATTCAGGAAGGTATTTGGAGAAAGTGGCAGATCAAACAGTTCATAAATAGGTTTTAGACTTGACTTTATCTTATCACTTTGTAAGAACTGTTTCTCCCCAACTCCAGACTGTAAGCTGCATGAAGGAATGGACAAGACTGATTTTGTTGTCTACTCTGCCAGTACCAAGGATACTGTCTGCTCCCTAAAACAAATTCACTAAATATTTGTTGAATGAATTAACTAGTGAATGCAATGAGAGCTGTATTCTAGTAGAAACGAGTAGGGATTATATTTTAAGTGGAATTCTGAAATTTGGAGGCAGGATCTGACCAATCCTGTACCATTTAATTCAAGGTTATGCTCGATGGAGTCTCAGGACCTTGAAATAGTTTCTGCACTTCTCTAAATGCCTAATTTACTCTCCAGGGTATAAGTGGTTCACTGGAGAGAATGTAGTGCAATTATCAGTGAAAAATAAATGCATGTTTTAATTTTGGATTAGCTCATTTCAAGCTTTAGACTTTTTCTCAAGAGAATGATCACAGCCTTAATAAGGCTGACTCTCTGCCTCAGATTCAGAAGCAGTGTTTTCTACTCTTTGTGGAATTAATTAACCATGCCTTAATTCTGTCATAGCTGAATCCTTTATGACACTTCCATTTTCATCAAAGCTATAAATTGCACATTGTAAGACAGAAAACTTGTATGTCTCCAAAACCAATAAATAAAACAAAATTAAACTAATAAACACCTCTACTTCCAGTGTATTTTTTAAGGACAAAAGGTAAGATGATTTAATTTATCTCAAAGTGTTCAGATATAGAAAGTTTCCCAGAGGAACTCAAAAAAACATTCAAGTACTTAAGACTAAACATCTCAATTGGAATATGTCTGAAACACTGAATTTCGTGTTACCAACTAAATGAACATGGATTTTTTTTAGAAGACAGGGATTTAGGATCACTAATAACAGACAAGAATTTTATAGAATATTCAACATACTCATATACATACATACAGAAATGTATGTATATATGTATATCTATAGGTATATATACATATGCATGTGTGTGTGTGCAAAACAGGCAAATTTAAGTAATTTTAGAAAGAGTGCCAAAACACTTGGCATATTTAAGGCCCTCTAAAGGTCATTAGATAAAATAATTTTATGCTCTTATATGCACAAATTGAGAAAATGACCACAATTTTCAGCCTTCATCGTGTGTGTGTTTATGTTTGTATATATATATACATATATACACACGTACATTTCTGTACATACATACATATCCATAAATATATATACATACATAAATACGTACACACATATATAAGATCATATGTGTCACATAGAGTATAATTTCATTTATGTCAATTTATATGTTTATTACATATATAATGCAAGTATTTGTATATATATACGCATAAAGTAGAGCTCTATAAGATGGCTGCAAATTTTTAAAAGTGGTTATTTTGCAGGGTAGGATTTTAGCTGATTTTTGAGATAGAAAGATCAGTTGAAAGACTTTTGCAGTCATCTAGGTGAGAGATGTTGTTGACTCTGGGGCCTTGGTGGTAGGAATGAAGGTTGTAGGAGGTAGTTGGATTATTGATATAGATGTTTTGAAGGTAAAAGCCAACATAATTATTTAATCAACTGGTTACGGAGTGTGTGAAAAAGAGAATATATTAATTTCTCCAATATTTACTTATCTGTTCATTTAATTTAATCTAAGCAAATGGAAGCATAGATTTGACACTGACTTGAGACAGGGAATACTTGTTTGCAGTAAATCAAAAGAGGGCACGAGGAATTTAGTTTTGGGTTATGTTGAGTTGCTATTTAACATTCCTGTGGAGATATGAGTAACCAGTTTTATTATAAGTCTGGGGTTTGGAAGACAGGTCAGGGCTGGAGATCTTAATTCAAGAGTTATAGATATATAGATGGTATTTAAAGCCATGTGACTGAATAAGATCACCAAAGTAGAGTGTAGGTAGAAAAGAGAAGAAGATCAAGGACTGAACTCTCATCTACTCCAACCTTAAATGTCAGAGAGAGAGGAGGAAAAAGCAAAGATGTCTGAGGGGGAGCAACCCATATGGTAGGAGGAAAACTCAGAGTCTAGTGTCTTGGAAGATAAGAGAAGAAAGTCTTTCAAGGAATAGTAAGCAATCAACTCTGTCAAATGTTATTGATAGATCAACAAGATAAGCACAGAGAATTGACCACTGGATTTGCCAAAATATAAAGACCCTGATGACTTTGGTGAGAGCAGTTTCCATGGAGTAATGGGGTGAAAACCTGATTAGAGATGGCTTAAGAGAAAACAGGAAAAACAGAATTGGATACAGCAAATATATTCAACTGTATCAGATTTTTAATTACCATGGCAAATGCAAGGAAATTGGATGATAAGTGGTGAAGGCAGTAGGATCAAGGGAGGAGAGGAGAAAAGTTGGGAGTTACGGTAGAATATGGACAAATAGGGGTTGATCATCAAAGACCTCACAAACACACACACACACACACACACACACATTAATTTTTAAATAAAATAGTTTACTGAGTTTACTTACAGAATCTTGTCATTTTTTTACTATAATAAGAAAGTAAAGATGTTTATTACACATGTCCTCAGGACATCTTAAGAGGTAATCTTACCTATAGCAGAGAATGAACTATTTGATTTTTCTGGTATTTTTTTTGTACAATTTATTTCCTTGGTTTCTTTCTTATCCTAGCAGATGAACTATCCATTCTGAGAGAAAAGTATGAGAAATCACACAACAGTGACTGAATTTATTCTCCTGGGATTCAGGGATCATCCAGAGCTACAGTGCCTTCTCTTTATGGTGTTCTTAGTTGTCTATACGATCACTGTGCTTGGAAATCTTGGCATGATCCTATTAATCAAGATTGACTCACGTCTCCACACCCCAATGTAGTTTTTGCTCAGTAACCTGTCCCTTGTTGACTTCTGTTATTCTTCTGTTGTTACCCCTACTATGCCGGTGAATTTCTGGGTGGAGAACCCAGTCATTTCATTTAATGAATGTGCCGTGCAAGTCTTCTTTTTTGGTTCCTTTGCTGGCATTGAGGGCTTCCTGTTGGCAGTGATAGCCTATGACCGTTACATGGCCATTTGCAAGCCTCTCCTTTACACAGTCACTATGTCCCCCCATCTTAATGTCCTCCTGGTGTTGGCCACATACCTTGCAGGCTTCATGAATGCTGCCATTCATACTGGCTTCACCTTCCAACTGTCTTTCTGCCACTCAAATGTCATCAACCACTTTTTCTGCGACATTCTACCCCTCCTGAAACTCTCTTGTTCTGACACATGTCAATGAGATTGTCATGTTTGCTTTTGCCAGTTTTAATGAACTGAGCTGCCTCCTGACTCTTCTCATTTCTTATCTCTACATCCTCATTGCCATCTTGAGGGTCCATTCTGCTGAGGGGAGGCACAAAGCCTTTTCCACCTGCGCTTCCCACTTGATGACGGTCACCATCTTCTTTGGCACAATCCTGTTCATGTATCTGCGCCCCAGCTCCAGCTCCTCAATGGACCAAGACAAAGTGGTATCTGTGTTTTACACAGTGGTCATCCCCGTGTTAAATCCTCTCATCTATGGTCTGAGAAACAAGGAGGTCAAAGCTTCCTTAGGTAAAATTTTTAATATAACCTCTTATTACTTTTGTACTTAGAATCATCAAAGCATGAGATTAAGGACTTTGAGGGAACTTAGAAGTGACTAAACCCACCTCCACTGACCCTGGACCCATTTCAGTCTGCATGAGCTTTCTTTTTTCATTTATTTTTTTGATAGTGGAGTTGGACCAAATGTCCTAAGCATCCTGGGGAATATGATCACTCTGTGTAAATCCCACTTATTCCACAGAACTTCTATGCTTGAAAATACACAAATATCACATTTCAACTCCCTGTTCTGAGGTATAAAACCCAGTATAAAAGCAGCTGAAAGAGAAAATACTGAGTGGCAGGAGGAATGACTCCATTTTGTCCCCCATTCGATGGCTCTCTTATTGGTTGGTTGTGCATGTAACTGACAGAAGACAGGTGATAGGGAGTAGACTGAACTAGAATATGGCCAGAGGACTGAAACATGACTTAGAGACTGCCTCTTGTCCCCAGTGAACTAGAGAGAAACATCAGAACGAAATCCTGGTTAGAAGTGCTGAAGTCAAGTGTTTCTAACCTGGACGAGTGATCTAGACCACTGAGGGTGTAATGGGAACAAACCACAGGGTAAATGTAAGGGGGAATCACAGAGAAAAAACACCAAGGATCATGGAATGGAAGTTTCTGGGGCTTAGAAAAGAGGAATTCTTCATAATCCCTGAAAATACAGTGTCATGTGGCTTGATCTTTGAATGGGTAAGCAGTTTACACTTAAAGAGCTAGGGCAAGATGGATATCTTTTCCCTGATGCCTTAGCAGTTAACCGTACCTCTCTATTTTACTGCTGGTTGCAATTTGATTGTAACAACAATCAAGTTTTCCCCTGGTTTGACCAGTATTTTCATAACTGGGATATCTCCCCAGAAGGACTGAATTTTCTTTACAGATAGTCACCACTGACATGTGAACACGAATGTTTTAAACTGGTCAGAATTCAGTAAAATATACTAAGTGTGATCCTAGTATATCCCTTTCTCATCGAAAGACTGATTGTCGTCCTAATAGAAAAGTAGCCATTTAAAAGAGACTAAGGAATAATTTTGCTTTCAGCTACAGCCTATGGTTTTTGATAAGAAATTAAACCCAGATCTTATAATTTAATCCTCTCTTACTCTGCTTTTCAGGCATTGTGTATTAAAAACACATAATTTTTTTGCTAATCCAATGGTTTTTGTCCATCTTGTAGTTATTTTTATGGAGAGCTCTTCACATTTTAAGACACAGCACAAATATAATGTCCTTTTTGATTGTCCCTAACCCTTCTTCATCCTTCCCAAACAGTTACACATGCCCATTCCTGTGATTCTAAAGATATTGCAACACTAATCAAGCTCTTAGTCACAGAAACAAATCACAGAAATGCTGTGTAATGTTTCCTAACATAGACTGAGCACTCCTTGAGAAAATAAACCTCTTTATATCTACCTTTTCTCTCCATGTCTTTATAATCATCAATAAAAGTTTTCAAATTAAAAAAGAATCATTCCACAAAAATGTACAACCCAAGATTTCACAATGTTAAAAACTATTAAAGGGCCGGCCCCGTGGCTTAGTGGTTAAGTGCGCGCTCTCTGATGCTGGCGGCCCCGGTTCGGATCCCGGGCGCGCACTGACGCACCGCTTCTCCGGCCATGCTGAGGCCGCGTCCCACATGCGGCGGCTGGAGGGCTGTGCAACTGTGACATGCAACTATCTACTGGGGCTTTGGGGGGAAAATAAATAAATAAATCTTTAAAAAAAAAAAAAAAAACTATTAAAACATCAATAAAATAAATAAATTAATTAAAAAACAAAAAATAATCATTCCAATGGAAGGCACAGGGTGTGGGAAGACAAAATGTTGCTTCTGGCATCTGGAACTGAAAGTATTCAATAACCACAATTTCAAAAAGTTAATATTAGAAAAGAAAAGTTATCTTATATCTGGCTGGATGATCTGTTGGATAGTGTTCTATTCTTTTTAAAACAAGCTGTCCTATCTTCTTTGAAACAAAACATTTTAATAAGCAGATGATATTTCAGTATCCTATATCTTTCATTTTACATAAAGTAAATGTGATTTCAACATATAGTAATAGAGTCTTCAGGACCTTTTCAGTGAATGACACAAAGTTAATTCAAACTAACATAGACCTGGAATTCTCTGTGCCACCAGGTCTCTCTCTCTGTCTCTCTGTCTCTTTATCTCTCTGTCTCTCATTTCCTCTCTCATTATGGATTCATTTATTCTCTTTCACAGACTTTTCACATGATGATCTCAAGTTTGCATACTTTTAGGATGATTGCATTAAAGGCAAGGCTCTGTCTCTTTAGAAAGGACAGCTATTACCTGAAATGGCTCAAAACTTCATTGTGTAGAGGTATGTGTATTTGCCTTTGTGTGTGTATGTTGGTGGTAAGGGTGGGGTCACAGATTATCAGAAGAAATCTTACTCTACAATAGCTACTGCAGTCCACTGTACATTTACTCAGTAACATTAAATTCCTTGCTTATCCACTGCTCATTTTATTTGCAAACTCCTAGTTTAGGCAGTGATGCTGTATGCTATTTATACCACAATAAGAATATTAAAACTAGTGTTAACGTTATTGGTAGATGGGTTAGATATTTTTCCATGTGATGCAATTTGTAGATTCCTTTTTTCAAACATATTTGCACCACTGCCTATCATAGTGCTTAGACTTCTGCTGATAGAAAAATGCAAGTATGTGCAGTGTTTTTAGCACATGGGATTGCAATGCTGATCAATATTATATTGAAAGTGATTGACGTGAAATTGCTTTTCACATACTGAAATGGTCAGGGGCCCTCCAACTAGCAGTATTAAAGTCAGTACATTTTGGCTTATTAAGTCTGCTGACTGCCTACTTATTCTCATATATTTAAAAACAAAACCCAGGAGTCAGAAGCTTCTTAGTATGTTTGTAATTGTTACACATAAACCTTTGGACTAAACTAGCCACTAGACCCTCTTTATGGAACAGAGGATCAGGAAAAAATCAAGCCATAAGGCATTACAGAAGACATGACTTTTAGGCTAAAACTTGGAAAATGCAGCTGTTGGTCCTTTGGTTTTTCTATAGTGCCTAGATTTGAGTTTCATGTGTTTTCTTCTTTCTGCTTATGTCAGACTGCCTAACCAACATAGAAATATCATCTTTACTTATTATACTGATGTTTCAGTGTGCCTAATTCTCAAAGACTATGCAGTGTGTGTGATGGATAGATTTAGAAATTCATTGGTCCCATCAGCCTGGGTGAACACTCTTTGGGGCCCTGTCTCCACAGAGAAGGCCCGTGAGTAGTTGCCTTGACAACCCGTGTTCACTGTTTAAAACTCTCCATCTGACTACCTCTCTTCCCCCTCCCCCTTCTCTTTCTCCTCTTCCTCCTCCTTCTCCCCTTCTTCTTCTTCTTTCCACCTCCCCCCACCCCACCCCAAGCTTCAGTGACAGTGGGAACAAAGAAAAGAGAAGAGATAAAAGATAAACCATATAGCTTTCTGGATTCCATTCTTGATGTAATTGTTAAAAAAAGTTCTAGTGAAGAACGGGTTTGAGGAAAACTTTAGCTTTCAATGTTTAAGCCTTCGGTTTGCATTAATCTCTAGTATGAAAGAGCCCTTATAACATTGTGCTGTGTTGTTTTTTTAAATCAGTACCTCAGTATTAAACAACCAGTGAGTAATGTGATCTGCTTGACTCTGAGGAAAGCAAAATTTATCTTTAAATCATAATTTATGGAGGCAAATTTACTCACAATAAAATGTACAAATTTTAAGTGTACAGTGTAATGCAGTTTGACAAATGTGCAAAACCACGTGATCACAATTCCAGTTTTCAAGGCTACTATGCAGCTGGCAAGAGGGCGTGGGAATAGCACAAGTAAAAACTGCCAAGAAGCTCACTCTTTTTAGCAAGATTCTGTCATTTTTCCAGACTAAACACTTCTAAGATTCTGCCAGCCCTTGATTGATTTCCAGCATTCTGAAAAAGTTGTTTTAGATAACTTTTGCTTTCATAGAGGAGCGGGTTTTGAGAGGTCACCATGAAGCCCAGTGCCTGAGGATTACTGTGGATAGTAAACCAATTTGCTGTTTTCCTGTTTAACTTGAGGGGTGACTCAGGGGTCTTGAGGATTTGTGAGCTGGTTTTGCAGAAGAAATAGAATGCCTTCGGGAACGTTGAGATCACTAGATAGCTGGATGGGCGCCCTCAGCAGCCATTGAAGTTCAGAAGTCAGACTGCCCAGGGGCTTAGAGGGAGTGACCCCCTTGTTTCTCTGAAGCTTCTCCTGCTGAGCCCCTTAGCTCTAGAAAAACCTCCTACTTCCTGTTCTTGGAGAGGCGGATTTGAGTGAACACAGGCTCCTGCCTTCTTGTTTTGGCCAATGTGAATAGATCTTTTTCCTTCTCCAAGTACCAATGTCTCTGTGTTTGTCTTGCTGTGCATCGGGCACAGGAGTTTGAGATTAAGAGGTTTGGTATCAATCACTCTACCATTCAGAAAGTTGGGTCCCATCTCCATATAATGCTTTTGAGATTCATTTAAGGTGTGTGAGTAGGTTGTTCATTTTTATTTCTACATAGTAGTCCATTATATGCATGTATCAAAGTTTGTTTATCTATGACTCTGCTAATATACATTTGAGTTTCTTTGTGGATATATGTCCTCTTTTCTCTAGGTTAAATACTTGAAAGTGGATTTATTGGGTCATAAATTTTTAAGAAATTGTAACTTTTTAAGAGAAAGAATGCCAGTTTTCAAAGTAGTTGAATTATTTTACATTCCATCAAGTAGTGTATTATGAGGGTTCCAGTTGCCTCATACTATCACTGTCAATCATTTTAATTCTTACCATTGATGAGATTGTGAAGTAGTATCCCATTTTAGTTAAAATATGCATTTCCTTGACAATTATAGGTACTGAAGTTCTTTTCATGTGATTATTGGGTATTCTTATATCCTCTTTTATGAAGTGTCTATTCACATCTTTGATTTTTTTAAATTTAATTGGCCGGCTAAATCAGTGAATTGTGGAGGATCTTTATGTATTCTGAATACAAGTTCTTGTCAGAATTACTTAATGGGAATGTTTTTCCTAGTCTGTGGCTTGCCTTTTCATTATCTTAACATTATTTTTGAAGAGTGCACATTTTGAAACTTGATGACACAAAAAATATGTATTTATTGTTTCATAATTAATGCCTTTTTGTCTTTCCTAAGAAATCTTTGGTTACCTCAAGATCACGAAGACAGTCTTCTATTTTCTTTTCCCTAGAGGACTTGTAGATTTAGTATTTACATTTAGTTCCATGATCCACATCAAATTAATATTGGAGTATTGGAGTATGATGTGATGTAGGAATTAAAGTTAAATTTTGCTATACAGATATTCAATTGTTCCATTGGCATTCCCCATTGAAATACCTTTGTACCTTTGTTCAAATATCCACTGACTATACCTGTGTGGATATATTTCTGGATTCTCTATTTTGTGCCATTAATCTATTTGTTACCCTTAGATCCACACATTGTTTTGAGTACTATAAATTCTTATTAACTCTTGAAATTAGGTAGTGTAGACCATTCAGTAATTTTTCTTTTCTCTCAAAATGATGTTGGCTAATCTAAGTCTTTTTTATATGTGTATATATTCTATAATCAGTTTATTGATTTTTGAAAAAATAAGCTTGCTGAAATGTTGATGGGACTGGCATTAAAACTATTGGTCAATTTAGGAAGAATTGACAACTTAGTATTGAATTGATAACTAAATAAAAAGCAATGGGATATATTAGAGTATACGAGGCAACCATTTGGTTTAAAACTAATTAGGCCTGGCCTTGTTTTTCTAAAAAGGACTGATGTGGCCTGTTGGGCATGTATTATACTTCCGATTTAAACATTTACAATGTCCCAAAGGAAAGAATGATGCCCTTAAAGACAAGGATGTAATTTCCCCCCATATTGGTTTTTCTTTAAAGATAAGCATCTCCTCCCAGAAACTAAGAATTAATTATGGATCTGCTGAGTTCACCTTATGACCACTGACCTGCTGTGCCAGCAAAGAAATCTCATAACTACTGTGAAAGAGATATTCCTGTCATATGTGAAGCATGCTCTTTGTTCCAAGACAGTATATAACCACTCTGTACACCTCACTTCTTTGGAGTTCTACCTTCCTTCATGAAGGTACTCTCCTGGGCTATATGGTCCTTAGGTCTGGCTCATAATGAACTCATCTCAATTTTTACTTATAGATTAATTATGGATTATTTGCATCAACAGAACATTCCAATCTATAAGTGAGATATATCTCTCCATTATTTAGGTCTTCTTTAATTTCTCTCTGCAGTGTTTTGTGATTTTCAGCATGTATCTCTTGCACAGTTTTTATTATATTCATTTCTAAGTAGTTTATGCTTTTGATGTTATTATAAGTGGTATTTTAAATATTTTATTTGCCAGTTGTGGTTGTTTTTTACATAATAATATAAATGATTTATGTGTATTGATCTTTTAATCATGTCACCTTCTGAAATACATTCTTAACTTTTCTTTTGCATCTATATTTTAGTTTATTTTCAGGTGTACAACTTAATGATTCAATATCAGTATCTATTGAGAAATGATCACCACAATAAGTCTAGTTAACATTTCTTTTTGTATTTTAAGATGAGATTCTATGTAAACTATCATGTGATCTGTAAATAACACAATTTTATTTTTTTGCCAATCTGTATACTTTTATTACATAGATTAGAATTTCCAGTACAATGTTGAATCTACTATAACTTTAAAAAGATAGCCAATTGAATAATCACAAAAATACGAGTAAAAGGGGCTGGCCGAGTGGGGCAGCAGTTAAGTGCGCATGCTCCGCTTCGGCAGCCCAGGGTTCGCAGGTTTGGATCCCAGGCGCACACCAACACACTGCTTGTCAAGCCATGCTGTGGCGGCGATCCATATAAAGTAGAGGAAGATGGGCACGGATGTTAGCCCAGGGCCAATCTTCCTCAGCCAAAGAGGAGGATTGGCGTCGGATGTTAGCTCAGGCCTGATCTTCCTCACACACACACAAAAAAAGTACGAGTAAGAAACTTACAGTGTCAGAAGGATGTTTCCAACTATCTGACTATTGTGACATTTGTGTAGCTAAGTCACTAGGGGTCCTTTTAGCAGACACATGTCAACTGGTAATTGCAATTGAAGCACAATGATATTAACTAAGGAATTCATGTCATCAAGTATAATTTACATAGTCTTCTGAAGGCTTTCTAGGAAAGTAAAACAAGAATGCGTCAAAGTCTTCTTTGAGTTAGTATCATACACTTAGGTAAAGTCTGGATCCTCTAATCTTATTCATTACTGTACAAATAAAGGAACATCAACTTCTTATGTGCAGACTTCTGGTCAAGTGACCCCATATGGAAAAGGATGGGTACTTGCCCTTCCAAGTCTAAAAATGCTAATTCACTACTTTTTGCCTGTGCATTCAGTTACTACAGAGCTAGTCCTGTTTCTTGTTGAAGAACAGTTTTTATAAATCTTATGATTATTACAATGTTATTATATGTTAAAGTATATTAGAAAATACTTAAATGCATACATGCAGAATCACTTTAGGACAAATTTTCTTCAAACTAAAAACTGACATTCTGTTTAAAGAAAGGTCAAATCTTCCACTATTTTTATGTAAAACAAGAAATCTCCATATTAAGGCCTCAGGAAATGAGGGCTCCGCAATCCTAAGATTAGCTCTACAATCTTACAAGAAACTTTTATTTCAAGGGAATATTTAGCAGTAGATTTTATTCTTTAAATTTTATTATTTTATTTGTGCAGGAAATCAGGAGCAAATTGAGATAAACATTGAAATAGAGAAATCTTTCCACTTCAATTTGAAAAAAAATATTGTAATGCTCAAATCTTCTCAAATGTGGTGAGTTGATAATTGTCTACATTTTGACATTGATATACAGATTTATCTCATGACTGATTTCTTACAGTGTAACACATCATTTGGAGAACTAATAAAATCAGAGATGCTTCTCTTGGTCAGACTACACTTTGATTTCTTTGACTGTATTGACTTGGAACTATTAGTGCACTGGACAGACTAGTGAAAATATCTCTATATTTCTTTATTCTCTAACAAATGCAGCATCAAACAATGTTCAAATATTCTTTATTCTAATTTCAACCCTCCTCCTAAACCACCAATTTTAAGAATCATCAATTTCATGAATGATCCTGGCTCTCAGACTCATTTTTGCTTCCTAACATGTTGATGAAATTAACTCAATGGGGCAGATTGTTCCAGTATAAATCCATAATGTCCACACTCCAAAGTGTCCTCACCCCTGACCAGCGCTTCTACTTCCTTCCGTTGATTATGTCACCGTTTTGCCCTCCTCGCTCTTTCTGCTCCTCAAATTTTCATTGACTTCATCGTCCTTCTCCTCACTCTCATTAGATGACCTAACCTCAGTGTTTATAGAGAAACATTGAAGACTTCTGCTGAGAATCCTCTCATCTTTACTATACCAAAAATACAAAACTTATCTACCCATGTTTCCCTCCTTCCATATTATTAAAGATGATGACTAATTTCTCTATCTGTGCTAAAGATCTCACGCACTCGGTACCAAGCAGCGTACACAGATGTAAGGTAGAAATTTTGGCCTCAAAGGAGAATCTAGGATCTCAAAGCACCAAAATAAAGTTATACTCTTGAGGAAAAAAGACTATTTTATTTGGATGTTTTAGAATTGTTTTTAAAATAGCCTAGAGAATGTAACCAAGAAATACATTATAAGTCTTCTCCCATCATTTTTACAAAATATGGAAGTCAACTTATACAGGTAGGTCATTTTATACATTTGTTCACTAAAAATATGCTTGTTCTTTTCTGTGCAGATTAATATCCCACCAATGTTGAAAAATTATTTTTATCAATTTTACTTGATTTTTCTATTCATATGTTAATATTTCATGACATCGCTAAAAATTAATTATTATATGCAATCTCTTCTGATGTATACATGAAAACTAGATAAAAGTATCCTTATGGTGCAATTCTGAGGTACAATTTTTCCAGCTGTATCTTATTTTCACAAAGAATTGAGAGATAGTGGCTCCAGGTGGGAGCCAGGGACATATTTAAACATGATCTGTATTTCCCTAGATAAATATTTTCATATGTGTTAGTTGCACATAAAATGGGGACAGAAAAACCTCACATTCTTCTCCAGATACTTGTATTCCTTATTTACTGCACAAATTCTAGCTTCTCAGAAAGGTCTTTCTTTGAATGGCCATCTAAAAGCATCCCAGCCTCCATTTTTCTTCATAGTGTTTGCTTCTAACTGACATGTTATCCATCTTTATCTGTGTGTTTAACATCGGTACCTTTTCCCACAACGTATGCTCCACGAGGATGGGGAATTCACTCACTGCTATAAACCCAGAAGCTGGAACAGTAAAAAAAATCAATCTTTGTAGCGTACGTTAATAAAGGAGTGGGTGAATTTACAAAGCAGAGAGAGCAATTCTTCATTCTGTACCTTCTAAGCCATATGTCAAGAGATAAATGTACTAATTCAATGCCTTCTGAAGGAAATTAAGCCAAGCAATTATGAATTTCAAGTGAAAATGCTGTACTGAATATTTATTTTTGATTTTGCATCTGGAAAATAGGATATCTGATCTGGAGGGATGCTAGAAATCCAACTTGGTTCAGTTTTCCATTTGAATGATGCCAAGGACCTGTTGTTTTTTGTATCTGATTTTAATTCTTGTGCTTTTTTTCCCATAAAATTTGAAAAAAAAAAAACCAAATATGGAGTTTTCCATTATGACAGGTTTCAATGTGTGATGTGTTTGTTGAAAAAAGAGTAACTTCCCAATAGATGAATAGATCAAAGACTAAATGATGAAATGCATTTACTGGAAAAAATGGAATAAATGCAGAATCTGGATCAGAGAGAATTCTTCACTTTCAGTTTTCAAGAGATAAGAAAATGTCTTCTCAAAACCACACTGTAGTGAGGGAATTCATTCTCTTGGGACTCACAGACAATCCAGTGTTGGAGAAGATCCTGTTTGGAGTGTTTCTGGTGCTCTACCTAATCACACTGGCAGGGAATCTGTGCATGATCCTGCTGATCAGGACCAATCCTCACCTCCAAACGCCCATGTATTTCTTCCTTAGCCACCTCTCCTTTGTAGACATTTGTTATTCCTCCAACATTACTCCAAATATGCTGCACAACTTCCTCTCAGACCAGAAGACCATCTCCTATGCTGGATGCTTCATGCAGTGTCTTCTCTTCATTGCGCTGGTGATCACTGAGTTTTATATCCTTGCTTCCATGGCATTGGATCGTTATGTAGCCATTCATAACCCTTTACATTACAGCACCAGAATGTCCAGGAACATTTGTATCTCTCTAGTCGTGGTCCCTTATACTTTTGGCTTCCTCAATGGACTCTCTCAGGCACTGCTGACTTTTCACTTATCTTTCTGTGGCTCCCTTGAAATCAATCATTTCTACTGTGCTGACCCTCCTCTTATAATGTTAGCCTGCTCTGATACCTATGTCAAGAAGACGGCAATGTTTGTAGTTGCTGGTTTTACTCTCTTAAGCTCGCTCTTCATCATTCTCCTGTCCTACCTTTTCATTATTGCCGCCATTTTGAAGATCCGTGCTGCTGAAGGCAGGCACAAAGCCTTTTCTACTTGTGGTTCCCACCTGACAACAGTCTCCATATTTTATGGAACCCTCTTGTGCATGCACTTAAGGACCCCATCTGAGAAGTCTATAGAGGAGTCCAAAATATTTGCAGTCTTCTATACTTTTTTGAGCCCAATGCTGAACCCATTGATCTACAGTCTAAGGAACAAGGATGTGATCCATGCCATACAGCAAAGGATTAAGGGAAATTGTTCATGAAATTGCAGTTTAGCCATCTGTTCATTTGAAATGACTAAGTGTCTGTGATAAGATAGTGATTAGCACCTAGAAATGAGTAAGAGAGAGGTCCTAAATGTAATAGATTCCCTCGTTCCAATTTCTTTTTGAGGATCAGCATCATTTAGTCTGTGGAACATTTTCTTAATTCATAAGAAACTTCCCTTTTTGTTAAGCAAAGAGTTGTTAGCAACCATTCCTAGCAACCAGAATATGCTGATATCCAGATTTATAATCCTATTTGAAAAATATATTTTAGAATCATTTTAAAAGTACTCCATATTTTGTCTAAATAATTGTATGCTTCCTTTTATTTTTTAGTCCTAAGAACCACTGTGGCTTTCAGGAGCCAAACTTAAACTTAGTCTTGGCAATTCTCTTAATCTAATGGTTGATCTCTTTGTAGTCTTTTTTTAAATATTCTATTTATTTATTTCTATTTGTGATTTAATGTTTTCGTTGTGTACGTTTTGGGGTGAAAGTCACCTCAGAATTTCTTTAGAGACAGGATAGAACATAAATCAACATGCATAAAAATAATCATAAGTGACACTCAATTATACTTTGGTTCTCATTTTTATATCATTATTTATTTTAATCCTTGCAACTGAACTAGTGAGAAAACTATGACCTCCATTTATAACATTTGGAGTCTTAGGCACAGAGAGGTTAAATGACTTACCCAAAGTCTCTCAGCCACTAAGTAGCACAAAGGCAAATCCCTCGATTCCATATTCTTTCTCTTTCCAACTCACACTGCAGTGGTTAAACTCCTCAGCACTGCAAATGCAGGACAGAATGCAGGGGATAATAAACCAATGAGGTTAGTGCTGTACACGAAATCATGGTGATTGTGATGAGAGTGATACAGCTGATAATAGCTAATGTGGATGTCTTCTGACATTTCAGGTAAAGATGGTAATTTGTGTGCAATATAATTTGAATTATCTCACTGTTCCATGTAAAGCAGGCAATTTTTATACATGGTAGACTTATTTAGATAGCATTTTATGGATATATTTTCCAGATTATGAAAGCACACAGGTTCATTTTAAATAACTAGAAAATGCAGACAGAAATGAAGAAGCTACATTTATCAGTGATATGTCCTAAACCAATGGATAATTTCTGTTTATGTTTTTTATATTTCTTCTCAATAATTTTATGCATATATATTAATTAATAAAACAAAATTGGAATAATTTGCCATATACAAGTATGAACATTGATTTTCACTTGATGGTATAATGTTTGCATTTCATGTGGACTAAATGTTTTTGATGAACACCATTTTTAATGTAGTATAAAAATTAATTCATTTTGAACTTAATTACAAAAATAATACATATCAATTGTAGAAAAACAAGCTAAAAAATATAGGGAAAGATATAAGGAATGAAAGCAAAATTTGCTTGTAATCTCCTACATAAAGAGAGCTGCTCTCAACATTTTGGTATATTTTTTTCCACTTGATTTATCTTGCAAACCATTATTCCAGCATATTGATGTATCCTATTTTTAAGATTGAGTCGTATCTCTATGTATGTATCTCTCTGAATGTTCCTAGAGGTGTAATTGCTGAATTAAATACTTTAAATGATTTTGAAGCTCATGCTAATTTTTTCTGTGGTAAATTTTTCTCCAGAAAGCTCCCAACAATTTATGCTTATGACAAGTAATATATGAGATTAACCTTTTCACTATACCATTATTAATATTAGAAAATGTTATTTTTCCTCTTTATACGGTTCCACATCCAAACTCGCTGTTTTGACTTATGTCATCCAGTATTTTTGATGAGTTTTTTTTTTTGTGAGGAAGACCGGCCCTGAGCTAACATCTGCCAATCCTCCCCTTTTTGCTAAGGAAGACTGGCCCTGGGCTAACATCCGTGCCCATCTTCCTCCACTTTATATGGGACGCTGCCACAGCATGGCTTGCCAAGCGGTGCGTCGGTGCCCGCCCGGGATCCAAACCGGCGAACCCTGGGCCGCCGCAGCGGAGTGCTAGCACTTAACTGGTTGCAACACTGGGCCGGCCCTTTGATGAGAAGTTGAATGTTAATGTGATTTATTTATTTAACCGATACTTATGTAGTATTTAACACATACCAGGCACTGTTCTAGGCACTTTATAGATTAATTTATTAAATTCTCATAACAACCCCATGACTACTACTACTTACTATTATTACTATTACAGATGAGAAAACTGAAGCACAGAGGGGTTAAGTAATGTACTCAGGGTCACTTGGCTAATACATGGCAGAGCCATTGTCAAAATCAGGAAGGCCATGCTCTTAATTTCTATGTTCTGCTTTCGTTCTTTTGTAGTTGATCTATTTTTCTTTCTGAATTTTTTCAAGATCTTTATCCTTGGTAGTCTAAGTGTTCATGATTATGTACTTAGGTATAGATTTTTTTAAAATTTCAGTTTATTTTGATCGGTGCTTGGCTGACTCTGAGGCTGAGGACTTGTGTTCTTCAGTTCTAGGGAATGCTCCTTGATTGTTTCTTGACCTCCTTTTTCACTGCCCTCTCTGAACTCTGGATCCTGGTCCTCCTAGACTGATTTATTTTTCTTTCGTCTCTCTGTTCTCCCCCTCCTCTCCTCCTCCTCTTGCAGCTTTATTGAGGTATTATTGACCTACAACAAACTGCACATATTTAAAGTGTACAGTTTAATACATTTTGAGATATGTGTACATCCATGAAACCATCACTATAATCAAGATAATGAGCGTCACCTCTAAAACATGCCTTCTGGCCCTTTGTTATTCCTCCCTACAACTGTGTGCTGCCTGTCGTTAGTCAACCACTGATTTATTTCTGACTCTGTAGATAAGTTTTCATTTTCTACAATTTTATATACATGGAATTATATAATATGTACTCTTTGTTTTACCTGGCTCAGTTACTTTCATTCAGAATAATTATTCCAGAAATTCGCCCATGTTCTTACATATATCAATAGTTCATTTCCTGTTATTTTTGAGTAGTATTCTGTGTTGTGCATGTGTCACATTTTGTTTGTTTCTTCACCTGATTGAGGAACATTTGGATTGTTTCCAGTTTTGGGCTATTAAACAAAAAAAACTTGTGTGAACATTGGTGTACAAGTCTTTGTGTGGACATGTGCTTTCATTTCTTTAGAGAAAATACTCAGGAGTGAAATGAATTGTGTGGTAGGTGTGTGATTAGTTAAAAACTTGCCAAGCTGTTTTCCAAAGTGGTTGTACGATTTTACATTGCCGCCAGCATGTGTGCAGGTTCTGGTTGCTCCACTCCCTCTCCAGCACTTAGTCTGGTTAGTCTTTTTGAGTTTTAGCCGTTCTAGTCTAGTGTTATCTCATTGTCATTTTAATTTTCATTTGACTGATGACAGATGATGTTGACCATCTTTTCAGGTGCTTATTTGCGTGCTGTATATCTTCTCGAGCAAGGTGTCTATTCAGATCTTTTGCTCATTTTTAAGTTGGGTTGTATGTCTTATTGAATTGTAGAGTTTCTTACGTGTTGATATATCTTTTGCAGGTATTTTCTCCTACTCTGTGGCTTACCTTTTTACTTCTTACCAGTGCAAAGAACAGAAGTTTTTAATTTTAATGAAGTCTGTTTTATATATATTTTTTTATATTTCCGCTCTTTGCATTGTATTTAACAATCTTTGCCAAAGCCAAGGTCACTAAGATTCTCTCTTGTGTTTTCTTAGAGATGTTTTATAGTTTTAATTCATCCCATGGTTTCTGTTTTTAGTTTTTTAATATGATGAATTACATTGATTTTGAAATGTTAAACTCGCCTTGCATTCCTTGGGTAAATCCCACTTGGTCATGGTATATTATTTTTATATACTGTTGGATTCAATTTGCTAAAGATTTCTTCATTTACGTTTTTACATTTATGTTCAAAAAGGATATTTGTCTGTAGTGTTCTTGAAATGTCTTTGTCTAGTTTTAGTTTTTGAGTAACCTTGGCCTCAGATTGAGCTGCGCGGTATATACCCTCCCCAGTTTTCTGGAAGGGTGTGTCTAGAATTGGTGTTCTTTCTTGCTTAAATATTTGGTAGAATTCACCAGTGAAACTTTCTGGGCCTGAAGTTTTGGAGGAAGCTTTTTGTCTACAAATTCAATTTCTTTAGTAGATATAGAGCCATTCAGATTATCTATTTCTTTTTGAATGAGCTGTTGTAATTTTTAACTTTCACAGGTTTTGTCCATTTCATCTGAGTAGTCAAATGTGTTGACAAAAGTTGTTCATAGGATTCCTTATTATCCTTTTACTATTGATAGCAAACGTGGTGATGTCACCTCTCTTATTTCTGATACTAATTTTGTCTTTTCTCTTTTGTTCCATTAATAGTCTGGCTAGACTGATCTCAAAGAACTAGCTTTTGGTTTCATTGATTTTTCTCTGTTGTTTTTCTGTTTTCTTTTTCATCAACTTCTGCTCTTATTTGTTTCTTATGCTCACTTTGTGTTTAGCTTGCGTTTCTTGTCCTTATTTCTTAAGGTGGAAACTTAGATCATTGCTTTGGTACATTGCATTTTCTCTAATAAAGGTGTTGAGTGCCATAAACAGCCTTCTAGATACTGTTTCAACTCTATGCCACAAATAATGACATGTTGTGTTTTCATTTTCATTCAGTAACAAATATTTCCTGATATCCTCTTTGACTTCTTCTTTGGTCCATTGCTTATTTAGAAGAGTATTATTTAATTTTCAAATATTTGGGGGATTTTCCAGACTTTTTTTCTGTTATTGATTTCTAATTTAGTTCCCCTGTCAGAGAACATGCTTTGCATAATTTGAATCTTTTAAAAGCTTATCTGATTTGTTGTATGTCCCAGGATGTGGTCTTGGTAAATGTTTCATTTTGACTTTAAAAAGATATATGTGCTGCTGTTATTGGGTGGAGTGTTCTATAAATGTTATCACGTTTGTTGATAGGATATGAAAGACTTGATCAACATTTACTGATTTTCTGTCTCCTTGTTCTGTCAATTATTGGTAGGGGTGTGGAAATCTCCTATTATAATTTTTTGGATTTGTCTGTTTCTTCTTTTAGTTCCATTGTTTTTTGCTCCTTGCATTTTGAAGCTCTTTTATTAGGTACATAAATGCTTACGATTGTTATGTCTTCTTGATGAATGTACTCCTTTATCGTTATAAAGTGGTCCTCTTTATCCCTGGTAATATTCTTTGCTCTGAAGTCTACTTTGTCCAATATTAATGTAGCCAGATCTTTTGACTAGTGCTAGCATGGTCTATTTCCATCCTTTTACTTTTAGCCTGTTTGTGTCTTTATATTTAAAGTGTTTGTTTTTGTAGGCAACATACACTTGGGTCTTGCTTTTTTATAGTTTGATGATCTCTGCCCTTTTTTTTTTTATTGTGGCAAAATATACGTAACATAAAAATTGCCATTTTAACCATTATAAGGTTTAGAATTCAGTGACATTAAGTACATTTACAATATTGTGAAACCATTGTGACTCTTCATTTCTGTAACTTTTTCATCATCCTGAACAGAAACTCTATACCCATTACACAATAATTCCCCATTCTCCCTTCTCCCCTACCTTCTGTCTTATGAATTTGCCTATTCTAGGTACCTAAGATGAGTGGACTCATATAGTATTTGGCATTTTGTGTCTGGCTTATTTCACTTAGCATGTTTTCTAGTTTCATCCATGTTTAGCATATATCAGAGTTTCATTCATCTTTAAGGTTGACTAATATCCCATTGTATGTGTTTATCACATTTTGTTTGGACACGGGTTATTTTTACCTTTTGACTGTTGTGAATAATGCTGCTGTGATCATTGGTGGACAAGTATCTGTATGCCACATCAGTGCTTTGGGTGTATACCTGTGAGTGATTCCTGCTTTCATTTCTTTGGGTATATACCTATGAGTGGAATTGCAACATCATATGGTAATTCCATGTTTACCTTTTTGAGGAACTGCCACACTGTTTTCACAGTCTCTGCCTTGTAATTGGGGCATTTAGAACATTTACGTTGAATGTGATTATTGATACGGTTAGATTTAAATCTGTCATCTTACTGTTTGTTTTCTGTCTCATCTGTTTTTTGTTTCCCTTCTCCATTTCTTCTACTTTTGGTTTAAGTATTTTTTATGATCTCGTTTTATCTCTTTTTTTAGCCTTTTAACTATTAATTCATTCAACCATCAATTTCTTCACTTTGTGTCCTTGGCTCATACAGTCCTCCATTCGTTAGCTTTCTGATCTTGGGAAAATGACTTAAACTCTCCTGAACTCTAAAGAACTGGAGCTTCTTGCATTACACCACACTGCTCCCTACCATCTCTATCCTCTGGTCATTTCTGTATGAGAGCTGAAGTAAGGCAGAGTGTCACCTTGTTTGACCTCAACTGGAACGTGTGTGTTGATAGACTGAAATTTTTCACTGCTCTGCTCATGTTTGCGAATGACCATGAGAATGCTGCAAATACTGGTTTGGGATTCCAAAAAAATTTTAGTGAGTAGGTGAATTCACAAATATGGAACTTGTAAATAATGAAGATCAGCTATATATGTACCACATAGGGTGGTTGTGTGGGTTAAATCAATTAATACAAGTTAAGTTCTTCAAACGATGCCTTAACACAGACTCATTTGATGTTTCAGAAATTTATTTGGTAAGTTAGTTTTTAGTAGTTTGTATGTCCAGGTATAAGTGAGGATATTTTTATGTCTAATTTTTGGTGACATTGCATAGTGTAGAATTGTGCTCTTTTCATGTGGTGAAATCAGGGTTTCCTACTCTGCTTTTTTCCTGTCACTCGTCTACTTCATTTAGTCCTTTTTTTTTTTTTTTGCAAACATGCAGGCATGGCTTTAGGGGCAGGAAGGATTAATGATGAACAAAAGCGATGTTGCTCCCTGACCCTACATTCTGCTTTCTTCACTATGATGTTTTTTTTTTTGGAGCTGGCTACTACATTTTTTAGGCAGCTTTATTGAGATATGATTCACATACCATACAATTCACACATATAAAGTTTATAATTCAGTGCGTTTTTTTATGTATTCGCAGATGTGTGTAACCATCACCACAGTAAATTTTAGAATATTTTCATCACCTCAAAAAGAAGCCTGAACCCTTCAGCTACCATCCCTTTATCCCCTGACCCTGTTTACCCCATCCCTAAGCAACCACTAAGCTACTTTTTGTCTCTATAGATTTCCCTATTCTGACTTTCCTATGAATAGAATCATATAGTATATGGTTTTTTTTTCTGGCTGGCTTCTTTCACTTAGCATTATATTTTCAAGGTACATTTATGTTGTAGCATATGTCAGTATCTCATTCTTTTTTATGACCAAATAATGTTTCATTGTGTGGATATACCACATGTTGTTTATCTGTTTGTGTGTCAATGGACATTTGGGTTGTTTCCACCTTTTGACTATTATGAGTGATGCTGTTACATTCATGTACAAGTTTCTGTGTGGACATGTTTCCATTTGTTGGATATATACCTAGGAGTAGAATTGCTGGGGTTACATGGTAGCTCTATGTTTAATTATTTGAGAAACTGCCAGACTATTTTCCAAAGTGCCTGCAACATTTTACATTCCTGTAGCAGTGTTTGAGGGTTCCAGTTTCTCCACATTCTCACTAACACTTGTTATCTAACTTGTTAATTTTAGCCATTCTAGTGGGTATGAAGTGGTATCTTATTGTGGTTTTGATTTGCGTTTCCCTTATGACTAATGATACTGAGCATCTTTCCATGTGCTTATTGGCCATTTGTATATCTTCTTTGGAGAAATATCTGTTCAGATTCTTTGCCTATTTTTAAATTGGGTTGTCTTTTTATTACTGAATTGTAAGAAGTTGTTTTGGGGGAGGAGGTGGGGAAGATCAGCCCTGAGCTAACTTCTGTTGCCAATCCTTCTCTTCTTGCTGAGGAAGATTGGCCCTGGGCTAACATCCGTGCCCGTCTTCCTCTACTTTATATGGACGCAGCCACAGCATGACTTGATACGCGGTACGTTGGTCTGTGCCTGGGATCAGAACCCATGAACCCTGGGCCGCCAAAGTGGAGGGCGCGAACTTAGCCACTACACCACTGGGCTGGCCCCAAGAGCTTTTTAATATATGTTCCGAATACAAGTTCCTCATTAGATATATGATTTGCAGATATTTTTTCCCATTCTAGATTGTCTTTCCACTTTCTTGATAGTGTCTTTTGAAGCATAAAAGTTCTTAATTTTGATGATGAAGTTTAACTTATTTATTCATTTATTTAGTTGCTTCTGCTTTTGGTGTCAGATCTAAGAGTCCATTGCCAAATACAAGGTCATGAAGATTTATGCCTGTGTGTTCTTCTAAGTGTTTTATAGTTTTAGCTCTTAAATTTAAGTGTATGATCCATTTTGAGTAAACTTTTGCTTATGGGATAAGGTTAGGGTCTAACTTCATTCTTTTGCATATAGCTATTCAATTGTCACAGCACCATTGGCACCCTTGTGAAAAATCAGTTGACCATAGGTGTATAGGTTTATTTCTGGTCGTTCAGTTCTGTTGCATTGATCTGTATGTTTAAAACATTCCCGCATTTCATCGTGGCCAACACCTCTGCTGGCAAATTCCACCAGACATTCAGGAGAGAAATAATACACATTGACTCTAGCTCTTCCACAGAACAGGAAAAATGGGGAAAACTTTTTGATTCATTTTATGAGAATAGCTTAACTTTGCTCCAAAAATCTTACAAGGTCATTACAGGAAAGGAAATTTACAAGTCTCTTTTTTGCTGGAACTAAACTCATGTATTCCTAAAAAAAATTAACCTTCCCAATCCAGCTATATTTTTGAAGGAGGCCACATCATGACTAAATTTGCTTTATGCATTGCCATTCAGTGTGCTACTTCCTGAAAAGGAGAAATAATAATCTAGGTAACTGCGGTTATTATCTATTATATACATCATGTATAATCTACTATAAAGAGAACTGGTCATGTTCTGTTTGTTGGCCTGGGTAGTGTTAACACATGTGTACACTTTTGGATAACTTATCAATCTTTACACTTGGATTTGTGCTCTATTCTGATTGTATGTCTTATTTCAACAAATATGTTTATTAAAAAGAGAAAATGAAAGCACAACAACAAATGAAAAACATAACAGTTATCCAATTGAGAAGTGCCCAGAGGACTAACCAGAACGTTTGGGGAAAACAAACCGAAACAGACCTAACAAGTTAAAATGCAGAGTTATTTAGAGTCAATACAAACTGGAAATTTACCTTATTGAAGGTGAAATTGTAGAGATATACACATGTGCATGTGAGTATTCTATCATGTATACATACATGTATATGATATACATAGGTACATGCATTATATATATGTGTGAGAGTTTGTGGACACACATGCACATATGCATCTCTCTATATATAGAACTTACAGTGGGTATATATATATGTGAGTGTGTGTGTATTTATACATATACATATGGCTGCTCTGGAGAGGGAGGGAGGGACAGATGTTTATTGACCACCTACAAGGTTTCTCAAACTTAATTTTTGCAACATTTGAAATGTCATTTTTTTAAACTTAATATATGTTTCAATAATACATTTGTATTTTAATGTGTTATACCAGTATAATCCCAGCATTTTTAATTTGTTCATTAATGGCAGAATTCTCCAGCTTGTATGCATTCTCTTGATGCTGTGATGTAATAGGCTGGGCGCTGACAGCCTCCCTTTTGTATTCCAGAGGTTGTGTGAAACCTCAAGTTTGTGGTCTCTCTCTGGCCTGCGGATTTGGACCAAGTTTCTGCACGTGCTCACTAGCTGTCCTCCAAAATTCACTCTAACCACCACTGTTGGGAGCATACACAAGGAAGAAGCCCTAGGGTGGAGGTGTGTGTATGTGAGGCACGCAGAGCACTGGGGGTGCCTAAAGGCCAGCTGGGGAGATCCGTGGGTGAGGCATACCCCACAAGTCATGGGAGACTTCTTGATAGAGTGCTCAGTGCAGTTACAGGATCCACATCCTTTAAAGCCCTCTAAGAGTAACTAGCTGCCAATGCCCCCAAACTCTTCAACCCATCCACACTCATATTTTTGTGCTCCAACAGAGGGCTGGAACTTCTCTTCTTGAAACCTGGACTTCCACAAAGGCCCTCTCCTCTGTGTGTCATGATCTAAGACAGTGTTTTCAGGGGTTTCCATGCAGCAGCTGAAAGGAGCTTGAGCTGGTTCACGGGCCACTGTAGGGTCCAGAGCTGGGACCGAGGTCTGTCTGCCTATTACCAGATGCATGGGTGGGTGAGACTCCCTCTGGGTCCCTTGGCATATGGTGCTGGATCCCACTTCTCCCACAAAGGCACTTTTGTCTATGGATGGATGCCAAAGCATTGTTAGTGCAGGAGTAGAAAAACAGGAGGTGTCTTCTTCCACAATGATGCTGATATCACTCTCCTTTGAATTATAGAGATTCCAATTTGACTCAGTTTTTCAGGAGCCTGCTATTTGCCTACAATTCTCTACAACCTCAGACTCTCCCAGACCCACTCTATGAAGGACATAGAAAGAATGTTCTCAGATCTACTTACAAGGGCCAGGCAAATAAAAGCCAACAAATTGGTTCTGGTCATTCTGCTGGGAACAGAGGGCAGTGGACGTCTCATACATTCTGGTTTGGACACAAGACTTCTTGTTCTCTGTGGATGAATAAACAACAAGAAAAGAGAGCCTGTGGTAGGTAAATACATGCTTGATTCATCTGAAAAGCTCATTTCCTCCCCTTCAACTTGAAGGTTAGTGTAGGGAGAGAGCACGGGTAGTTTCCACTGTTCACCTTCTCCCTTAATATTCAGAACAGAGAATCAGTTTTATTTTGGGTGGCAATTCAACAAACTAAAAGATAAAATTCCTAACCCTTCTTGCAGATAAGAGTGACCAGACCAAATTCAGGCCAATGATGTGTGACAAGAAGTATGGAGTGGGGCTTTGTGGAGGCTGCACAGATGGAACTGACATAGATGGGAGGGCCAGCATTAGACACATGTGACACCAATCCACAGGTGTTGTAGGTATTATCTCATATACACCTGACGATGTTCCTAGAAAGCTGTTTTTAGCACCATCCCCATTGTGCAGGTTGGGAGACTGGGAAGATCTTGAGAGGCACAGTGGCTTTTCCAGGACACAGAACTGGTAGGATAAAAGAGGTGTGACTTCAGCTCTGTCTCCTCAAAGATGGCCACTGGTTCCGCTCCCAGGAGATGTGGGGAGGCTGGTGATGGATATTTGTGTACAGTGATGGAGATGACATGGGCAAGGAGGGAGAGCAGCCAACAGCCTAGCGGGGGCTTTGAGTGGGTCTGATTGAAGGAAGGGGCCAAGTAATAGAACCTTGAAGAAGTGACCTCACTTCCTTGGTGACAGCCCCCAACAGAACTTAGAACTCTGGTTACCAGGCACCCACATTGTAACCAGAGCCTCCTGTCCAGTTCATTTGAGTGGAGACACTCGACACAGCAGGATGTTCTCGTGTTGTCTTGTGACTTTCCGAGGCTCTGGCCCCCGGAAAGCCAAGAATGAGAGCATGTTAAGTCGCTTTAGACATTGGCTCAGCCCTCACCTCGAATGTCTGTGGCCTTTTGGCAGGAGGAACCATCAGGTAACAGCGTAGCCCAGGGCAGGCCACTCTAGGTCAGGCCACAACTGTGATCCCAAATGGACAGCCCCACACCCCTTGACCCTCATTGTGTGTGTGTGTGTGTGTGTGTGTGTGTGTGTGTGTATGTGGGAGGTGGAGTTAGAGAAGGTAGTATGAGGAGGAACCACCCTGAGCAGGAGCAGGTAGCTAAATGGTGGAGATCTGGTGGTGTGTCATGTTCATACTGAAGATCTTGGCTGCAGGAGAGGAAGGCGAGTGCTGGGGACCAAGCTCTTCTACCCACATGTGAATCCCAGGCCGTCGAGGTGTCATCACATTCCTTCCCTGATGGAGACTATGCAGATGCCCCTCTGTGCCTGAACTGTGGTGGGGTTTCCCTCTGTGGTAAAGTCCAGGCAGGCCCCTGATGCCTCCTGGCCTGACTTCTGGGCACTGTCACTGCAGAGCTGCACCCAAGTGATGGTTGAGGAGCTGGTAGATGGTTTCCAGTTCGCCATCTCCCTGGAGAGGACACAGGTGCACCAGTCCATCAATGAAGAGGGCTGGTCTGAGGTGAGTGTGGGTGCAGAGGGGTCTTCATACCCAGGACTCTGAGATGACCAAGGCACTACTAGAATGCAGACTCAAATCTGAGTCTCCCCTGGAACCTCCCAGGGTTTTTTCATTAGAGTGCTCCACAGTCCCACTCCCAAAGGAATCTGGACCTCCACTCCTTCCCACCAGCTACACAGGAGGGTAGAAAGTCACCTCATGCTCCCGCTGGTTCACCATGATGTCATTGAGTGTATGTACCTCCTCCTCTCCCTCAGTGTGAGGATGAGTCCACCGTGAATTTAAATGAGGCCTGCAGAATGCGGGCCCTCCAGACAGGCGTGATGGAGAGTATGACAGAGTCCAACGCACCAGCTTTCCTGAGGAGGAACATCTCTAGCTTCACCACCTTCATGGTCAACTACTCGGCCTTAGACACAACCCACCAGGTCCTGGACCAGCTGTTTACTAGGTGAGTGGCCACTCCCTCCTCAGCACAGTGGTGACTCTACCCCCTGCCAGCTGTGTGTCCTCGGAGTGTCACCAAATCTGAGCCTCAGCTTGCTCCTCTGAAAAGTAGGGTGGGAGAGGATAAATTTCATGGGGATCTTGTAGGAACTAATGGGATCAGCCATGGCGGGTGCTTACCTGGTGCCTGGCTCTGCAGAGAGGGCTGTGGACGTGCTGTGGTTGTTCATGGTGTTTATTTCTCTCTTCCCCGTGAAAAGTAGTCTGCCTCACCCATCTCTGAGATGCGGCCTTTCTGAGTTTGGAAAAGCACATGGAAACCACCCTGTCAAGGAGTTGGAGATTCCATCCAGCTGGTCCTGGTCCTTTTCCTTGGGGTAGCCAGTCAAGGATCTCTGGGGCAGCAGAGAGGCCCTAGGCCCACTCAGGTGTCTGGGATGGTTCTGGGTGGATTACATTCATTCAACCATGTAGATTAAGCACCTATGCATGCAGGACATTTGGAGACAGTAAACCCAGTGAATGAAGGAGACACAATGCGTGGCCTCAATTTCCGTCTGAGAGTCAGACATTCACATTCGACATCATTCGCAGGTCTTGTCATCCACCGTCCATCCCAAGGGATGCCCTCATAGCCTCCTTGACATCTGGAGGCATCTCCCCTTATTCCAGCCAGGAGGGCAGAGCGCAGGACCACCTAAAAAAGTGAGTGGTCTTTGGGTGCAGAAGGACGGCCTCCTGTCTCTAAAGAACAAGCTGTGGGGGGAGAGATGGAGGCTGTGGCTGAGGGGAGCCTGTCAGCAGCCGCATCTCACGCATCTTTTGATTCTCATGGGAAGGCAGAGGCCCGGTGGCTTCCACTCCAGGAGGACAGGAGTCAAAGAGCTATGGATGGGTGCCAGGACCCCTGGGAACCAGAGGGATGGCTGGGCTGAGTTCTCCCCCAGAAACCCATTCCCACCACAGACCCATTTGAATCTGCCTCCCCTTCTCCACATCTACCTCTTCTGACCACCGCCTCCAGGCCCAGAACAGGAGGTGTGTGAGCAACCTGGTCACAAATCTGTCTCAGTGCTCAGTCCAGTTGCACAAGTGCATGGAGGGCCGGGGTGGGCTGTGTCCCAGACCTTCAGGAGAAGAGTGTCAGTGGGAAGAGAGTCACAATAGACTCTATGTCAACCTGCTGGATAAGCAGGCCTGCCACTGCCAGGACAGCCTCACAGGGGTCAGGGCTGCCATGTGGGTCTCACCTGGATGGAGAGCGGCAGACATAGGGCCCAGACCCAAGCCAGGGTGTCTTGGGTGAGAAGTGTGGAGGGAAAGGCCAGGCCTCTGACTCTGTTGCCCAATTGCCTCCCCCAGTGCCATCTCTTCTCTGGTGGGAACCTGCCTGGACCCAGGGCAGGATTTCTGGGAGCTCCTGTACTATCCCTGCTTCAGCATGAAGCTGGCCTCTCTGCATCTCAGCTTGCCTGGCTCGGCGCTTCAGGGCCACGCCTACCTTCTCCAGGTCCAGCTGGAGCATCCACGGTCCATTGAGGCAGAGCTGGAAGGTGAGGCGACTGCAGTCTGGGAAGACAATTTGCAGAGTGTTCAGAGGCTTGGTTCACTTCAAGGCAGTGGGGTCTTTGCTGGCTTTGACAGGCACAGGGGAAGTCAGCTACTTGAGTGACACTGTTTCTTTCTCCTCCTGCAGTACCATCTCCAGAGCTCCCTCCAGCTCCAGCGCCAGAGCAAGGGCCAGCTCCCTGGCTAGATCCAGCTCCAGCGCTAGTTCCACCACCTGTGCTAGAGCTGGAGCCAGTGTCACCTCCATCAGTCCCTCCAGGGCCAGAGTCACCACCAACTTCAGCTCCAGCCCCAGTGCCAGCTAATGAGCTGGAGCCAGCTGGACCATTGGCTCCAGGGAGAATCCCCCCTCCACCTGGAGAGATAATAGCAGAGCCAGATCCAGCCCCAGAACCCGCCTGCCCCTGGGACGTGCCCACCAAGAAGCTGCTGAGGGAGGAGAAGCCTGACTTCTTGGAGTTCCCTCCCCGGCTGGTGGCAGAGCAGTTGACACTGATGGATGTGGTGAGCAGCGGGGCTCTCAGGGCAGGTGGGGCCGGCCTTCCCTGTGCCATCAGCTGCCCCAGACCTGCCATTTCCTCATCCAGAATCCCATGATCTCGGTCCAACCTCTTGCTTCCCCACTTACCCTCATGTGACCTGAGCAGCCTTCTTAACTCCCAAGCCTTTGCTGGCCTCATGTGGACAGTAGGGATGGAGTTTGAGAGCAGCTGCCTTGCAGAGTGGCTGTGCAGGTGGATGAGGTGGAGCAGAGAGGAAGTTGGGCAGAGTCTGCACTTTGGTGGGGGAGGGGAGCACACTGAAGTGCTGTCTCGTCCTTGGGTAGTTCACTCATTTGCCCAGGAGGCCTCAACAGCCTCAGCACTAATTAGGCACCTCATGTGTACATGACTACAAGGCAGACAAACAAAGCCCGTGGTTGTTGCTGCCTTGGGGGAATGTGCATCTGAAAGAGGAGTCAGACCCCAGGATGGTCAGAATGGGTGGAAGATGCCCCTAGAGATGGTCATGCAGGAGCCGAGTTTTGGTGCTCGGACGAAGTGAGACTGGGCGGCGAGCAAATGCCACTTCCCTGCGCCACAGTATCGGGTCCTGGGTCATCCTGTGCTGGGTGCCCTCAGGGGACACAGGCAACACCCAGGGACTCCCACAAGCCTCAGGCCGCATTCTCAGCTTCCTGAGCTCCAGCTCTCACCACTGACCTGGCCTGGGACTGGGGGCTGCAGATGCTGAGCTGGGCTGTGGCAGGGCTGGGTGACACTCCCTGTCCTCCCCAGGAGCTCTTCAAGACAGTGAGGCCCCATGACTTCCTGGACTCCATCTGGTCCCAGTGTGACAGAAGGGGCAATGAGCACCTAGCACCGACCATCCATGCCACCATGACCCACTTTAAGAGAGTGGTCGAATGTATCGTCACCACCTGCATTGGGGACCCGAGCATGACGGCCCAGGACAGGGCCAGGGTGGTGGAGCTCTGGATCCAGGTGGCCAAGGTAAGATGTGGGAGGCCCTGGGAGCCCCTCTCTGGAGTCGGGGGAACTGCCCCTTCTCCTTTATCAGCTCTCATGTTTGAAGTCCATGGTCTGAGCCTTTGCACAATCCTTAGGCCCCTCCTGCCAGGCCTCGATGACCTGACTCCTGGTCCCAGTGGTGGGAAGCTCACCTCTTCCTGGGCTCCTTTCTTGGCTTGAGCTGAAATCCTTCTCCCTGGAAGTATTCCTCATCAGGTTCCAGCTGTGCCTTTCCCGGGTTCCCTGAGCTGCTGTCTCATCCGGGACAGGAGACGTCAATGAGGGGACAGAAGCCAGAGTAAGCAGGGCTCCAGCTCCCCCTCACAGCTCATTCTCTTCCCTTCCCCAGGAATGTGAAGGCCTGAGGAACCTTTCCTCTCTCCATGTGATCCTCTGGGCTCTGGAGGGCCCCTCCATTCAACGTTTAAAAGAGACGTGGAGACAGGTGTCCAGGTGGGTAGGACTCTCTCCACGCGAGCACCACCTGGGTGGACCAGACACCCCCCACAGGGCTGGCATTGCCCTTCAGTCAGTCGGGACCTCCTGGGAGACAGCAAACCCTGGGGATAGGGTCTGACCTGGTTGGCAGGCTTCAAGTCTTTCTGAAAACTTGGGCCAGTGGTTCTGCTTCAGGAATCAGTTTCCCTAAGTGACAGATCATGGCTTGAACCAAATTGAAAATTTTCAAGTGTTTGCAGCAACAGAACTCTCTGTCTACATGGAATTAAGACTGTTTAAAACACATCTGCTGAGAAAATAAGAAAATGGAGGCCCCAGGTGACAACAGGAGAGCCCCCTCGCCAGTCCCAGACACCTCAGGGCTCAGAGGACACAGTGAAAATACTCATCCAGGCTGTCTGGATCTTCTGGGTTTTCAAACAAAAGGGATTTACCCTCAAACCACTCCACAGTGTTTCTTTCCTTTTTTCCCTCCTCAGGAAGAGCTGTCAAATACTGAAAAAGATCATCCAAACATGCCACCGGGAGAGCAGAAAGCTTCTCAAGGAGGTGAGTGGAGGCTGGAGATCTGGAAGGACGGGAGGTGAGGTGGGGAGGGACCAGGCAGGATGTGCTTTGGTAAGTTTTTCACTTAAGGTTCCCCGAGAAATAATGGTCTGTCTTGTCCAGCTGGACAGAAAGCGGGGGGTGTGAGCTGCAGGGGCAGGTGGGGACTGTTTGGGGCAGGAGGCCTTGGTCACGGGATAACAGTGGTGTCGCCTGGACTGTTCCAAGAGGTGAGGAGCTGGCAGAATGAGCAGGTGTCTGGCTTCCATGCAGACCCATCAGCTGGCCCTCATCATCCTCCAGGCTGGCGGGTGGATGGAGTGGGTGGGGGTTCCTTTCTTCCTAAAGCAGCCCAGTCTGTCCTCAGGAATCCAGGCCCCTGCTGCTCCTTCTGTCTTCACTGCACCTCGCAGGGGAGGGCATTCTGCCTGTCCCAGGGATGGGCACTGTGAAGTCACACAGGCCTTGTGGACACAGGGGTTGCACAGCCTTGGGCCAAATGGTGGATCTGGGACAGAACTATGTGCTCTCTGGGACTGTGCACTCTAGCCCGATAGTGGTCACTGCTGACAAACCAGTGAGTCTCCCCCGGTGCCTTGTCGACAAGGATACGCCCCAGATGGCAATGAGAATTATCGAGGAACCTACAGATTCTTAATGGACCTTCCTGACAGATTCTTAATGGCCTCCATCGAGGCCCTGGCAGGAGGGGCCTAAGGATTGTGCAAAGGCTCAGACCACAGACTTCAAACATGAGAGCTGAGAAAGGAGAAGGGACATTAGAAGTTTCCAAGTGAAAAAGGATGCAAATGTCACCATTATACAGTGCCGTGGTCAGCCCCTACACTGTCACTCAGATGTGGCACACGGGGGTCCCCTTCCTGAGTGAGTGAAGGAGGAGTTCTGTGCAGGGACAATCCTGAGGGGATCCTAGGGAGCTGAGGACTTTGGCATGGCCTCAGATCCAGCCTGGTGTCAGAGAATCCCAGGGGCCTGGAAAACACAGAAGCCACTTGCATGGGACCCCGAGACACCTTGTGCCTCTCCATCCATGGCTCAGGTTGACTGAGGGCCTCAACACACCCCGAGAGTCCAGAGGACAGGACATTGGTCTGAGGTGTGTCTGGAGGAGGAGTGAAGGCCAGGGGCCAGGGCCTCTGGCTGGGAGGGGGAGCGGTCTCCTCTGTGGGCCCCTGAACAAGTCACTGCCCCTCTGTGGGCCTCGGTCTCCTCATCTGGGAAATAGAGGGAGATGATCTGTGGTGCAGGCCTCACAGGGGTGATGAGGTACAAGGGGGAGAGGAATGTGCAGGAGCTTTGTGCTCCTCCTCCTCGAAGGGGGAGGGGACAGCACTGGTGACAGTCAGATGACACTGAGTCCTCAGGGGACCCTGGGAGGCATGGGGAGTCCGCCTCACACTTTCCTGATGAGGAGAGAGGCTTAGGGGCCTGGGCAGGCCTGAGGGCACAGAGGAGGGAGTGTTGGAGCTGGGAGTGATCTAGAATCAGGGCACCCTGGAATGGGAGCAGCCATAGACACCAGATGGCCAGGGTCCAAGATCAGGGGCCTGGGAGACATGGGGAAGGGAACATGGCCTCCCTGAGCCTGTCCTTGACCCTGCAGGAGGTGATATCTGTGAGCGCCACCCTGCAGATGGACCCCCAGGGAGCCCAGGAGAGACAGCAGCAGCAGGTGAGGTGGCCTGAGGGGGAGGATCCAGGTGTCAGAGGCGGGGTCACTCACCTCACGGCTGGAGGCCTCCCTAAGAGATGGGTCCCTCCTCCTCCAGCCCAGCTCCAGGAGCCCAAGAGCCTGAAAGGCCTGCCCTGGAAGTGACCAGGAGGAGGCCTGGAAGGGCTGGGCCCAAAATGGGTTAGGGTGGGGAGGGGCAGGGACCACATACCCTGGGACTTGCCAAAAGCCACCCCTGGGAGGTGACTGGGGAAGTTGGGTGGTCCTGGAGGGGGTAACCGGGGGGAGGCCGCTGAGGGTCCTAAGCTGTTCTCTGTGGGAGTCTGTGGTGGGCAGGAGGCTGGGGTGAAGTGATTTGGGGGAGGGTCCATGGGGGCACCTGAGAGGTGGGACTCATCTCACCACTCCCACCCTGATTTCAAAGGGTGTCGTCCCCTTCCTGGGCACGTTCCTCTATCACCTGAAGCTGCTGGACATTGGGATGGAGGATGATCTGGATGTGAGTGAGCCTGGAGGTGGGGACAGGGAGCAGGATCCTGAGGTTTGGGAGGCGAGAGCCCTGCACTGGGAACTGAGCTCTCAGTACCTGGCAAACCTCCTCTCATGAGAGCACCATGGCCACCCCTGGGAGTTGGGGAGTCAGGCCCATCTTAGCAATGCATGAATAGACGCTCCACATAAGGCCCCCACCAGTCTACCTGGGCTGGTGAAGCTCATAGCTGCCTGCCTGCAGAGCTGCAGGAGGCTGTGTCTGAGATGGATTCAGCCTCCCCCTCGGGCCCTGCCCCTGGGGGAGTGCCATCAGCCCCTGCAGGTGAGGAAGCACTTCTGTGTTCCAGCTGTCCCTTCCTCCCTGAGGCCTCAGTCTCCCCATCTGTCATCAGAGAGGGTGTGCTACAGAAGGTCTCTGGCCTCAGCTCCCCTGTCCCTCCTGCTCTGGAGCCCAGAGCCTGGCCCAATGTCAAGTTCTCTTTGTGGAAGGTCTGTCCTCTGCTGGGCCCTGACATTCCTGCAGCCTGAGAAGGGGTGTGATGGGGGTTGGTTATGGGCTTAGGGGGCTGTCTCCCTTCCAGGGAAATCGGGTCAACTTCCAGAAATGGTGTGAGGTGAGCAGCTGTGGGCAGGGTGGGGAAGTGGAAATCACAGACTTCCCCTGGCAAGACTTTCTCTGGCCTCATCCCTTGGGTCTTACATTTATTGGGAGAGTCAGATCCACAAAGCTGGGCATCCCATCACGTTGGCGGGTGTGGGAGGGGCTGGCATCAAGGACACCTTCCTGGATGAGGAACTAATTCAAGCCAACTGTGAGGACAGGCAAGTCCTGAATGGAGTGGGAAGGAAGGAGGGTTCCCGAGTGAGCACAGACCCCAGACCAGATCCTCACTCCGCACAAGTCCCTGGCAGCGTTCCCCACCCAAGCCCTGTCTGCATCCTGTCCTTCCTCCCAGAAATACACACTCATCCGGAGGATCCAGCTGCTCCAGCAGGCTGCAAATTCATATGACCTGGAGCCCGACGAGCGATTTGGGGCCTGGTTCCAGGCCATGGAGCCAATCAGTGTCCATGAGTGGTGAGGGGGACAGGAGTTGGGTGAGGGCAGGGCAGACTCTCTCTGATGGCCAGCTCCAGAGCCTGTGGCCTGGCTCGCTGATCAGCCACAGAACTCGTTGCATGGTGACCCATGGGGCACTGGGACTCATCTGCTGGCACGTTCTGGGAGGGGCACCTGAGGTGTGGCTCCTGGTAGCTCACAGGCCACTCTGTCCTGTAGCTACTGGGTCTCCTGCCGGCTGGAGCCCGCACACCAGAAGGCGAGCAAAATGCGGCTCTTCAGGAGTAAGAGGAACCGGACATCCTCCAGTTCAGGGCCAAGTGAGTGTTGGGACCAGGAGCGACTGAATCCAGGGGTTCAGTACAGCTTCGGGCTAAGCATGGGCCTGGATCCCAGCTCCACTGCTGAGCAGACCTGGGACAGGCCGCTCCCCTCTCCTCTCTGGGACTCAGTTGCATCCTCTGAAATGGGTGATGCTAAATGATGCCTCCCGCATCAGGGACAAACAGGGTGCTGTTGATGGACTGAGCACTCGGCACAGAGTTTGGCTCAGAGTGCAGGGGTGCAGGGAGGTGTGCCATGAATCTCAGGGAGGGACCCCAAAATAGTCTGTTTCTTCTCTTCAGCCACCACGCCCTTGGCGATGAGCCGTCACACTCTGGAGACCACAAGGGCAGCTCCTCCTGACCAGCAGTGACACTGGCGCCCTCGTGGTGCACCGGGCCAGCTCTTCCCACCCTGAGTGAACGATGACATCCTAAGACTTTCCCTGGTTTCCCCTAAAGCCCCAGAGGGAGGGCACCACCCCTTCCAACTCCCTGACATCTCCACCCCTGCGACCGTTAACCCATTGGGGAGGAGTGATATTATTTCTCTAATAGTAAATGGTAGGTATGACTCTTACGTTATATCCTGTTTCTGTCGCAGCCTGGGTGTTGTGGTGTGGTTCTTTCACTTCTTATGCTCATGTAAAAGAGACACAGAATCTTATTTTCCTCCTTGAATTAAGAACTTGTGTATGGTCATAGCTTATTGTATGTGGGAGAAGGGAGGAGGGCCAGCCTCCTCCCTGGCCACATGAATGACACCCTCAAGTCCCCCTTCCTCAGAGGACAGGTGCATTTCTGTGTGGTTCACCTGGGCCAGGAGCAGAGACAGCCCCTCAGATCTCCCTGGATGTCGAGGTTGGAGGGACATTCCCAGGCAGAGCAATAACCACTGAAATGTGGGTGTCTTTCAAATAGCACTTACCAGGACCATGTCCTTCCCCAGGACAGCGGCTGTCTTTCTACAGCTTATCAGGAAGAAGGAATGTTTTTTGCTTCTCTTGTTGATGTTTCTTTGATCAGATATTGTAAATTGCCGTTTTCTAACCAGTCTCTGGATTTGCATCAACACTAAATGAGGAAAAATGTAAAAAGATAAAAGTTTGCATGTGGAACAGACAAGGCCAGAGGAACACCATGTGCAGATGGACTAAGGGCCAACAGGACATCCCCATCAGGCCGCCTCTAGTCCTCCCTGTTCACCCTTCGCCAAGATTGGAAACCTGGGATCCTGGCCCATGCCCTAGGAAGTCCTTTTCCCGCTTGTTTCATATCCAGAGGGAAAGATTCATGATGCAGCTTTTAAAGCTACAACAGGACTTTGTTCCATAAACCTCACTGCTCCCTGTGAACTAGGATTTCCAGCATCCCCGCACTTCCTTGTATGATTCTTTTTTGGCAGAAATTCCCTAGAAGGCCCCCAGCCTCTCTGTCAGGTACATCGTGGCCATTCCTCCCAGGCTGGGCCTGATGGATCAGTGGCGAGCTCTGGTTTGCCAGGACAATAGACCTTAATCCTGTCCACTGAATGACCCACACCGTCCCTTGCTGCCCTGGGTGACATCTGGGCCCATGTGGTTCTGAGGTCCATGGTCTTAGACAATCACTAGTTTACATACTCAGTCGTGTTGTTACTGACTTGTCCCAAAGGGGCAGCTGGGCCTGAGCGAATAGAGCACTTAGTCCCTGGGACTGCTGTGTTCTTTTCCCCAGTCTGTGCTGAGGATATGTGGATTTGTGTTACAGGGATGTGAAACTTTCCTGTTGGGAGTTTTGAAAGATGAGGCAGGAGAGGATCAGGTATAGAAGTGGGTCCAGCAGGGGAATTCCACCAATCTTAGACACCACAGACACAACAGACACCACCTTAACAATTAAAATACTGACATGCTCCCCACGTGGGTGGTGAACAGACACTGCTCAGAGCTCATGCTGAGAATCCACCCGACGACGTGGAGCTAAAGTCTTAGCACCTGGCATTTTGAACATCATGCCCTGGAAACACCCTGTAAGACAAGGGCCATTGTCTTGAATTCCTTGATACTTCTTCCCCCTCCTTTCTGAAGGCTGCAAGTGTCACCCACGGATGCCTTTTCAGTTCAGCCTGAAGCAGAGTAGAAATCCTGCTTCCCACAGCCCAGGTCCTTCCTTTCAGGACACTGCCATCCAGGAAAGAAAGAATTCACACATCAGTGTAGACACACAAACACACACACTCATATCCCACCCAAATCCCAAGATGCATGAACTACTAAGAGATTAAAAGTGACTTCAGCAACAGATCAACCAATTGCAAAAGAAGGGTTTCATTAAGATCCTGACTCAAATAAAATGTAAAACCAGGAAATAACTTTGACAAAACTGGGAGACTTGGGATACTGACTAGACAGTTGATTATCCGAATGACATTTTTATTTTTGTGTGTGATAATATTATTGTGTTTGTGTTCCAAAAATCCCTCATCTGTAAGAGAAACGGAAATATTTACAGCTGAAATGATGTGCTCTCAGCCATCTCTTCTGGTTAATTCTTGGAGACTTGGTGTGAGGATAAACAAAGCCAGATGGTATACGAGTTGACAATCTTTAAAGCAAGTAACAGGTTCACAGAGATTGATTTTTCTCTATTCTGAGATTTAGAGATTTTTGAAAACCTTCAGAACACAATTTTGATAAATGTAGTATACTTGCTGTTCATATTACAATGTTACAAATTAAAACATCACAAATTTAAAGCAATGCTTCTCCTTCCTGACCTAAGGAAGCTCTCTCTCAGTCTGGCTTCTGTGAATGACCTGATGATCCCACCAGTTATTCACTTATCACGTGTTTGTTGAGTAATTCCTTTGTGCTCTGTGTTGTGTGCAAGGCGAACACATTTCCACGACTCTGGATCTCGTGTGGGAAGGAAGGCAATGAGCCTGCTGCAAGCTTCTCTTAAGTGGAGAATAATGCCTCCAGGGGGTATGCTCAGTTTTAATATTCCAAAATCAAAGCTGCACAAGTTTGCCAGGTAACAGATAAGAGATACTTAATTCATGATATTGAAATCACCTATGTCTGAATTACCATGTGACAATGAAGAGAAGATTGATGGATTTTATGTTATAATTAGATGCACAATCATAGTGCTGGCCCCTGGCCAGGTGGTTAAGTTTGGCATTTTCTGCTTTGGTGTCCCAGGTTCAGTTACCAGGCACGGACCTACAATAATCATTAGCAGCCATGCCGTGACGGTGACGCACATACAAAGTAGAGGAAGATTGGCAACAAATGTTAGCTCACGATGAATCCTCCTCAGCAGAAAAAAAAAAAAATGCAAAATCACAATAAAAATTTATGGAATCGGATTCAATATAAATTAACAGACAAATCTTGTTCAAGTAGGTATCATCTCTTCATTGAGTGTAAGTTCTAGAAAATACACATGTAACTTCAATACACTAATTCCTCAGCTTCAATTCTCCTATCAATTTTAATATAAAAAGGAGAAAACTCATGGTAAATAAAAATTGAGGTTTACCATGAAAGGTCAAGATCATGATGGCCGTTACAAAGAGATGCTGTGAGAGTCAAGCTTGTCTCATGGGGAATTTCTCAACCACATCACTCTCTTTTTCTTAGGTACCGATGTTGCCTTCCTCACTGTGTTTTAGGATGCCTTTCTTGGCTCCTTGCTCTCTCTGGCTCCCTGGCAATCTCGTCTGTCCTCGAGGCCACAGTCAGTCTCTCCCATGCTTTTCTTCACTTTCTGTGTCTGTCTCCTGATATCTCTAGAAGATGCCCATTGCCTGCAGAGGGGCTGTGAGTGGCCCAGACCCATCCCTGGACTCATCTCTGCCCAATATGGACAGTGGCCCGGGTGGGCTCAGGGCTGGTGTGCAGATCCCTCGGCCCCAGCATGGTCCAGAGATTCACATGGACCAGCCTGTGCGACTGTTTCAAAGGTATTTGCGACTCCGAAGAACGTAAGAGTTCTTCACTGCTGCAGGCCTGGAGTCCCTGCAGTCCACTGTATCCACAGACTTGCTGCGGCTTCTCCAAGGTCTCCTCCCACTGACTGCATCTGACCTCACCGCCAGGATGGGAAGTTAGTCCAGTAACTGGCCTCTGGAATATGCAGCTACTTAGGATTCAGGGTGCGTAGAACTTTAGTTTTCTGATTGGGTTTAGTTTCATGGTCTTACTGTTTCCACTATGAAGTCTGGGCATATTTTTTGAGCTTTCTCTTTCAGAACAAAATAAAATGTGAACTTTGAACAAAATGGATGATGAAGACTACCATCCAAAGAGAACGTTCTCAGTTCACGTGGATATTCCACCCTCCTTCTCTCCCTGGACACATGTGTCTCAAATCGCACTGTGCATCACAATCATTGGAGGGTTTTTAAAACTCAGAGTGCTGGACCTCAACCCAAGTAGGTCTGGGGAAGAAATGGAGAATTTTCACTTCTAAGAGGTGATGTTGATGATGCTGGTACAGGGACCACACGTGGAGAACAGGATTCAGTGACACCATCAAGCTGATGTGAGACAAGGACAGAAAGCTCAAGGTCGTTATCCAGTGTCAAATCCAGACCAACTTCCCTCCACCATCTTGCTTCAGGACGTTCCTCTCCTCCTCTCTCTCTCATGGTCAAATACACACATGCCGGTGCCCCACAGCCCACTGTTATTGGGACACAGAGTTCCAAGGAATCCATAGCTCCTTTATGGCCTCATCTCTAATGAAATTATTCACTATTCCATCCTTAGTCATTCACTTCCACACCCTGATCCTATCTTCACCCAAAATTCTCCTGTTCCCAAATCAGTAACTCAGAAACACTATATTCCCACCACAAATTTCCATATTTCCAATTTTGACACAAAGAACTCCCGTCTAAGTAACCATTCTTCGAGAAAGTATATTACTCCAGTAAGCATATCTTCACAACCCTCTTGCTTCTCTTCTCCTACTCCTCTCTATTAATCCTGCATTCCACAGTCAATCATTTCAATCACCCACTGACCATACTCACAGATTCCTTATTGCCATTATATCTGCATTGCAAGCCTCCCACTTCAGATGATTTCAAATACCTGCCATGCCATGTTGACACTTGCACTGAAGAGAGAATGCACCAGGAGCCTGTGGATCCCAACAGAGAATCACAGCAACCAATGGACCTATATGCATTACTCTAATGCTTTCTGAATGCTCTGCTCATTTCTTTCCATTTCTTGAGTTCCATAAATCTCTATTCCGACCTCCTCCATTTTTCACAGATAAATTGTTAACCATCAAACAAGAACTATTTGACTCTCTAGCCATCAGATCTATAAATATTCCTCATAAGGAATTCATTTATCACACCTTTTCTGTTGTTATATCCAAAGAAATTTCTTTCTTGCAGAAACCACTCTGATTTTTATCTCATTCTTCAATTTCAATGACATTATGCCCTCCACATTTGTTGTACTTTCCATCACTTCCCTACTGGAACCATCCCTTAGGTTTCAAATATGCACAAATCTCTACCATCTACAAAACAATCTCTCAGCCAGCATTCCCAATAGTCCTCATCCTCCACGCCCCTCCTCTCCTCCTCCTGCCAGGGATCCGTTGTGAAAAGTTCACATATATCCCCATGCCTGTGTTTGCACAGTGCCCACTCAAGCCCATCCCCATTCTGTGGATGCTTCTCTTGCTAACCTCACAAGCCACGTCTCTTACCAATCCACCGGGGACTTGTCATGATTTGTCTGACATGCTCTGCAGTAGCATGTGACCTTGTGGACTTCAACGTCATTTTAAAAGCCTATTTGTCCTTGGGATCCACCACCTTACACTGTCCTGCTCTTGCCTGTCTGAACTTCCTGAGCCACTTTCTGGCTTCTCTTTATGACCACCCCACAATGACTGATGCTTCCTGGGAGTCAGCCCTGCTCTGACACCTGTTCCCCATCTGCACCCTCCTTCTGGGGAAACTCCATACATTTCCCTTGCCTCAAATACCACTAATGAGCCAAATATGTCCAAAAATCAGCAGAGACCTAACTCTCACCTCCAGACCCATTTATCTACCTGCCCACTCACCACATCAGTGATGATTCAACTCACAATGACCAGGTCCCAAGTCGAGCAAACCACTTCCCCAAATTATTTGCTTCTCTCTCAGGGTTTCCAAACTCACTTGTTTGTGCTAATAATGTGTCTAGCCCTGGGTGTCGCTCTGGACACCCTGCCACCCCACATTCACGTATCAATGAACCATCCATCCACTCTCCTGAATCTACCTACAGGTTATCCACTTCTGATTTATTTCCAATCACCTTTCACAATCTCATAAAATATATCATTTCCACAGAGTGAACTCTCCTGCACTAGGAACCTAAATTACAAAACTCCATTTTTCCTCTTTGTTGATTTTTTTCTATTTTAGTTACATGTGCAATATTATCTATTTCTTTCAAGATTTAGTTCTTTCTCACTAAACTGGATACTCCCTGAAGACAAGACTAATGTGGATTTTCCAAATTTTCCCACAATAGTGTTCACAATGGCTTTGCACACATAAAGGGCTCACATATATTATGTGTACAATATATATTTGATATTTATACACATATAAAATAGAAACATTAAAACTTTATTTCCTGAAATATTCTAAATCCATCCACTTAACTACTCTTATGCAAAGATACCACCTTTAGAGTGGTACACTGCAATACATTAGCAAGAATAGTTTAAGATTCCAAATCCTTTCTCCTCGTAATCCAATCATGAGATTCTAGTCACAGTGATCTGTTTAAAATGCAAAAGTGATCAGTTCATCTTAACTTTTAAATCCCCTATTTCTGTCTTCAGCACATATTTCTCCTGTTGTCTTATCATAATTATTACTACTACACTTTTCATTCCCTGATATGTTCCAGTTTGGAGGGAAAACTATGTGGTCATTCGATTTTTAGAGCACTTACTACATACAAAGCTCTGGTAGAAAACCCGTGATCTACAAAATAACTAAACAGACTGACTGCCCCTGTTTGATTTAGTCTTAGTGGGAGGAAAGAGATGATAAACAGCAAAGGATGTATAACGTGCCATGTAGAAATTACTGCTGTGATGAACAATAAGGCAGAGAGTGAGAGTTTGAGCTTGAGCACATTCTCAAATTACTTGTGTATGTGTGTGTGTGTGTGTGTGTGTGTGTGTGTGTGCACATGCTCATGCCTGCTGCCTGGATGGGATGACCTGCTTCCTCCTGTGGGGTTGGGGAGCCTCCTATGCCTTGGGAAATTTCCTCCATGTGCACTTAATATGCACTTTGTCATCCATGTGTATTAGTCAGGATTCTCTAAGAAATAGAACCATAGAATATATATAAACTTATAGAAGTGGAGATTTATTGTAGGAATTGGCTCACAAGGTTATGGAGGTTGAGAAGTCCCACAATATGCCATCTGCAAGCTGGAGAACAAGAAAAACCAGTGATATAATTTAGTCAAAGTCTGAAGGGCTGACAACCAGGACCTCTGATGTCCAAGTGCAGAAAAAGATGGACATCCCAGGTCTGGAGGAGACAGTGGATTCAGCCTTTCTTTCCTTTTTGTTCTATTGAGCCCTCAACAGATTAGATGATGCCCACTTACACTACTGAGGGTGGCTTTGTTTACATAGACTATGGAATCAAATGCTAATCTCTTCCAGAAACATCCTCACAGACACACCCAGAAATAATGCTTCACAGTCTATATGGGCACCCCTGAGGCCAGTCAAGCTGACTCCTAAAATTAACCATCACATCACGGCTTTATCCAACCAAGACGAACAGAGATATCACAATGTGACCTATGTCATTTAAATTTTCCAGAACACATGTTAAAGAAAGTAAATACAAACAGATGAAACTGGATTTTATAACATTTTTATTTAACCCAAGATATCTAAATATTATCATTTCAAAAGGTAGTCCACATCAGTACAAAGAACAAGATACTCAGGTTTTCTGCTCCCTTGGTCTTACTGGTAAATTTTAATGAATACTGGCTCCTCATATAACTTAATATGATCCAATTTATGATTTTCTCTCATCTATTTTAGCTTTATTGTATCAAAAGAAAATCATTTTTTCCTTATTGTCAAACTGCTCTGCTATCTCTTTTATAAAAAATTAAAGCTATATATTGTGTTTATGTTAGAAATGAAATTAAGAATTTAAGTAATAAAGAAGGAATTGATTCCAGCAAAGGCTGGTGTACTAAAACGGAAGACAGTTCAAGAGCAAATCTTCCAAGAAAACCACTGGGTCAATGACATTGGAAAATTCAGGGTAGAATTAGAGTACACAAGGGATGTGATTAAAATGGGAGTAGTGAGAATGTGGAGAGGAATGGATATCAGAAGTGAAAATACACAAGCATGTTTCAAGTTGATGAAAGACATCAATCCACAGATTCAATTAATTCAACATTCCCTAAGCAGAGTGCATACACACAAAATATTAATGAACTAAACTATGGTCTAAAAACCAAAGTTAACGTAAAGGATTTTAGGGACTATAGATGCCAAATAAGCAAGGAAAAGGCCAATTGGTGATTTCTAACCATAAATAAAATAAAATAGACATCAACAGAGCAGCATTTTTAAAATGCTAAAAGAAATCTCATGTCAAACCAGAATTCTACACCCAGCAGCAACAGTGCCCCAAATAAAGATGTCCTAGAAAAACTTAAAGTGAAACTTTTCATTGTTAGCAGCCTTGAATTAGACAAAATACTGGAGTGAGTTATCACATCCAAAGGAATATAATCTCAGGTTGAAAACCAGGAATGGAGGAAGAACTGAAGAGGAAAGGAAAGGATAATTTGTAAATAAATATAAATGAATTTTATTTTGTGAAGTAATTCTAGAAATCTCTCATGGAGATTAAAATATATGTAGAATAAAATGCATGAAAACAGTAATACAAACGTCAGGAAGCTTAAAAATAGAATTGAAAGTGTTGAAGGTATTAGCATTTGGGGGAGGGGGTAAAAGTAATTATTCATATTAGACTGTATTAAGGATTCAGGATTTAGCCATTAGTGCAATTAAACACAGATTTCTATATGATTCCAACTAATAAGTTTATAGAGGAAACAATGGAATAATACAAGAGTTAAATCAACATCAGTGAAGTAAAGAGAGTAAAGGAACATTAATTATTCAGGTCAAAGGGAAGGGAAAGAGTAAGACGGTTGAAATAATTACAAGTTTACTGGAAATTACATGAGATGTAAATGCACAAAATACTAATTTGTTGTTAATGGCTGTGTGATATAGTCTAGAGACTTGTTAATAAATATTTTGGACATTCTTTTATTGATAAACGTTTACACAGTCTCTATTTTTCCCTATTCAAACATAACTTGTATGGACATTTTTGTACATATAAACTTTCATTCCTATTTTTACAGAAAATATCAATAGTGGAAGAAAAAGGAAATATTAAAATGTTGATAGAAACTGCAAATACCACCTCCCCACACAACTGTATGAAATTTTTTCGTCTACCAACAGTATCTGACAGTGTCAATAACCCCACATTTTTGTGTTTAGGTATAAAGCTTTAGGAATCACTCAAATTCCATTGATAAGAGACAGGATGTCTCCTCTTGATTATCCACTGATTGGATTATCCACTCCCTCCCTCCATAAAAGGGGAATCAGAGGCAGAACTCACTGTATTTTCCAGCAATCCAGGGGCTGTCTGCACATCAGGAGTGGGGTCAGCAGGACAACTCTGCAGCCATGGAGGAACCTGCATCAGCCTCTTTTCCAAGCCAGCCTGTTCTGGTGAGTGTGGAATCCATATGGACAGCAAGAGTGTCCATTTGTACACTTGGTCCTTCTGTGAAACCTCTTTAAGTGAGCAGGCAGTAGCTGTTAAAACAAGAAGATACCTTATTGAAAGTTGTTTCCCAGGTGTCAATGTTTGTTAAGTAATGTTCAAGTTATTGTACTTTTTTCTATGTGAAGTTTTCTGGGATAATAGGCTAGATGGTTTTGTTTTATTTTTAACCAACAACATCACTAGGAAGTGGTGTAGTATTCGGCCCTGCACTGTTTAAGTTGTTCCCCTCTCTGGAAAATTCTTTACCCACAATGCGCTTGGTCTTTTTTAAGAAAAATTCAGTTCTGTGCTCAAATATCACCTCATCAGTTAGTCCTTTCCTAATCTCTTCATCATCAATAATTACGTAGTTAATTTCTTTCTCCCTTCATCCGTCCTTGCCACTTTTCCTCTATCCCTCCCTCTTTCTCTGTCTCTGTCTTGGCCTTACTGTTTATCACAGCACTTAATTATACCTAACACTATAATAGAGATTCCTCAGTCTGTTTATTAACTCTTTCCTCTCACCAAGATTAAATAAAGAGGGGCAGTGACTTTGCTAAGTTCTGGATCACAGGTTTTAGTACATAACTTGGCATACTATAGGTGCTCAATAAATGGGAGGATCAACTAATTTTCCCTCCAAACTGGGACATGCTGGGGAATGAAAGGGGTGGTATTAATAATTATGGCAGGACAACAGGAATGAAGTGAGGTTTACGGTTTCACTTTTAAAAAAATATCGTCTGAAGACAGAAATGAGAGATTTAAAAGGAAAAGTGCATTGACTAGATTTACACTTTAAACAGATTATTATGACTATAATCTTATAATGGATTACAGAGAAAGGATTTGAAGTCTTAGTGATAATTTATTGTAGTATACCACAAAACAGATTATATCATTGTATAATTGTGGTTGAGTGAATTTCTTTGAAAAATTTAGTTCTTTTTGGAATTTGAATAATTTCTTTCAATAAATATATCTAAGCACCTTCGATGGGCAAAGAAATGACTGAATATGGCAACATAAAACATTAAAGCCCACATTAGTCTTCTCTTCATGGAGTATCCAATTTAGTGAGAAAAACACTATGAAATAAATAGATAATACTATACACATACAATTAAAAATTGAAAAAAATTAACACAGAGAAAATGTGATATTAATTTTGATGGCTGGATCAGGAAAGGTCACTCTGTGGAAATGGTATTTGGTAGGGAATCTGAAAGGTGCTAAAGAATTATTCACAAGTTGAGAATCTTTAGGTGGATTCAGGAGGGTGGATGGATGGTTCACTGATGAACGAGTGTGGGGTGGCAGGGTGTCCAGAATGACACTCAGGGGTAGACAGGATATTAGTACCAACTGATGAACGAGTGTGGGGTGGCAGGGTGTCCAGAATGACACTCAGGGGTAGACAGGATATTAGTACCAACAAGTGAGTTTAGGGGACCCTGAGATATGGGTGATTATTTGGAGAACTGGCTGTTTCAACTTGGGACCTGCTCACTGTGAGCTGAGTCGTCGAGTTGTCACTGATGTGGTGAGTGGGCAGATGGGTATTTGGATCTGAGGGTGAAGTCAGATCTTGCTGACTCAATGGGCATTTCTAGTTCATCAATGGTATCTGAAGCCAGGGAAATGGATGGGATGGCCTAGAAGAGGGTGTGGATGTGTAACAAATGTGGGAGCAGGATTGACTTCTAAGAAGCATCAATTGTTCTGTTAAGCCAGATAGTGGAGCTGAGAGTAACAGGGAGGAGTAGGAGGAGAGAGGAAGAGTCAGGGGAGGAAAAATGGCTATTTACAGTGGATGCAACTGTGTGATGGGAATATGGTCTGTGTGAGTTATTTATGTATGAACAGGAGAATATTTGAGTGAAGATGGGATGTGGGAGTGCAAGTGAAGTGAGCACCTAAGGGTTGAGAGGTAATATGATTTCATTGGAGACGAGGCATTAAAGGAGCTAGGAAAATGAGGTGATTGTGTCCTAAAGCAGAGTAAAAGAGAGACACTGAAAACCTAAATCTTGGGATACAAAGATACCTGTGATCTGTGGATCCACATGATGGTGGGTCAAGGGGTACCAGCATGTGTTTAGTTGACTGTGACAAGGATGGGAAGGGGGGACATCCTCAGAGGACGGTAGAGGGAAACGGTCTGGAGGTGGCACTGGGTAATGATGAGAGCTTTCTGTCCTTGACTCATATCAGCTTGATGTCCCAGGATCTACTTTTCAATGTGAGGGGCCTGTGCCAGCAGCATCAGCATCATCCGGGAACACCTAGACGTGCACGTTCTTGGCCCCACCCTGGACCTACTTGGGTTGAGGTCCAGAAATCTGAATTTTAACAACCCTCCAGATGATTGTGGTGCACAGGCCAATCTGAAACACATTTCCCCAGGGAGAGAGGAGGGTGGAAGATCCAAATGAGCTGAAAATGTTCTTCATTTTATTCAAATTGCACATTTCATTTTGTTTTCAAAGGGGAAGCTCAAAAGAAATAGGATGCCCCAGACTTCAGAGAAGAAAAGATAAGTCCATTTAACTAAGACCAAGCAGAGACATCGGGAAAGGTCTGCACTTCCTACAAGACTCACCAGCTGCATTTTCCAGAGGCCTGTCACAAGGATACCTTCCCACCCTGGCAACGAAGTCAGGTATAGTCAACGGGAAGAGACCTTGCAGAAGCCCCAGCAACTCTGGGCACACAGGAGACTGCAGGGACTCCAGGCCTGCAGCAGTGAAGGAGAACTTTTAAGTACTTTCGATATCACAAATACCTTAAAAATAATTGCACCTCCTAGTCCAGGTGAATCCCTGGGCTGTGTTGGTGCTGGGTCTCTACACACCAGCCCCGAGCCCACCGCTGCACAGTCTTCAGATGGGGCAGAGATGATCCCAGGAGCGGGTATCTGTCTCTCACAGCCACTCTGCAGACAGCCGGTAACTTATGGAGACATCTGCAGACAGAGTCTGAAAGTGAAAAAAGCAAGGGTGAGGCCCTGAGGGCAGACAGGTTTGCCAGGGAGGCAGAGAGAGCAAGGAGCCAAGAAGGATGTTCTGAGACCTGATGGAAAACAGGAGAAGGTCCTGCTGAAGAAGCCGAGTGGTGTGGCCCTGGGGAAGCTGTTCCCCATGAGCAGCCCTCAGTTTCACTCCCTCATTTAATGTTACTCCTGCTTCTTCTGGACCATTATGCTTGGTTGTGTTAAAATTATACTTTCTTAAACTCTTGAGAGACAAAAATGAAGAGTAGATGGTCTTGTGGGGGAGAGGGAGGGTTTCGTGTGACAAGAAAGAAGATCTGTTTGTCCTGGTACACTGCAATTTCTGTTTACCATGATTTTTATTCACTTTTATATTAAATTCTTCCGAGGTAATTTAGCCTAAGGTATTATTTAGTATTTTTAGTATAATATTTTCTTATAATTCTTATACTCAGGAAAGGATGATACCCACTGAAAACAGCTCATTTTTTAATGTTAAATTAATTTGAGTCCATAAAAATCTTATTTTATTAAGCTTGCTTTTATATCTCATTCTAACATAAGTTCCATGTTTTTTTTTTTTTTATTTTTGCCAAATGCTAATTCAGACATGAGACATTTTTACTCACCCCCAGCGGCTTCCCCACGGGCTGGGTCCGCGGGCTCAGCGCGGCTCAGAGGCTGCACCCCCGGGGTCAGTCCCCGCGCGGACACCGGCGCCAGACTCCACGCGGCCATCACGTCCGGAGGATGCAGCCGCGGGGACACGCGCGTCCTCGTCGTGGGCGGAGGACACGCCGCTGTCCGGCCAGAGCGCCCCGCGCCGTGGGCAGCGGCGGGGCCGGGGGAGCGGGGAGGAGGGCAGCGGGGACCGGGTCCACGACCCTCCGTGGGGGCGCTCGGGGCGGCTCGGGCGCGTCGAAGGCTCCGGGCTCCACGTCCACGGCCCCATCCAGCGCGGTCGCCTTCATTCTCCGCCGTCCTCGCCTCCGCTTCCTTCTGAGGCGCCAACCGCCTGTTCTCGCTTCACCGACCACGACCTGTCAGCTCTTCCCAGCGGCCCCGGGGCTCGGCTCTCTCCGCCGCCTCTCGCCGCTTTTCGGCTGGGCTCGGCTCCCCCCGCCAAACCTCGGGTCCTTCCGCCCGACCTCGGCCGTTCCCTCACATCCTCGGCTCTTTACGCCCGTCCTCGGTTCCCTCCGCGTGTCTCCGCCGCTCCTCGGCTCAGTGGTTCCCTTCGGCTCTCTCGGCCTGGTTTCGGATGACGGTTGCTGTCTGAGGTCCTGTTGCCTTTAGCTTTGGAGGGAACTGGTGGTCCCTTGCTAGGGCTTCTGTCACCTCTACTGTTGGATGCAGATTGTGAGTATCACTTGCTGGGGCTCCATAAACTCTAATCTTGGGAGGTGCACTGGGGGATCTCTTGCAGTGGCTTCCATCATCTGTAATTTTGGGGGATTAGTTCATTGTGTTTTTAAAAGCATATTATTTGGAGAAAGTTTAGACTTACACAAAAGTTGTAAAACTATGCAGGGTTCTTTTATACAGTCAATATTCATTATATTTACTTACATTTTTTTACTGCTGATAATTATCGCTAACGTTATGTGTCTCCACATGGAATTCTTTTGTTTCAGCCTGAAGAGCTTTCTTTAGTGTTTCTTGAAGTACAGTTCCATTTTTGATGAATTCTTTCAGCTTTTGTTTTTTTAAACCCCCTTTGAAAAACATCTTTAATTAGTCTGCATTTTTGAAGAATGTTTTTCTTAGGTCTCAGAATCTTAGATGGGTAGGGTTTTTTTCTTTTTCCATGAACCACTTTAGATGTCAGATGTCATTCGTTGTTTTCTTCTTTTTTTTTTTTAAGGTGAATGCTTTATTTATTTTTGTGTGTGTGTGAGGAAGATCAGCCCTGAGCTAACATCCATGCCAATCCTCCTCTTTTTGCTGAGGAAGACTGGCCCTGGGCTAACATCTGTGCCCATCTTCCTCCACTTTATGTGGGACGGCACCACAGCATGGCTTGACAAGTGGTGCATCGGTGCGCGCCCGGGTTCCGAACCTGGGCCTCCAGCAGCGGAGCACGGGCACTTATCTGCTATGCCACGGGGCCAGCTGCTCATCGTCTTCTTGTTCTATAGTTTCTTTTGAAAAGTTATGGGTCTTATTGTTGCTCTTTTAAAAGCAATGTGTCCTTTTCCTTTGGTTGTTTTAAAGAATTGCAGTTTGTCTTTCATTGTCTACAATTGTCCATGTTTCCTCCCTTTTCTTCATAGTTATTTTGAAGTGCTTGTCTGCTAACTCCAATCTCTGCATTGTCTCTGGGTCTGCTTCTATTGATTTATATATTCATAATAGAGAAGGTTTTCCTGCTGCTCTGCATGTCTAGTAACCTTTCATTGTATGCTGGATCTTGTGCACAATACCCCGTAGAGGCTCTTAATCGTGTTACATTCCTCTAAAGATTAGGTTTTGTCAGGGCAGGCAATTGTACTACTAATGGATCACCTAGAACCTATGATGGCTGGGTTTTAGCCTCTAAAAGGACAGATTTATTTCAGTTTTTTCAAAGGGTGAAGTCCTTACTCTTAGTGTGACATTTCTAGGGTCATAATGGGAACCCAGGGTTTTTTATCAAGGTCATTCCACTCCAGATGAATCCGAAAACCAAGCTCCAACTCCTGGGATGTGTGACCTCTGAAATTTCTGCCCAATATTCAGTTTTCAGTGGTTTTTCTCTTCTAAATCTCCTAGAGTCTTTCCCTTCATATGCACAGCTTAGGTGTTATTCAGGGACCTGAAGGGGATTCTTAGGCATATTTTGTGGGCTGCCTCTTTGTGAATTTTATTTTCTCTTGGAATATGCTTCAAAGGTGTTTCAGGATCAGGTTGTATTTTACCTACCCCAGCCCTGGCATCAACCATTTCTCGAAAGAGCCCTGGTTCCTTCTTTTTCCTTTTTGTTTAGAAGAGTACTTTAGAAACCACGATTTGAGTGATAGGTGTTCTCATTGCTACTGGAGTATAATTGCTTCTAGGCCTTTTGAGCCGATAGGCCTTGGAAATATATGAATGTATACTATCCTCTACATACATACATTGTCTGTCTATGTCTGTCTGTCTGTCTGTCTGTCTATCTATCTATCTCTATCTATCTATCTATCTATCTATCTATCTATCTATCTATCTATCTACCTACCTATCTATCTATCTATCTTTCTGTCTTTCCTTCCTTCTATCAATCCATCCATCCATCCATTCATCAAAAGCATGAATTCATACTGATGCTTCCAATTTTAATCCAGCACCCAGTGTTCATTCTAGTCTTCTCTCTTCCCTTGTTTGTAACATCTTTCTTTGACAGTGAGAAACTGGCTCTCATGATCTATAATATATTAACTTAGCTGTTCAGCCCTAGTACATAAATAAAGTAGTTTAAGAATTGCTAACCCATACCCTTCTGAGAAACAAATTTATGAACTAGGCTCCAGGATTTCTGGTCAGTTCTTTTTGTATCCAGCCTTACAGTATCTGGTCTTAACACAGGTTTTCAAAGTAAATTTCATTTCCTTCTCATACCCTTCATTATGGTTATTTCATTTGTAATACAATTAGGTTCATTTTATATAGCTTCTATTCCATTTTACATTCCCTCCACTAGCTGGTGGATTAAATTTTTTTTTTTAACCTACAGTAATATCCACTCTGTTATGTACAATTCTGTGGGTTTTGGCAAATGCATAGAGTCGTGTATGCATCTACACCATCATGACTGAGCATGATACACACGTGAACACATTCATGATAGAACAATTCCATCATTCCAAAATTCTATTGTGCTGCCCCTTTGTAGTCATCCCCCTCTCTTACTCCTTATCCCAGGAAACCATTGATTAATTGTCCTTCCCTACTGTTTTGCTTTTTCTCAGATGTCATACAATGGAATCATACAATAAAATGCCTTTAGTCTCTGGCTTCTTTCACTTAGCAAAATGATTCTAATTTAAATTGAGGTATAAGTTACATGCAGTGCAACATACAGACCTAACGTAAAATTCAATGCATTCGACAAACGCATATGCCTGTGTAACCTACACTCCTATCAAGATGTAGAATACTCTCCTCATCCCATAAAGTCCCTTCATGTCCTCTCAGCCAGTCCCTACTTCTGCACCACCTCTTGCCACAACTTGCGCTTAGATGCAACTGCTATTCTGTTTTTTTTCTATCACAAATTATTTTTTACCTGTTATTGAAATTCGTACAGTATTTGCTCTGTTTGTGTGTGGCTTATTTTGGTCAGTATAATCCTACAATGAACTTTAATTAATTCATAATAAAAGATGATATATAATGTTTACTATATACCAGGGTGCCTCATAAGTGCTTTACATATATTAACTGATTGAATCCCTAATACAAGTCTACAGAGTAGGCACTCTCATTGTTCTCGTTTTACTGATGAAGAAACCTTGGCACAATAAGTTTGTCGCTGGCTTGAGGTAACCATGTCTAAAGGAGAGAACTGAGACTGGACAGAACAAGAGACTGAACTGCAGTAGGTTAAAAATGGAGACAACAGTTGATCCCATAGAGAGCATCAAGCGTGTCTCAAATTGAGGCAACGGTAGTAGGCCATTGTACCCCCCACATGAACCACTCATTGGAAATGGGCTGCCATTGGGAGTGGTCATAATTTTAGGTGTGCCACTTTCCTTTGGCCCAAGGAAATTCCCAGAGAGAGTGGCAGCACGAGCCCTTAAAACACTTCTGGCAGCTACAAGAGTGAATGACTTAGTCCCAAAAGAAGAATCTTGGAAATATATCACTGTCTCCATGATGGTCCATCACTTATGCCCCTCAGATGCACTTGCTTCTTAAAGCCAGTACACGCAGTGTTCTGGTTGGTCATGCTGACTGGGGAAACTTACAAGAGGAAGATCAGTGGGACAAATAACAGGCAGCTCTGAACAGCAGCTTTTTGGTGCTGCAATTGATACTTACCATCCCACTCCTCCTACTCTCCCATTTAGATTGACAAGCACCTCTGCTGGTCTAGGTGGTTTACCTGGAGGCATGATCCAGATGCTCATCCCTGAGGTGTCTGAGCACCTGGTCACCATGCCCTTCTCAGGATACAGCTGCTGCACTAATTTATCAACAAAATTGGGGAAAGAATATCAAAAGATATCCAGGTGGGCTACCTGAATGCCCCATGTCTTCTCTGTCCTGACTGTATAACAGAAGGCCCATGTCCTCTGGAAGAATTACCCATGCCAGAAGACATGATGGCTTCTTTCCTTGTGCTGGCATCACAGCAGTCATAACATTCAATGGGATTCATCCTTTGTCTCCTGGTAGAAGTGTCCACCCTATAGGAACCAGGACATTTATGTTGATTATCGTTTGCACTTTCCTCCCAAGAACGCCATAACCGATCTTACATGAAGAACACTTGTGGAGGCAACTATTTTAGACTACACATGGAAGTATCAATGCTTTGAGAGCACTCAGGATGTTACACTAGCTGATACAATTCCTGGGCAGAGATATAACCTTCAACCCAGTTGACTGACAGGAGTAGATTCTCAGAAACAAAAGGAATGAACAATTCTGGATATCTTCCATTTGCCCCAGCAAATCCACTTTCTCTCTTTTGCTGTACCCAGGAAGGTTAATAAAGATGATCTACATCAATGGGCTTCCTTGTCTCCTGGCTTTTGGCTGGGTTTGGCCAATGGGACATTAGCAAATGACGTAAGCAAAGGCTTGAAAAACATTTGCTCATTGTTGGTACTTATCCGTCTCTGGCTGCCCCTGGGAAACCTGTGGCCGTCAATATGTAAATGAGTCTAGATAGACTGCACATTTCCATCACTCCAAGTGACTTCAAGTCAACCATCAGATATGTGAGTAAGGTCATCCTAGACCGTCCAATCCCAGCTGAGCCACCAATAGGTCCAGATCAAAATAACTGCCCAAATAATCCACAGAATATTGAGAAAAAATAAATTATTTTTTTTATTTTAAGCCACCAAATTTTAAGACAATTTGTTATACAGCAGAAGCTCACTGATACATGATACTATTATTTAAATATGTCCTTTCATTATATGTTTAAATACCACAGATTTCTATCTTTATCCAATATTTTAGGCTGGAATAGTCCTCTCAAGATTCAGATTCTAAAAGAAAATCTGAGACCATATCATCTTTCATTGTACTTTCTCTCATCCTTCTTTTCAACCAGACATTTTTAACCGTATATATTAAGAATAACTGTACTAATTCTGAGATATTGGATATTCTCCTGTGTTGTCATCCACCACTGTTTTACACTGGGGATTTTTACTTTTAATTTTAGCCCCATAATCCATTTGGAGTGATTTACTTGTGAATAATGTTACTTTATGGCCCAGTGTTTTATTTTGAAAGTGGATATCTTATTGTCTATAAAACAACTACCGTACCATTTTGAAAGTGGTTTTAAGTATATTTATTCTGAATAATGCTTGGAAAACTGAATTCTTTGAAACACTAATTCTTTTCATTCATAAATATAGTTTGTCTCTCCGTTTAATTAGAGCCTTATGTCATTTGGTATATCTTTATAATCTTCTTTGTGTAACTTATATAACTTATAACTTCATATTGAATAGATCCAATTATTTTAAATGCTTATTTTAAATAATTCATTGCTCCAAAAGCTAGAAAAATTATTTACGTTTAAACTAGTTGTTGCTAATATAACAGTAGTTTTGATTTTTCATATAGTTATCTAGTATTGTTTCACATTACTCAACTTAATTACTAGTTCTAAATTTTATGTTATTTCCCACTAAAATATTAGATTTTTCTCTTCTTCTCTAATATTATTTACCTCTTATTCTTTCTATTCTCATTTTTCCATGACTGGGCTCTCCAGTGCCACACTGAATCACAATAATGTTTGCCAGTAGCATTTTCCTCATCTTAAGCATAGTGTAAACACCAGATAAATTCCTTGTCAGGGCAGAGCAGACATCTAAGAGAGGGAAAGTAAAAATATGAAGAGGAATCATTTCTGCCTAGGAGTCAACAGACTTCTCTCTCTTGGTTATTTGTTGCTAAGACATGACAATGTGGTCAGCTGAGAATTAGAGAATCCTACCCTAGTCTCAAGAATTAATCATGGTCAAATCTCTTAACCTCTTTAGACCTCAGTTTCTTCATCTGTAATATAAAGAGTTTGAAAAGTGTTTTTGAGTTCTAAACTTCTATGATTTCAAGGTACCCTTTACCCAGATGCACTTGGCAAAACCAGAGTGAATTTTTAGTTATCTTCTTCTCCATCAACATTATTATCCACATCATCACTTAGAGACACAGTAAGTGTCTACTTTTGCATGACACTGACCAAATTAAGTTCCATTTCAGATCACTGCTTATAAGGATAGTAAATCAATAGCTAATTGTTGAGAGAGAAATATAGTGTTGGCACCTGCTGGAACCAGCAGACCGTAGGCTAAAAGGTCTTTCTTTTGTAGTGAGACTGTGCAAACATTCCCTAATGAGACACAACACAATTCTTGTGTACTTAGCAGGATATAAAAGGGAGCTTTGAATCCATGGTTATGAGCAAATAAGAACATGAGTTTTCAAAAAGTTAACTAATGATGCCATTTGCCTGGAATGCGGCTCTTCTCTGGTGTATAAAGAGCAGATGTACTTAAGGCCATTTTCATTCCTTCAACAAATATTAACTCAAGGCCTACCACTTGCTGCAAGACAGCAGTGATCTATACTAAGAGCATTTATTCTAGTGGGGTGACACAGACTACAAACAAAAAGAGACATTTGAGGTGATCACTAAAGTTACATATGCATCAATCTTCTTTCATTTTGGACTATTTTCAACCATTTCCTCTTTTCAAGCTTCTCCAGAGCTCTAAGCATGGACTTGAAAATCTAGAAAGCATGAAACCAAAATTCCTTCTTACATCACCACTCTTTCAAAGACATAGTGTTTATCATGTGAGTGTAAGCACTTCACAGAATGTATTATATGGTTGCTATGGTTGAGATTATGAGCAGACATAAAAGATGTCTCTAATACTAGGTTCCTATGGATCAACACTATTTCATCACTTTCTTGAGAGGAAAGATGATGCTATGAAGGGAAAACAAAATATTACATGGAATTCACACTCAAAAATATGTTTCCATCCTAGTTGTGTTATTTAATGTGGGGTGACCTTGGGCAAGGCAGTTACTCCTTCAGAGACAGCAGTAATAACACCCTGAAAAGCATTCTATAAGAATTAAATGAAACAATGTATCAGAAATTGTTCTGTAAATTGCAAAGCAATTACAGCCAGATTACAGGCCAGCCAGCAAAGCAATTTACTTCATCTTATTTTTCTCCTAATAATATTTTCCTCTTCAATCTTTTTTTATGCTACACAATCTTTCTAAACTTAGTTTTATCATTTATTCAATAATAATAATATATCAAAAATGGTTGTATATTGGAAATTTCATATGATTCAACTTAATTAATAGGCGTCCACAACAGTAAGTTTTATTATAATTATAGTGAAAATTTTCATGTTGCCTTACCATGTGCAAGGCATGTTCTAGGCACCTGACATGTATTCACTCATTCAATCCTCACAACAATGTTTCGAGCAGACAATATTAACTTCCATTTTACCTACGAGGAATGTTAGAGGTTCTGTAATTGTCCAAGGTCACAGAGCTGGTACTCAGGCAGTCTAACTCCAAAATCTGTTTTAGGAATTCACTAAAGGGTGTGGACCTCTCTTACATGCTGAAAGAACCCCCCTGGTGTCTGGTTGGTGAATGGACCAGAGAGGACTAAGTGAGGAAGCACGTGGCTACTGAAATGATCCAGGCAAGCAATTCTGAACTCAGTATATAACTTAGAAAAATTTGTCACACTTTGGTGATGGATAGGATGTGGAACAAGAGGAAAAGAGAGGAGTCAAGGATAACTATCAGTATATCTGTTTTTTTTTTTTTTTGCCTGAGGAACTGCATAAATGAAAACATTTACTATGGTTTGTACACAAATATTTCATAGGGGAATTTTGTCTGCAAGAATGCAAAGAGGGGGTACATCCTTGCACTATATCTTTGAACGTAAGTGTCTAGGTAGAAACTTAACAAGGATGCCCTAAGGAAGGAGATGACAACATAATGCATCTAGAAGTAATACATCTATACCCACAGAGGAAAATAAATGCTACATATTCAATAAAAATAATTAGAATTAGGCCAGACTAATTCAAAGATGTTCAAACCCTGAACCCAAGTTCTCACCTCTCCTACCTCACAAGGGATACAGCTTTGGGTCATTCCAGTGACCCAGCGAGTCCCAGGTCCTGCTGTTGCCCAACCTGGAGGGGCTCCACAAAGTCCTTTGACTTATCATCATGAGGTTGAGGGGTAGGAGTGTGCTAGAGTTCAGAGGAGTGGGGCCAGGGAGGGGCACCATATATCTCAAAACGTTACCTGAGGCAGAGGCTCTCCTACTATTTTTCAGTTGAACTAGATGTTTAACTTCCTGTTGGTTCCAAGTCAGGTCATCAGGGGAGTACAGAGGGCTGCACCATAAGTGAACCGAGGCATGCACCGGAGGTGGTCTGAGATCAGCACTGAAAATGGAACACAGGCTTCCGAGTCAGAAGTGGAACATGGCTCCCATCAGGGTTAATTGTGGGATGAGTGGCACCATCTGAGTTGGAGAATGTGCATGTGCCAGTGGTGGCAGGCAGCTGGTGTAGTGGGCTGGATGTAAGCAGGGAGAGGAGGGAATCTTTGAGGCCAGGGAACCACCAGGCTGTACTTTGAACTGGTTTGAGGGCACAATCCTGGTACGGTAAGATGAAAAATGAGACCAGACTTTGTGAATTTTTGTTTGGCTGATTGAGCCAAAATCTCTCTTGGAATGGAATGGTAGGTGGAGCTGGGACTAAGACAGGTCCCTACATATTGTCAGAAAATAGAAGATGAATGGCAAGACAGTGAAAAAGGGATAGAGAATGGAAGATGCACAAGCAAATAGGGAGGAGGAAAAAAGGGTTCCAAGAGACCAGACTAACCGATTGTCACTTGTCATTTCACTACAGTTTTGACAACAGAAGCAACAGCTATTTCTTCAGAGTGAGGAACTCGGAGGACAGTTTAGTTATGTGGGAATAGTCTTGAAGCTACTTTTTACAGAGCATTTTATCTGCGATTGAGAAAAAGGTCACAATATTCTTATCATTAGTAAAGACTGGGGAAGGGTGACAGAAATTGTGCGAGTTCCACTCCCCCCACCAAAACACACATACATTCTATTTGGTGCTTCCACTGCATAGAAAATACCTTCAGGTATAACTGGTCACACGCGTCATGAAACTATATTGGCAAACCCAGTTTCACAGATTTTTGTTGTAGTGGTCATAGGAATGGATGGATTGGGTTATTTTTCTGTGCCTTGTTTTCACGAAATCAGCCATTAGTGCATTTGTATTAGGCAATTTGTGCTGTTCAAGTGCCTTTCTCTTTCTAGCTCCATCCCACCTTTTGGATCCTATGTGACCCTTACTTGATCTTATCTATCCAGAGCAATTACACATCATACTCAATGATGAAAGTTTGAAAGGTTTTCCTCTAAGATCAGGAACAACATGAGGGTGCCCACTCTCACCACTCCTATTCAACATCATACTGAACATTCTAGCCAGAATAATCAGGCAAGAAAAAGAAAAGAAAAGAAATCAGAATAGGAAAAGAAGTTAAATTGTTTCTATTTGCAGACGATATAATCTTACATATAGAATATCCCAAAAACTCCATCAAAAACAGATTTAATCAACAAATTCAGTAAAGTTGCAGGATACAAAATCAACATGATAATCAGTACCATTTCTGTACACTACACATTTCTCTGCCGCGTTTCTGCCTTTTGAGGGGTCACAATTCAGCCTATAACAATAGCCTTGCCCCAAGTCAGAGGAGGTGGTTTTGAGTGTGCGAGGCCATAAGTTCATGTGATGGTTGCAAAACCTGGAACTCCCTCCCTCAGCCATAGTGTCATTTATGTTTGTGTGTATTGGACGCATCTGGCAGTTCCCAAGTCAGTAGTCGTGTAATACCTTAATATATTTCATTTAGTGCAGTATGTCCAAAGTGTTATGATATCAGCGTGTAATCCACACAAAAGTTATTACTGAGATGTCCTCATTTTTTTATACAAAGTCTTTGAGATCCGTCGTGTATTGTGCGCTCACGGCTCCTCACATTTGGGCTGCCCACAGTGTAAGTGCTCAGTGCTGACATGGTGCCAATGACCACCAGATCGGAAGAAAATTAACTAATAGATGTTTTTTAGAGCAGTTTTAGGTTTACAGAAAAATTGTATTGAAAGTACAGAGAGTTCCCATATACTTCCACCTCCCTACACATACAGAGTTTCCTCTGTTAGTAGCATCTTGCATTAGTGTGGTATATTTTCTATAACTGATGAACCAATATTGATAACATTATTAACTAAAGTCCATAGTTTACGGTAGGGTTCACTCTTTCTGTTGTACATTCTTTGGGTTTTGACAAATGTATCCCGTGCCGACTATTACAGTGTCATACCGACTAATTGTTTTGCTGCCATAAAAATCCCCTGTGCTCCAGGACCATATAGATCTACAGATGTGACCCTTGTCATTGATGTTTGAGGTGATGGGGAATATAGGGGTGCTTTCCAGCTAGTATCTTCTGCTTTAGGGTGAGAAAATAAAGGAATTTCCCACATAGTACCTTGTTCTCACCACAGCATAAATAATGAAGGAAACCAGTGTTGAAGGGGTGGAAGTAGATCATCACAACGTATTGATCCCTGGGATTAACACGGTTAAAAGAACTGAGGAAGAGGAAAGGACATCACTTTTTAAGAATCAAAAATTTAGCTTTATTTCTGCATTGATCTCGAACTATAGATTTGGAATTTTCTGAATTCAGCCTGACTATGCTTCCCCAGGCAGGGACACAGGGGTATGTGGCTGTTTCTGCACACATGATTGGTGTGCAGTTCTGCATGGGTCACACACAGAATGTTCTGTGGCTGCCCTGGGCCTTGGGTGTGTGAGGCTGTCCCCTATTTTTGACTTTGAAGGGCATGATGCTGGAATGTTCTTGTCTGAGCCCTGGCTGGCATGGGCCCTCTCTGACCCTTTCCCCTTACACCTGAAATTGGCTCCTCTGATTCAGTTCCTTTGCATCATCACAAAAGGTGTTGATGCAGATGACTTGTTGACACGGGCTTGGGACCTAATAGACCCAGAGGAGGTGATCCCTGGGGCCTTGCTATCCATGGACATGAATGAGATCATAGCACCTGGGGCTGGAGAGGATGATCTTCAAACATGTTTTCCAATTTATGTTTTTCACCTGGACACAGGACCTCAGATGCAGAGCCCCAGAGCAGAAAGGGGTCTGGACGTCTCCAGGGGAGAGAAAGAGACTTTGCTGAAAGGAGTCGGTGGGGCATTAGAGTTGCTTCTCCAGTCTACATCATGTATATGTGTGTATAGATACGTGATATATGTATATACCTGGTTAGGCTGCAGGTCCCACCTCCGCTTCTCCCACCCCACACTTCACACAGACTCAGAGATTTGCAGACACTTCTAAGATATTCCTTTTGACTTTTATCTTTCTGTTCCTGCAGTTTCCTCTCTTTGTGTGCAGTTTGGCTGATCCCAGCTGCTTCTTGAGAATGAAACCCAGTGCATACAAGGATGGAGACATGGTTGTTGGTGCATTTTCCTCCCTTTATACATTTTTCTCATGTAGTGGGATCAATAAGCCTAGCAAGGATGTCATTTTCCAGCAGTGAGTGCCTCTTTATTTATTTATTTTCTGCTTTATTAGTATGATGAATGATGTCTAGGGGATCTGTGGATGGATAGACCAAGGCGCTCTGTATTAGCTGTCCTGTCCTTTCCCCCTGCACCCCACCTCTCCAAAACTGTTCATAATTAATTTTGTCTCTTCCCACTGACTTTGTTGTTTCTTTCAAAGTGGGGAAGAGACTTTTTAGGTTTTATGCTTTTCTTCCTTTTAATTTCCCATTTTCAGGGCTGGAAGCTTAGTGAGACAGCACTCTCCCCCGACGTATTCCACCGTTTCTGCCCTCCTCCTGCCTTGGCTGCCACAGCCTTGGCTCAAGTGATGTCCCTTAGAAACACAATCCATTGGCAGGAGTTCAATGCAAAGAAGCTACAGAAAAGTGTCCCTTCCACAAAGTCAGGGGTCTGCTAATGTCTCTTTTGTCATGCATATAATTCCTAATGTCACTACAGGGAGGCCCCTCCTATCTCTGCCCCACCTGCATGGACAGACTTCTTCCTGTGGACATCCGGTTACTCTTTGAAACCTCTTCATATTGTTATTTCACAGTGGGGTGTCCCATGCCTCCCAGAGCTGCAAGCCAGGCTGAGAGCAACAGATCAATAATCTGTGAGATGTAACCCCCACAATCTGATTCTGACTCCCTTGGGCACTGGCACGACCTCCGTTTTTGGATCTTGCCAATGTCAGTTCTGCATCCTAAGGTCTAATGAATCAATTGAGGAGGCAGAATTTCAGGGGATTCCGGCAGAGGGCCTGTGCTCGTGTGAGGAGAGGGGATTTCTCTGAAGACAGTGACTGTGACGTCCCCAGGAGAGGCTGGAGGCTCCGCTTTTGCTGCAGTAGCTGCACACGTGTGGGAGCGTCACGGCAGGTTCAGGAATCGGGGCTGCTTCTCTGCTCTGGAAGGCGTCCGCCCCTATCTTGTGTTCTTTTTATCTCTAAATGTTTCTCCGCTCATCTTTTTATTCTTTAATGCTTCCCACATTTACCTATTTTTTTTAATTCTATAATTTCCCATTATGTACTTGCTGTCTTGTTGTCAATGTGTTTAAGGTCCACACGGTCGTTCTGAGGGACACTGCTGATTGTTGTTTCTTAGCCAGTGTCAGGGCTGCAGGATCTGGGGCTGGTGAGTCAGGGAAGCTCTGACCTGATCTCCTGGGGGCAGAAGGCAAGTTCAACTCACATGTCCCCACAGCTTCAGGCACCCGGATGGTGGATGGAGAGTGTTTCTCGCTGCAGGACGAGAGGCTAAATGGTGTTCTTCTTGTCCTCTGCTCTCCACTCACCCCAGCTCAGAGGACCTTGTCCCCGGGCTGGTCGGCTCTCTCCAGACATGTGCACTAGAGACTCTGTCTATGTTAAAAGAACATGCTTGCAGTTACAGGAGGTTTTCAAATCCAAGCGGACTTTTCCACTAGGCACAGGGGAACCAGTGCCCACAAGGCTTTAGGGGCCCAGGAGAATGTTTTAATTTCATCTAAAATCAGAAGAAAAAAATAACTTTAAGGACAAAGAAAAGTCTTTTAATATACAAGATTAAGGTATTTGTCTTTATAACAACACAGTCATAAGATATGTTTTAGTATTTTTGAGAGAGAAAGAACCTCACAAAGGCAGAAGTGTCTCAGGCCCAAGAAAATCATAATGTGGTCCTCATCATACATTTTATTGTGCTGCTTATAAATATGAACACATTACAAAATTGGAGTTATCTGTCCCCAGTCCTCTTTAACCTATTTTTACATAAAATATCATAAATATGTTTCTATATGAGTAAATATCTACTTATCCTTGAGTAATGACTGTGCTTAAGTAATGATCATACGGCCCTTAACCAAACATAATTATTTTGCCTATAAAGTATTTGTTATATCCTCAAGGCTAGCATAATATTAATCTAACAGAAATTTGGGGGTTTTTATTTGGTTTCTAATATTTGTTACTATACGTAGGAACATAATGGGCAAACTCATAGACACATTCTCACTCTACTCTGATTCAATTCTTAGGAGTAAAATGACTAAGTGCAACATTAGGTATATTTTAAAGGCCTTTTAGATATATTGCCAAAGAACTTTCCACATATGTACTACCTGATATTTCCATAAGCGTGAAGGGAAGTATGTATTTCCTTCATGGTTTTCTTTTAATACTTGGCCAATTTGATATGTGAAAATAGTATCTCATTGATTTTATTTGCATTTCCCTTGTTAATTTTGGATCGCTCATTTTTATGTGTTTGTTGTTCAATAAGAATATATTCTTTGATGAGTTACCTTCTGTGGCTTTTGCCATTTTTCTGTTCAACGGTAGGCCTTTTCATTTTTAAAGAATATTTTACATATTGAGGACAAAATGATTTGGTTGTTAACTATTCTGAAAATGTGTTACCATGTTGTTGCTTGTTTTAAATATTTTTCTGTATGGCATGTTTAAAATAGAAAAGAACATGAACTTTCATGTAAACTCTAATCATCTTTTGGCTTATATTTCCTGCCTTTTTGCCATGCCTTCGCAATCTACAATTTTATATAGATATCTGTTAATTCTAGCACTTTATTTTTCTTTATAAATTTGTTAGACTGTGCAATTTATTTACCTCAGATGTGAAGTAGATTAACTCAGTTTTATATTCCACAATGGTTTATCTTCACCATTAATTGAATAATTCATTATCTCTACTGATTTTCAATACAGCTATGTGATGCATGAAATATTTATATTTACACAGAGTCATCTCTCTATCATCTGGTCTGTCCTGTTGATATATCTATATCTTCCAGTGCTCTTACCACTGTGCTTTAAGATATGAAGTAAGTTAATAATTGTAATGATTGCTTCTGGAAAAACACATTCTCCCCTTAATATTCTGAACTATTTTCACTAGTTTCCTGAACTTCCCATGCTTCCAGAAAATGTCTACAGTAATTTGCCATTAACTCAAAAAAATTTACCTCCAAATTTTAATTTGAATTGTATTATTCTGATAGCAATTTTTCGAGAATGTTGACCTCACACAATATTGTTTAAATGCTTTTACATTTCTTAGTAGAGATTTATAATTTTGTCCACAACTGCCATTACAATTTTTCTTGTCTATTGCTGTATTATAAATAGGTTATGAAAAAGCTTTTGTGTTATTAATGTTATATTGAAAAGCTGCTGACAGTTGTATATTTATTTAGTACTTGGTTGAGGACTGTACTTCTCCCTTGTTTATAAGACCTTTTAGCCAGTTATTTTATTGCATTATCTAGTAAGTTAGGAATTCAATTAAGATGCTCAAGGTTCCAGCCCCATGGCTTAGCAGTTAAGTGCACGTGCTCCACTACTGGCGGCCGGGGTTTGGATCCACTGGCGGCCCGGGTTCTCATCCTGGGCGGGCACTGACTCACTGCTTCTTGGGCCATGCTGAGGCGGAATCCCACATACAGCAACTAGAAGGATGTGTGACTATGGCATACAACTATCTACTGGGGCTTTGAGAAAAAAAAAAAAGGAGGAGGATTCGCAATAAATGTTAGCTCAGAGCCGGTCTTCCTCAGCAAAAAGAGGAGGATTAGCATGGATGTTAGCTCAGGGCTGATCCTCCTCACAAAAAAAAAAGAAAAAAGATGCTCAATAATACTGGTTCTAACAGAAATTATTGTATTTTCCTGGTTTTAATGGGCATGCACTTTAAAGCATCTTTGTCCCACAACTCTCAAGGGAGATGACACACTATATAGGCATCCATGGCTGATAGTGTTGGTACCTTCGTATCTGCTGGCGGGAGAATCCCAGGCTGTGCAGAGCAGCCCCCAGGTGGGGGGTGGTCCTCTGTGTCTGCCCCTCTTCCACGTGCAGTTGTGACTTGTCTTTGTTTTAAGCAAGGTCTAGATTTTGACATGAGAGGGTGTTTTCTTCAGTTTTAGTTATTTAAAAAAAACATGTTAAGGAAGTGTCCTCCAAAAATAATATGTCCCATCAGAAATGGATGCTGAATTTCATCAAATGCTTTATATACTTCAATGAGCATATTGTTTTTCTCCTGGCAGAAATGTGCAGACATTAAATATGAGGATATTAAAAGATTATCTAATTTTCTAATAGTCTATTGGTGATTATTCCTTGCTCATAATTTCCTTTTGGTGCTGGTAACAGGCTCATGTTAACTTCATAAATAATGGAGATGTTTCTTCCTATTCTATATTCTGGAAGAGTTTCTAGTAGAGTAAACATCTTTCCTTAAGTTTTAGAAACAAGTAATCTGTAAAGGCACCCAGCCCTGCGGTATATTAGGAATTTTATTTCTTAGAAACTCTTGAAACCATATGGCAGCATTTGTATAATTTTCTCTCCATTTCATCTTTGAGTGAGTTTGGGTAATTACATTTTCATTAAGAAAGCAACACTTTCACTGAGATCCCAAAAGATATCTCCATGTGGAGATGCACAATATTCTCATGATGGTTATAAAATTTCCTCTGTGACTTTGCTCATGATCCCATTTTCTCACCTAATGTCGTTGATGTTTGTCTTCCTCAAATTATTTTTCTCTGTCACCCTTGTCTGAATGATGTCTGTTTTATTGATCTCTCCAAAGACTCAGATCGACTGATTAATTTTCTTCTTAAGTTCCTTTATGTTTGTTTATACTCATATCTCTGCCTCAATCTCTTCTTCTAAATTCTTTTATATTTATTTTCTTTCTCTTTTCCTCCGGTTTTAGGTTGAGAGCTTAATTCGTATGCTTTTTTCCTTCATTTTTATTTACTATTCAAAAAATTTAAGGCTCAGATGTTTTCTCTCAGAACAGACATTTTTCTTCTCTTCTTCCTTTCTCTCTCCTGTCTCTCCTGGTCTCCTTGATGCTCCTTTATAATCATTGGTTTGATTTCCTCTTTGACCAAAGTGTTATTCATGAGAGTGATTAGTGGTTTATAAATTGTGTGATTTATTCATGATATGTTCGCAGTTAATGAGCATTTTTGTGTGCATGTTGTTTAATGAACGGGGTTTCAAATCTAGCTATTCATCTGATGAGCTACTGAGTCAGAATCTCCTCTGATGGCTTCAGGAATTGATTATGATGTAGAACTTGCTTGGTGTATGAGGATAGGACCTAATTTTATAATAATATGCTTTCACTGCTTTTAGAGTAGAAAATTTGAGATTTACATGTAGACACATGTGTGTGTGTGCAAGAGCCACAGATATTTAATAATAAATCAAGATTAAAATATACATGATTCTTATATTGACTTTTTGGACAAAGACTAAGAGAGTTATGTTGGATTCTCATACTGTGATTATAGTTTCAGTTTACTTCATATTTCTAAAATCTTTTTTTGTGTATATGATACTGTTGTTGAGTATATGCTGTTGAATCTCTAACTGCCTTCCTATTCCTTAATACTTATTGCCTACAGATATGTGTGTGTCAGCATATACATTCCTGTATAATAGTTTCATATTAATTGTGGCTTTACTTTTGTGAACATTTCTATGGAATATCATTGAAAATCCCCTTTATTCAGTGTCTTTGTTCAATGTTCATTTCCAATATCTTCCTGGAGTGACATAGAGTAACATTCAATATTGAAAAACTGATTTCAGTAACTTAAATACAGGATAACATATATATATCTTTATCCTGTGGTTCTATTTTTAACTTTGTACTTGGCTTTTTTTCATTTTTCTTAGTTTTGTTCTATTTAAAATAATTTTCCTTATTAAACTGTTCTCCACCAGGTTGGATGTATATATATATCATTTTTGAATTCTATTTTAGAATATGTTTAATTTAAAAAATAAGAGGAACTCAGAGTCTGAAGTCTGACCTCGACTCCTCTATGTTAGATGAAAAATATAATAGTCTCTTACTTCTTTCCTTTCTCCCCAAATCCAGTTTATCTAGGTATAAATTGAGCTCTTTGGGTAATGTCAGCCTCATAAAATGAGTTAGAAAGCATCCCCAACTCTTCAATTTTTTGAAAGAGTTTGACAAGGATAGGAATGAAATCCCTTTTGAATGTTTGGTAGAATTCACCAGAGAAGCCATCTGGTACTGGACTTTTGTTTTTTAGGATGTTTTTGATTACTGTTTCAATCTCTTTACTTGTGATTGGTCTATTCCAATTCTCTATTTCTTCTTGATTTACTTTTGGGAGGTTGTATCATTCTAGGAATTTATCCATTTCTTCTAGGTTATCCAATTCATTGACATATAACTTTTCATAGCATTCTCTTATAATTCTTTGTATTCCTGTGGTTTCTGTTGTAATTGCTCCTCTGTCATTTCTGATTGTATTGATTTGAGCCTTCTCTCTTTTTTTCTTAGTGAGTCTGGCTAAGGGTTTGTCAATTTTGCTTATCATCTCAGAGAACCAATTCTTAGTTTTATCGATTCTTTCTGTTGTTCTTTTAGTGTGTATTTCATTTATTTCTGCTCTGATTTTTATTATTTCCTTCCTTCTACTGACTTTGGACTCTCTTCTCCTTTTTCTAGTTCTTTTAGGTATAGTGTAAGGTTGTTTATTAGAGATTTTTCTTGTTTCTTAAGGTAGGCCTGTTTTGGTATAAACTCCTTCTTAGTACTGCTTCTGCTGCATCCTATAAGTTTTGGTATGTTGTGTTTTCATTTTCATTTGTTTCCAGGTATTTTTTTGATTTCTCTTTTGATTTCTTCATTGATCCAATAGTTGTTCAGAAGCATGTTGTTTAGTCTCCACATATTTGTGACATTTCCAGGTTTTTCCATGAACTTGATAAACAAACACATAGGTAAGGGGAACAGTTTCATGGTTACCAGAAGAGAAAGGGCGGGGCGATGGTGAAAGCATTAAAGAGGCACATATGTATGCTGAAAGATAAAAACTAGTGTATTGGTGATGAACAAAATGCAGTCTATACAGAAACTGAAATATAATAATATGCACCTGAAATATTCACAATGTTGTAAGCCAATATGACCTCAATAAAATAATTTACATTAACCAAAAGAATTCATAATTGTCATTAAAAAATTTGAGCTCTTTGTTCCAGATGGTATTAAATTTTGTGTGCCTCCATTAAAGTAGTTTGTATTTTGCACTTTTTAAAACCACATTAACACAAAGTATTTAGACAAGTTTTACATCTTTTCCATGTTTGTTTCATTGGTATGGTGCTTTTTTTCCCTAAACCAGTGGTCCTCAAACTTTATTATGTATCAGAATCATCTGGAGGGCTTGTTAAAACACAGAATGATTGCTGGACCCCACTCCAGACATTGAGAATCAGTAGGTTTGGGATGGGACCCTCTGACTAGCATCTTCACCTTGTCATTGGAATCCTCCCTCTTTTTTTCATTTCACAGGCTGTAAAATCTGTATCCTGGAGTGAAGTCTCACCCTACCCAATCCTTTTATTTGTCACAGGTGTTATGTCACAATAAAATTCTTGTACTCCTAACTCCATCTCAGCAGTTAGAGGACCCAACTGACACAATACATTCTTCATTTTTACTCAGAAATTGGGTGCTTTATTTTCAAGAAGGACACACCATCTGCAAAAAGTATAGTGTGGATGCCATTCTCTGCTATTTAGGGGTTTCAATTCATTTTCATAACACCTACATGATTCTTCTTCCTCATTCTCAGCATTTCATGCTATGCTCCTATATTGGATGTATATGGGGCTTTTTACAAATTCTGCACACTATCCCTCCTTAAAATTTAATTGTTCATATCACACCTGAACTACGTTGAACTAAATTAGGCCACATCGTGGCTTGTCACATGACCATCAGTGTATGTGAAGTATGTGTGCATCTCACAGAAGCTGAATGTTCCCTGGAGTGTGCCTCTCAATGATTCGTCTCCTAGTATTTGATTACATATGTTCTAAATGCACATTCCTAGTTTCAGTTAAATATACAAAAGCCATAGAAATATTACAGGCTGTAAAATTTTCTATATCCTAACCTTATTTTGTGAAATAGCCTGTAAATTATTTCCACGCCACAAGCTCATGCATTTGATTTGAAAATTTATTTTCTTTTCAACTAAAAGAAATAATTTATATTAAAAAAATAAATGCAAAGGAGTGTCCAAAAGAAAGAATTCCTGGATTACGGAGGACTAGATATCATGCAGGGGTTTCCCTCCAATAACAACAAGACAATTCATAAAATATGATTTTAATTGCATTCCTGTGTTTTCTTGAAGTAAGAGAAACCTCAAAGGACAAAAGAAGAAATTACAAGCGCTTAAAAAATTTTGATATAGCCAGTGGTCAAAGGCTAGTACCTTCCTGTAATGAAAGGACTTGTATTTGAGTCACCAGCACCTTAATGGATTAATCTGGGATCCCAGATTAGTTCTGAGTCACAGAAAATAAAATAAAGTCACTCAGCTTGGCGTCACCCAAAATGACTGGGAGCACAAGCCAGAGACATTCTTCTCTGAAGGAAAGAAACCTACACTAATATCTTATGTTCTCCACATATTAAAATCATATGAAAAGGAGCTCATAATCAAAGTTCATCAAACACATAAGGAAACACATGGTATTGTTGATTAATAGTCATCAAAACATGACAAATAAAACTTAAAATAAAACAATAGATTTAGAACCTTATAACGTCAACTATCAGATTTACCTTCAAAATATAAAATAAATATGTATAAACTGTTTACAAAAAATGGAATCACAAAACGAAAATCAAACAGGAGATTCTAAAAATGATCCTACATATTTGGCAAAGAACCTTACAGAATTTTTAGAGATGAATAATACATAACTCTTGAGATTTAAAATTCCTTAGAGGAGTAATACAGAAGAAGGGAGAATAAAGAACTATGTTTGAATTCTGAAGGAAACATAGGATGCACCACAGAAAGACAAAGAACTAGAAAACGTGTAAGATAAGTTATATATGGAGGGGATAATGAGATTAAAGAAAAAGCAGAAATAAAATACTGGACAGCAAAAACAAGTAAGTCATAAGGGGACATCTGAGAGTTAAAGGGTTCATGAATTTCTCAGGAAATCAGTAATTATGTCCACTGCAGACGGGGTGGACTGGTGATAAATAGAAATAGAGAATGCAATTCTCACTCTAATAAATAAGATACAATGAAATATGGAAAGCAAGTATAAATAAATACATTTTAAAGAGAAATAAAGTAAAAAAAATGGAAAAAGAAACAGAAAATTACAGATAGTGGGAGCAAAAGAAGTATATAAAAATCACAAAAACTGTAAATGAAATAAAATTTCTAGTTAAATACAAATTGACAAATTGGAGGGGAAAGTAACAAATTTATCTAATCCTCTTTACAAGACGTGTGAAAACCAAAGAACATATGAAAATTTAGGAAGTCAAGATGTGGGAGAACATATAAAGATACACTACACAAATACCATTCAAAGTCAATCCAGGGTAGCTATAATGATATCAGATAAAATAGGTAAAGACAAAACGCATCATTAAGAATCAAGTAGTCATTTCACAGTGATATAAAAGTTCAACTCATCACAGAGATATAGTACCTGTGATCTTATACATTCTATCATGTTAAGATAATATAGCCTCAAATAGAAAAGGAAGGAGTAAGAAGAGGAGGGATAGGAAGAGGAGGAGAGGAAGAAGAAAAAGACAGGGGAGGAAGTGCAGAAGAAGGAGGAGGAGGAGGAAGAAAAAATAAAAAATTTCCCATTATACTCAAGAATTTAAATTCTTTCTCAGACAAATAATAACATATATCTAATAATAGAAATTTGAAAACTATATTAGCATGTCTGATCTATTGCACACACATAGATCCCTATACCCCAAAACTGAAGAATGTCTATTCTTCTCAAACACACAGGGAGCATTAACAAGCAGTGAGCATGAGCTAGGCTCTTAATCAAGTCTCAACGTATAGCACATTTGGAATAAGTACAAGGGACTACTCTGTTTTATTGTTGATGGTATTACAGATCCCAGGCAATAGAAATGCAAAGAATTTTCTCTGGCCTTGGAGATTTTCTGTGCACAAGTCTGTAGAAAAGATGAAGACAATAGAGGCTGTTCGGAATAGGTACTTCTAAAGATGTTAATTATTAATATTAATATTATTTTTATATTTTTAAAATAAGAAGTGGATAATAATTTTTTAAACTTTACAATGCTGTGTCTCTTACATTCCTGTGTTTCCAGTTTTCACTCCTTCATACTTCTTCCAAATGTTTTTGGATTGTGATGATTCTTCCCTCTTCGGATCTCTGAAGTTTCACCTTCGTTTCCTGAGTTTTGATGGTGGCAGACACAGAAGTCTGACGGGGCAGAAGTTTAGGCAATTTGATTGCCAGCCTTCTGCTGCACCATTCTCAACCCACATAGGTCATGCTTCTCTGCTTGTCCCACACCCTTGAGTTGGAGTTACCTTTCCTGCCCAGGGCTATCTCAAATCTCATGTTAATATTGTTGCTCTTCTATGAAGAATTTAATGATGTGCTCATATGAACAAGCATTTTGGTCCTGAACCAAAGAATCATTTACAAAACTCTCTCTGAATGTGATCTGCTTTTCTACTCATTGCCCTTGCCTTCATAAAATTAACACTTTTGTCCATGTGTGTAGAATTCAGCAAGGACACTCCAGAGCCTAAGTTATGTTATTTGCTTTAGCTATAAATTATAAGGCTTCAGAAGAGTCAAGATAGAGGCTTCTTGAGTTGCCATAAACAAAATGAGTTGACTGGGCATTCTCCCTTAATTAAGTCATTGCATTCACTTTGAAGAATAATGGTTTGAGACTTTTCCCTAAGGATCTCTATCCCTCCATGCAGGTTTCAGTACAAGAACTGCCAGTATGTTCTGGCCTTTGTTTTTGCCATTGAGGAGATCAACAAGAAGCCCCATCTTTTACCCAACGTGTCTCTGGGTTTTGATGTCTATAATGCCCTGCCCAGTGAACAGAAGGCATTGGAGAGTTCCCCGATTTGGCTCACAGGGCTGGGCAAGGACGTTCCTAATTACCACTGTAGGAGAGAGAGCAAGTCTGTAGCAGTCCTTACAGGAAGAACAGGGGCAATTTCTGCCCAGATTGGAACACTGCTGACACTCTACAAATTTCCACAGGTAAGGATGGGCGGGATGGGGAGAGACGAAACCATGTGTCATTTGGTGCCATTCTCAGGTGCCTAAAAAGAATGAAAGGAAAAGACTGGGTTTATGCATCTCTCAAAGGATGTGATCTCAAAGGGTAAGTGTACAGAGTCTTGGTGGGGTGTGCATGTTTCCTTTGTTTGAAGTAGAGAGGAGGATGAGGGAGAAGGAGACAAGGGAATTTCCTGGAAATCTGAGTCTGATCAGTTATTTTATAGAAATCTCTCAGGGAGTGGTAGATGATTGGATAGTGAAATGAGTAAATTTCCCCTTCTACCACTTCCAGGTGTTGCTGAGTATTGTTTAAGACCGAGTGTGCTTTTTGCCAATCTTCTTCTTCATGTGGCTTCCAACTCTCTTTTCCCTTTAGCTTAGCTATGGTCCCTTTGATCCCATCTTGAATGATGGTGACCAGTTTCTATGTTTCTATCAGATGGCCCCCGGGGACACATCTCTGGCCCTTGGCATGGTCTCTTTGCTGCTTCATTTCAGTTGGACCTGGGTGGGGCTGGTCATCTCAGAAGACAAGAAAGGTGTTCAATTTCTCTCAGACTTGAGAGGAGAGATGGACGAGAATGGAATCTGTGCAGCCTTTGTGCAAATGATCCCTGTCACTGGAAGTTTACATACCTCAAGGAACTTTCAATACCATTTGCAGATCAAGGAATCATCAGTGAAAGTGGTTATCATTTATTGTGATGCTGACTCTCTAATAAGCTTGAGCTTTTCTAAATAGATGTTTTTAGAGATATGGAAAGCCTGGGTCACAACATCACAGTGAGTTTTTACCACCAGTCCAAGAGCATTCATACTTGACTCATTGCATGGGACTCTCATTTTTTCACACCACCATGGTGAGATCCCTGGTTTTGAAACTTTTACCCAGACAGTTAACCCTTCCAAATATCCAGAGGCATTTAGCTTGATAAGTTTTGGGCCATCTCTTTTGATTTCAAGACTTCTTTTTTTTTTTTTAAAGATTTTATTTATTTATTTTTCCCCCCAAAGCCCCAGTAGATAGCTGTATGTCACAGCTGCACAACCTTCCAGTTGCTGTATGTGGGACGCGGCCTCAACGTGGCCAGAGAAGCGGTGCGTCCGTGCGCGCCCGGGATCCGAACCTGGGCCCCCAGGAGCGGAGCGTGCGCACTTAACCGCTAAGCCACGGGGCCGGCCCTGATTGCAAGATTTCTGAGTCTGACTGTAAAACATTCGACAATTGTCCAACTAATGCCTCCTTGGGGAGGTTGCCTTGGCATCGTTTAGACATGGCCATGACAGAAGGGAGTTACAACGTGTACAATGCTGTGTATGCTGTGGCCTGGACCCTTCATGAGATGCTTCTCCAACAAGTAGAAATGCAACCAACAGGAAGTGTGGAAGGGCTGGTGATTTCTCCTTGGCAGGTAATGTCTCTTCCGTTTAATAGCATGTCCTGTAATAAATGTGACTTCCTGATGGGATTCCATAGTGCTCAAACCAAGTAGTTAGGAGTCTTTCTCCAAAAGCACAGGAGGTTCTGTACTTGTTTCATTCTCCAGAAGGTAAATCTAGTCCTGGGTAGTAATGTTCATCAAGAAGAATGTGCTAGCTTCAAGGAGAAAGTGTTCTTTGAGTCAATATCAATGCTTTGTGTTACAAAGGATCCCAACATCCTGCCTGCCTAATGTTTTCAGTAGGGCATATCCAGCCTTTTCTCATGAAACTCCTCAATGACAACAGGAAGAGAACTAGTCCTTTAAGTGCCTATATGGAAAAGTATAGTAAATAATTTACATAAAAGATATCATTTAATTCTGAAGCCACTTTATGTATTGCTAAGTTCATTTTGCAGATTGATGCCCTGGGAAAATTCAGATAGTGAATGGGTGTGGATAGATTTGTCTGTGCAGTTGAGATTAGCCTGATTTCCACACCCACTAATTGTCTTGGTCTGCTTATCTTCAGGCATCTTCTCTTGAAACTAACTGATACTTTAGAAACATTATAATATTTTAGTTCTCCGTATATTTTCATTTGTTTTGCTTCATTGGATGCTTATAAGAAATTCACATTATGATCTGGAATTATAGACAATGAAGGGTTTTCCCCCATTCGAGTTTTCCATCTTTGACACCAGGATACACTTCATCACAAGACGATTCATCTCTTTTCCCCATCTCTACACCCCTTTCTGAGGAACATAGAATTTAACAATGCCACTGGTGACTCAGTGAATTTGGCTGAAGAAAGAAAATCAGATGCAGAGTATACCATGCTCAACTTTTGGAATTTTCCAGAAGGTCTTGGACATACAGTGAAAGTAGGAGAGTATTCCCCTACATGCTCCACATGGTCAAGAATTGTCTTTATCTGAGGAGGTGATAGACTGGGCTGCGGGAATTCCTGAGGTGGGTTGGACTCAATCATAATGCTTTACACTATACATAAATAAGCAAAATCTTGTTTGGGGGGTTTTGTGCCCCCTCAGAGCTTCATAAAGGGCCACATATGGGCATTTAACAACTGACTTCCAGCTTAATGAGTTTTCTCAATTACCATTTATCCAGTGGATGGAAATAAAACACATTTATTCAACTATGTGTTTCTATTTGTATATTTGTATATTTTATACCATACAATAAACATGGCATCCAATCAATGAATTGGATTTAGGTATTTAAAAATCAAAAAAATCAAATTTGTTAAAGGCCCAATACTCTAAAACACTGTAGTTATTGGAAAATTAAGTAAATATCACAGCCTTTACCAACAGATATCTGATTTTCTCCAGACTCTGCACTCTGTATGCAGTGAGAGTTGGTGTCCTAGATTTAGGGATAGCCCCCAGGAGAGAAAGGCTGTTTGTTGTTCTGACGGAACTCTCTGCCCAGAGAATGAGATTTCCACTGAGACAGTTGAGTGTATGCCTTACAGAGACATTCTCCACCTCTCTGTTATGTCTGCCATTCACTCAAGGAATGGAGAGCTTCTGGATGAGGGCTGTAGTGTCAAAATGCTTCCTTTTTCCATTTATTAAATGATAACAAACAATTTTAGGTTATATTACATGTGTAAATGTTATTAATATGCATTTTATAAATTATATAACATTCTTAAAACTCTGATCTCTTCTGGTTATAAAACATCATATGTCAGAAATAATCAGATTTCTTAGTCAATTGCCATATTTAAGTCTTTTGTCATTTACTGACTGTTACTGTTTTACTCTGGTGCTTTTCAAATGTTTCAGAGATTCCTGGAAAGGTCTTTGACACTTACTCTAGAATACATCTTTCTGATAAACTTTCAGGTCATAAAACTAAACTGGGTAAGAAATTACAGAACTCTAATGGAGAAACTGATGGCTTCATGCAACTGCTAACAAAAGATCAAGATCAAGAGTTGATTGAGTTGACTCTCGTGGGTTCAGAAACTGGCTTCAACCATTAACCTTTGTTTTTCTTTTGTTTTCATAGAAATGCCTCTTTTTAGATACCTGATTTCTTGCTCATAGGCCTAACTTTGGGAGCCTACCTACATCACCACCTCCTGAAATGTATTTAACTGGACTGACCTATTGCCAGGACTAAGAGACCGGTCAGTGTTCAGTGAGATGGAACAATCTACCAACTCAGCTTCTGGACTGTGAAACTTCTTGAAGTTTCAATGGCAGAAATGTAGGGGATCAAAATGTGACACCACAAAATGTGTCTCTTTGGTTTGATTATTTTTAAGAACAAAAGACTCAGAAACTTTGATCTTCCCCCCTACTCAGCAGGAAGTAACTAGAGTGGCCATCACTCTATTTCCTTCAAGATTGAGGAATGTACAAAGAAAAGAGGGAATTGAAACAGCACATAAAACATTGAGCAGCAGAAATTAGTTTTGCTACCTTAACACAGGTTATTGATTAACAAAACCTTGCTCAATAATAGAGATGGCACTACACATATGCCAGGTCGGAACTCATACCACTAGAATGACGCTGGAACCAAGAATCTTTAGAAATGTTGCCACTGGAGCCCTTTACAAAGTGAGAAGTCCTTCAATAAGGAAAATCTGGCTTCCAGCAGCCCAAGTAGCTTGATTACCATAAATGGACTGACTCGAGGCAAGCCAATCAGCTTAGATGGGCCCAACTATAGCTTAGTAGCCCCTAACTCCTTTCATTTTATCTGTTTGGAACAGAGGAAGGATATTCTCTTGAATTCACTCGATCCTTTTGATGGGAAGTGACCCTATAAAAATTTTTCTACTTATAAACGTTCTTTGTTTTTAGCAGAAGAGGGATTCTACTCTACTCACTGAAGCACACGTGGCTTTTTTCGCATGACACATGTATCTTGGAGGTCTTTTCATTTCTACAGCAACATTAAGGATTGAAAAGTAACAACAGCAGCAACAAACACTTTACATAACACTCTACATTCTATGTGTGAGGCACTGTTCTACGTGCTTGAACAAACCATTATCACCATTTTACAGATAAAAAAAGTGAGGCACAGAAAGAGTAAGTAACTTATCAAAGGTCATAGAGTTAGCAAGAGCTAGAATGCAGATCCAGGCAGTCTGACTGCAGAGTCTGTGCTCATAATCACTCACTTATTCTGCCTCTCAAAGAGCGGAAAGAGGGCAGGTTTTAGAACTGAAAGCCCCATATACGAGTCCCACCTTGTCACTTCCTCCTATGTGATCCTGGTCATCTAATAGGCACCTTAAACCTATCATGGACAAAACTGAACCACTGATTTCTATCCTTAAACCCACTCACTCTCAACATATTTATTATTTCTTTAAGGCCCCACACTATGTACCCATGTGATCTGGCCATAAATCTGTAAGTCATCCTTATTCCTCTTTTTCCTTCAAATCTCATAACATAGCTAAAAAAATAGAGAGCACTTATTGAGCCCCATAAAGCCATACTAAATTATTTACTCATCAAAACACTCCTATTAGTAGCTTACTATAACTATTCTCATTTACTGATGAGAAAACTGAGGCATGGAGTGGTTAAAAATCTTACCCAATATCATACAGCTAATAAGTGGCAAAGTTGAGATCCAAACCTGGGCAATCTAATCTCTCTTAAACATTATAGTATACTGTCTGCCTCTCGAACGTGCTGCTAACTCACCTCTACTTCCAAAGTACATCTCAAACACACCACTTCTCTCCATCTCCCCTGCTACTACCAGTCTACTCAAAGTCACCATGATCTTGCATTTGGTCAACTAACTCAGTCTTACCCCACCATTCACAGCAGTCCATCCTGCAAACAGCCATGAGGATATTTTTACTGAGGTAACACTGGTTTATAACATTATATAAATTTCAGGTGTGCATCATGATATGTCAATCTCTGTGTAGATTACACCATGTTCACCACCCAAAGACTAACTACCATCCATCACTGTACACGTGTGCCCTGTCACCTCTTTCACCCTTCTCCCTCCCCGCTTCCCCTCTGGTAACCACCAATCTAATCTCTGTATCTATGTGTTTGTTGTTGTTGTTGTTTTTATCTTCTATTTATGAGTGAGATCACACCGTATGTGAATTTCTCCATGTGACTTATTTCACTTAGCATAATACCCTCAAGGTCTACCCACGTTGTCACAAATTGATGGATTTCATCTTTTTTTTTTTAATAGCTGAGTAGTATTCCATTGTATATATATACTACATCTTCTTTATCCATTCATCCGTTAATGGGCACCTAGTTTGCTTCCAAGTCTCGGCTATTGTGAATAACGCTGCAACGAACAGAGTGGTGCATGTTTCTTTACGCATTTGTGTTTTCATGTTCTTTACAAATACCAAGAAGTGGAATAGCTGGATCATATGGTATTTGTTTTTAATTTTTTGAGGAATCTCCATACTGTTTTCCATAGTGGCTGCACCACTTTGCAGTCCCACCAGCAGTGTATGAGGGTTCCCTTTTCTCCACATCCTCTCCCACACTTGTTATTTCTTGTCTTGTTAATTATAGCCATTCTGACGGGATGAGGTGATATCTTGTAGTTTTGATTTGCATTTCCCTAATAATTAGTGATGTTGAACATCTTTTCATGTGCCTGTTGGCCATCTGTATATCTTCTTTGGAAAAATGTCTGTTTAGATCTTTTGCCCATTTTTGAATTGGGTCGTTTGTTTCTCTGTTGTTGAGATGGATGAGTAACTAGGATTTTTTTTTTTAAGTGTAAATCAGACCATCTCACCACCACTCCACCCTACACACATGCATATACACATGTGAACACATGCATATACACAGACACCCTGCTTAAAACTCTCCAGTGGCTTCCTATGGCCCACAGAATAAGAACCAAACTGCTTACCACGGCCTACAAAGCCCTACATGATCTAGCCACAGCCTAACTCTTCTTTCTTATTCTCCCTCCCCTCCTTCACCATGTCACAGCCACACTGGGTTCTCTCTGTCCCATGAACACTCCAACTGTGTTCCCATCACAGGGCCTTCGCACTTGCTGCACTTCTGTTAGGAATGTTCTTCCTTCAGATGGTTGCATGCAGGCCTTCTTGTTATGCAGGTCTCAACCATCATCCCTTCCTCAGAAAGGCCTTCCCTCTCCACCATGGCCAGCCCCTCTTTATCACTTTACCATATTTTGTCTACTTTATAGTACTTGTCAGCTCCAGAAATTATATTACATTATTAAATTGTATGTTCATTGTTATTCATTCCCACCAGAAAGTAACTCCGTAAGAGCAGAGACCTTGATCTATCTCATCCACTGCTGCGTCCCCACTGCCTAGAAGAGTGCCTGGCACATAGTCAGTGCTTACTATTTGATGAATGACTGTCCAGGCAAGTTTCTCAATCCTGTATTTATCTGTAAAATGGGAATAATGATAATTGGCTGCCTATCACACAAGGGGAAGATCAAACCAAAGAGGGCATATAAAATATTTACAAATTCTGATCTGCTAAACAAATGGTTTCTATACTATTATTGCGTGACTCCGATGTCAATTAACCTCGCTAAGCCTCGTTTCCTCATTAGTAAACTGGGATAATAAAAGTATCTACTTCATAAGATTATGAGGATAATATATAACATATATAAGCATTTAACACAATGTTTGGTATAGACACTTAAGTGTTCAAAAAACATTAGCCTTTTCATCAACTCCAGTAACACAACCACAATCCTGGATCGCTGTAATAGGCTGCCTCGGCTTTCTGCTTCACACCTGCCTCTGCCCATCTTCTGTAGTTTACAGTCAGGTTAATTTTCTTACATTAGTGGTTTGCACAACGCAGGTGGTCAAAAAATTTATTTGTTGAATGAATGAAGAAAAGGGAGGGAAGGCAGATAAGTAAACATATATTTACGCAACGTTGAAGACTTTACTTCTATACTCAAAAACTAGTGTTTCCCAAATAAAGCAGTGTTTCCCAACTTTCCGAGGACCTTAAAACTTCATTGCTACCTGCATTTCCCTATTTGTCTCCCATCTGTTTGCCTTAGGACACTCACTAAACAAAACAATCACCCATGTCCATCTCGTTTCTGTCCACTGCCCTTCCACATTGGGACTGCTCCTCTGTTCCTTTCTGTCTATCAAGTTCCTGACCCACTCTTTCAACCGAGTCTCCTCCACAACCTCCCCCAAACATCAGAGTGTCCAGACGTCTTCTGTCCGTATCAGCAAAAGCAGGTACTGTCTGTATGAGGCACTTGGCAACACTCACAGCCAACTCCTTGGAAGGGCTTTTTGCACGCTTATGAGTGGTCTGTATAACTACAGAGTGAGGCCCTTGAGGGGCCTCTCACGCTCACTTTTCCTACCTAGCATGTACACAGCACCTTATACTAAAAGAAAGGCAATTGGTACTCACTTGGTGGTCTGGAAGAAGAATCTTTTTTGTTTTTTTTTTACTATTGCTGCTTACATTTATTAGCAATATACAAATCTTCCCTTGAGCATTGATAACAAATATTTGCAAATATAAACAGGATATTTTTAACAAAGGGAAATATCATAACTAAATGTATACATATTTATATAGGCTATCAAGGAATGCACACAAGTCATTTTAATCACATGATTAGGGACCAACCACCTGTAGTTGAAAATATTCTGATTTAAAACTTTCATTTCTATAAGTGAATAATGTCAGACTGACATTTTTTCCCTACATTTTTCTTATTGTGATAAAAAAACCACATAACATAAAATTTACCATCTTAATCATTGTTAAGTGTACAGTGGAAGAGGAACTTTTATAGCATAACTTGCCTATAAGCTGGGCACTACCTATATTAATATTGCAACTCATCTTGTTCAAAATTTAAAATATGGTAATTAAAACACTGCATGTACATCCATCTAGATTCTAGTTTCAAATTACCCAAATCAGGACAAGTAGCAAGGCTAGAAGATCTGCAGCTGGGAGCTATAAATAGTGTACTACAACTTCCAAAGGATGTAAAGAGAAACTTAAATGTGAATGTGCCCTACTGGTTTTCCTTTCCCTTGTTCTTTTTTTAATTTAATTTTTTCAATAGATAATGAATTCATATGGTTCAAAATTTTAAAATTATGATAAAGTTTTCAGTGAAGTATCTCTCCCACCTGTAGCCCCCGTATCTACTCAGTTCCCCACTGTCTACCAACCAATTGCTATGATTATTTATGCCTCTTTCCAGAGTTTCCTTTTGCCTATAAAAGCAAACAAGAATCTATATTCTTACTTTCTCATATTTTTAGACAAAGTGCAGCATACTATCAGCACTTTTTTCCACTTAATAATTATATATCATGGTGTTCTTTTCATATATTAGTACACAGAACATGTCCTCATTTTTGTTATAACTGCTTAGTATTGTACTTTGTAGATGTACCACTTATTAATGTCATCTTTTCACGTCTTTTATCATTTAAGACTAGTCAACCTTTTGTACTGAAAGCTCTGGACATGGTTATGGTTACATAGTGAAACTATGTAACCATCAGGTTTTAATTTTGCTTATAAGAGTGGAACAAACGCTCAAACTAAATCATTCAGAGGCATGACTACCAATGCACTATGTGGGTCACTAGAAGACTGTTACTAGAAAAGATCAGTAGGACTGGATTTGGGGAGGGAGGCAGTGGGAAGAGTCTGACTCTTTTCTAGAAGAATAGCACAGAAAGATGCACAGATGTCCATTTACAATTTATTCATGGAAATAACATGACAGCTTATTAAGATTTGTATTATTTTATTGATTGCATTTGTTTTGTAGTCCAGTTATGAATGTTAAGGAATTAATATATCTCGAGAGCCTGCTACATGCCATGTGTTATTTAAGCACTATGTTATATGTACTGTCTCAAGAACTCCCATTTTTAAAGATCTGGAAACTGAGGTGGAGAGAGGTGAAATAATTTGTCAAACGTCATACATCTAGTCAGTGGTAGAGCTTACACCTGCAGGTATGTCTAAGTCTAAAGTCAGTATGGCACACGTCACAGTATGTATTTCACAGGTTATGGGCTGCTTGCTGTTGTGGTTTGTATAAGTCAGCGTTCTCCAGAGAAACAGAACCAATAGGTGTATGTGTGTGTGTAGAAAGAGTAGAAAGAGATTTACTATAAAGAATTGTCTCAGGCAATTACAGAATCTGGCAAGTCCCAAGATCAGCAGGGTGAGCTGGCAAGCTGAAGACCCAAGAGAGTTGATGGTACAGTTCCAGTCCAAAGGCCAGGAGGCTCAACACCCAGTTTGACTCCAAAGACAGGAAAAAAGCTGATGTCCCAGTTTGAAGGCCATCAGGCAGGAAGAATCCTCTCTTACTTGGGGAAAGGTCAGCCTCTGTGTTCTACTCAGGCCTTCATGGATGAGGCCTACCCACGTGAGGGAGGGCAATCTGACCTACTCAGTCTACTTATTTAAATGTTAATCTCATCCAAAAACAGTCACCCTCATCCAGAATAATGTTTGACAAAATATGTGGGCACCCTGTGACCCAGTCAAGCTGACACATAAAATTACCATCACGGTTGTAGGAATGTGTTTCAACATGGAGAGCACAGTGGTGACCACAAGCCTTTGTGGCTCAACAACAGGCCATTCTTCATCCACTTGAGATCAGGTTTTAAAAAAGCTCAACTCCAGTGTTGTCTATAAAACACCTACTTTCTTATCTCTTTTTTGATAGAATGTAATTCTTTAGTTCTTGGCAATTAAATTTTAAAATGACCTCTTCTATTAAATAATGCATATTATTTTTGCAACACTGTATTTAGCCTGGGTCTAAGGAGCTTTATTTTTAATATGCCCTATGCTGCATAAAATAATCTACTGTGACTGGCTTGAATAGGTCTTTTACAGAAAGAAGGGCAAGGGATGAGGGAGAGAAAGAAAGAAAAAAAGAAGCCAACAAATAAATAGATCACATCTCTTCTGAGATGGTCTTACCTCAAGGCCAGTGCATTTGAAACATTCTATGCCTCTGCTTTTGCGGCCTTACAGAAACTCATTTATGCTCATTAGCCTTCATCAGTAGGTCCTGCCAACATCCAGCATTTTTTCATTAAACTCATTTTTCAGAAAGACCTCATTAGCTGAAGAAACCAGGCAGATGCTTTATACACCTCAATTCCAACTGGAGACACTGCACCCGCAGTATTTCTCGTGTAGGAGCCAAGTAACAGGCTACGGCAGTTTGAACACAGGCACGTCCTGACTGCAACACGTTGGCATCTTGTTCTAACATTTGCAACAAAGCCAAAGCACCAACATGGAGGAAATTAACAGAGAAGCAGAGAAAAGGTAAGTAGAAATATCTCAGGAATAACAACAACATCAAGCATGGTTAAAAAGCTAAACTTGGCTTGAGAGTAGAGCTGGCCAGGGAGAAAATGGCCCTTTAGGATCCTTGTATTTACATACTGCATTAGTGATTATATAAGCTTTTAGTTTAAGAGGAAAACAAATGAATTTTAAAAAGTATTCCCAACCTCAAACACAGTTTCAAATGCCCAAACGAAACAATCAGGCAATGTTTTTTGACAGCAGTCCTTGCAATGACTGCAAATATCTTGGAAGAAAAATACTGATCATCACTTTGTCACAACAAATTGATTTGTAAAACTGTTCTTATCTCTTTCCAAGCGCTTGCTGTAACTGGATGTTTCTGTATTTTTATCTTCAAGAAATGACAGTGCTAAAGGTCTTGTCTACTTCCTGGAAACAATGCTAAAATGACTATATGGGCCCAGATGGAGAAACCCTGACCCATAGTGTTCACACAGCTTTAATCACAACCAAAGGGAAGAACAAATGATGAGAAACTTACAGAAACACAATAGGAAAGATCAACATCCGGAAAGATTGGTAAAATGAGAGTGAGACAGCGGAGGCAGAGGCAGAAGAGGGGAGTATAGGTTCCCCAAATCTAGTCATTTCACATTCAGGGTTTCTGTGTCATTTCAAAGGACCTCAGGTGGTGGGTTATAACCAATGAAAGCCTCTAACGGTGGACAAAAGGAAACCAGCTATTTAGAATCATGGGGAAAAAAGAAGCAAGTACAGCAAGCCAACTGTGTTTTTGGTATTTCTCCTTTGGGTACTTGTACTGACTAGATCAGTTCTCTGGTGTCTGAGGTGAAAATGTCAGAGATGGAAGGGGCCATTTTATCATCTGGGAGTGAGTGGTAATGGAAAAGGTGTGAGGGAGTCTATGTGAGAGATTGGGTGCCAGGATTCCACTTCAGCCAGAGCAGCACAACTTTGAACTACTTTTTATGCTGAAATTCTGCCTGAGATTTTGTCTGAAAAATGGGTTTCCTTGATAAAAATCAGTAATCTACTTGACTGATGAGGAGACTGAGGCCCAGACAGGGGAAACAGTCCAGGTCTTGTAGCAAGTTAGTGGCAGACCCAGAAGACCCAAAGAGTCCAGGTCTCTGACTGACTTGGTCTAGGTTCTCTTTACTTAGACAGACTGCCTCATGTTACTGGGTGTACAATAAACTTCTCAGTATACTAGACAATTGCCAAGTGCGTGAGTCCACTTATGAGTGGAGATGAATGGATAGGTCACATATGCAGTTATTACAAGATGAAAGCCACCTGAGAAGAGTGTCCTTGAAGGGAGAAGAGTATAAAAATCTGTGCTACTTTCTCTTTCAGCACTAGGGCCTCATCCCAAGGACAACAAGACTGGGCTAGTAAGACCACGCAAGGGAGAACTTGTGGCAAGATTTATAGCCGCTAGGTTAGAGACCAAACAGCTACAGAGGTAGCGAGCAAGCTCTATAATCCAGCAAGCCTTTAACTACATAGAGCCATCTTCTTTGGTTGAGGCAAAACTGCTTCTAGGGTGGATTCTCACAGGGAACCTGACAGTGGAAGAGACACTCTACCATCACTCTTAGGAGAGTAAACCTAAATGTCTTTCATATCGATGAGATCACTATTCAATAGTTTTGTGTACTAGAAATGCTTCTGCCTTAGAGGGTTTGTTCATTGTTCATTCATCCAGACATCATGGTAGGCACTAGGGATGGCAGAAAGACAGATGAAACACTATCCCTATTATAAGAGAGAAGACAAACCATATACGGAGTTCAGGAAGATACTAAACACAATGCTCTTAATAGGCGCTTTGACGGCAAGGGATGGAGCATCTAATTTAGCCTCAGGGAATTGAGGAGAAGTTTATAGAAAAGGTACATGAGCTGTTCTTAAAGGATAAAAACTTGCCATTAATGAATTTATTTAGTAAATATTTATCATCTATTACGTGTCAGACAAAACAAAGTCCTTCTCTCATGAAACTTACATTTCAGTGGGGAAGAGAAACAGATGATTTAAAAAATAAACAAAATACAGAAATAAATAATAAAAGTCAGTGATAAATACCATGATAAAAGTAAAGGGTGACAGAGTGATTGAAGACAGAGACTACCTTAGATTGATGGTCAGAAGAGAATTCTCTTGGGGGCGTCATTAAATCTGAGCCTTCAATGACAAAAAGGAGCGAGATTTGGTAATGAGCACTTCTGGCAGAAAGATTAGCACGTGCAAAGACCCTGAGACAGAAAGACTTGAAGTGTTTGAGAAAATGAGAGGAGACCAGTGTGTCTGGAGCATAACAGGCAAGCAAAAGAATGACAAGAGATGAAGGTGGAGAGAGTTAAGGCCCACCAGGGCCTTATAAGGCAATAAGGCATTTGGAATAAAAAGCTACTAAAAGAGTTTCAAACAAGGAAAGGATTCAATTTAGTTCACATTTAAATAAACACATATATAGTATTTACTATGGGCCAGGCCCTGCCTAAGTATTTTATATACAGTCATGCATCTCTTAACAATGGGGATGTGTTCTAAGAAACGTGTCATTAGGCGATTTCGCTGTTGTGCAAACATCACAGAGTGCACTTACACAAACCTAGATGGTATAACCTACTATACACCTAGCCTATAAGCAACTAATCCTTATGGGACCACCGTGGTACGTGCAGTCCGTGGCTGACCAAAACATTGTTATACGGCACACGACTGTCTACATTAACTTATGTTCTAATGGCTGCTATACAGACATGGTTTGCAGAGGGCAGAGTAGACACAAGGAGATTAGCTGGAGGTTCCAGTTGAGCGATGATGGTGTCCCGGGCTGTAGTGATGGGAACGAAGAAGCAGCAAGTGAGAAGACTTCAGGAATGTTCAGGAAATAAAACTGACAGGACTGGTTGGGAAGGAGAGAAGTAGTGACACAGGCAGAGAGGAATCCAAGATTCCTTCCATGCTTTTACAGAGTTGAAGGGAAGAGGGAGTGGTCCATGGTGCTGAACACCTTTGAGGTCAAGTTCACTACAATCTGAAACGAGGTCATTGGATATATCACTTCCGAGGTCATCAGTAACCGATTGCATGTGATTTTAGTAGAGCGGTGGTATAAGCAGCCAGACTGTGTAGAGCAAGGAGTGACTGGGAGCTGAGGAAACAGAGACGGTGCAAGTATTTTTCCAAGATGTCTGAAAGGGAAGGAAAGAAGGGAAGTGAGAAAGGTCCTTGAGAGAGGGGCACAGATGAGAAAATATTTCTTGTTTTTTAGGTCAGGGGACAATTAATCTATAGATTCAGGAGAAGTAAGGAGAGAGAAAGAGGGTGAAATATAGAAGAATGGATATCAAACTAGAAAGCTGAAAAGTGGAGAGAAAAAAGTTGGGTGAGTTAACGTCTGGGAATGGGGGTTTTTCTTATTCTTCTGGGATTCAGAAGAAAAGATTCATTCATAATTAGAGGCAACGATCTCAGCGTATACTAGAATCCATTAGTCTACTTCTAATTTTTATTTTTATAGACCCTCTGAGAACTTAAAACTCTATCTCCCACTTTTAACAATTTTGACCTAGTACAAGGAAGGGCTCATGCTCTGCTACACAGACTATTCATTCTTCATTGCCACATTTAACTCGTATTCTTGGACTGACTTTATTAGTTTCTTCAGTATATGATGAATGATATGATTAGAGGAGTCATAATCAGTGCCCAGTTATCTGACCATGCCGCAATGCCCTTTCCAATTCATCTTCGTAAACCATCTGGCTCTGCAAAGCACAGGCTCCCATGATGGAAGATGTTTTAAATAAGGTTGGAGGAATCATAAGGTGCTCATAAAAATAAATAGAAAGAATCATAAAATATGAGGATTTGCTCATGAAAATTCATAAAATTTATAAAAATTATTTATGAAATTATATGAAAATTACATACATTATATGAATACAGTACTTTCCTAGCTTCTGAAAGTAATTTTCAAAAAATACGTTTCTTAGGCGTTATATTCTGACATTTCTAATTCAATACCATTCTTAACGAGTATGAGATGCAACAGGATAACGTAATCTGAGAAAAGGCGATAGACTATTAAGTTGTATCTACACCAAACCAAAAGTATCAATTTATGGCTAATTTTTTTAATGGAACTATATTCCAAATTAAAAAAGAGAACTTGCCCAAATTAAAACACTGGCTTGCACACGTACAGGGACAGTCTAAATCAGAGACATACAAAGAGATGAAAGGCACTTAACAGGTCAAATACTCAAAACTGATTTTCCTAAGCTGAGTATAATCTAAACATACATTCAAGTGGCTCCTCCTAGTACTCAGGCTGGTGTCTCCTCTTGCACCCTCCCACTTCTCCACAGATGCAGACCTTCTCTTCTGCAAAACAGCCCAACTACAAGGTTCAATCAGCAGAAAGTATAAAAGTTTATACACAAAGTATTCTAGTATATAACGATCAGCAATAAGGTCAAACTCTCTGAGCACTCAAAAAACAAAAATAAATGAGAAATTTTCCAACTTAGGAGAAAGCAAAGGAATGAGAGAAACTACATATTGGTTTCACGTTACTGGTAGTAATTGGTCGATTAATGAATATTTGTTGGCCTACCTATAGAAGCACTATGCTAGTTGTTGGTGTGGGAGATGCAATAATATACGACATGCTGCTTATGACTAATCTAGCTTAGTCATAATTAAGGGATGACGAAAACATAGGAAAATGGCATTAATCATATAAGCCCCACTGACAATGATTTTTTGCTTGACCAACGTCAGTCAGGCTCCTAAACCTTCTCCTAGGCTCATCTGTAAGTTTCCTTGTAAAATTAAGTTTTAGCAAAAATTCTGCTAACTCAGTTTAAGTAGAATCCCCCACCCTCAATATCTGATCACTCTCAATATCTGATCAGGTTCCTCATCCTCCACCATCCCTCAGGTGCTGTCTGATCACCCTGGCCTGTCTTCAGCAAAGAATCCTGCTAGGACAATTTAGAAAGTTAGACAGAATCGCCTTACCCGTGATGTTTCCTCTTGGTATTTTCCATCCACTGACCCCTACCTTGCTCCTTGGCTATAAATTCCCACTTGCCCATGGGATTCTGAGTTGAGCCCAATCCCTCTCCTCCACTGTAAAATCCCATTACAGTGGTCCCTATACCTATCATTATGGTCCTGAATAAAGTCACCCTTATCATCTTTAATAAGTGTGACTGAATATGTTTTTCTTTAATACCACGCAGTACATGCACATTTTTCACCACATTGTACCCACCATGTACACCACCATGTACCCATGGTGTATGTGGCTCACGAGGCCACACTTTAGGACATCTGGTTCCAGCCTTGGATCTACACCTGTGTGATCTCAGATATGTCACTTTGAATCAGTTTCCTGCTATAAAATGAAGAAGTTAAAGAAGTTTGCTCTTGATAATCTCAATATTCTCTTAATATTCTACCATGTATGTGAGGTACAGGCAATAAATATAGGGTATGGCAAATGATTTTGAATTTTATCTGTGTGAAACAAGAAGAAATCAGCTCCTCTCTGTGACAGAGCTATGGGTAGCTTTATAGCTTATACATACACATTTGATTAAAAAAATAAAACATTCCCTGGCAACCAAAAGAAAGTGAGTATAACCATACTTATATCAGACAAGATAGACTTCAAACCAAAAAGGATAACAAGAGACAAAGATGGAGGCTATATAATGATAAAGGAAACAATCCCTCTAGAAGACATAATGTTTATTAACATATATGCACCTAACATATGAGCACCAAAGTATATAAAGCAACTATTAACAGACCTAAAGGGAGAAATTGACAGCAACACAATAACAGGGTAGGGGACTTTAATACTCCACTAACATCAATGGATAGAGCAGGCAGACAGAGAGTCAACAAGGAAACAGTGGCCTTAAACACTAGACTACATGGACGTAATAGATGTATATAGAACATTCCATCAAAAAGTATCAGAAAACACATTCTTCTCAAGTGCACAAGGAACAGTCTCAAAGACAGAACAAACGTTGGGAAACAAAACAAGTCTCCATAAATTTAAGAAGACTGAAATCATATCAAGCATCTTTTCTGACCACAATGATATGAAACTAGAAATCAAGCACAAGAAGGAAGCTGGAAAAGACACAAATATGTGGAAACTAAGTAGCACGCTGCTGAACAACTACTGGATCAATGAAGAAATCAAAGGATGAATCAAAAAATACCTGGAGACAAATGAAAATGAAAACACAACATACGAAAATCTATGGGTTGCAGCAAAAGTGGTACTAAGAGGGAAGTATATAGCAATACAGGCCTACCTCAAGAAAGAAGAAAAATTTCAAAGTGACAAGCTAAAAAGAACAAGAAAAAGAACAAATGAAGCCCAAAGTCAGTAGAAGAAAGGAAGTAATAAAAATGAGAGCATAAATAAATAAAAATAGAAACTAAAAAGGCAACAGAGAGGATTAGTGAAGCTAAGAGCTATCTCTTTGAGAGATAAACAAAATTGACAAATCCTTAGCCAGACTCACTAAGAAAAAAAAGAAGGCTCAAATAAATAAAATCAGAAATGAAAGAGCAGAAATTACAACAGATACCTCAGAAATACAAAAGATTTTAAGAGAATACTATGAAAAGCTATATGTCAACAAATTGGATAATTTTGAAGAAATGGATAAATTCTTAGACTCATACAACTTCCCAAAAATGAATCAAGAAGAAATAGAGAATCTGAACAGACAAATCACTAGTGAAGAGACTAAAACAGTAATCAAAAAACTCCCAAGAAACAAAAGTCCAGGACCAGATGGCTTCTCTGGTGAATTCTAGCAAACATTCAAAGAAGATTTAATACCTATACTTCTCAAACTCTTTCAAAAAATTGAAGAGGAAGGGATGTTTCCTAATTCATTTTACAAGGCCAACATTACCCTGATACCAAAACCAGACAAGGACAACCCCAAAAAGGAACATTACAGGCCAATATCATTGATGAACACAGATCCAAAACTTCTCAACAAAATATTAGGAAAACAAATACAACAATACATTAAAAGGATCATACACCATGATCAAGTGGGATTTATTCCAGGGAAGCAGGGATGGTTCAACATCTGCAAATCAATCAACATGATGTACCACATTAACAAATGAAGAATGAAAATCACATGATCATCTCAATAGATAAAAATAAAGCATCTGACAAGGTGCACCATCCACTTATGATAAAAATTCTCAATAAAATGGGTATAGAAAGAAAGAACTTCAACATAATTAAGGCCATGTACAACAAACCCACAGCCAACACGATACTCAATGGTGAAAAACTGAAAGGTATCCCTCTAAGAACAGGAACAAACAAAGATGTGCACTCTCACCACTCTTATTTAACATAGTATTAGAAGTCCTAGCCAGAGAAATTAGACAAGAAAAAGAAATAAAAAGGATCCAAATCGGAAAGGAAGAAGTAAAACTGTCACTATTTGTGGATGACATGATTTTATATATAGAAAACCCTAAAGAATCCACCAAAAAACTATTAGAAATAATTAACAAATACAGTAAAGTTGCAGGGTACAAAATCAACATACAAAAATCAGTTGTATTTCTATACACTAACAATGAACTAACAGAAACAGAAATCAAGAATACAATCCCATTTACAATCACAACAAAAAGAATAAAATAGTAGGAATAAATTTAACCAAGGAGGTGAAAGACCTAAACACTAAAAACTATAAGACATATTGGAAGAAATCAAAGACGACATAAAGAAATAGAAAGATATCCCATGCGCATAAATTGTAGGAATAAATGCAGTTAAAATGTCCATACTACCTAAAGCAATCTAGAGACTCAATGCAATCCCAATCAGAATCCCAATGACATTCTTCACAGAAATAGAACAAATAATCCTAAAATTTATACGGAACAAAAGACCCTGAATAGCCAAGCACTGAGAAAAAAGAACAAAGTTGGAGGTATCACACTCCCTGACTTCAAAATGTACTACAAAGCTATAGTAATCAAAACAGCATGGTACTGGCAGGAAAACAGACACACAGATCTATGAAACAGAACTGAGAGCCCAGAAATACCACACATCTATCGACAGCTAATCTTTGACAAAGGAGCCAAGAACACACAATGGAGAGAGGAAAGTCTGTTCAATAAATGGTGCTGGGAAAACTGGACAGCCACATGCAAAAGAATGAAAGTAGACCATTATCTTACCCCATACACAAAAATTAATTCAAAATGGACTAAATTTAAGACCTGAATGCAAGACCTTGAATCTAAGACGGGAACCCATAAAACTCCTAGAAGAAAACATAGGCAGTATGCTCTTTGACATGGGTCTTAGGAGTATCTTTTTGAATACCATGTCTCCTCAGGCAAAGGAAACAAAAGGAAAAATAAACAAATGGAAATACATGAAACTAAATAGCTTCTGCGCGGCAAAGGAAACCATCAACAAAATGAAAAGACAACCCACCAATTGGGAGAAGATATTTACAAATCATATATCCAATAAGGAGTTGATATCCAAAATATATAAAGAATTCATACAACCCAACAACAGAAAAACAAACCACCTGATCAAAAAATGGGCAGAGGATCCAAACATACATGTTTCCAAAGAAGACATACAGATGGCCAGCAGGTACATGAAAAGATTTCAATATCAGTAATTACTAAGGAAATGCAAATCAAAACCACAATGAGACATCACTCCATGCCCATCAGAATGGCTATTATTAAAAAGACAAGAGGGGCTGGCCCGGTGGTGCAGTGGTTAAGTGCACGCGCTCTGCTGTGGCGGCCCGGGGTTCGCCGGTTCAGATCCCGGGCACACACCGACGCATAGCTTGCTAAGCCATGCTGTGGCGGCGTCCCATATAAAGCAGAGGAGGATGGGCATGGATGTTAGGCCAGGGCCAGTCTTCCTCAAGGAAAAAGGAGAGGATTGGCATTGGATGTTAGCTCAGGGCTAGTTCTCCTCACAAAAAAAAAAAAAAAAGACAAGAAACAACAAGTATTGGAGAGGATATGGAGAAAAGGGAACTCATACACTGCTGGTGGGAAAGTAAATTGGTGCAGCTACTGTGGAAAACAGTATGGAGATTCTTCAAAAAATTAAAAATAGAACTACCATATGATCCAGCTATTCCACTTCTGGGTATTCGTCCAAAGAACATGAAAACACTAATTCAAAAAGATATATGCACCCCTATGTTCATTGCAGCATTACTCACAATTGCCAAGACTTGGAAACAACATGAGGGCCCATGAACGAATGAATGGATAAAGTAGATGTGGTATATATACACGACAGAATACTACTCACTCATACAAATGATGAAATCTTGCCATTTGTGACAACATGGTTGGACCTTGAGGGTATTATGCTAAGTGAAATAAGTCATACAGAGAAAGCCAAGTACCTTACGATTTCACTCATATGTGGAAGATAAACACACAGATACAGAGAACAGATTGGTGGTTACCAGAGGGGAAAGGGGTGGGGGGAGGGTGAAAGGGGTAAAAGGGCACACTTGTATGGTGATGGATGGCATCTAGACTTTTGGTGGTGAACACAATGTAGTCTATACAGAAGTTGAAATATAAGGATGTACACCTGCAATTTATATGATGTTATAAACCAATATTACCTCAATAAAAAAAATTTTTTCTTAATCAAGTAATACATTCCCAAATCTTGGCTAAGGCCTGTAACAATATGTTTAGATCGAGTATGTCTTAGGGAAGGACAGTTTTTAGAAAGTGATTATCGGGGCCAGCCCCATGGCTTAGCGATGAAGTGCGCGCGCTCCGCTGCTGGCGGCCCGGATTTGGATCCCGGGCGCGCACCAATGCACCGCTTCTCCGGCCATGCTGAGGCCGCGTCCCACATACAGCAACTAGAAGGATGTGCAACTATGACATACAACTATCTACTGGGGCTTTGGGGGAAAAAATAAATAAAATTATAAAAAAAAAGAAAGTGATTATCATTTTTATGATTCTTATATAAGTGTAAACTTAAACTGTTTTATCTTATAATCCCTTGCCGCATTCTCATTAGCTAATGAACACTATAGAATATAAAATATTTCACTGAGAAACAGAAAAGCATCGTGTAAGTAGAGACTTTTTAATGAAAAGCAATTTAGTCACATCGACAGTCTTAAAATGCTACAATGCTGCAGTAAACATCAAATCTTAATCAGCTCTTGTTAGGATAAACTAGAATAGAAATTATTACATTAAAGAGTGTATGGTAAAAGAAACCTTGATATAGCCTAATGAAGAAACATTATATAGACATTTAAAATAATATTTTATAGAAATAATATGAAGAATAACTATGATAGTATAAATAAATGTTAGTGAACGCAAAACTGAATATCCAATAATGGCTGTAACCACATAATAAGAAAGCCTATGCACAGTAATAGCCAAAATGTTGAAAACATAATGTTTTCCTCCAGACTTTTCAGGATTTTTCACATTCTCTTTGACGAGAAATTAATATTATTTATAAAATGAGTTATTTGGAATAAAATAAAAATAGCAATATTTATTTAGCTCTTATAATGTGTCCGACATTTTGTTAAGAGCTCTATACACATTATCATTTAATCATATACGACTACCATGAGTTAGGAATTATTATCCCTATATAATAGACGAAAAAAGTGAGGCGTAAAGAGATTAATTAAATTGTCCAAGGTCACACAGTTAAGAAATAGAAGAGACTGGTTTTATAGCTAGGCCTATATGATGCAAAGCTACTTTCGTGTATCACCTTCTTAAAAATAAAAATTTAGGGGCCAGCCCGGTGGCGCAAGCGGTTAAGTGCGCGCGTTCTGCTGCGGCAGCCCGGGGTTCGCTGGTTCGGATCCCGGGCGCGCACCGACGCACTGCTTGGTAAGCCATGCTGTGGCGGCGTCCCATATAAAGTGGAGGAAGATGGGCACAGGTGTTAGCCCAGGGCTGTCTTCCTCAGCAAAAAAAGAGGAGGATTGGCGGATGTTAGCTCAGGGCTGATCTCCTCACAAAAAAAAAAAAAAAAAAAAAAAAAAAAAAAAAAAAAAAAAATAAAAATTTAATATATATATATGTGGTATTCTTTAATCTTCAGGAAAATAATTTGTGGAAAATTTCATGGACCTGTATTTTCACAAAACAAAGTACGAAATCTCCTTTTCTCCATTAATTTGAAAAATGAGAGACCAACAAGTATATATGTTTTTAGCCCAGATCTCTATAAATCTGTACATGATTTAGTAAATAAGTACTGACATTCATCCTAAATTTAGAACCTTTGCAGCTTGGAAAATAAGCTCTTATGATTAAAAAGAATTCCTTTCTTATTGGCCTTTTCTCCAAAGACTGTCAAAGTAGATCAATCCATTTTAATTGACATATGAAATGTGCTAGTCTACTTCTCAGATTTAAAGTTTGGGTTCACTGAAAACGACAAATGTGAAACAATTCTTTCAAGGATGCTTCAACACACATGATCTGATCTATCACGATAATTATGCCGTAAATGTAAAATACTGCTTCAAGTAGCTGACCAAAATTACTCATATTGTGTTCACCAGGACAATGGCAAAAATACATGGAACTCTCCAAGAACCCTATGAGAGAACGTCACACCTCAGGGAAGGAGGGGCTCCCAAGGCCCAGTCCTCTGGTTTAGAAGAGGGCAGCTCTTTACAATATGGCTCATTAAATAAGAGGGGGTTAGAATAGGACTAAATAGGATAGGTTTTTCTTCAAAGTTCAACAGACCTTTAAAAACTGTTAATAGATTCAAAATAAGAACAAAAAGGGGGAAGGAAATAGGGAAGTCCCAGGTAAGTTTCTAGATTTATTTATATTTATGAATAAATATGATTTTTTTCCTCAGAGTAAAATGCCAGGAATATAGGCAGGCTCGGTGGCTTGGACCAGAGCAGGGGCACAAATTGAGACCTGTAGTAGATTCGGTAAAACAATACTAGATCATAATATTCCTTGTACATCTTTATTCTGGACCACAAACCTTGCTTTCTTATTTGAATCTGTTGTTCCTCTTTTACATTTCAGCCATAACTATAAGAAGTCTTCATCTTGTATGTGAAATATTTCATTATATCTCATGCCTATTATTAGAACTTCTAATTTTAATAAGTTCAGTGGGTTAATTAGAAGGATGCTATTAAATGTCTTTAAGCTCATTTTTTTTTACTTCCAATTTAACTTTTCTCAGTTCTGGATATTTCTGATCAAGGCATTTAATCTTCATTGGCTCTGGTATAAATACTAGTTGACAGGAGACTTTCATTTCCCTTAAAGACTGCAGACAGTATTACCTGAAAAGAACCTCTGTGTAGCTGTCGCATGTGCAGCCTAGGCTTTCAGAAGCAGTTCTGATGCCTTAACTATTTTATTCTGTTTTATTATGATAATCATAAGTATGTCTGTTCAGTACTCAAATTCACTCTCATGCCTATAGATAAATTTGGCTTTCTGGTTCCTCAAAAACACTTTCTTTCTTTGCCAAACTAATGAAGTAGATGTTTTCTTTTAACTCTTTAAGTAGAAATTATGTCTCAAATGGGTTAAACTATTTGAGAGCATTAGAACAAAGTGAACCAAATAAAACTGAGCCACGTGCAAAATTTACTTAAATCGTCAAAGATTAATAAACCTTTAAGAACTGTGAATAGATTTGAAACAAGAATAAAAGAGGGACATCGGTATAGGCTCATGTTGCAGGATTGCTATATAACAAATCTACTAAATTAGGAGAGGCTTATACCCTTTCTTGGATTGCAGCAATCTCACTTCCTGAACAGATGGTCTTCCACCATTTAATCGCTCTTTAACTCCCTACAATCTGCCTTCTGGGCACACTATCCACTAAAATCACTCAAAGGTCACCAATAACCTGGATCATGGAAGCCAGCAACAGAAGTGCTAGAAAGAGATTTACGAATCAAACCCAGCCAAATAATTTTATGGATTAGAGAACTACACTCCAGATACATTAGGAGACCTTCCCCAGATTACACTGCGGGTGAATCGTGCGAGGTCTGAAGACCAGCACCTGAATTTCTGCCAGTGCTGTGCTGTTCCTCCCGGCCAACAAGGTAGTCAAAAGCCTTCTTGAACCACCAACTCAAAGTCAAAATTCTCCACACTTTCACATCCACTGACACTGTTTTACCTTCTCACTAGACTCCTTTGTCCTGCCCTCCTTGAACATCCCTTTACTCCATCATCTGCATTACCCACACCCTGGCAAAGAACTAAGCCTCAACCCTGGCCTCCCAAGAACTTTCTGCTCATCGTTTCAAATTCTACCATAAGCCATGTTCAATAGCAACACAACCTTGTACCTTTTCTTTTCATTAACTACTGGGCACCTCGATTAACTACCACGTCTGCATTGGAACTATCAAAATGCAAATATTAATAATAGCTAACATTTGTTGAGTGCTTAACTACAAACTAGGAGCTGTTTTAAGCTCTTTACCTGTATTAACTCATTTAATCCTCACAACTCGAGTATTATTCTGATTTTACATGCGAGGAAACTAAGGGATAACAGAGGTTAACCAACTTGCCCAAACTTGGATTCAAACCCATATACTGTGCCTCCAGAGGCTGTGCTCTACACTGTTTTGCTAGGCAGAAGGTCTAGCAATATGAAATCTCTCCTATTTATATTCTTGAATATTAACACAGCATTTTCATATCATAGTGTTTTCTTTTCTGTGACTCGTCCTTTGATGTTAGAATGGCTTATTTATGTAAAAATTCTGTTGCATTCAACATCAATTTCAAGAAACAACATCAAATTTTCTCAAGTTGGTTTAAAAATGAAGAAAAGAAACCCAATTCCTGGCTGGTCTTATGCTACTGTCTGTTAAATATGTTAGTTTCAGACAGAATCCTGCAAACATTTAAAAAGGTATGAAGTGTGTTTTCCTATTTAACCACTAATCTTCTGTATTTTGATTAGTATAATACACATTTCAAAAGAAAGTCCATTTGCTCTACAACTCCAGAAACCTACCCCTGCTTGCTATAAATGGATGTCCTCTGTAGGGTCACCTTATCCCCAGTGGACAACTGCAATGTAGAATACAAAGAATCAGTGAAATGTACATGGTCTGCTGCTTACACTTTCTGCACCAGTCAAATCTCTTCCAGATATGAATGAGCAGCAAAGGCTGGAAACAAACACAGCCTTCAAGAAACCACTATCTGATGTTAACATGGCAGAGTCACTGCAGTGCAAACAATGAAAGTCTCATCGACAGATAATCAGTAGGTAGTCAGCACCAGAATTACTGAGGCAACAGAAAACGATGAACATCTACCGACAACAAGTTAGGGTGAAAGGAGAGGGAGAGTAAACACTCAAAGAAGCTTGCTAGCCTCATGAAAGTGTTTTCCTTTGGACAAGGAAGAAGAAAATCCCTAATAAAATTACTAATTATTAGACTGTGGACTTGGTCTCATCCTAGTGCTAACAGGGAAGAAGAAAGAAGCTAACAGTTAGACCCTTTTAACATGATCAACCCCATGAGGTGACATCTCTGCATCTAATTCTTCAGATCATTTCCACAGCCCTCTCAGTGTGCTAAGGCACAGGTGCAACTATTTTTCTGTGATGTAATATTGAGCCAGCCTGTTCAGTTAATAAGCTATTTCCTTTGTTAATTCCTTCACACCATTACAAAAATCATTGCTTCCAAATGCTTGACATCCCCTCCCCCTTTCCTTCTTCAGGTAACACCTTCATATTGGTTATGCCACTTGACAACTGTGTGACCTTGGAAAAATTACTTAACCCTTCTGAGACTCACATTAGCTATTTGCAAAATGGGTATAATAATATATATTTCAGAAAAGTGTTAAAATCAGATATAATACATACAATACATATAAAATACCCATACCGTAGGAGCACAATCAATAGTGGCTATTCTTATTTCTCTCATTTCCTTTCTCTTGCCCTGACAAACACCAGACTAGGCTGATAGAACACAAAGAAGAACAAGACACATTCTCTACTGTGAGGAGCCTTGCCAGGCCACAACTACGACAGTGTGACAAGTGTTGTAACACGGAGTGCGTAAAGAGCTATAGGAAAGCAGGCTTAGTGGCACAGCTGCCAAACCCACATGACTTGTTTCCAGGGAGTTGTTTATAGGATGATTGGATAATATGGTCTTTTGTATAATTTATCTTCTCTAAATCAAATGTGACATAGGAAAGTGGGAGCAAGAAGAGCAGGCATTGTGACCCTATTTATAAGAATAAAGGACAGACTAATTAACAGGTTGGGGTTAATTATTTTCTTTCAAGTATTTCTTTATCAGATAATATGAATAATTTTGGCATTTAATTTACTTGGTTTGCATCTACTTGGGGTCATCACAACTGTTTAATGAACATTTACTCTGCTTAAATCCCAGTGTTAGGTTTATCAACCCAGATCTGTGGAGCATAGAGGGTAGCTGGAGAGCAAAACACTCACAGAAACAATGAGATAAGACTCAAGCAAAGGAGGTAAGGCTTAGGTTTCTAGTTCCAGAGAGCAAAGTGAGCACATGCACTCAATTCTCATTCCTCCTCAGACCCCAGAGAAATGACCATAAAGATGTTAATAATAAATAAAAAAAACTAAAGCCACAGCAATGAAGAGAAAACATCAAATAAGATAGTTCAGCACATTTCTAGTATAAGAGACGGCAAAGGGAAGTGCACTAATGCATAAAGCAGAGCAGAGGAAGCCCATATATCCCAAACTATACCACTTAGAGTATCACCAAAATGCTGCCACAGGTGTGGGAGTTGATCCACCGAATAGAGGGGCCCCAGAGGGGCACCTGGTTTGCAGGCACAATGGAGGGCAGATGGGAGAAGTGGGGTGTGACACAGAACTGATGAAAGGCCACAGTGGCCAGCCTCATGCCCCACACAGAGAACCACAGTCAGCAATAAAACCAAGTTTTTCTCTTAATATACTGAACAAACTGACTGGCGCAAGTTAATGCTTCCAGTGTAGGCAAGAGCCTCCTCAAAGTTTCCCCTTCACATTCTGGCATTTGGCAAGAATGATGAGGGTCTGATCCCTGAGAGACAAAACTCCTAATCCCATCTCCCTCACCTCTTGTTGAGGTGGTGTGGGGGCAGACCACTTAAGACACTGAGACACTTAAGTGAGACCACGTAAGATACAATCAGATCATCCATCACATTAATATGACTGGATAAATGAAGATCATCAGGTAGGTGACAAAATAACCAGCAGGAAGAAAGAGAAACATCACATTAATGAAACACAAAAATTACCTTGGATATTACATTTAGTGAAATAAGCTAGACACAGAAAGGTAAATATTGTATAATTTCACTTATATGAGGTACCTAAAATGGGCAAATTCATAGAGACAGAAGACAGAATAGAGGTTATCAAGAGCTGGAGGGTGGGGAGAAGGGGGAGTCATTGTTTAAGGGGTAGAGAGTTTTTGTTGGGAATGACGAAAAGGTTTTGGGTACAGACAGTGGTGATGGTTACACAACATTGTAAATGCATTTAATGCCAACGAACTGTACACTTATGAATGGTTAAAATGGTAAATATTATGTTATGTATATTTTGCCACAATAAAAAAAAGAAAAAAATTACTCTGGAGATTTAACAAATGGCACTTTGACAACTGGATATTCACATGCAAAGAACCAAGTTGGATCCCTACCTCACACTATATACATAAATTAACTCAAAATGGATCAGAGACCTAAACATAAGAGCTAACCCTATAAAATTCTTAGAAGAAAATATCAGCATAAATCTTCATCACCCTGGATTAGGCAATGGTTTCTTAGATATGACAGCAAAAACACAAGCAACCAAAGAAAAAATAGATAAATTAGACTTCATCAAAATGGAAAACTTCTGTGCTTCAAATGACACCATCAAGAAAGTGAAATGACAGTCTACCAAATGGCATAAAAAATTTGCAGATCATATAAGGAACTCATATTCAGAATACATAAAGAACTCTTACAATACAATAATAAAAAGACAAATAACCCAATTAAAAAATGACACTGTATCTTAACAGACATTTCTCCAAAGAATATAAATACAAATTGCCAATAAACACATGAAAAGATGCTCAACAACATTAGTAACCAGGGAAGGCAAAAAAAAAAAAAACCCCACAATGATATACCACTTCTCACCCATTAGAATGGCTATAATCAAAAAGACAGATAATCACAAGTATGGACAAGAATGTAGAGAAATCGGAACCCTCATACTTTGCTGGTAGGAATGCAAAATAATGCAGTCACTTTGGAAAACAGACTGGCAGTTCCTCAAAATGTTAAACATAGAGTTAGCATATGACTCAGCAATTCCATAATGTCCACGAAAAATGAAAACATGTCACACAAAAACTTGTACACAAAATTTCATAGCAGCAATATTCATAATGGCCAAAAGTGGAAACCACCCAAATGTCCATCACCTGATGAATGGATAAATAAAATATGGTGTACACATACAATGGAATGTTACTTTGCCCTAAAAAGGAATGAAGTACTGATACATGCTACAACACTGATGAATTTTGAAAACATTATGGGAGTAAAAAAAGCCAGTCACAAAATATCACATATATGATACCATTTATATGCTATGTCCAGAATAGGAAAACCCACACAGACACAAAGTAGATTAGTAGTTGCCTCGGGCTAGGGTAGGGAGAGAGAGAAAGGTTGAGGAAAGTGGAGAGTGACTGTTAAAGGGTACAGGGTTTATTTTGGGGGTGATGAAAATGTTCTAAAATTGATTGTGATGAATATACTAAAAAGTATTGAATTGTACACCTTAAATTAGTGACTTGTATAGGATGTAAATTATATTCCAATAAATCTTTTATTAAAAAAAAGTTCAATAAATGATAGCTGTTATTGTTTTATACAATTACTCTGGAGAAAAAAGATGTTTCAAGAACAGAAGAAATCTTAACTCCAAATTTTACTTACAGAAAGACTTACAGAGAGAAAGTATCTATTGAAAAAAGGGAAATGGGAACAAGATGTGTAGACTCAGTTTTCCCTCCTACTCTAATTACAATTTTTTACCCTGGAAATAATCAATGGATAACAATTAAAGGACTCTGAAAGCTGGAAAGAAGAAGGTAGACTGGACTGGCTAAGAACCTCAGGACTTGAAGAATGGCAATACAGTGCGATTCCTGAGATCCCACATATGCTGGGCTGAGCACCAGGGAATCCTGCAGCCTGACACAACAGGCATAGACAAAAAAATAAACAAACACAAAAACAATAAAAGTCTGTTCTCTCTGGGGAAAGGACTGGGAAACAGGAAGCACAACAGAGACCAAGTGGGGACCCCAACCCTAGTTCCTCAACTGAGGTACTTGTTGGCCAATTTGCCTTTAGCAGCAACTGCAAAGCCCTAATGGGCCCACCCAACCTCTGCTTCACAACCAGGGCACTGGTGGGCCAATACAACTGTAGCATCAGCAAAGAAGCCCCAGTGAGCTGTCCAGATCCCTGTTTGGCAAACCAGGCTTCAGTAGGCAGTCCAATTCACCTGCAGGAGCAGCAGTAAAGTTCCAAGAGCCAGCTCAACCCCTACTTCAGAACCAGGGCACCAGCAGGCAGTCTGATCCGCCAGCAGCAGCAGCTCCACAGCAATGACAAGCCTACCCAGCCCCCAGTGCCACACCTGGGAACCAGTGAGTGGGCCGATCCACCCACACCAGCTCAGGCTGGTGTCAGGCCAGAGAGAAATGGCGTATTACCTATAGAAGAACACAAATTTGAATCGACAAGGGATTTTTCATCTGAAACTACAGAGGCCAGAGGAAGTGGTACAATAATTCTTAGTGCTGAAGGAAAACAACTGCCAATCAGGAGTCCTGTATATAACAAAAGTATCCTTCAGGAATGAAGGGGAAATAAAGACACTATCAGACAATGGAAAACTAATAAGTTCGTTAGCAGACCTACTTATAAATAATATCCAGAGAAAGCTATCTAAACAGAAAGAAAAGGATAAAATGTGGTATATACATACAATGGAATGTTATTTGGCTGTAAAAAGGAATGAAGTACTAATATATGCTACCAGATTGATGAATTTTGAAAACATTATGCAAGTGAAAAAAGCCAGTCACAAAATACCACATATTATATGAAACCATTTTTCCAGAAAGCTGAGACATTCAGAAAGGAAAGAATAATGGAATGGGAAAAGTTGAGATAAGCAGAACAGACTCTCCTTTACCTCATGAGTTTCTTTAATCAAATTTTATGGTTGAAGCAAAAATTTTCACACAACCTGATGTGCTGCTCAATTAATGCAGAGGAAAGACTTAAGAAAATTATGCTTAAAAAGTGAAAAAAGGAAAGAAAACTAAACGGAAGTAAAGTTTCTACACTTCACTTAAAGTGGTAAAATGTTGATACAGTAGAGTTTTGATAATCTAAGTATGTATATGGTAATTCCTAGAGCAACTACTAAGAAAATTTAAGAAAGCAATACACTAAAAATCATTATAAATAAATCATAATGGAATTCTAAGAAACGTCAAATAAGCCACAAGATATCCTTCAGTGGGTGAATGGTGAAACGATGGTATAGTGATACCATGAAATACTACTAAGCAATAAAAAGGAACAAACTTCATAACACGCAGCAATTTGTATCAGTCTCATGGGAATTATGCTGAGTGAAAAAAAACAATTCCAAAAGGTTATATATCATATAGTTCCATTTATATAACATTCCTGACATGACAAAATTATAAATGGAGAACAGATTAGTGGTTGTCTGGGGTTAAAACTGGGGGTGAGGGAGTGGGTGTGGTTAAAAAGGGGTAACACAAGGAAGCCTTATTATGATACGGTGATGGTACAATTAAGTATCTTGACTATGATGGAGGTTACAGAAAGCTACACATGTGATTAAAATGGTCAGAGCTCTACACACACACACATACACACACACACACACGAGTGTATGTATAACTGCTTAAATCTGAATAAGCTTTATAGACTGTACCACTGTCAATTTTCTGGTTTTCTGTTGTACTATGTAATATAAGGTATTAACATTGTGGAGGCTGAGTGAAGGATTCACAGGCCCTCCCTGGACATTTCTTTGCAATTTCTTGTGGATCTGTATTTATTTCAAAATAAAAAGTTAAAAAAAGTTTTTATTCAATTGATACCTCAAAAATTTTTGACTCTCCAAATTTGTAGTAATTGTGACAATAATTTTAAATAAAAACTAGAAAGCTATGAAAATGAGAACAAGAATGAGCTATTAGATATTAAAATGTGACTGAAAAAAAATTCAACAGAAGAGCTGGAACAAAAAGTTAAGGAAGATTCCCTGAATGTAGAGCAAAAAAAACACAAAGAAATAGAAACCATATGAAAAAAAAGAAGAGATTCAGAGGATCACTCCTTTAGGTCTAAGATCTCACTAATAAGAGCACTAATAGAAAGAATAGAGAAAATAAAGAAAAGGAAATTATCAAAGATATAATTTAAGAAAATTTCCCACAACTGAAGAAAGTCACAAAATGAAAGGGGCAACCAAATGCCAAGCAAAATAAATGAAAATAAGATTCATACAAAAACAGGTTCCCATGAAATTTTAGGACATCAAAAATAAGGACAAGTTCCCAAAAGGAGATGACCCAAAAAATGTAGTTTTATTACATCGTTTAAAGTTATAAAGGTGATAAATAAAAGAACTAAAAATAACTACTAAATATTGGGAGATTAAGATGGAAGGGAGGTTGGGGTATACAAGTGATCTTTCCAAAACAAAGAAACAACAGATACTGTGTAAAGGTAAAACATCAAGCACAGGAGTTACATCTACATTATTCAGAAATTTGGAGACAGAGGTGAAAACAGATATAGATTTAAAAAAGGCTTTTCTAGAGATGGAGAAATGGTGGAATGGTTAATACTCCCAATGGATTGTAATGCAATTGCACTGTAATCTTATCTGTATTATTTCACATTTTACAATATGCATTTATGTAACTTTATTTTTGGTGAGGAAGATTGGCCCTGAGCTAACACCTCTTGCCAATCTTCCTCTTATTGCTTGAGGAAGCATGGCCCTGAGCTAACATCTGTGCCCGTCTTCCTCTATTTTGTATGTGGGTCACTGCCACAGCATGGCTTGATGTGTGGTGTAGGTCCGTGCCCAGGAGCTGAACCTGTGAACCCAGGCCACCAAAGCGGAGCGTGCAAACTTAAGTACTATGCCACCAGGCCGGCCCCTGCGTTTATATAACTTTTATATGTAGTCAAAGAAAAAGGCACTGCATGGGGCTTGGATTTTAAGTATTCTGACTCAAAAAGAGGCCAGGGTTTCAGGATGAAGGTTGCACTAAGTGTGGAGGTCTGGGAGTGGTTGAGGGCAGGGTGTGATATTAGATCAACAATTCTGCTGAGACTCTAGCAAAGGAAGAGCAGGGAGAAATTTGGAGAAATTGCAGGATATAGGTGAAAAACAAGGAACTGAGGTGACCGTGTGGGGCCTCGAATGTCGGGATATGGAGTTTAGAATCTATCCTGTAGGTAGCAGAGAGTCAGGGAAGGTTTTAAGCAGAAAATAACACGAATGCACCCACGCTTTATAAGATCGTGTGTTCTCAAGCACAGATGATAAACAGGAGGAGAGACTGGAGACAAAGAGATTATAGTAATCATCCCATTGAGTAGTAACAAAGTCTGAGTGGTACATGGCAGTGGGGATGAATATGAAGAGACAAATGTGGATGTTGCTGCGAAGGCAAAGCCAATATGACAATCAACTGAATACAGAAGCTACTGGTGTGAGAAGAGACTACTGAAGTCCTTTCATATCCAAGATAGGGACTGTGGAAAGAGGGGCAGGTTTGAAAAGAGAAGACAACAAATTTGGCATTAGAAATGTTGGGTTTTACTTCTTTTTAAATTTTTTAAACCACTGTATTGAGAAATATGCACATACAAAAAGCTGTGCATATTTAATGTATACAACTTGATGAGTTAGAAATAAGTATACAACCAGAAACATCGGGTTTTAAATACTAGATCTGTGGAGAGATGATCACCAGGTAGTTGGAAATTCAAGTTTAAATATTAGGAAAGAATCACAATTAGAGAAACAGATTTAGAGATATTTGCATGAGAAGTCCACTATTTCCCATGACAGACCTTCCCCCCACACATCCCTTCAAGCATCCCTTCAAGCATCCTCAAGCATTCAAGTTAAACACTGAGTACCTCCTATATAACAGGTGTTGTGGTACTAGGACAGGTCCTGAAGCTACAAAAATGAATAAAACATAGTTTCTTATCTTTAGGAGTTTACATTCGAAGACCTCCAAAAGGTTTTTTTCTTTTTTGGTCAGAATCTCATAATACGTTCAAGTATATCTGCTATTGCTTACAATGCTTTTCTTTCTACTTCTCTAAACTTTACTTACAAAATGGGATTTGTTTTATTCTCTAACTAACATCAAGAGGAAACAGCAATTTCTGACTAAAGAGTGAGTAGTGAGAAGGGTTACCCTAGATGATACCACACTTCTCCAACCTCAGTCTTACCCCCAGGTACAAAAGTATTCCCTTTTCCTGAAATGAATTTGCTACAGGTATTGTTAAGAAAATCAACAGTTCTCAATTTAGTCCTCAACGTTTTGGGTTTGCAATGTGCCAATAGCCCTATGCAAACTTGAAGGAATGGACCTTTCTACAGTGCTAGCACACTCCCTGCTTTCTGGATTCTGGAAACTTCCTTCTGCCATAACCCTTCTGTGAAGGAATGAGTTGATTCGGCAGGTCTGGGTTGTTCAAACCCTGAACATTCCCAAGAAAGGCATGTTTTCAGGATGGGCCCTTGGCCGGCTTCTTGGAATGTTCTGTCAGATAAGAGTGTTTTGCATGCCTGAGGCCTTGGGCCACAGCGTACTAGTTTGTCCAGAGGGTTTCCCCTAACATTGTGGTTTATGGGGAACATCTGCTTTTTCTCTAAGGGGCTAGAGCTTGAATGACCGAGGTCAGTCATGCAGGTGCTGTACGCCCACAGGACTGACCCCCAGTGAAAAGCCTGGACACTCCAGCTTGAGAAAGCTTCCCTCCTTGGAAACGCTCTGCACGCTATCACACGTGGCTGCTGCGTAACTGCGTCTCGCGTGGCTCCACTGGGAGAGCACACTGGGCGGCTTGTGCCTGGTGTCCCCAGACTTGCCCCACGTGCCTCTGCTGGTTTTACCCTGTACCCTTTCACTGTAATACACCCCAAGTGCAAGTACAACAGCTTCCGAGTCCCGTGAGTCCTTCTAGTGAATCTCCGAGGCTAAGGGTGGTCATGGGGACCCCGATACATCTTCCTTCAAAGTCTGGGATTTCTCTCGTTTTCAGGAATTGTCTGAAATTTACTCCTCTCTATTTACTTTTTCCAACACTTGGCAGACTTTAAAGCACCTGGTCAACCCCTACACATCAGCTAATTGCAAAGTCTGACCTGGTCAATCATGACCAAGAGGCCACTGACACCATTTCAAGCAGAGGACTACATCTGACCTCTATGTTTCGCCAGTCCATGTCACCCAAGCCAGCAATGGACATGGGCCTGCCAGTCTTGGCTACCGCTTAAATGGCTGAGAAAGTGACAAGGGCACCTCACCATTTTATATCCCACCACAACTAAGCTGCCAGTAGGGTGGGGCATGACAGCTCCCAGCAATTTTCTGCTGCCAATCCTCCCCATCATCTCCCTCTCAGAAACCATACACAACTCTGCACAGACGTAATCTACCACATGGCTGCAGGAGACGAGCCTTTGTCCTTACCCTAGAGCAAGTCTCTTAGCTGCGATGTGGCTCCACCAGGGAGGCATGCCACAGACAATTTAATAGCAACATCAGAAAATGATTTCAACGTTAAAAAATACACGTAAAGCAAATTCTCTATAAAAGTCACTCTCACTCACTCTGATGTGCTTTCTTGAGTGAGACAGAAAGAGCTGCAAGCATATTGGATGTCAAAAAATAAAAATAACCCACAGCCTTCCTTATAAGTATCAAGCATAAAAAATTGTTTATATTGTTGATTTTGCTAGCCATGTGCTTTGATGTTCTCTGGCTCCTGCCCCCACACCTCAAATCTGTGACCTATTACTTTATTTTCTAAGAAAAGGATTTGAGATTTCATTGCCCTAGAGAAGTGGGTCACACATGTGAAATGCTATGTAAATGATAAACACTAGTCTTAAAATGGCTCCGAGTAACAGCACTGGGTAATATGAAGTTAAATGTATTCCCTATTTTATCATTTCTTCAATGATAAACTGCATGTCTCAAATCTGTACAGAATGTACACTTGTACTGCACTGACCCCAGTGGTAACTAAGATAAAGGCTAAATCCCCACCTTGTGTAGGAGCTAACAGGCCAGTGAAAAATTTCTATCACATATTAACATAGGGATTTTATGTTCTTGAGAAAATCTTAACATTTATTTACAAGTCTCCCAAATAGCTTCCCATCTATAAACCACAAGGAGTACTTAACATGTTTTGTTGAAGACCAGCAAAAGACTCAGAAATAGCGTGATAGAATGTAACGGAGCTGGTTGGCTCTCCTTTCTCTCATTAAAACAAACATTTATTTCTGTGTGTGTGTGTTTGTATATGAATGTTTTTTTAAAATAAAAGGAGCATTTCAATTTTGTAGACATGTCTTCTATAAGTGCTGATGTTGTTCTTATTCAATAAATGTTAACTGCTTGGAATCCCAGGCACACACTCAAGTTCATTCCCTTTCTCCTCAGGCAGTTTCCATAATCCAAAGCATTTTCATTTTAACAGTCCTCATTACTGGTATCATTTAATACTTGAGAGTTTGCTCAAGTCTACATCAATCTTGCTGATCCTGCAAACACTTATGTTGTTGACACAACACAATCTGAATCCATAGCTACTAAATGTAAAAAACTGAAAACTATTCCTTCACCCGACACATCACCAAGTACTAAGAACAACTCTGTCAGTCACTTGTCCCGTCACGGAGACACGGCGCTGGAGAGACGTCAAGCACAGGGCCTTTCACCAGACCCCACTCCCTTCAATATGGTGCCGTCTCATCTATCTCCCTGCCTCCCATAGGTACTGCATCTTCTCAAAGACATTTGACACCTTAAGCTTACCCACTTTGAAGAGGAAAATGTTTACCTGGAAAACATCTTGTTAGACATATCTGGCTCATACTCCCTCACTAAAAAAGAGCCCTTTACCACAAGTAAATCTTAACTAACCAGAGACGGAGAATCTTCGCCCTCGGAAAAAGCAATAAAAACCCCTTCAGAATAAAATTTCTTCTTTAATTAAGCTTTAAATGTCTTTGAATGAGGCTAAATCAAGAAATAAAATCTCTCTTTACCTGATTGGAAAACCTCATGCTCACGTTACGTTGATTCTGTAGTGGGATATAGCGCTGAACAGGATCAATGTCTTTAGGACTGATTAATTCATCGGCTGAAAAACAAAGAAGGGAAATGACTATCAAAAACGCATCTGTACAACACCATAAACCAACCAGACCTAATATATATCTATAGAACATTCCATTCAATAAGAGCAGAATATATATCCTTCTCAATGCAAATGGAACGTCTTCCATATGCTAGGCCATAGAACAAGTTTCAATAAATTTAAAAGGACTAAAATCATACAAAGTATGTTCTCTGACCACAATAGAATGAAATTAGAAATCAATAACAGGAAGAAGTTTTAGAAATTCACAAATACGTAGAAATTAAACAACGTATTCCTAAATAACCAATGGGTCAAAGAAGAACCAAAAGGGAAATTAGAAAATACTTTCTAATGTACTTTCTGATGAGATGCTTAAAATAATGAAGACATAACATAACTTATGGGATATAGGTAAAGCAATGCTCAGAGGGAAATTTGTATCTGTAAATGCTTATATTAAAACAGAAGAAAAACCTCAAACCAATAACCTATTCTTCCACGTTAAGACAGCGGATGAAAAAGAGCAAACTAAGTCAAAATCAAGCAGAAGCAAGGAAATAATAAAGATTAGAGTGGAAATTAATGAAATAGAGTATAGAAAAACAATAAGGAATATAAATTAAACCAAAAGAAGATTCTTGAAAAGCTCAAAATTTGACAAACCCTTAGCTAGACTGACCGAGAAAAAAAGAAAGAAGACAAATTACTAAATCAGGAATGAAAGAAGGAACATTACTACCAACTTTAAGGATTATAAGAGAATACTATGAACAGATGTACACCCAGAATTTAGATAACCCAGATGATATAGACAAATTCCTAGAAATACACATATTACCAAAACTGACTCAAGAAAAAACAGAAAATCTGAACAGATTTGTAACAAGTGACTGAAACTTCCCACCAAAAAAAAGCTCAGAACATATGGCTTCACTGCTGAAGTCTACCAAACAGCTAAAGAAGAACTAAAACCAACCTTTCACCAACTTTTCCAAAAAATAGTAGGGAGAACACTTTCCAACTCATTCTAAGAGGCTGGTATTACCCAAATACCAAAACCAAAGACACCACAAGAAAAGAAAATTACAAACCCAAATCTCTTCTGAATATAGACACAAAAATCCTCAACGAAAATACTAGCAAACCAAAGCCAGCAACATTTTAGGATTACACACCATGACCAAGTGAGATTTATCCCACAAATGCAAGGATAGCTTAACATCCCAAATCAATACTTGCAATATACCATTTCAATAGAATAAAGGACAAAAAACTACATGATCATCTCAGTAGACACAGAAAACACATTTGACAAAATTCAACATCCTTTCTTAATAAAAAGCATTCAACAAACTAGGGATAGAAGGGAACTTCCTCAACCTGATAAAGGGCATCTATGAAAAACTGATGGCTAATATCATACTCATGATCAAAGAGTGAATGTCCCAAAGATTAGGAACAAGACAATGATGTCCGCTCTTCTCACTTCTATTCAACATTGTAATGGAGGTTCTAGCCAGAGAAATTAGGCAAGAAAAAGTAATAAAAGGCATCCAGATTGAAAAGAAGAAGTTACAGTAATTAAGACAATGTGGTACTGGCATGAAGATAAGACACACAGAACAATAGAATAGAATTGAGAGTCTAGAAATAAACCCTTACATTTACAGTCAATTGATTTTTGACAAGGGTGCCAAAACAATTCAAGAGGGAAAAGAATAAGGTTTTTTTCCCCACAAATTGTGCTGGGACAACTGGACATCCAAATGCAAAAGAATGAAGTTGGACCTTCATTCCTCACACCATCTACAAAAATAAATGGAAAATAGATCAAAAAGTTAAACGTAAGAGCTAAAATTATAAAACTGTTAGAAGAAAATATGCATAAATCTTTGTGACTTTGAATTAGACAAAACTACGACATCAAACCATAAATGACAGAAAAAATGAGATAAATTGGATTTTGTCCAAATTATAACCTTTTGTGCCTCAAAGGACACCATCAAGAAAGCAGAATGTTAGCCCACAGAATGGAAGAGAGTATTCGCAAATCATATATCTTGTAAGGAACTTGTACCTTGAATATGTAAAGAACTCTTAAAACTCAATGATAAAAAGACAACCTAATTTAAAAATGGCCACAGTACCTGAATAGACATATCTGAATAGACATTTCTCCAAAGATTTACAAATTATCAATAAGCACATGAAAAGATGCTCAACATTAGTCATTTGCGAAATGCTTATCAAAACCACAATGAAATACCACTTCACATCCACTAGGATGGCTATAATCAGAACAGACAAGAAGAAGGGTTGGAGAGAATGTAGAGAAATTGGAACCCTCATACATTGCTGGTTGGAATGCAAAATCGTTTAGCCACTTTGGAAAACAGTCTGGAATTGCTCAAAATGTTAAACACAGAGTTACAATATGACTCACCCCTAGGTATAGACCATACATTTCACCTATTTAAAGTTTACAATTCAGTGGTTTTCCACCCCTAGGTATATCCAAGAAAGCTAAAAACATGTCATTTTATGAATGAAACAATGTCAAACAATAATTTGTACATGAAAGTTCATAGCAGTATTACTCATAACAGCAAAAACGTGGAAACAACCCAAATGTCTATCTCCTGAGGAATGGATAAATAAATCAGATGTGGTATATACATACAATGGAATGTTATTCCACCACAAAAAGGAATGAAGTGTTGATTGATACATGGATGAACCTTGCAAACAGTGAAAAAAGTGAAAATAGCCAGTCACAAAAGGCCCCACATTATGAGTCAAGGTACATGAAATGTCCAGAACAGGAAAATCTATAGAAAATAGAAAGTAGATTAATGACTGTCTAGTGCTGGGGTGGGGAGTCAGTCTTGGTGGTCTAGTGGTTAAGATCAGGCGCTCTTCCACTGTCGCCCAGGTTCGTTTCCTGATCAGGAACCACACGACCCATCTGTTGGTTGTGACACTGTGGCAGCTGGGTGTTGCTGTGATGCTGAAAGTTATGCCATTGCTATTTCAAATATCAGCAGGGTCACCCATGGTGAAGAGGTTTCAGCAGAGCTTCCAGGCTAAGACAGACTAGGAAGGAGAACCTGGCCACCCACTTCCAAAAAATCTGGTCACGAAAACACCATGAATAGCAGCAGAACATTGTCTGATATAGCTAGGATGCTGGGGGGAACGGTGAAGTGATTGGGGGGAAGAGGGGGGTGACTGCTAAAGTGTATGAGGTTTTTTGGGGGATGATGAAAATTAAATTAATTAACTGTTTGTAGTGAAAGTTGCACAATTCTCTGTGAATATACTAAAAACCACCGAATTGTAAACTTTAAATAAGTGAAATGTATGGTGTGTAAATTATACCTCAATAAAGCTGTTCTAAAAATAATGCATTTGCATTCTCAAGGAAGGAAATCATTTCACTAAGGGGAGTCAAAGTGTCTGCTGATGCTAAATTCTACAATAGTCTTCTGAGATGGGACGTTTTTTCTGGGGCACTGACCAGCATGACGGTAATGTCTCCAACTGCTGCTATACTGTAAACACGGAAGCTCTTTTCATGTGGTAGTCCCTTGTGGCAACTTTTGATAAAATCCAAGGATACAACAAGGAACGCCACTTAGATTTTTGGGAGGAGAGGTTGAGAAGAAGGTACTAAGTCAGTGGTTCTTTGCTGTCTTCTGCTCTAACACACCTGAGAGGCCCACCAGCACCTGAGACTCACTGAGGCAGGGATTCTCCCTGGGCCTGGAAGAAACTAAGCTGGGGAGGAGAGAGTCGGTGGTGGGAAACCACAACTCAAATATAATTCTGCATAATCTCGTCAGAGGACAAGTTGGCAGTATTACCCAAATTTACAGCAAGCATACTCTGACCCAGCATTTGCACATCTATCAAGTTATCTTGTTATGCTCAGACATGTGAAACATAATTAAATAATAACATCGAAAAAGGAATCCAACTATTCTAAAGTGAGTCAGCACACTTTTTTATTTTTACCGCACTTAAGTTATGAAAATGTGCTCATTTCACTCTTGATCTTCAATTCTATATTGATCACATAAAAACGACACCATGCTGAGTTTTGTATAAATTCACCCACGTAAAATATTTACTAAAAAAAAGAAAAAAATTACACCTCATTTTCCATAGCTTTTTAGGTACTGCTTTTAGACAGTGAATAATTCTGAAAAACAGAACAGGGAGTTAACCACAAAAATGCTTATAAATTTCTTTGCAGTTTTGGGAATGTTTCTCATTATATTTCTATTTGAGGGTAACCTCAGGGCACATGTGCAATGTTATCCAACAGGCAAAATCACCAAAGGTGTTTATAGTAACACTTGGAAGATGTTTTTAATAATAATAAAAGTGATATTAAAAATAGAATAACAAAAAAAGGAGGAGCAGCCACAGAAACCACCAGAGCCACTGCTGCCTCTGCAACAGCAGCCCTAGCAACACTCACACAGAACTGACTACATCCCTGGCAGTATGTCACATGTATTAATTCATTAATCGTCACAACATCTTTATCATTTTACAGATGATGAAATGGAGGCACTGAGTGGTTAAGCAACTTGCACATGGCTGGTAAATGATAGACCTTAGATTCCAACACAGGCAGTCTCTCTCTGGAGTCGGGGTTCTAAACCACATACAATTCTGTCCTTTGAGAACACTGACATTCTATACAATACAGATGGAAGAGACACCAGGAGGAAGAAACAATAAACAAACAATTTAGACCTTGATATGTTATACTTTCCTACCCAAATCAGGAAGCATATTACAGAACATCTTCTCTCTGAAAAAAAATATACTTTTGCAAAATTTAAAACAAACCAATACAGGCTTAATTATGGCAAATATCAACATATAATTCCAATTTATTACTATCATTTTAGCTCATGATGCAAGGTTGACCATGATAGTCTAAATAGCAGCAAATTGTTTCCCTATTTCATTTGTCTGATCATTGAGATGTGGAAAAATTTCCACTACCAACAAGCATTTTACATAATTGATGTTTCACTGTCATTCTATAGAAATGAAATTCTATCTTTATGATTTTGTTATTTATAAATGATGACAGATAAATTAAGAAATCTTTATATCCTTGGAAAGCATAAATGCTAACGTATCAAAATTGATATGAATCAAATAGTTAACCAAGTCTTTTGAAAGTTTATTTCTTTGTACTTCCTTCTTATTTCTCTCTTTGTACTGCACCTGCGTATCTAGCTTGATGTTCCCCCACTTATACCATGTGCTTGTCTATGTCTCCACGGGCTGTATGCTTCTCACTCATAGCTGTACCCCACTACCTAGCACAGCATCTGGCATACAGTAGGTACTCAAGAGACTTATTAACCAAAATAATAAATTGGTGAGTTAACAAATTTGGAAACATTAATTGCCATAATCATTACTTTAATTTCCATAGAGGTAAAAGTGACAGGTATTTTAAAAGGTCAAGTTAACAGACATACATTTTTTTCACTGCACTGATTTTTATCACTCAGGAGGCAAAAACGGAGCTCCTCATTGTGCGAATTCCGTGACACCAGCTTTCTGGCGAAGTGTGAGAAGCCTGAAAGAACGTACACCCAACCAACTACAGAACTGTTAAAGGGAAAATGAGACAACAGAAGAAAAGAGCAATTGGCTTTCTACATTTCACAATACAGTACCAAAGCTCACAGAAAATCAAGCATTTCTGTAAATAGGAATAGCTGTCTTTAAATCCTTAGAAGACAGATTAGGTTCATTAATATTTGCACTTTTTTATGCATAGAAAGGCTTATAAATCATACCCTGGGTTCACCTCTAACAATAATTATTGAGGGTAAAAAGAAAATATTAAGGAGAATTTTTGTTTCTTTAATGAAATGACAATTTAAAGGAAATTTAACAGAGTCATTTTTTATCATGACACCAAAATCACATAGGACACACTAAAACAGGCTCAGCAGCTAATTCATGGAGTAAAATTCTGTGCTGCAAAGCCTGGTTGATTCTCAGGGGCAGGGACACATGTTAGCAACACATGTATTAAGAAATGAGCTATGAAGAAAAAGAAAATGTAGATCTTCAACCGAATACACTATACCAAAAAATTTCAAATGTATAATATATGTTTTTAACTCAATTGATTAACAGTGATGAACTTTCAAAGATTAAATGTTAAATTCTATGGCAAAAAGTTAAATAGAAAAACAATGAAACACCTGAATATATAAAGACTTTAAATTTCATTCATCAAAAAACAGAACAAACAAAGTTTAGAGGCAAACAAACTAGGAAAATGTCAGAGAGGTTTAGCATACCTAACATATGAAACATTTATGTAGACTGATAAGAAAAATCGTAAAACCAAGGTTAAATGCGCAAAGCAGATATCCAGACAATTCACAGAGGATACAGAAATGACTAAGAAATATGTTTTTAACAATCAGCATGTAAATGAAAACAGGATACAAATTAATTCTTATTAGGTCACCAAAGTTTTTATTTTTAATAAGCATATTTACTGCCACAAAGGTTACAGGTGACACAAGCACCTCAAAGACTCTTGAATAAATCAATCAAGTCTCTGTCAGTCACGGGCTGGGTGACCTCGGGTGAGGTGCTGAGCTCTTCTGAGCTTCAGTTATGACACAGAGTACCCATCTCATAGAGAAGTTAGGAGGATTACTTAGGACATTATTTGTAAAGGGTAGAGCACAGAATCTGACACATTTTAAGGCAGGTATTATTATTGGCATTTCTGGGAAATAGTTTGACAATATGTATGCAGTCTTCTCGAACTCTAGGCATCACTGCTTTCATATTCATTGTCACTAATATATTTGAGGGTGGGATCATAAATTTTTTATACAAGTTTTCTAGACCTAGTAGCAATTCAACTAAAAATTTCAGTTTCAAGAAAGCTAGTCATTTATACAATAAGCTAAAAGAAGAAAATCTTCCTACGTGAAGCTTTTCAAGTAATACTGTATTACATGTGCTCTCAAGATGTTTATAATGCCCACTACACAGAAATCCCATTATAGGTCACTATCAATCACAAGGATACCATGAAAAGGATAACAAAAGTGCTCAGAAATTGATGTCTTTCTGCTTGAAGTTTCCTGAAGTGTAACAGATGGGAAATCTTTCAGCAACCACAATTTATAAATATATCTGTACTCTTATCTATTCATTTTACCTTTACTGATCAGTAACAAAACACGTGTTATACTGAGCAATAAAATTAAGTCAACTGCATTTGAAGTCAACGGACCAATGAAAATCAAGACCTCAGTTTCGTATGACCTCATGCACACTAGGGGTGTGATCACTGATTTACTTTAACTTTTAAAAGCATTAAATTTCCAGGCTTAATAAGTGGCTTTTATATTTGAGGTCAATTGGGCAAGAAATATCATGAATGAAATCAAATGCAAATGGACTTATCTTAGTTACAAACACTGGAATTAGGAAGCAGTATATCAGAATAACTAGGCTGCCCTCAGAGGACAGAAATATTTCCTAGATTGTCACATTCCTTTCTTGCTGTAGAGCTACTGGATATCACAGTGACTAGCACAGAGCAGGCCTCTACAAATAGTAGCTGAATCATCAAGCAGATGAATGGTTATGGAGCAACTAGGCAAGCATTCTCTTCCTGTGATGTTTTGTGGCAATGGGAGTACTAGCAAGGAGGGCCCAGGAGCATCTTGAGTTGCCTGGTTAACAAGAACTAGGCAACATATTTTCACAAAACCATATCCTAAACGGTGGCTGAGAGAGGGAGGGAGGGTAGAAGGGCAGGAAGTAGAAGAACCATTGAAGTATGTAGTTGTCCCACAGTAAATGCTTTATGTATATTTCCTCATCAGTTAATCTTTCTGACATAAAAATAAAGAAACTGATGATCACAGAAGATAAGAAAATTCTTCAAGTCATATAAATAGTAAGTAGTAGAACTTATATTCAAACCGTGAACTGCCTAGTTCCTAAGTTTATGACCCCAAAACTCTTGATCTTTCCACTACATGAAGAAAAGAAAAACATGAAGAAAAGGAAAAAAGGAAGAGAAACTAGGGGAGAAGGAAGTGGAGGAAAAAGATGATAATGTCAGAGAAATAATCTACATCACGTGGCTACAAGTTTGCTAGGTATTAATACTCATTTAAAATATAGTCTAGTGGAAAATAAATTGAGTTTGAAACAATGACTTACCAAAGAACTTTAGGTACCCAAGAAATTAAGTTGGGAACTTTATATGTACATAACAGTTTGGATATTTTAAAGTACTTTTATATCCATTTTATCACTTTAAAAGTCTCTGAATAAAACTCCCAGGAAATTAAATAACATTCATGCCAAAAAGAAAAAAAGTCTTCACAAAATTCAAGAAAATTTTCATTCACCTGAATATCTTGGGAGTTTGTGTATATTGGAGAGAAAGGTGTACTTATTAAAATTACTCAATAATTCAAGCTTAATCAAAGAACATGACTGACTTTAACTCCTGATGTTTACTAATAATGTTTTCAAAGTATCCATTCTAAAAAAATCCTTCTATTCGCCTGTCTTAAGTTATACAGTATATAAGCTCTAATCTTTAACGATTTGGGATCTTACAGTAGGACCTACATGAAGGTCATCACTGTCAATGTCCTACGTACAGAGAAAGGAAAGTCAGTTGCATGTATATTGAAAAGACAAGATAAAATCTAGAAGTCAGATATTTTTTAAAGCTAAACAACTGATATGTTAGTTTCTCTTTTTAGAAAATACTAAGAAAACATATTAAAGTTAAGTAATGGCTTTGGGAAAGTTTTAGAGTAAAGTTATCATTAACCTTATGTTATCTTATATTTCCCTACTTTTCTTAACCTCAAAAAAGAAATGCAATCCAAAGAACTTTTACGTGATAAATACTTTTACAGTTATTTTTGCAAAGAACTCAAAAAGTACACTGCTTTCTACAGACTGATCATCTCTTACATGGATAGTTTCTAAACTTCCAAATTTAAATAACAATTGTAGGTATAACAAATGATCACTTTATTCTAAGACAAGACAAATGTATCTTAAAATATGTCTCTGGTTTAAAATAAACATGTTTACAATTTATGTACCCATTTTATAGCAAACACTGATAATTCTAAAAGTCTAAATTTTCTAAAGAAAAAAAAAGAAATACTGTAATAATTAACTATTTTCTAAGAACACAGTGGGTAGGTCAAGCCTTCGGCCAGGAAACAGCATATTGAGTCTTTTTGCTCTAACAGTGGAATACAAGTCACATAGTTTTGTTGTATAATTATTCACTAAGGCACACACAGGACAAAATATTCTTAGTGGATTTCACTGGATACAAACTGGCCTGAATTAGTAAAAGTCATATATTCCAGAATATTTTTAAAGATTTACTGTTCTATTCTTTTCACGTAACTCCAATCAATTAACTGTCCATAAAATGTTGTCAAGCAGATATCCAACTGAGGCTTCTTTAATGAATAAATAAGCCTTTGTTGGTAAATGTGGCGTCTAGAATGCTGATTAACGTCCACAGAAGTGTGTTGGTTCTTGGGGCAAGTATACAATAGTTAAGAGTGAGTTGTCAACCAGAAGACACACAGCTAGGTAAGAGTGCTAAGGAATATGCAGCATCTCTTTCTCAGGGAAGACAAGCATGTCGTTTCCTAGTTTGCAACACACCTTCTGCATGTTCTCTACCGCCTTTGTAGAAGCTCAGCAGGGAAGAAGAGAAACTGACTCTTTCTTTGAAGGCTCTTTCTTCTTTTTGATCGTGAAACAGATCAAGGCATGACCTACACTATTTCTGTTCACTCTGGTCTTAAGATAAGAAAATGGTATCTAAACTCAAAATCTGTCTACACTGAATACATTAATTTTGGAGTAAAGAAGGTCCAATGCTTTTTTACTGATTGATATTGTTTTCAATTTTTTTCTTTTTTTTAAAGCTCAATTTGCTTATGTAGAGTATAGTCAATTCTGCATTCCCAATTCACTAGGCTTCTCAATTTTATCCACAGGCTTTGCTCAAATAGCACTTTTTCTCACTGTATCAACCTCAGAATAAGAAACTCCCCCAAGACCTCTTAGCAGCATGAAACGCCAGGCAAACACAAGAAAAATGTCTGCAAAGACCTACTTCTTTTGTTTGTTTGTTTGTTTGTTTTTTGGTGAGGAAGATTAGCCCTGAGCTAACATCTGTTGCCAATCCTCCTCGTTTTGCTGAGGAAGATTGGCCCTGGGCTAACATCCGTGCCCATCTTCCTCTACTTTATATGTGGGATGCCTGTCACAGCATGGCTTGATGAGCAGTGAGTAGGTCTACACCTGGGATCCAAACCTGCAAACCCCAGGCCACCAAAGAGGAGTGTGTGAACTTAACCACTAATACACTGGGCCAGCCCCTGACATACTTATTTCTAACGACTTGATAACAAGAGATAAAATTGTTCCCAACTTTCTCCACTTACCCAGGAGTTTTACGATGATATAAAGGGCTTGTCCCCAAAGAAACAGTTTTCCATCACGGCCACAGTTGCTAGGAAATCGCTTCTGACTACCAGGGTTTCTTTTTCAGATTCTACAAAATCAGCTGGCACATAGTAGTACTTTGGTACAGCAGGATAACCTATGGAGTTTAAAAATAAATATTTAAAATATAACAAATCAGTGTCCTTCCCAAATTTTCTTTTCAAGAAATTGCAATAACTAGAAAGGAGAGAGAAAGGTTGTAGAGGAGGTAACAGATTTGATAGACTACAGAAAATTGGATATTTTGGCTCCTTTCAGAAATTGCAAGTGCAAAATGCGGAAAAAGCTTCTTGACTTTAAAACACTAATTTGACAGCATATGTTATGCTTTAGCCAACAATGTTAACATATCTCCTTTAACAACATTTAATTTTAACACCTTTAAATGAATCAACAAATATACAGTACGCAAATATTTAGAGCCATTGAAGAAGCTATTTTTAATAGCATTAGTCTATGGAAGTTTTACAAATGAGATACCGTATAATCTTAAATGAAGAATTATAACCCTGAGCCATTGCTTAGAGGGAAGAAATCCTCATTTTAATCATTAAACCCATTATCTACCATTCAATATCACTGAAGAGAAAAAATCCATCTTACCCTGTGAGCAAACTGTTTAAAAATATTCCTTGGTAGAAACTAAAAATTATTATTTAAAGACTAGAATCTCTGTGGATGATGTAAAGGGGGAAAAAAACCCAATTCCAGTAGAGTGCTACAGAAGACTTTTTGCAATATCAGCCCATAGTAAACTTAATGTCCCTCATTTCCCTAAAATTTGCTTCCTTCTTCATGCATCAATCAATCACGATATTTGTGTCTAAAACTAGTAAAAAGGTCTATGATTCACAGGGAGTAGTCTGAACACCACTCTCTGAACGTGATGAAGCCTAAAGTGTGGTCCACTAAACCACCACCTCAAGGCATCAGTGATTTACCACTGAGCACTAAAAGATCTCATTCGAGGGATTTACATATCATATGCATTACCACACGCATTACATTATTTCTCACATTGCACAAGTAATTATTTGGAGCATAAAGACATAAATAAATTAATTAATTTTTATTTCAAATTCAATGTTTATCCATAAACATTTCACTACTTTAACATTACAAGTATTTTAAAGGGTGAGCACATACTGTGAAGTATTTAGGGTACTTGTGGAAAACCCTAAAGAATATCACAAACTTCATGTGAGATAGGAACAGGGCTCAGTGCTGTAACCGCCAGTTCATGCATTGTGCCCATAAGCCATCCATTTTTTACCAACAAATCATATATATATATATTTTTTTGTGAGGAAGATCGGCCCTGAGCTAACATCTGCCAATCCTCCTCTTTTTTTTGCTGAGGAAGACTGGCCCTGGGCTACCATCCGTGCCCATCTGCCTCCACTTTATATGGGACACTGCCACAGCATGGCTTGACAAGCAGTGTGTCGGTGCATGCCTGGGATCCGAACCGGTGAGCCTCCGGCCGCCGCAGTGGAGCGCGCACACTTAACCGCTTGCACCGCTGGGCCAGCCCCAACAAATCATAATTTTTAACTTCCAGATAAATATGTTTTCAAAGCTGTTCACTTATGAGAACATATTCTCATTTTATTAATACTTCCAAACCCCAAAGATATTTGGAACTTCTTCTTTGGAATTCCTTTGATAACTAGTTTTCTAGTCATACAGAAAAATCAGTTATGTTCTTTTATGGGCCCTGACGGTGTTTAACTGCAACCAACATACTACTCATAAGATGGGGCCTTTTGACCATTTCTAAAATATTAAACCCATCCTCAAAGGATGGCATTTTAGCATCACAGCAGACATTCAAAATAACATGCTAAAAGCCCTAGAAGCAACTCCAAAGAGGAGGCCAGAATGTTCTTGACAATGGTAGTACCTTTAGGCTAGGACAGAGCCTCTAGCTGGCCCTCTGGAGGGGGCAGCAGTCACCTGAACATACCATTTCTGGTGACCTGAATAAAAATCAGTCATTTTATATTACTGCCGCACTGCACAGAGTGGAGTTACACAGTAGATAACAGATGAAGAACCTGGGCCTAGCCAACGAACTATTTTCCAATTACTACAGCCATGACGACCTAAATTCGCCTCCAGCCTTGTATTGCCTAATGAACTCCTTTTATAAAAACAAATTTATTATAGCAAATTAATAAATTATTCTTTCTAATTCATTCAAGATCTCATTCATTTTTTTCAATTTAAATAAATTGTTCTGTTTAAAAAGCAATCATTTACGTATTTCAAAGGAATGTGAAGGAAATATCAGGAGGAAGAATTTCTTGAAAAACAAGCCAACTATGCCGTCTGTGGTCTGATGAAGCACTGGAGTCAGGAGGTCCTGATGTTCCTTTACTTGGTTGGGGTTGCCTCTAAAAACTCCTAAAATGTAAAATATAAAATCCGACAGCATCTGAGCTCAATAAGCACCACAGAAATTTTACCTTAGGAAAATCTATTAGCCCAGTTATAATTATTTTGGTAATTTTCTACATAAATGATAAAAATAAAATTGAAAAAGGTAATGCAAACGTGTGTGATATTTTTTCAGGAAATTGATTTTAGAAGGTCATGTTAGCATTTAGAATCGAAAACAGAATTTTAATTGAAATATCTCTATTTATATGTGTAAATATTATAGATATTCACCATGTTACGAATTATGGTATTCGTGATTTCTATTCATAAAAAAACTTCTTTGCAAATATGAAAATATGTTTGCATCATTTTTTAAATAAAGTATTTCTTTAATTTTTTAAATTCTTTGACAGAAAATGATTTAATATTCACTCAGAAAGCAGAAGAGTAGCATACAAAAATGCAGAGCAGTTAACATCACTGTGTGCAGTCTATTTTGCTAGCTGAAAGGAGTCATATTTCATTTTTCTCTTCTTTAAACCACTTATATCCTATAGCTTAAATTTCAGGAGGAAAGCTCACTTACCATCAATCATCATGTAAAGGAAAAATATGGGAAATTCACACTCAATGCCATCAAATAGCTAAAACAAAAATAAAATATTGAAAATTTCACTAAATTAATTAGAAAATTATATTAATTAGAATAATTATAGTTAGGATGTACATAAAAGATTCATTTATAGTAATAACAAAATTGGACTGATTTATAAGTAGTTTCATTGTTCTTTTTTAAAAATTTTTCTCAGAACTCTTATTATTCAAACGCTCATTCATTTAATCCATCACACACAGTAGTCATTCATTCAATAAGCATTTACGAAGTACTCGGCAATGCCTGGCACCAACTAGACAGAGGGCTGTGAAGACAAAAAGACAGAGAAGCTGCCCTCAAGAGCTCACAGCCTAGGGGAGAGGCAGGCATGTAAACGAACAACTGTAGCACCCGATGAAATCTATATACGTGATATACCAGAAACACAGGGAATGAAAGACCCAAGTCTGCCTAGGGGGTCAGGGAAGGGTTTATAGGAAAAGAGATGCTTCAGCTAATGCTTGATGGATTTCTCCAGGGAGATGAGCTAAGGGAACTCCACACAGAGAAACAAAAGTATAAACTACATATGCATGGAAGCACAAAGTTTCTTAAAGAAACTACCAGCAATTCAGTATTTCTGGAACAAGCAAGGAAGAAATAGTGAAAGCTGAAGCCCAACAGGGGGGCCAGGCCAGCCAGATCAAGAAGAGCCTGGCAGGTCACGCTAAGAGACTAAGACTTTGATCTGGAGGCGACACAGAACCACTGTTGAATACTGAGCAGGATCAGATTTATTCCTTAGATTTACTTGCTAGATGGACAGCAGGCAGTGTTGAAGAGAGTTTTAGGGCAAGAAATGAGACCAATTGGAAGGCTGCTGGGAATAATCCAAAGAGAAAAGATGATAGCCTAAACCAAGGTTTTTCCACTTCAGCATTTATTGACATTTTGGGCAAAATAATTCTTGGTTGTAGGGGCTATCCTGTGCATTGCAGGATGTTGGTAGGATCCCTGGCCTCTACCTCCAGATGCCAGTAGCACCCACCAAGTGGTGACAATGAAAAAATGTCTGCAGATATTGTCAAATGTCCCCTGGGGAGCAAAACTGTTCTTGGTTATGAACCACTAGCCTAAACCAAGGAGTTAATAGAGAGGAAGGTTAAATCTGTCAGCCTTGGTGAGTGACAACGAGGGGTGAGTGAGAGTGAAGTGCCTAGGATGACTCTCAGGTTTGTGACCTGGGCAGAAGAGTGGGAGACGCACATAAGCAGACTGCAGGGCATCCAAGGGAGGACGTCCAGAAGGCAGGTGGATACATGGTAGGGCACTCCTGGAGAGAAGTATGAGTTAGGGATAGAGACACTAAAGTTAACAGTGATAGCTATGATTGCATGAATAGCAGAAGAGTAAGGATGGAACCCAGGAGAAGAGTAATATTTAAGAGGGGGAAGAAGAGGAACCTGCAGAGGAGACTAACAAAGACAGTGAGAGAAGTAAGCAGAGTCAGGAAGAGAATGGGGTTGCAGAAAAAGTTCCAAGTAAGAGAACTCAGTTAAGACACCCAAATGCCAAGGAAATAAGTGATATAAGGCCAGAAAACCATCACTATGACCCAGTGACCTAAACTGACTGAAGCCAGCACAACTACCGGAAGTACTGGGAAGAGGAGCAGGGTTATAAGGTGAAGGAGTGAGTAGAGGCAAACGAGGTACTACACCTAGAATGGACCATGCTTTTCAGAAGTGTAGCCACAAAGAGAGAGGCGATGGGAGGCAGACAGGGGTGAGTGGTGAGGGAGAGTTTTTTGTTTGTTTTTTTAATGATGAACTTCATTGTGTTTATGTGAAGAAAAAGAAGCTGATTTGAGTTAGGGAAGCAAAACAGCAGAAAGGAAGAAGTGGGGAAGATGCGGAGACAAAAAGAAAGAGATAAAAACAGACACCTATCTATCAGGGAAGAAGACAAATGATACAGCAAGAATCCTAGGAAGTAAAAGAGAACAGGATGGGGTGTACATATGGAGGGTTAGCCTTAGAATGAAGAACAGACAGCAACTTCTGGGAGACAAGAGAGATGGAGGTAAGTATGGATGAAGGATAGACGCAGTGGAGGAGGCCAAACAGAAATGTAAGGCTAACAAGTAGAAAGTGAGAAGTCAAGTCTGGGAACTTGAGTACAAATGGAAAAAATTTTGAAAAGCTTATAAGAGGAGTCCCTGGCAGGGTCACATAGCAGAACTAACAAGCAGTGAAAGCAATGATGAGAACTGAACCAAGATGGATGTCCTAAATCCGGGGTGGCATCTATCCACACTGCTGTGGCCTTTCTCAGTGGTGCTCAGCAACAGGTGGGAAATAGAGAGAGCCTGCTGGACTGATCCAAACTTGAAGGTATGCAGGGTGGTAGTTACAGGGGGTCCAGTTCAAATGTAAGTGCTGCAAATCAGCACAGGAAAGGTATTAAATAGAAAAGAAACATCTCAAGGTGTTTAAGAGATAAACGGATCTTTTGGCCCAATCTAACAGACTGCTGTAAGGTTTCAAAGATGTACACAATACAATGGCTCCTAATGCTCCCAAATGATAGTCAGTTGTGAAATTAAATAAAATGATAAATAGTGTGTCTCGCTGTTCTGCAAAACTAAGTGTATACTAAATTTTAAAAGAGTATTTAATTGTCAAACAAATTACAAGGTACCATGCTGCCTGGACATTTTTTATATACAGATTCATGGGATTTTCCCTATCTTCAGTGAATGAGTCAAAATTATGACAATGCTTACAAAAATAATTTTCAATCTACTCCACTAATTGTATTCAGCAATGTGGAGGCACACTTACCATTTTGGGGGGTGTTATAGTTTTCTGGACAGCTTAAAAACACCTAGTATAAATCTAGATATAGTGGTACATATGTATATTTGAAATAGAAAATTTTTTAAAACTAATTATTTAGAGGACTATATTTCAAAGGGAAGTGTCTAAGTGAAACAAAAAAAAAGAGCATTTGCTTAACAGATTGAAAATTGGATCACAAATAGATATTTTCTATTACATGAGACAAATGGTATGAAACAGGCAGGCAGAGTTCTGAAAGTGTGAAAGAAGAATTATTCACCCGATGAATCAATATGGCTCCATATGAGCAAATGGGCTTCACTGGTGGTAAGAGCTAACACTTATCAAGTGCTTACGATGTGCGAAGCACCAATCTAAGCATTTTTATATATACTAACTCATTTAATCCTCACAAGAACCTCAATAATAGGACCAATAATAGTAGGTACTATTATTTTACCAGTGAAGAATATTAACACAGAGAGGTTAATTAACATGCCCAAGGCCAGACAGCTAGTAAGTAGCAGAGCCAGAAGTCAAACCCAAGAAGTCTGACTCCTCAATCGGTGCTTTTGACCACTCTGTTATGCTCTGATATGGAATAGTTTTTGATACCTTCATTTCAGCTGGTTTGTAGTAGCGTCTGTTGGGATCTTCCAGTGATGTTCTATATCCATCTTTCAAGAAACGTTTAAATCCATATTTTCCTTTTAATTTTCTAACCACTTTATCAAGTGTCTGGCTAAACAGAACTTCATCATCCAGGGCAAATGCAGGATAAGTGATGCAGGGGAGCAGGGCAGCATCTGTGTTCTGGCAGCAATAAAAAAAAGAAGGGACTGTAAGTGCCGGCAGTGATATGATCAACACAGCCCAAGGAGAATCATGGAGATGAAAAGCCGATAAAAATAAGTCAATAAATAAGGAATAGATAATAAAAGGTAAATAAATAAGAAATAAGTCAAGAAATAAGTCAATAAAAGTCTTTAACTGACAGTGAGATTGCTGTGCTGCAAGGGACACACAGACGCTTATATGGTATGGTTTAGTGAAGCTTACAGAGGAGATAAAACTTTATTCACCAATAAGGAGTATTTTCAAGGTTCAACACTGGACTCAAACTTTAAGATATTAATTAAGGCAGTGTGTAAAAATTTAACACCAATAACTAATCATTAAAACTTAGTTTCTCATAACAATTTTTTGGTATCAGTGAAAAACACAAAACCATCTAAATGTCCAACAATTAGATAAGCAAATTAGCAGCCATTAAAGTTTATATTGTAGAAACATTTATTGATCTGGAAACATGTCCATTCATAGAACCAGATTATCAAATATTATGAACAATATTCTCCCAGTATTATAAAATGAAAAGTATATATGTATATAAAAATATATAAAAACATATAAACACAAATGTTGTCACCCTAAGATTATAACTGAGTGGTGGAATAATGAGTGGATATTATATTATTATTATTTGCTTATTTGTGGGTTTTGTTTTTCTTTTACCATAATCCTGCATTACTTCTATAAAACAGTTATTTTTAAATAATTAAATTATTCCATTTTGAGTGTTTTCTAAGAATAGAGCCATAAATAACCCCTATAAAAATCCGCAATTGCATACTATAGGCATATAAAAGTTTATCAGACCAAAATATTGTGACTCGAATGAGAGAAAAGAAGCATGAAAAATAATTTTATTCAAAAGGAATATAAATTATGAAAAATATTTTTCTAATATTCTGTGACAAAAAAATTCATTTTGGTATAATGTTGCTACTCCCTCCTGAAAAAATAAAAGGTCTACGTTTCTCCTGTTCTACAAAAGACTCGAAAGACAAAGCAGCTTTGTCCACAGCTCTGCTCACTTCCTGAACAAGACCTCCACAGACCAGGCAAGTGAGAGGCAACGTCTATTCTCTCTTCTCTTCTCTGCTGGCAACCTCTAACATTCTGGAACACATTCTTAGAAAAGTAAACAAAATTACATAACAATCATAAATGATAGCTCATATTAATTTATCATAAAAATATCTCACATGAGATCTTGATTCTCTGGGTAAGAGTGAGCACAAAGTATGCCTATTGCGATTGTGAGCATCGAGATCCACAAATATAACCGACCAAGAACAGCCCTGGAACGAGAAAGAGAAAAACATTTCCTAAATTAAGAAAAAACGACTTGTAGAACGTTGGGCATTTTGACTGTAAGAAATTTCACAAAAACACTAACATTGGTTGCATCGAGAGTGGCATTACAGAAGATTTTAATTTTCTTTTTTTATACTTTCAGCATTTCCCAAATTTCTTGCAATAAACATTCATTTTATAATCATAAAAAATGTTATTTTTACATTTCCCTATTTCTCCTCAGTCTTCTTATAAATCAAAATGTATTGATTATAAGATACCTAATCAATTAAGGATATTTATGTTAATAAAAATACAAATAGTTTACTCACATTTTTGACAAGGAATAAAACAAGAACCAATTTGAGTTCACAAAATCTGAATTGTACAGTCCTAATAAAGAATGTTGATTATATGATCAAACTAAGCAAATTTAGATACAATCTAGAATTATAGATATAAAAACTACTTGATTAAAATATAGAGACAGGAGAATCTCAAATAATAAAAATGCAAATAAAAGCTAATATTCACTGTGTGTCAGGCACTGTGCTTTATGCTTCACGTGGATTATCTCATTTAATCCCCATATATAGAGGATTATTATCCCCATTTTACTGAAAAAGATGCTAAATCTTAGTTTAACAGAGCACGGGTTCAAAATCAAGTCTCTAACACAGAAGCCCACACCTTAACCACTAAGTTATACAATTTCCCACAATAAAAAATATCTTTCAAGTAAGAGCCAAAAAACTTGAACAAAAAGACAGGTGTAACAAAAAATGTCAATTGGTCTGCTAACCAAGTTAAAAAAAATTTAATATTTAGCCATTAGTGCTTTCCATATTTACGAGCATAGCCGTAAGTAAACATAGCTTTGTTCTTTTACTGGGGAGCTAAACATTTTGAAAACACAGAGAATGAAACTGGAATACAAATACAGCTTCCATTATAAGAGAATACTCAGAAAAACACATGGGGAAAGGAAGAAGAGAACTATCATTCTAATTCTCACCAACTTCAAAGACGCATTCACTCTGAAACTAAAATACCTCAAATCAATCACCTAGACTGAAACTCAACGTCTAGTGGTACTAGGCCCTACCTCCAAATATCAGACTCACTATATGTACATTTTCCCTGTTAACCCATGTACATACATGAGTATTAGCTCATAAAATAGAATGATTTCTCAGGCCGGCCCGGTGGTGCAAGTGGTTAAGCGCGCATGCTCCGCTGCGGCAGCCTGGGGTTCGTCGGTTCGGATCCTGGGCGCGCACAAACACACCGCTTGGCAAGCCATGTTGTGGCGGCGTCCCATATAAAGTGGAGGAAGACGGGCACAGATGTTAACCCAGGGCCAGTCTTCCTCAGCAAAAAAAGAGGAGGATTTGCAGATGTTAGCACAGGGCTGATCTTCCTCACCAAAAAAAAAAAAAAATAGAATGATTTCTCATTCATAATATCATTTCTTAAATCTGTTTTAACTCTGACGAGTAAATTAATAAATGAAGAAGAAATGAGTGAGGCTGTCATTCTACAACCAGATTAACGCTAAACTGTCCTTTCTATTATTTGAAATTCCCTAGTTTTCATATCCACTGACAAAATTGAATTCAACAAAGCTTCATGCAGTATCTGCCACTGTCAGAGTGATGTGTTCTCTGCTTTGAGGAAAACAAGATAGAACTTGACCTCTGCTCTCAAGGAGCTGACCCAGGTGATAATCAGTCCTAACCAGATGAATATTAAACAAAACAAAAAGACTGCACATGGCAGGCAATACATGACGATGTACCAAGATATGGGCCTATGTACCAAGTGAGTGGCTTAGATGAGAGAATAATAATGATAATAAATCTCTAAAGGTAACATAAAAAAAGCAAAATAGGGAACCTGGGATACTTCATGGAGAAGGCAAGGACCAAAGCTAGGATCTGAATTTTTGTGGGAAGGGGAGCAGGCAGGGTAGTTAGAACAAACAGCAGAGAAATGAATAGGTATGAGATGTTGGGAGCCTGTGAATACACAAAATAACAGGACTTATAATTTATCCTTAGGCTCATAATTAATAAAGTTAATTGCATGCCAAATCAGTCTGCCCTGAACTGAATTTTTAAAAGATAAAATCTAATTAGTGTAATTTATAAATAATGAAGTGAAATAGCAAATTTGGCAATTCTTGCCATTATCTGATTAATATAAACAAGCCAATTTCTATTTTCTGGCCACGAATAAATGGTTTATTTATCTAAATTCATCAAAGTATTTGTTCAGGTTTCTTCCTCTGCCAGCCTCTAAGAAATATGCACAAAGGGAAAAATAATTTCATAATATTACTGGATTTTAACAGTGAGAGCAAATGCTAGTTAACTATATTGTGTGGCTGTCCTCTTAAAAAATATACCATGCTTAGGCATAGGGCCAAGATTCACAGGAAGATAAAATTCACCATAAAATTCCCCTAAGACCATGGGCACCTATTCCTCTTCAGAAGCAAATTTTTAAGAAAGTCATCAAGGAGACCCTACTTATGGAATTAATTATCACCAACTTTAAATCATCAGACACATTAATTTTATGCCTGCAAATTTCAAAGGAAGTTTGATATGTCTGCATTGCTTTGAATGCTCTGCATAACATGAGCAATTTCTCTAGTCATTACCTTTTAGATTCTGGCCTCAGCTCATTTGTCAGTATTGTGATTTCTCCAATCAAAACCAGGAATATGAAAGGATGTTTTATATGTATATGTCACTCCAAAGTATCTGATTAACACTGTATATTTTATTTTCATCTTCCATTTCCTGAAATTATCACAACTCTACCATCATATCCTGACTCCATCTACAGAGCATATTTTAAGACTGATAGCTCAAACTGTATTCCCAAACTGAGTTTCTATGACTACTTTCTAGTAAATACACTAGAAGATGATTCAACCTAACCACTGTCATGGGGACTTGAGTTCCAATGGTGGGGAAGAGCTGCACTGAACCATCTACCCCAGACTCCATGACTGCAACAAACACTTTTGAGATGGTACCTAAAGCCAAGGGTGACATCTATGACCATAAGACACTGCTGATCTCTTTAGTCTCAATTCAAAGGGAAATGATTTGAAGGATTGTCTGGGCCTGCCTTTACCCCATCAATCACTTCTCTGAAGCTGAGCTAATAGGCTTGCTGCCACATAGCATCAAAGCATAAAACAAGATGAACCCACTCAGTGTATCTACTACACATGATTTCTGTTCTTCTGAACGCAAAATCATACCACAGAACTACGAGCAGGAGACTTTCTTCCCTAGTTCAGCATTAAGCTGTTCTTGAGCTCCGTGGCAGAGCCTGGAGAGCAGGATTCTTACAGAAAGGATATTTACTGATGGGAATTACCCCTCTGCACCATGGCTGTGGTGGCAATGGGCATGTAAATAGTCAACTTTTACTTACTGGCCCAACAGTAGCTTCCAGCAGCCCCTCTCACAAGCCATGCTTCTCTTTTCTACAGAAGATTCTACTCACATGCGTTAAAAGAACTTTCCAACTACAGAGCGAGATGAACCTGAGTAGTAATTCTTAGGGTTTCAGAAAGGGGAGAGCTGAGACTCAGACCCAGGAACCACAAAACTGTTGCTTAGCATGTCTATGACATTTGCTGAGTGTGAATTATAATTTATTTAAAAATTATTATTTAAATATTGTCAAATATCACTTAAATATTATATATGTCACTATATTTATAGAGAACATATTTGAAAGTATGATGAAATATGTGATTCTCATATTGATGAGTATGTTTCTAAATGCTCCAAATTAGCCTTTATTATAAACTTATCACTAAAGACATTAGGCCATTTTATCACATTTTCTTCTTAGATATTTTCTGCCAAAGAAAAATAACTTGCTTTCAAAGGGAAGATTTAAATGATAAGGTTTTTTCCTTGAATAATAAGACAAGTCTGACATTTTAAAAAAAAGAAGAAAGGAAGTGTAAGAACACATAATAACCATTATCAAAGCTAAAAGCTTATTCCACCCAACAATTTTCCATAAAAATAAAAATTAACATTTGTCTTAGCTCATATACTGAAGCACAAAAAGGGCAAAAGGCAAGCCTTTCACGCTGTTTGCCAAGTGGATGTCTCATTCAGAAGTTCAACAATTAAGAAGAAAATAGTGTGGTCAAGAGGTAAAAACTTCCAGTTATAAAATAAATAAGTCATGAGGACGTGATATACAGCATGGTGACTACAGTTAACAATACTGTACTGCATATTTGAAAGTTGCTAGGAGAGTAGATCTTAAAAGTTCTCACCACAAGAAAAATAAATTTGTAACTACATGTGGGTTTGGATGTTAACTAGACTTATTATGGTGATCATTTCATAATACATACAAATACTGAATCATTATGTTGTACACCTGAAACTAATATGTCGATTACACCTCAACAAAAAAAATTAAATTTTTTGAAAAAGAAGAAAATGGCTTAAAAGTTTTCAAAAGCAAATGCACAGTTCTCACCTCTAAAGGTAGAAAGCATTCAAGATTTAAGATTTCCTGTACTAATAGTTGATATTCCAGATTCATTCCCAAGTGGCTTTGGTTTAATTCCTGTTCTGCCTCTTTGTTGCATGACCAGTGAAAAGCCACCTCAACTCTGTGACCACTCATTTTGAGAGAAGGGCCCTTCCAGCTCCAAAGATCTAAGATTGTCTGAGTTGCGATCAATAGGTGTACTTTTTCAAAGCTCTAAATTAATTTAGTTAAAGACACATGATCAGGTCTTCTAAAACACTACATCAACAGTTTTTGGAAATAGCTGAGAATATTCATCTGATCTGAAATCCCTCAAATCTTGAGGAGGTTTCTATAGGTTTTCATTTGAATAAAAACATTTCTTTGTTATATCAGTTCTTTTCCCAGCCACTGACTTTTAATTAGACCACAGCCCATTGAAGTACATGGAGCAATATGATAAAATGATTAAACACTGAAAAGATCACATGCACTCTTAAATGTGCTACTATTTAGCAGGTATATTTTTAACTTTGCTGTAGAGGTGGGAATTTTAACATTAACAAAGTCAGGTTTCTGTAATTCTCCACATCAGAAACAAAAATGAAAGGGAATTGGTAAAACTAGGATACTGTTTGATATTATCCAAAAAAAAGGAACATGGAGAGCTCCACTTGCAACATGTGACATCTATGTGGCTAAAGGAATAAGACATTATTTGTCTATATTTCCATCCAAAATACTCAACGAATAGTCAACTCGGCAAACATTTGGCACACAGCTCTGCTGGGAATGGACATGAGCTAACCAAGGTCAATATTAACTCTGCTTAGAGCAGTCGTTCTCATCCTTGGCTGCACATTACAATTCCTGGGCAGTTGGAAACATCTCAAGGCCAAGGTCTCCCCCTAGACCAATTAAATCAGAATCTCCAGGGGTAGAGCCCAGCAATCAGTATTGCAAATAATTGCACTGTGCAGCCAAGACTGAGACATTATGGCTGAGGAACAATTCTAGCAGTATATTTATAACTCAGAATCAGAAAGTATAGTAGAGCAATTCAGTGCTTTTAGAGTTATGGCTAAGAGATCTATGAAAGCTTCCTGGGAAAAGTAGGCTGAAGACAGAGCCCTGAAAGATGGGTAGTTAGGAAAGGTAGCATGTATACGTGTGGGCTTCTATGTAGGTGGAGGCATATATGTAGTATATATACCAGACACATAAGCAACATACACTAAGACTCAGGGACATCAAAGGAGATGGCACGATTGCAAAAAAGAGCTGACCAATACCTTATAACGTCCAACCTAGACACAAAACTCCATTCAGCACACTACTTGGTATGCCATGGAAGGCAGACGAGCAAGACCTGTATCTTTCCAGACTGCTGCTGTAACACTATTGATTTAGTCCATGACTCCTCTAAGTCTCCTTGAGATACTCTCTAGAGGTTTTTCAGTCCAATCTCTTCATTTCCCTTCTTTAACATTACCAGTACTTCATTAACAATAACAAGAGATAATATTTATTGAGGGTTTAATCTTTGCCAAGCACTATACTAAGCTTTTTATTTGCATGAAAACCTTCTGAGTTAGGTCCTAGTATCATTATTCCTATTTTTTTAGATGAGGAAGCCGAGACAGGTAAACAACTAGCCAATGTCACAGAACTCACTGGTGGGAGTACAGAGCATACAGTGAGTCTCCTGACTCCAAATACAATGCCATTCTTTTTTTTTAATTGAGGTATAATTGACGTATAACATTATATTAGATTCAGGTGTACAACATAATGACTCAATATTTGTATATACTGCAATATGATCACCACAATAAGTCTAGTTAACATCCATCACCGTACATAGTTACAAAAATTTTCTTTCTTGTGATGAGAACTTTTAAGATCTACTCTCTCAGCAATTTTCGAATATGCAATACAGTATTATTAACTATAGTCACCATGATACACATTACATCCCCATGACTTATGTTATAACTGGAAGTTTGTGCCTTTTGACCCCCTTCTCCTATTTCACCCACCCTCCACCCCCCACCTCTGGCATCCACCAATCTGTTCTCTGTATATATGTGCTTGGTGTTTTGTTGTTTTAGATTCCACATATAAGTGAGATCATATGCTATTTGTCTTTCTCTGTCTGACTTATTTCACTTAGCATAACGCCCTCAAGGTTCATCTATGTTGTCACAAATGTCAAGATTTCATTCTTTTTCATAGCTAAATAATGTTCCATTGTATAGTCATGCATCACTTGATGATGGGGATATGTTCTGAGAAATGTGCTGTTAGGCACACTGTATGCTGTTCATCATTGTATGACTATCACAGAGTGTACTTACACAAACCTAGATTGTATAGCCTACTACACACCTATGCTACATGGTACTAATCTTATGGGACCACCATCATATATGCAGTCCATTGTTGACCAAAACATCGCAACGTGACGCATGATTGTATATATATTTACCACATTTTCTTTATCCATTCATCCATCGATGGACACTTAGGTTGTTTCCATATCTTGGCCATCATAAATAATGCTACAATGCCATACCTTTATGCCATGTTTATGCCTTTATACCTTTATGCCACACTCCTTCCTTCCTTCCCACCTACCTATCTATCTAATATACCTATATACATACACAAACACAAACACAGACATACACACACACATATACACACACAAATTCATACATACACACGTACACACTAATTTAAATGAATGTACTGAGAGTGAGGCAAGGGTGAAAAGGAAATGAGAAGTACTGAAGGATACATGTGGGACTTCCATGAGTATGTTGACTCTTCCAGTGAGAAAGAAATGTTGACATAAGCCAAGAGATCAGTGCCAGAGGCACCAAGAATCTCCAGGAGAGGCATAATATTAATAATCATGATTTCGATAGGCTCACACCCCTCAAACCCCCAGGAGCTCTGATCTCTCCATTTCTCCAGCCAGAGGTCTTGAGAGAGGAGGAAGAGTGTGGGAAGTGGGCGATTTAGTCTTGGGCACCCAAAATAAGGTGCTGCTCCCCTCTTCCCAATCCATTCATGTCTATGTTCATTCTTCATTCTTCATGTCCTGGATGTAAGCAGAGTCCATCCTCCAAGAGGAAGTTAGAGTGAGAACAGAAGTGAGTTTGTGGATGTAGGGAGTGAAAGAGAGGCAGTTGTACTATAACACTCCAACTTAAAACTTTCTTAAATTCAAGACTTCGGGTATATAGTATTATAATTGCCATAACAAAAAACATGTTACCTTTTGCATATCTGCATAACTTCCTAAAACATATTTTTACTGACTCGGCATTTTAATTGGTTGTTGTTTTAGTGCCATCAAGTCCGTTCCGACCCCTAGTGACCCTGTGTACCGAAGAGCAGAACCCCCCCTGGTCCTTTTGCTCCATCCTCTCACCTTCTGGTGCTGTATCAGATAATGCTCCAATGCTATTCATAGGGTTTTCATGGCCAATTTTTTCAGAAATGTGTGGTCATGTCCTTCTTCCTAGTCTGCCTTGGTCTGGAAGCTTCCCTGAAACCTGTCCACCACGGGTGACCCTGCTGGTATTTGACATACCAGTGGCATAGCTTTCAGCATCACAGCAACACATGGGTGCCACACTATAACAACCAACAGATGGGTGGTGAGGTTCCCTGACCGGGAAACAAACTCAGGCCACAGCAACGAGAGTGCTGAATCTTAACCACTAGACCACCAAGTATTTTAATAGCTTAGGGTTAATTATAATATCAGCTGGAAACTTCCTTTGCCCTCCCATCTTAAGAATCTTTACAAAAATTGCTAAAGACAATTAGCCTACTTCTTGATCCAAAGTAATAACCTGTATTCCTACATTTTATTCCCTTTCATTGACAACTCAATCCATGGTCACTTGATTGGGTGCAGAAACTTGTTAAAGATCTTGTTTTAAGAAAATTTAAGGCAACCCTTAGGATTTCTCTTTTATCCCGAAGAAAATGAGATTTAGACATATAATTACAGCCAGTTGAGGGTTAAGCTAGGATTAAAAATTCCAATTCTTTGGCTGCACATATTACACAAATTCCCCTCTACATAAGATTTACATTAATTTGAAACCAACATGAGAACTAATATGGAAAATATATGATATATAAGGCTAGGAATATTTAAAACTGTGAAAGCTCAACAAGAGACCTGAGGAAAAAGCTAGCGAACAAAGACAATGAGAATTCTTTATGAAGAGATTTTTTTTTTTCTAATTAAGCAATGTTTTTTAGTTAGAAAACTAAAATTTAACTGGCAAATCATATTCAAAGGAAAGTCTGTTCAACCATGGTCTGCCACATAAATTTCAGACATTCTCTGATCATAAGGAACAACTTGGTTAATGAATGGCCAAATTAATTAAAAACATAACTCAAAAAAACAATCACAGTTTATTGTTACTATTGCTGTTTTTTTTACCTGGTTGCCAAAGAGGTTGAATCCATTAATTGCTTCTAGAGCTGCTTTTGCTAAGCCAACAGAGCTAAAAGAGAAAAGGAAATACTTTATAACTCTAATATATCTGGCTACAAAATAAGAACCATTATCTGATGAATATTCACAAGTAAGTTTCTTTATTAAAACTTAGAACAACTTCTGTAGGAAGAATAATGTCTAAGAGATCGCAGTCTGACATTTCACTATTTTAATTTCTCTTTTTTATAGTTAGTGATCTTCTGGGAAAAATATTTCTAAGTTCCCCTTGATCTAGGCAAATGGTCATACTATTGATGGGAGTAGTTTTAATTCCAGTATCATTTATATTCACTAACTCAAGAAAAAAAAAAGATGAACTTTAGAGGAAGGTATATTATAATGATATGTGCACAGTAATAACAAGGTTGCGCATCATTAGCTCAGATCAATGTAAAAGAGCTTTTCTGACATCAACTCTGAGCCTTAAAAAAAGTTCTTGCACATCATACACTTACCACAAGTGGGGTTTAATATACCCATTCAAATACTCTTTGCTTAGAGTCCAATAAAATAGGCATTACTTTATGCTCACAAAACAACTGATCATCATACCTCTCATTTTTTGCTATATTGTTCTGTTTATAATAAAATACGTACTCCTTTGCCCTCTCAAATGCCACATACAATAGTGCTGGAAAATGGGAAGACCCAAATTTCATTAAAAATATGACTGTCATCCTATAAATAACATTTAAATATTTTAGATCTAATATCCAGTTTATTTTACTTATTGCATTTTTTCTGTTTTTATTAAAAGCAAATGCATATGCCATTAAAATTATTTAAAATTAATGATCTGTCATCATTTCAGCATTTCTCTAAAGGAGTGATTATCAAAGTGTGGTCCCCAGAGCAGTAGCATTATCTGGGAACTTGTTAGAAATGCCAGTTCTCACTCCTTTCCAGGAGTGGGGCCCAACAATCAGTGTTAAAAAGCCCCTCAGGGGGTTAAATACACTTTAAATTTGAGAACCACTGTTCTAAGCTATTCAAATCATCATTATCTACATTTTCAATGTGTTGTTTACATGAAATGTTCTCAAGTATGCATTACTTTTATTACAGGATAGTAAATAGGTGGGAAACCTTTTAAAATACATGGATGGGGAAGTGGAGTAGACATAAGTTTCCCTATTTCTCTCACTAAGTACAACAAAAAACTCTGGACATCACATAACAAAAATAAAAAGGCTCAGAAAGATGGAAAGGCAGACTGGCTAGGAGCCTTAGGATTCTAGGAACAACACTTGGTAAGTTCCTTGAGTTTCCTTTTTGCCTCCAATATACCAGACTTAGAGCTAAAGAAGCCAAAAATCAGGAAATGCCAGTGGGTGCATTAAAAAAAACCCCAACAGAAGCCTGCTCTCTCTAGCCAAAGGACCAGGAAAAGGATAGCCTAGCAAAACACAATAGACAACAACCACTCAAAATTTAGACAATTTAAAATTTAGAGAAGAACCACTCAAGAAAAGAAAACTGTGGCCCTACCCCCACTCACTCCTGTAAAGGCTAGTGGGGAACCTAGACTTCTACATTGAGTCTATAATAAGGAACTGCACCCAGCCTGCAACCCTCTCAGCTGCCATGTGGTGTCAGAGAAGTCCAAGAAGGAAGCCAAGACTTTCATTACCAATGAGTGTTAAGAAGTCTCCCCCCTCACACTTCAGCATCAGTGGAGAACACACGGAAAGCCTAGACTTCCACACCTGCTCGCCAGTAATGAGGTGAACCTACCCTTCCTGCTGGGATGGCATCAGAGGAGGTCCAATGGAGAGTCAGTACTTTCACTATGCTGCAAAGAGGCCATATCCTCTCCCTGTTACGTAAGTAGAGGCCAACTGGGAATGAGTAATGAGGCACTCCTATCCTTCCTAGCCAAGGAGGTATCAGTGGAGGCCCACTGGGGAACTAGGCATCCCAACTAGACCCAGCAACAATGAAGAGTCTCCATCTTGGATATCAAAGAAAAACCTAGACTTACATTCCCACCCAGTAGTAATGAGGTGATGACCCTGCCCCCTTCCCCTGGCAGAGTGGTGCCAAAAAAATATAGCTAAAATAGAAAGTTAAAATAAGATTCAGGGTGTTACAACATAATACTCAAAATGTCCACATCTCAATCAAAAATCACTGATCATATCTAGAACCAGACCCAGCCAAACTGAATGAAAAAGGACAATCAATAGATGCTAACACTGAGACGAAAGCAATGTTAAAATTATCTAACAAAGATTTTAAAACAGCCATAATAAAAATTCTTCCATGAGCAATTATAAATATGATTGAAGCAAATGAAAAGATAGAAAGCCTCAGCTAAGAAACAGAAAAGTGTAAACAAAGTTTTTACAAGTGAAAAATTACAATAATAAAAATTAAAAGCTCAGGGACAGGATCAATGGCAGAATGGAGGAGACAGAGGAAACAATAACCAAATTGGAAGATAAAACAATAGAAATTATCCAATCAGAACAAAAGAGAAAAAAATTGACTAGAAAAAAAAAACAAAGAGAGCTTCAGGGACCTTTGGGGCTATAACAAAAGATCTAACATTCATGTCATTGGACTCCCTCAAGGAGAGAAGAAAAAGGGCAAAGCTAAAAAAAAAGTACTTGAAATAATGGCAGACAACTTCCCAATTTGCAAGAGACAAAAAGCTACAGATTCAAGCAGCCGAGTGAAACTCAATCAGAATAAAATAAAAATATCCATGCTAGGCACATCAAAACTTCTGAAAACTAAAGACAAAGAAAAAATCTTTAAAGTAGCCATGGACAACATTTTCCCTATAGGGGAAAAACAATGGAATGACAATGAATTGCTTACCAAAAACCATGAAGGCTAAAAGGATGTGGTGCAAGTGTTTTCAAGCATTGAAACAGAAGAACTGTCAACCCAGAATCTTATACCAGTAAATATATCCTATTTGTTTATTTATTTACACAAGACATTCCCAGATGAAAGAAAAATAAGAAATCTGTCACCAGCAGATCCACCCTAAAAGTATGACTAAAGTAAGTTCTCAAAACAAAATGATTGCAAGCAACCAACCAACCAATCAACCTTGGAACAATCAAAAAGGAAGAAAAAACATAGGAAGCAAAAATATGGGTACACACGATAGGTTTTTCTTCTCTTCTTGAGTTTTATAAATTATGTTGACAATTACAGCAACAGTTGTAACACTGTGGGTTCTAAATGCATGTGGGAAAAATATTTATGATAACTATAATATAAATGGGGGAGGGTAACAAGACATAAATGGAGGTAAGGCTTCTATATTTGCCTCCAGTGGGTGAAATAATGACCGCGATACACTCAGTTTATATATATAATGTAATACCTAGAGCAATCGCTAAAAAGCTATACAAAAAGATACCTTCAAAACCATTACAGATAAATCAATACGCAATTCTAAAAAATGCTGAAGAACCCACAGGAAGGTAGGAAAAAGAAAACAGAGAAATGACAAGGCCTAGAACCTGAAGGTATAAAGTCCAAGCGAAAAATATATGCCAGTTTAAAACATGTCTGCAAATTCTTTGACAGTCTTCCCATCAAGAGGTGGAGTCTTATTCCCCTCACTAGAATATGGCCTGGTCTTACTGACTCTAACAAATAGAATGTGGTGGAAGTTATACTGCATGACTTCTAAAGCTAGGTCATAAAAGGCAATACAGCCCCCACCTGGCCCTCTCTTTTGTGACGCTGGACCTTGGAACCCAGCCACCATGTTGTGAGGAAGTCTATATGAAAAAACTTCATATAAGTCTTGTGGCAGACAGCTCCTGCCAAGGTTCCAGTCAACATTCCGATACCTGAGTGAGGAACCCATCAAGCTGACTCCAACCCCACCCACAACTGACGGAAAATGCATAAAAGACCCTGAGCAGGAACCACCTAGCTTAGCCCAGCAACCCTCAGAACTATGACAGTTAATACTAATAAAATATTGTTGTTGTTTTATGCCTCTAATTTGGGGGTAGTTTATTGGCAACAATAGGTAACCAGAAAAGAACCTAAGTCAGGTTCCTAATTCTATCACGTACCCAGAATAAGTAGGCCAATCATACTCAGCCTTGCATGCTCCAAATGGAAACCAAATAGTACCTGCATAAGAATTCTAGACTCCTGGAACCTAAGGGTTAGGAGAGCCCCTAGGGGTCATCTATTCTGACAGTTCATGCAAAAACATCCATTGTCAACTGGTGTTCTTGCTTAAGAATGTGTTCCTGATGTCCTAGGAGTTCCCTTATAGCCCCCAACGCACAAACATTTACATGCATTTAACTGAGTAATACCAGAAAACCTCCACTTACAGTGTGAGGTACATGTGTTATGAAGACTGTTTGTAGTATTTTGAGAAGCGAGAATAAATAAATTATTCAAAAGGCAAATATCCAAAAGAAATACTGCACTGGAGGAGATACACGATGTAGCTAACTCAAGGTTTTGTCTTTAACAAGACAGCTAAAGGATGAATTTGGAAATTGTCTTCTAAATAAAGCATTACAAAAAAAAAACAAACACTGTACCTGGACTAGAGTAAACGTGGAACTCTTTCTCTTTTAACTTTCTTTCCCAATGCAATTGGTTAAATAATTGGACTTAACTGAAATTCACAAATATGTTACTTTATTATCCACTGGTTATTTAAATCTCTGGCCACAGCAAGCTATTTAGAAACTCAAACATACTCCTAATGTGATCTTACATTTTACTGTCAAATATAATACATACTGTTGTAAGAGTTAAAAATATTTTACTAGCACAAGACATTCTCAGAAAATTAAATTACTCTATAATTAGTTATTGAATATATTAATATTAGGTGAATACTACCAGTAGAACATTCACCAATCTGGTCTTGAAAAGTGTTACCTCAACATTCATTTAACAGGGCTAAAATGAAGTAATGTTCGCTTGGGAGATAGTTTGTAATAAAAGTGGTTTGTTGCATATTTCAAAGCTTTTCTAGAAAAGATGATGGGTTTGGACTCAGTGATTGATAACCCACCACAGAATCCAAAAAATTCATTGACAAGCATGAAAACTAAATTCACATCCTCCTGCTCATTAACACTATGCTTTAGTTCCCTGAGCCACCCAATCATATCCCCTGAAACAGCAAGGACTTGACAGGACTATAGTTTTAATGGGTGCTGATGAATTGTTCAGTACAGCAAAAATATATAAAATGAAGCAGAACGGAGGGATAGTTGCTTCTATCATAGTTCAATGACTGGAACATCAAAAATGATTTAAGAAGATTAAGTAGTTACTTTAAATAACAAGCACTGTGTGGAATAAAATGGTCACTAAAAACATCTTAAACTGAGTAAAGTGGTGATATGATGGTTACTTATCTGATATTTTAGTGATGGCTTTCTTTATTGGAAAAGCCAAGCGAATAGAACATAAAACCAGGAAAAAAAAAAAAAACTGAAAAATCAGATCTAAATTTCTAAATTCTCTTTGCTTCTACAGTCTTCTTTGTACCGCAAATATTAGATTTAACAAAGTAAAAAAGGAAATTAAGCTCTTAAATAGAAAGTTCTATTTAGGAGTTAATGTTTCAAAAACTTTTCTTTCTATTTGGGCAGATATCCACATTACTAAGTTATTAAGTACAATTTTCCTTTTTCTTCCCAACAGCCAAAAAATTCAAAGTTAGTCTTGGTGAAGATTCAATTCACATCTTATAGATGACTCATCTCTTCTCCAAAACAAAGAATTTTGGTTTAAAGGTAGTCCCAAGGTGTAGGAATATCCTCACATAAATGAGGAAGGGGAAATATAAAGATTAAAATACTTTAATTCAACTTGGAGCAGCTGAGAAGACTACTTGGATACGTAATTCTGGGGGTTAAGAATTAGTGCTACAATAAATAGGTACCAAAAAGATATATGGAGGAAAATGTAATTAAATCAAATAATATAGGATTTTAAAATACATAGGCATTTGTTAAAGACTTAGAGACTGAACAAGAGAAAAGAGGAGAATTAGCTGACACAGTTCCAGACACCCTGGGAGAAACTGAAAGGAGCATGTCACTTGAGGAAAGTCAAGTCAACAGAAAAACCAGGAAAGCAGGGAACACTTGCTTAGGAAACATTTCAAGAAAATCATAGTGAGCCTAGAGCAATGGATCCTTTTCCTAAAGCCCTGAAAAGGGTGAGGCAGCTGCTAGAATGCGGTTCAGATAAATGTAAAGAGATCACCTTTCAGAAAAAAATTCTAGGGTTTATCTAAGAAATACTAAATAATTCAAAAACTTGGACTAAAAGGGATACCAGCAAACCTGGGGCTGAAAAGGGCAGATCAGGAAGGGTCTGATCAAAGCATTAAGCTGAATCAAGCTGTACTGATTACTAAACAAAGATATACTTGAAACTTATAACAGTTTCACCAAGAGCATATACCCTACTGTTCTTTCAAACTTTAGAAAAACTTTTTAAGACTTGAAAATACAACGTGAAAGAGCAGAAACAACTTTGGACTTGGAGGCCAATCACCTGGAATCCAGTTCTGGTTCTACTACTTACTGGGGTGTATCATTTAAAGGCAGGGTCGGGGGGAGATCGCTAAACCTTCTAAACCTTAGTTTCTTCCCGTATAAAAGGCAATAATGTTCCCTGCCCGACCTAAATAAAATATATTCTGAAACTGGACAGTGCCACAGATTGCAATTATTAAAGGACCACTGAGAATGGATGCTGAAAAGGGAGGCTCTGACCTCAGAATACTATGTGTGCGTTTTGGGGGCCTAGGGGTGGTAACCTTCTTTGATCAAGTTGCAGCTTAGAAGGGATGTGCCCAGTGTGATAAGGGAAGAAAGAAACATTCACCAAGCCAGTCGCTTTGGCCAAGGCCCTAGTGAGCACCAAGGCAACAGTCAGATTGTGCTCTGTCTCTTCTCTGACTCCTGCTAAGGAGGACCGTATAGTACACAGCTAGAGGGAGAACGGCAAAGAAAGCCAGAAGGCAAAAAGGGTGGTATGGGTACTTACAGCAAGAGTTACTGTAGACTACTTCAGGCTGTCTGAAATGAGGAGGACAGCTTAAGGATATAACAGGGTATTGCACTAAGCAGTAAAGATCAGATCCAACCAGGCACAGACAGTTCTGGGATGTCTTACAGCAGCAACAGGCTAAGCAGCAGCTCCACATTCCACTACCCAGGCCTGAGCACAGAAAGATACTGGCCTCCCACCACTACCGCTATCAATGCGTCCATCAGCGCCAAGTCCGCCTGCAGTGTCAAAATAGACCCTTTTGGCACCAGAGGTGACACATCCAAGAAGGCTTGTGGAGATCTGAGGTCAGACACATTTGAAAAAAATGTTTAAAATTCTTATGGAGAATTGTAAAGTGTTATACCATAGAAAATTAAAAGATCAATGTTAAATGTATAAAACCCATCATCCAAACCTAATGGCAAACTTCATTACCCATCCATTTGAATATAATTGGCCTGCTACAATTAAGATTAATTTTGCATGCAAAAGGTAGCAAAGAACATCATATAATGATCTTCCAAGCCTTGAAATACAATCCTTAATGGTTCAATTAAAGATTAGCACCTTAGTTACAAGAAAACAAGTTGGAGCCTGTTTTTTCACTAGAAACCTTCCAACACCTTCACTTTCTAGGATGGTATCTTTCACCCAAGGTTCTTTCTGAGTTTACTACACTTTTTATAAACTGAAAAAACCCTACTCCAAATATTTTATACTGAAAATAATGTCAGTGGGATAACATTGGCATGTATCAAACGGTTATTAAAACGCAGATAAAAGGTCTGATAAATCATAAATGCTAGAAAGGTAAATTTTTAAAAATCACCTTTTCTAATCAAATCCACTTTCTTTCTTGTAATTTGATAATCTGGAAAATGTTGAGAACTTCATTTGGATTATGGCTGAAATATAACATTATCTTCCTATTTTTAATATTTGCCAGAATTTGTTTAATGTCTGAACTGAACTTTCCCACAAATTATTTCTCCACTTCACTGACTTCTTCACTGATTGCTACTATTCTGCTGTGTACTATAAAAATGCCTCATATGAATCATAAAACTTACAGAAAAATGTTTGTATTTTAGTTAACAAGAGTTAACTGAAGTCCTTTTTGTTTCAATCTTTGTTATTAAAATATTCTTAAATGTGTGAGTACACTTGTATTCTAGTGCTCACTTATGCCAGGTATTCAAATGCTTTACATATATATTAACTCAATCATTATAACAACTTTATAAAGTAGAAACTATTTATCTTCATTTTATAGATGAAGAAACTGAGGCATGGAGATGATACACAGCTAGAGATCTGGAGCCAGTTTCTATATCTTAGTTTATATCTTATATTGGCTTAGTTTTCTGTGTGATTAGTTCTTCTACCCAAAAAAGTATACAGCTGTGGATTCCTCTTAACCAGTGTTTCTTAAACTGTTTCTCTACTTCAAGTCTCAATGATCTAAACTGACCTATAGTTAATCACCTTTAAATTCTTAAATCTTTTAGTGTGAAATGGATAGGACTCACTGAGCTACACTTTTTAGTTAAAAGATGACGTCCTGGGCAAAAATTTACAACATCTGAAAGGTGCAATCAGTCATTAAAGCTATTTCCCTCACCCTAAGGAGTAAAGGAAACTCATAAACTACTAACATAAGTTATCAACTATTCTTGTTTATTCAAACCCCCTAAACCACAGCTCAAGATGGTGACCACACCTCTCAGAGAAAACAATGAATGTTAAGTTTTATATGAAGGGTATAAGTATCTCTGATTAGGACAAAAATCAGCTCTATAACATGGAAGGGAATTTTACATGCAATGTATATACATAGGTGTTTGGCAATTTTAATTTCCTTGATCTTTCAAAGAGTGTCATTGTAAAGAGGAAAAAGAAAATGACTTGGCTGAGCAGCAAGGCCAAGCCGTGGACTGGAGGCTGATATGCATGTACTAACACCACGGGAGGCTGGGAAAGACACCCTGCTCCTTTCCTGCATCTGTTTATGGGCACTGAGAGCAGACTCTTCTGGTTTAATTTTAAGTGAATTTCATCTGCATCACATAGGAAAAAAAAAAGAGATGAAATTAACATAGAAACCACAGTTCCCATCTAATACTTTTGATTTTTATTCATATTCAAATTCCACACATTTAAATTTAAAAAAAAAAACCCTTAGAAATAAACAAATTACCTCGAATGTAGCTCTGTGCTGCCATTATTATATTTGCTTCCTCTTTCCCAGACACCAAAATCAGGCACACGGTAAACTCTTTCTACACAAAATACAAGGTTTTGAATAAAAGAGACCTAAAAGAAACGAAATAAAACATAAGGACACATGCAGTAACAGGATCTTTTGATACTGATAAGAACAATTAGATACCGTTTGAAAACCAAATACATACTTGCCTACTAGCACTTTATTACCATGTTGAAACTCTTGTGATTATTACATTACTATTAATATTCTGCTATATCTGGCTTTTCAAATATAAAGCTTAAAATGAGAACTTAATATTATACCGTACAGATACAGAATTTAAATCCTGTCAATGCTCCAACGATAATTCTTCAATGATACACTTATTACTGTTCATGACTACTGTGCATCTTAAGAATTAAGAAAAACATAAAGCACTCTTTTATACTAGATAATAATATTTGGAATCTAAAATAGCCATATGAAATGTTAAATAAGCCTAAAACTTGAGAGATAAAAAGGTATTTCTCAGTTCTGCAACGAGCCAGTCCCATGTTGAATAAACCAGGAGTCTTGGGTCTATTACTCCTGGAATCTATTTTCCTCCTGCCTTTTCGACAGCTATAGGTACCCATTCTTATAAACTCAAAGCTTGCACTTGGAGGTAGGCTCCAACCAACAGGTCAGGAGTCACAGCTTCCATGTAAGGATTTCAAATATTTGATGAAGTTTACACTCTCAGAAGTAACTACGGAAAGCAAAGATTACGGTCAGTTCTTATTTAATAAAACTTTAGTCATTTTAATAAAGGCAATATCTTAAGTGGGCTATGGTCCTGATTATAGGGTTTTTGATTTAGTCATCATGTTTGGTTCAATAAGACAAACTGAATATGTGCATCTAGCCTGGCCTTCATCTCAAGATCCCTCTCAAGTGGCAATATATATTCCCAACTGCCACCCTACACACACATAATTAATAAATGTATATACCTTCAGAATGACAGAATAATAACACTGAAAACCAAGGTGAGGTCCCACCAGTAGACCAGAAACTTTGAGAAATTACAGGAAGACAGAAAGCAGTAGGAAGGAATTGATCAAGAAATCAGAGCAGGAGCCGGCCTGGTGGCATAGTGGTTAGGTGCGCGCGCTCCGCTGCGGCCGCCCGGGGTTTGCGGGTTTCGATCCCAGGCGCGCACCGACGCACCGCTTGTCAAGCCATGCTGTGGCAGCGTCCCATGTGAAGTAGAGGAAGACGGGCACGGATGTTAGCCCAGGGCCAGTCTTCCTCAGCCAAAAGAGGAGGATTGGCGACAGATGTTAGCTCAGGGCTAATCTTCCTCACACACACAAAAAAGAAATCAGAGCAGAGGAAACCATAGCCCCTCAAAATGGTTCTTCATTGTAATCTAGCGTCTCTGGAAAGTCTCTAAGGCCAGAGTCAACATACACATTGATCAAGAGTTGAGCAGGGAGCAGTCTACCCAGATTCTCTTACAAATGATAGACAGCTGGGGCACTTGACACCTGCCTTTTCCATTCTCCATCCCAACAGAGAGATATTTGCCCTCAGGGCCAAGAACAGCTCACACATTTCAGTGGACAAAAAGGACCTAGGATGTTGGGGCCTCACAGAAAGAGAACTGAACATAAGATAATTCTGGGTTTCCACAAAACATGCAGCTATCTCACAACTTCTCTACCCAAGAGTGAAGCAGTACATACCTACAGTAAACTTTTTTTTACTTTGATTATTGGTGAGGGTCTCCCTAGCTTTCCCAACCTCTTGCTACCGTGTCTACATACCCTAAGGAAAACCTGCCTGTATAAAAACTCTGGTGCATTTTCACAAAACCTGGTGTCTTTGCCTCTTCCAGGGTCTTTCAAGTTATTTAGATTCTATAACACATACAGGAAATATGCTATAATTTGTCAGGTCTCCACGTTTAAAGCTTTGAAACCATCCAAACCTTCTTCCTTTCACGATAAACTTCTCAAGTGATAGTCCATATACCTCTTTCTTAATCCTCTTAGAAGAACTTTAGGAACAGAGTTAGGCCCAAGTACGGCAGTCTGGTCAGGCTGTGTAATTGGTATAACAGGTGGCTAGAAAGGCATTTTTGGCTAACAAGCCCTGTGGGGAAAACTAAAATAACACTTACATTCCAGTTCTGCAAGTAAGCAGTTTGGAAACTGCCATTCCACTCTGTCGTAACAACAAGTAAAAAGCTGAACAGACTGAAAAATCAGCAACTCTTCTTGGATCCATAAGAGAAAAGAGGACACAGAGCAAACTGCTGCTCTATGACTGGAAAGACAACAGGTGAATACAGGCAGTCACGGCTTCCTGGAGCAGAGACTCACAGGGGAAACCAACTTGGGAACTAGCACTGGGGTAGTAAAACCTTAACTGTAACTGACAAACTGCTCAGTTAAAAACTGAGAGTTAAAAACTCCAGGAGGACCCAGTCATAAGGGAGTGCCCACAATATTGTGAGATTTACCTCCCAGAGTCCAACTAGATTTCCATACTAAATATCAGAGAAAAGTCCCCTCTGGCTTCCAACAGGGGGAGGGGAAAAGAAACCATTTTGAGATACAACAAAGCACTCAGTTTTTCTTAACAAGGCCTGCCATTGTGGGGCAACTAGTCAACCAGAGCTTGACCTGCTGGGCTATTATCAGAGCCTAACTGACCTGGGGAAGGGAAATACCCAACTCCAGCCAGCTCTAGCCTTCCACAAAAGGAAGCCCGCCATAGCCATTCTGCCCTCTCTAAGGGGAGAGAAAAAAACTAAGAAACACTTGTGAAGTCCACAGTCCAGAAGCATAAGGCAACTAAAAGACTGAGACCTAATCATAGGACTACAGAGTGCTTTGCTTCCCTCCCCCTCACACCTCACCACCAGAACACTAAAGGCCTACTTACAGCAGATCCGTTTAGTTGGTACATCATGTCTGGCTATCGAGGCATACCAAAAGACAAAAAAACACAATTTGAAGAAACAAAGCAAGTACATGGCAGGATGTTGGAATTATCAGACTGAATTTTAAAAAACTATGATTAATATGATAAGGACTCTCCTGGGTAAAGTAGACATCATGTAAGAACACATGGCCAGTGTAATCAGAGAGAGGGGAATCCTAAGGAAGAACCAAAAGAAATGCTAGAGACAAAAAATTATAACAGAAATTTAAAATGGCTTTGATGGGCTTATTAGTAGACTAGACTGAAGAATCTCTGAGCTAGAGGATATGCCAACAGAATCCTTGAAAACTAAAAAGCAAAGAGAATGAAGACTAAAAAACACAGAACAGAATGTTCAAGGACTGTGAGACAACTAAAGAAGGTGAAACATATATGTAATGGGAAGATGGAGGGACAGAGAGAGGGAGGGAGGAAGAAAGGAAGGAAGGAAGGAAGGGAGGGAGGGAGGCAGGGAGGGAGGGAGGAAGGAAGGAAGAAAAGAGAAGAAATATTTAAAACAATGACGTCTGAGAAGTTCCCCAAATTAATGTCTCACACCAAACCACCAAGCCAGATGATAAATGCCAAAAAAGCTACACCTCAGCATATCGTTTTCAAAATACAGAAAATCAAACATAAAGAAAAAAACCAGAAAGAAGTCAGAGGAAAAAAACACCTTACCTATAAAGGAACAAAGATAAGAATTACATCCAACTTCCAACTTCTCAGAAGCCATGCAAGTGAGAGTGGAGTAAAATATTTAAAGTGTTGAGATAAAAAAACCATCAACCTAGAATTCTGTACTCTGTAAAATTATCCTATAAGAGTGAAGGAGAAATAAACACTTTCTCAGGCCAATAAAAATTGACAGAATTTGTTGCCAGTAGACGTGCCCTGCAAGAAATGCTAAAAGTCCTTTAGAGGGAAGGAAAATAATATAAGACAGAAACTCAGATCTACATAAAGAAATGAAGAGCACCAAAGAAGAAATAAGTGAAGGTAAAATAAAAAATTTATTTTTCTTATTTTTTTTTTTGCTGGGAAAGATTTGCTCTGAACTAACATCTGTTGCCTATCTTCCTCTCTCTCTTTTTTTTTCTCCCTAAAGCCCCAGTACATAGTTGCATATTCTGGTTGTAAGTCCTTCTAGTTCTACATGAGCCACCACAATATGGCTACTGACATACAGGTGGTGCGTTTCTGCACCTGGAACTGAACTCAGGTCGCCAAAGTAGAGCACACCAAACTTTAACTGTAGGTCATCAGGGCTGGCTCTATTTTTCTTATTCTTAATGGATCTAATATATAACAGTTTGTTCAAAATAATAATAGCAACAATGTAATTGATTATGTTTATGAATATACCCTATGTATGCTTATATATACGTGAAATGAATAACAGCAAAGATAAAAGGGAAGGAAAGAAGGAACTAGGGTTATTTTGTTATTATAAAGTATTGACACTATATGTGAAGCAGTATGGTGTTATTTGAAAGTGAACTAGGTTAGTTATAAATGTATATTGCAAACTCCAGGGCAACAAGTAAAAAAGCTAAAAAAAAAAAAACAAGTGTAACTGATATGCTAAGAAAAAAGGGAAAATGAAATCATATAAAATACTCAATTAAAAAGACAAAAGGCAGAAAAAGAATGGAAGACAAAAATAGACAAACAATAAGGGCAACAAATAGAAAACAGTAAAAAATATAGTAGATAGTAATCCACCTGTATCAATAATCACTTTGAATGTCAATGGTCTAAATGTATCAAGTAAAAGATAAAGATTGTCAAAAAACATGGCCTAATTATATGTTGTCTATAAGAAACCCACTTTATATATAAAGATACATAGATCACAAGTAAATGAATGGAGAAAAACACACCATGCTGACACTAATCAAAAGAAAGCTGGAGTAGCTATTTAATTTCGGAGAGAGAAGAATTCAAAGTAAGGAAAAGTTATCCGGGGTAAAGAAGGGCATTACATAACGATAAAGGAGTTAATTCTCTAAGAAGACATAACAATCCTTAACGTGTATGAAACTAACAACAGAGCATCAAACTAAGTGAGGCAAAAACCAATAGAATTGGGAAGAGAAATAGATGAATATACTATCAGGATTGCAGACTTCAACTCCCCTCTATCAAAAACAAGCAGATCCAGCAGGCAGGAAATCAGTAAGAACATAGTTGAACTCAACAACACCATCAATCAACTGGATATTACTGACTTCTACAGATGATTTCAGGTAGCAACAGCAGAATACACATTATTCTCAAGCTTACATGAAACATTCACCAAGACAGATCACATTCTGGGCCATAAAACATACCTTAACAAATTTAAAAGAATAAAAATCATACAATGTCTGCTCTCAGACCACAATAGAATTAAAGTAGAAATCAACAAAAGAAAGATAACTGGAAAATCCCAAAGTATGTGGAGATTAAACAACATACTTTTAAATAACACATGGGTCAAACGAAAAAAACCTCAAGAGAAATTAAAACATATTTTGAGGGGCCGGCCAAGTAGCGCAAGTGGTTAAGTACGTGTGGTTTGCTGCAGCGGCCCAGGGTGCACCAGTTTGGATCCCGGGTGCGCACCAACGCACCGCTTGTTAGGCCATGCTGTGGCAGCGTCCCATATAAAGTGGAGGAAGATGGGCACGCATGTTAGCCCAGGGCCAGTCTTCCTCAGCAAAAATGAGGAGGATTGACATCGGATGTTAGCTCAGGGCTGGTCTTCCTCACACACAAAAAAAACATATTTTGAGATAAATGAAAATACAACTATTCAAAATTTGTGAGATACAGCAAAAGCAGTGCATAGCAAGAAATTTATAGCACTGAATGCATATATTAAAAAAGAAGAGGGGTGGGCCCAGTGGTGCAAGCGGTTAAGTGCGCGCACTCTGCTGCGGTGGCCTGGGGTTCGCCAGTTCGGATCCCGGGCACGCACCGACGCACCACTTGTCAAGCCATGCTGTGGTGGTGTCCCACATAAAGTGGAGGAAGATGGGCATGGATGTTAGCCCAGGGCCAGTCTTCCTGAGCAACAAAAAAAAAAGAGGAAGACTGGCAGATGTTAGCACAGGGCTGATCTCCTCACCAAAAAAAAAAAAAAAAGAAGAGAGATCTAAAATCAACAATCTAAGTTTCCACCCTGGGCAACTACAAAAAGAAGAGCAAATTAAATCCAAAATAAATAGAAGAAAAGAAATAAGAATTAGAGCAGAAATCAATGAAATTAAAAACAGAAAATCAATAGAGAAAAATCAACGCAACCAAAAGCTGGTTCTTTGAAAAGATCAATAAAATTTATAAGCCTCTAGCCAGGCTAAGAAAAAAAAAGAGGACACAAATTACTAATACTAGAAATAAAAGAGAGGACATCACTACAGATCCCACAGAAATTAAAAGTAAATAAAGAAATATAATGAACAACTCTATGCCCACAGATTTGATAAGCTAGATAAAATGGAGCAATTTCAAGGAACAATTCCTTGAAAGACACCATCTGCCAAAACTCACACAAGAACCAACAGACAATCTGAATAAACCTATATCTATTAAAGAAATTGAATCAATAATTAATGAAATTCCAAAACAGAAAACACCAGGTCCAGACGGATTCACTGGTGAATTCTAACAAACATTTAAGGAAGAAATTTTATCAGTTCCCTAAAATCTCCTTCAGAGGACAGAAGCAGAAGGAATACTTCTTAACTCATTCTATGAGGCCAGCATTACCCTAATATCAAAACCAGACAAAGACATTGTAAGAAAAGAAAACTACAGACCAATATCTCTCACGAACATTGATGGAAAAATGCTCAACAGGGGCTGGCCCCGTGCCATAGTGGTTAATTTCGGCACCTTCTGCTTCAGCAGCCCAGGTTCGCAGGTTTGGCTCCTGGGCATGGATCTATACCACTCGTCAGCCATGCTGTGGTGGCAACTCACATACAAAATGGAAGAAGACTGGCACAGATGTTAGCTCAGGGCAAATCTTCCTCAGAAAAAAAAAAAAAATCCTCAACAAAATATTAGCAGATTGAATCCAAAAAAGTATAAAAAGAATTACACACCACAACTAAATGGAACTGATCCCAGGCATGCAAGGCTAGTTCAACATTAGAAAATCAATTAACGTAATCCATCAGATCAACAGAAAAAAAACAGAAAAATCACATGATGATATTAACAGATGCAGAAAAGCATTTGACAAAATCCAACACCTATTCATGATAAAAACTCTCAGTAAACTAAGAATAGAGGGGAACTTTCTCAACTTGAAAAAGACTATCTACATAAAACCTATAGCTAAAATCATACTTATGGTGAGAAATTCAATGCTTTCCCACTAAGTCGGTGCAAGGCAAGCATGACCCCCTCATCACTCCTTTTCAACATGGTACTGGAAGTCCTTGCTAATCAAAAAAAGGCAAGAAAAAGAAATAAAAGGTATACAGATTGGGAAGGAAGACATAAAACTATTTTTGTTCACAGATTACATGATCATCTCTATAGAAAATCCAAAAAAAATCTACAAAATAACTGGAACTAATAAGTGAATATAGCAAGTTGCACGATATATGTTTAATATACAAAAGTCATTCACTTTCCTATATACCCAAAATGAACAATTTGAAATTAAAAACAGCACCCCTCAAAATGAAATACTTAGGTATAAATCTAACAAAATATATATAAGATCTATATAAGGAAAACTACAAAACTCTGATGAATGAACTCTAAGAAGAACTAAATAAATGGAGAGATATTTCATGTTCATGGATAGGCAGATTCAATATTGTCAAGATGTCAATTCTTCCCAACTTTATCTGTAGATTCAATACAATCCCAATCAAAATACCAGTGAGTTATTTTATAGGTATCTACAAACTGATTTTAAAGTGTTATGGAGAAGCAAAAGACTCGAATAGCCAACTCAATATTGAAGAAAAAGAACAAAGTTGGAGGACTCACACTACCCAACTTCAATAACTACTATAAAGCTATGCTAATCAAGACAGTGTGGTATTGGCAAAAGGACAGACAGACAAATCAATGGAAGAGAATAGAGAGCCCAGAAATAGACCCCCATAAATATAGTCAACGGATCTTTGACAAAAGAGCAAAGGCAATACAATGGAGTAAAGACAATCTCTGCAATAAACGGTGCTGGAACAACTGGACATCCACATACAAAAAAATGAATCTAGAGAAAGACCTTATACCCTTTAAAAATTAACTCAAAATGGATCATAGACCTAAATCTAAAAGCAAAACTATAAAACTCCTAAAAGATAACATAGGAGAAAACCTAGATGACCCTGGGTTTGATGATGCCTTTTTAGATACAACACCAAAGAGACAATTCATGAAAGAAATAATTGATAAGCTGGACTTCAATAAAATTAAAAACTTCTGCTCTGTAAAAGACAACGTCAAGAGAATGAGAAGACAAGTCACAGATTGGAAGAAAATATTTACACAAAAGATACATCTGATAAAGCACTGTTATCCAAAATATACAAAGAACTTTTAAAACTCAATAAGAAAACAATCAACCCAATTATAAAATGGGCCAAAGATCTTAACAGACACCTAACAAAAGAAGATACACAGATGACAAATAAGCACGTGCCAAAGGATGCTCCAAGTCATGGCATCAGAGAAATGCAAATTAAAACGACATTAAGATACCACTACACACCTATCAGGATGCCCAAAATGTGGAATATTGACCAAACGCTGGCAAGGATGTGGAGCTACAGGGAATCTCATATATTGCTGGTGGGTATGCAAAATGGTACAGACACTTTGGACTATAGTTTGGAGGTTTCTTACAAAACTAAACATACTATTAACAAACGATCTGGCAATTGCACTCTTTGCTATGGACCCAAAAGAGTTGAAAACTTAGGCACACATAAAAACCTGCATTCAGATGTTTATATCAGCTTTATTCACAAATGCCAAAACGTGGAAGCAACCAAGATGTCCTTCAGCAGGTAAGTGGATAAATAAACTTTGGTATATCCAGACGATCCTACTTGGAAAAAACACGATGTCATCTCCCTTAAGAACTTGTCTTGTATCCACCCTTGAGACAATATGAACTCGCAATTCTATGGGATTCCCTGATTATGTGATCACCACAGAATTACATAGGGTGAGGTTTTGGTTCAAAAACGTTTTGAACAGCAGTTTTTGACTCTATGTTTTATGTGCTTTTAAAAGAACCCACCAATTTCATTTCCCCATCAATTCTCATTTCTTGTCAGTTTTCTTTGAAAATTCATTTTGTACTGTGTGCCCCTGTCACTGACTAGGTTCCTCAGAAACTCAAAGGTGGGTTTGGAAACAATTAACTGTTTTTCCAAGCTGTTTCTTTTCCTTTTGTATGTTAAGGAGATGTAACCACCAGCCATCCTGAAACTGACCAAATGAGGCACTCAAGGGAGATGTAACCACCAGCCATCCTGAAACTGACCAAGCCTCACCACAGGAGCTGTGCCCACGACCTTTGCCTTATTTTTAAAGCAAAGATCTCTCCAGGAGGAGCTTAGGCCTCATTATGTGGACGCATGTTCTCCAACTGAGCCTCTGCAAGTGAATACCCACCTCTCCCTTTTGAATATTCATTCCCCAACGAAATAAAAGTTGCTGCTTCCCTTTGTTCAGGGATGCCATGACTTCAGAAATGATTCCGCGTGGCCTCCTATTTGCTGCAAATACACTTTACTTTGTGAGACAACTTCTACTGGTGTCGCGTCTTATTTAACTCACCAGGAGGCGAGCTCACTTGGTTCAATAACACCTGTTCCTCAATTTATCTCATTTTTAATTCATCACCAGCAATGGTCTTCTCCATGAACTGGCAAAGTTATCACTTTGATGTAGTTTTTATAAAGATATATTATGCTTACATGTTCTAAACATTTCAAAAGTGTGAAGTCATCAAGTCTTTCCAGGCTGCATTCATTTCTACAGCACTTGCACAGCCACCACTGCTCTAAAACTGGGCTGAAGTCCAGGAACCTTGTTGTCACGCATGAACAGGTTTGTTCTAACCCCTGTGTCTAATTCCAAGGACAAATGTTTGTTGTTCTGTTAATTGAGCTATACATACATGCAGCAAAGTACACACAAATCTCAAATTCACAGCTTGATAAATAAACACATGTCCTTGTCCAATGACCACCAGGCTTAGAGTACAAACCTCCCAAAACCCCACTAGTCTTCAGATGGCACCACGTCTCAGAATCAACTCCTGAGATCAGACCCTGCACACAGTGTGGGGCAGTCAACAGACAAGTGCTCAGAGCCTCAGGCTCAACCGCCAACAGGCTGTGTGGCCTCCAGCATATTATTAATCACTCTGAACTTTCATTCTCCTGGCTGTACAACAAAGATGATGTGACCAGTGTCAATGTCACTGTGTGAATTACATGAGACTGTGCACGAAAATCACTTTCTCTGCATCTGACATATCATTGCTAGTTCCCTTGTCCCACCACAATGAGGAAACTAGGTTGGGGGTAGTAGAAACAGACCTGTAGCAAGGTGGCCACAGGCTTGCTCTAGGCATTCAATAATTTTGCTACATTCTTCTGTGTTTGCAGTCACAGAAATCAAATGAATTGGCAGGGGCCACCTCCCACAGCAGGATTTCTCATGGTGCAGGCCTGCTAAGACTGCCCACTTGTGGATGCCTCGGGATGTTCATAAAAATGTAAATCTTTCCACTTTAAACCTAGTAAAACAAATTATAGATGTATGCATGTATATATCTGCGTGCGTACATTTGTATGTATTTGCATGTATGTGTATGTGTGTGTGTGAGTGTAAATTAATGTGTGTACACGTGTGCATGTATGTTAATTTGTGCATGTTTAGAACAATTCTTGAAAACATGCATTTTTAAAATGTTGTTTTGTATTCTGTTGGCACATTCACATTTGATAACCGCTATTAAATATTGGTTATTTCATTTGAGATTCTATGAATTACATTTGGTGAGTAATTTGGTGTTTTCTACTAAGTGGAAGTGATGGTAACTTTCCTAGCAACAGATACCTGAGATCTTCAAACTCACCATCTAGTTTGCAGTTTCCCCATGTTCTCTCCTACGCGGGCAGAATAATGTCAAACAATATGAATTTAGTAACTCTCTTGGTGAGAAAGACTGATCCCAAGATACACTTTTAAAGATAAGACTTGTTCGTAGAAACTGAGCAGCCAGGACACCTGTAGATGCTGGCAGGTGACCTCAACTCAAGGGAAAAGCATCCTTGACCACTTTCCAAGCGCTGGTCATGGGACATAAGGTAAACTTCTTGCCCTCCAATTTTTCAGTTTAGTCTTAATATTTACCTGATTAAGATTCCTCATTTGGCTCCCCTAGCATCTTCTGGTGGTTGTTGGAAAACAGCTCTGCTCTCAGCCTTTCTATGGGCTACCAGATGATGCAGCTTTTAGAGAAGGTTCCTACTAAGTTATTCTAACTGTCTGTCTTATCAGACCCGAGCGTGGGGGCACAATCTCAGTATTCTTTCAAAGGGGGAGGCCTTCTCGATTACCTTCAGCTGCCTGACCTAAATTCCTGTACTTGCAGAGGGGAAAAGGCTAAGACTTCCTCAGAGCAAAAGGCATTTTAATTATTAATCCTTGCAGTTTTTGTTCAATGCAGATTGAGTTTTTTAAGTATCCCATTTGGCCGTTTTTCTATTATTTTCTTCTAAGTTCATAATGAAAGATAGCTTTCTGTTAAATCACAAAATCTAGTTTACAATTTACTTTTCAAAGACAGTGTGGTTATTAGGAAAACATAACTTTCAACATGAGGCACCCAGATCTACAATCTTACTCCCATTGATTTATGTAGAAAACAGCTAAGATTGTCTCTTGACCTCTCCTGTTCCAGTTTGAATGGAGAACCCTCCACTGGCCATGTCTGCATCTGCTGTCACAGTTTAGATTTCTGCTGTCCCAACTAGATGAAATCTTTTCAAAGACAGACATTGTGTCTTATTTTTGCCCAATTCAACAAATATAATTTGAGAGCCTGCTAGACACCAGACACTTTTCTTGGCACTGGGATAGTGGAGCAAACAGAGAAGAGAAACCCCCACCTCGTGGCACTTGCCTTCTCGTGGAGCAGATGGACATTCAGTGTAATAAATAGTCAGTTGTATCCTGTATCTGACAGTGAAGAGTGCTATGGAGACGAAGCAGAGAAGGGTGGCTGAGATTGGCCCCAGCACCCAATGAAGTGCACGATTCAAACACTATTGAACACAACTATATTTAACTAAAAGGAAATAGAATCTTTTGAAAATATTTTGAGAACGGAAGACAATGTTCAAACAATTCACTACTCTTGTATAAAAATGCCTGCAAGGAAAATAATGAAGGACGTATTAACAGTATGTGTAGGACAATACAATTTAGTCAGAATTTCCAGGATGTAGAAGGCATTCCATTAGCCTCACTGCATAAGCAATCAACTCCATGTGTAATATTATTCACTATAAACCAGTTCCTGGACTCCTGCTGGCACCTACTGTGTGCTTAATAAATACTTTTAATCCATAAGTGAAGGAGAGCAGAGGATAGAAGAAGGACGAGGAGATCTCATTTCTAACATATGAGAGCGAGGAGTGAAATCCAGTGCTCTCAGCACTCTAAGGGGAGAATCAAGGGTTAGCGTTGAGGACAAGAGCACTCCAGATTGACCTCTTTATTGGAGAAAATTCTGAGTAATCTATGCAGACTTACGTTCTCTCTTGGCTCATTTACAGCTGTGAATAGACTGTCATCATCATTTGGGCAAGGATTTTTTATCCTAATTTCTTAAAATACTTTAATAATTTGAGAAACTTGTGTTGTTCAACTGTTTTCATATTTTGATGTGTCTAGAAAGCCTATTTGAAGACAGGCATGGCTATCTGAATCATACATGCACAATGCTATTAATTGCAGCTTAGTATTTTTTACTACTTCTACAGTAAACAAAAATTATTTTGCCTGAAACTGTAACCCTTCTTCCCTTGGTAAATCTCCTGTCTGACCATCTGGTTCTTGAAAAAGAGGAGTGCTGCCCTCATAGTCTCCACACTCTCTGGCTCCAGGTGGGCCCTGACCCTGGGTGAATCAGCATACTCCATCCCCCAGAACAATGGTTGGTCCAGGAAGACACACCTGACTCTCCAGGCCAGTCGGCACCCTCCAGGAGTTTCCTGTCCAACTCTCTGGGGAACAAATCTCCTTCACATTCTCCCAACTCTTTAAGGATGTGACTCCTGAGCTCCCAGCAGCTGTGTGCTCAGCTGTGTGAAGAAAGCCATCAGACGTACAAGAGCATGAAGCTGAGACAGAAAGAAAAACAAAAAGCAAAGACAAAATAAAAAGAGATCGAAAGAAAGAGAGATAGAGAGAGAGAAAGAGGAGTGGGTACTGGGAGAGAGATTGCTGACAGTGATGCTAGGAGATGCCTTACCTCCTTTACATTTTTCACTAATTTTGTCTTCTACTTTTGTTCTCTTCCAATAAATCCTATTTTCATTACTTTAGTTCAAATTGGATTTCTGTTACAACCTAAAACATATGGAGTGCCACAGAAATTAGACTCAAGCGTGGTGTCACAGGGAAATACTCCAAAATATAGCTGTGCTGAAGTGAGAGAAGTGGGTCTGGGGAGCAAAGACCCTTGAGTCCTGGCCACTCACAATGAGGAGTCCTCATTCTGGTCACTCTTCTAAACTGGGCATGTAACACCTCCAATTGTCTCAATGAATTGGAAGAAGGCAACGTTATCCCCATTTTACTAATGAAACCTAAGCTTACATAAGTTTATGTAATAAGTTTATGCAATAGAGTGGAGTTTTGTTTAATTCAAAAAAGGTAATACGTGTTTTTGTCATGGATGAAAGATTTTACTAATATTGAAGGCTACTAGTCTGGAGAGGAATAACAGAAAGGCTTGGAGACCAGGTGCAGGAGACAATCCTTCTGGAGCCAACCCCAATACCAATTACCAAAGGGCTGGAACTCTGTCAGCTGCAAAGCCTCCATTTGTTGGTAACCAAAGCTGGTAGTGTTAGTTGTCTGGAACATCAAGAAACACTTTCCTGTGTGAGAACTCACATCTGGTTCTAGTGTCCCATCATTTTTGGATTTGGCTCTCCTTTTTTCAACAACGGTATCTGCTGATAGAGATGGGAGAAACCAGCAGCCTTTCATTTTCAATAAAATACATCTTAACCTATTTTTGAAAGGTTCTGGCAAACACATTTTGCACAAAATTGTTTTTCTCCTCAGTCACTGGATTTGCAAAGTAATGTTAAACCATGTGTATTTGATTAAGTTACCATTAACTCTTTGAAAAAGCTCTTTAGAAGAAATGTTTAATGAACAGAAATCCTTGGAAATCTTTGTTTTTGGACCAAATCTTACCATTTTGTTGAAATGAAATGAAACTTGAAATCAATGCATTGAATTTGAGTCTACAATTGGCACTCTATATTTGACTAAATGTAAAAAAGACTGAAAACACAATAAGCAACACAAATTATACATATTGAATGTGTTATGTTTTAGAATATTCTCATTATTTTCAAAACAGCATCCTACCATTACTAAATGGCATTTACTTTAAGTGAATAACTATGACTATATGTCTCACAAAAAGTAAATTAAATTTAGCAATAGGTTTACACAATTGTAATCTCATAACATGTTATAGTCTCTCAAGTGTAAAATCACCAGAACTGGTGATTTAAGGAGTCAATAAGACTTTCAAAGAGGTTTAACTTCATCTTGAGTATCAGGAGTAGAGCAGCAATTAAGTGATGCTCTGAGAACATATTGGGTACCGTCTACTGGCTCCACGCAGGCCCTCAGTATCGCTTATATCTGGATATCTCTTCTGAGGCCTCATCTCTCATTTCTGTCACCCAACTGTGCACCTTACACTTAATCTCCTCGCCATAACCTCAAAACTAATTTGTCTAATTAATGCAAAGTTTCCCCTGTTCTCAAACTGGTTTTTCTCTTTCTTCTTCTCTTTATTTTCCTGCTGATAACCGAATTGTAAATTTCTCTACCACTTATTTTTTTAACAGCTTTTTTGAGATATTAACTGCAAAGCACAAATTCACCCAATTTAAGTGTACCATTCGGCATACATTTCCTTTTTGTCTTTACACAAAGGTCATCTTCTCAGTGATTTCTCTCTAACCAGTTATTTAACTTTTCAATACCTTTTCATCAATAACTCCCAGATATTGTCTTTGCTTTACATTTGCCACTTACCGTTTGCTTTTTTATTTTTAACACATCTTAACAAGGTCAGGGTTTTTCATCTGTCTCATTTGTTACTACATCCCCAGTAAGTACAACAGTGGCTGGCACAGAGTAAGCACTCAATAAATATTTATTAATGAATGAAAACTCGTGAGAAATTATGATAAATAGAGACGGAATAAGAACTATTGGATTTAGTGGTAGGGAAATAAGCAGCGATCCTATCAAGAACAGTTTCAATTAAATAGCTGGTGTAAAACAAAATCATAGTGGCTAAAAAAGTGGAAGAGACCCTTGTGCACTGTTGGTGGGAATAGAAAATGGTACAATCTCTGTGGAAAACAGTATGGTGGTTTCTCAAAAAATTTTAAAAAATAACATATGATCCAGCAATTTCACTTCTGAGTATACATCCAAAGGAATTGAAAGTGGGGTCTTGAAGAGATATGTGTACACCCATTTCCATAGCAGCATTATTCACAATAGCTAAAATGTGGAAGCAAGTCAAGCGTCCATTGCCAGGTGAATGGATAAACAGAATGTGGCATATTCATACAGTGGAATATTATTCAGCCTTAAAAAGGAAGGAAATTCTGACACATGCTACAACATGGATAAACCATAGGAACATTATGCTGAGTGAAATAAGCTAGTCACAAAAGGACAAATACCATATGATTCAGTTATATAAGGTCTCTAGACCTTATATAGTCAAATTCACAGAGACAGAAAGTAGAACGGAGGCTGCCAGGGGCTGGGGGAGGGGGGTGGAGAGTTACTGTTTAATGGGTATAGAACTTCAGTTTTACAAGGTGAAAAGTATTCTGGAGATGGATGGTGGTGATGGCTGCACAACAATGTGAATGTACTTAATGCCACTGAACTGTACTCTTAAAAATAGTTAAGATGGTCAATCTTATATGTGTGTATTTTACTACAATGAAAAACAACAACAACAAAAACAAGCAAAAAAGTGGAAAGTGAGGAAAAAATTAACGCATTGAAACCCATTTAAAAGCTTAATATGTGGCATGCAGAAGAGTGATAATTAAAAAAGGATGTGGGATCAGGGGAGGTGTTTTAACATACAGATATGGATTTACATGTTAGGAAACATAAAGAAGTTGAGAGAGAGAAGCGAGAGAGAATAACTGAATAAATCAAATAGTCTGAGGAGGCAAGAGGAGATGAGATCCAGAGAACACACAGGGAAACTAGCCTACAGGAAGGAGGAAAGACAGAAAACACGATATATAAAGATGCAGATAAATGTGTAGCCTTGAAGGTAAATTTTAAGAGAAATTTGTCTCTTACTTCTGTGTTCTTTGTGATGTCTGAGAAATGGAAATCCCTGGAGGTTTGAGGATGCTAGGGCATACTTGAAAGAACTGTTACATAAAACGGCGGAGGAGGAGAAAGAGACGACTCACAAAGTGTAATGACACAGTAGGCAGAAGGGAGGGTCCAGATGAGGTTGCTGACTGTACTGATAGCGGTGTCAGTCTAGACTTGGTACGTAGATTTAAAGTTGCTGCAGTCTTCACGTTTCATTCTGTTATTGATGTTTTCTCAATTTTATGGGTGTAGGGTCATTGCTGTGCTATTCTTATCTCTACTAACTGTTCTTGGAGCCGTGGAAAGATGAGGAATGTGAAAGCATTGGGTTTGAGAAAACCCGGCTCCGGGAGTACTGAGGTGGCTGTGTCAGCTCCCATGAATGATTCCACAGGCTACAGTTGAAACTTAAGCAAATTAGGCTCCAAATAAAGACTGTTCTTTCAGCTTTTGACTCAGAGATGAGCAGAATAAGTGGGGAAGGGGCCATATATTGGGATTTTCTCTGGGTAACAAAATAAGGGAAGATACATTTCGATGAAATTTTTACTTATCTGTGGAGATAAGTAATTCCATAACGGAAAGAGATACCTACTAAATTTTATAAAGTGGCCGTGAATTTGGGGTATTTAAGTAACTGATCTTTTTTTTTAATTACCATTTGTATGTTTATACCACTGTCTTGATAGTTTTGTGGGCAACGCACCCAGATATGATTTATAATGTTAGGTGGGATAGGGTGGAGTTCTTGACTGTGAACCTGTTGGAGCAGGAGCTATAATGCATGTCCATCACCATCTTCTCTTCTTGACCCCGAAATGTGAGAAGAACAACAAAAGAGGCTGCACAAGACCATGCCCTATTGTCTCACCTTTCCTGGGAATCCAGAATTTTTACGTTTTTCTTGTATACATAAAACAGAAGATCTCCCCGCACCACTTTCCTTCAAAAATTGTAAAAATACACTCTGGACAGGATGGCCCTCTGAGACTCTGACTCGCTCTTTCTCTCTCTGCTTCCACATGATGACACAGTGGATGTGGACAGAATGGAGAAGGCCAAGGCTGCGGCCCTAAGATTTGGTGCAAAGTGGTGACCCCAGGAAATCGGGCCAAGGTGAACTGAGACAGCTCTAGGCTTCTCTCTGTGTCTGTCCTGGCTTTTGGCAGCCCTGGATTCTTTTTAATCAGTCTTTCTTCTAGTTATATTGACGATGGCTGACACTAAGGCTTAGACGTTAAAGGGAAATATATAGGAGTGATATTTAGTGCTTTCTTTGAATTGAGAATATTCAGACCTTCCTGGAGTAGGAAAAAAAAAAAGTAGTGCCCTCTACATGGTCCAGCACCTTCGCTAAACATTGGGTTCTGAGGCCATTGGGATCTCTTGCCCAATCCCATTAAAAATAAAGGGATATTTTGATTCATTTTCCCTCTTGGTTTGTTTTAACTCCCTCTAAGTCTTCTTAGAGGAGAAGAAGTGGCTCAGTTAAATCAGGATTCAGAAACTCAAAAGCCTACTCGCAAATTCCATTGTAAGATAATCTTACTGCTACCCCAATCAACATTACTAGCATTTTCGTCGGGTTCAAGAGCCTTCAAAGACATTATAAAGGTATTTCTAACAACCTAAGGCTGGAAATGTGGGTAAAGGTAGAGGAATAAAAGCATTAGAAAATAAATATCATAAACAGTTAGGTAGGATTTTATTGATATTCCACCGAAAGCCACCCTCAAAGAGGAAGGGGGAACAGGAAGACCCTGGACGACCACCCTTCTGACTTGTAAGCACATTCGGTCAACAGGAGAAAGCACCACAATGGAGCCACATGGATGACAGAATACGGCTTCTGGGAGGACTCACGATGCCTTCTGGGAAGATGTTACTACAGGAGCTATGTGTGCAAAAACAAAATGTGATTAGGGTGAGAAGAACACAAGTAAAAGAGATAAAGTTAGTGAAATTTTGGTCAAAAAGGAGATTGGTTCCCAGGTCACTTAGGACCTCAGATGTAATGCAAATGAGATCTTTTTACACTAATAATTATAATAGCTAATATGTGTTGAGCACGTGTTATGTGCCAGACACTGCAAGCGTGATGTGTATATTAAACAAATGTACAATATGTAATGTTACAACAAGAGGAGAAACACAAAGAAACCCAAACCTGGGCACATCATGGTCAATTCCATCAAGTTAAAGACAAAAAGAAAATCCTAAAGGCTTCTTGGAGAGATGGCTGTTTCTAGGCATGGAGTAGGAAATATACAAGATGAGGCTGGTGCATCTTGTAATGACAGAAGTAAGGAAGCAATTATTAAAATGCACAAAGATGCAGTCTGTCAAAGGGACACAGGAGCCATCCTAAAGAGCTCCCAATGGCCAAAACTGGACCAACTGGAGGAACAAAATAGAGTTATTTGGTCATAACCCAAAGTATAAATAGATATCTTTGAGCCCATACTTATATAAACAAATGATAGAATGAATTAAAAATGGGGGAGAATGGATGTCTCCCATGTTCAGAACTTCAAATAATTCACGCAGATATTCTGCCCTGTAAGTGGTGGAGCATAACTCTTCACTCCTTAGGTGTGGGCTGCACACAGTAAATTCCTCCCACAGAGCACAGCATGGAAAGGGGGTGAGAGTCACTTTACAGTGGAGACACTTGACAACCCCACCTCAGCCAGGTGATTGGGGTCAACATCAACAGTGATAAGACATGTTGAGATGTACCTTAGATACAGTGTGATGGAAAAGGCACCCTGCCTCTGTGTCTCTCCTCCCAAGAACACATAACCCCAGTCTCATCATTAGGAAAACAACAGACAAATCCAAACTGAGACACATTCTACAAGATTCCTGACCAAACTGTCAGGAATCCTTCAAACTGTCAAGGTCACCAAAACAAGGAAAGTCTGAGAAACTACCGTAGCCCAAAGGAGGCTGAGGAGACATGGCTACATGTAATGTTGTGTCCTGGATGGGATCCGTGAACTGAATTAGGATGTTAGGTAAAAAACAAGAAAATCTGAATAACATACAGACTTCAGTTAATAACGATATATCAATATTGGTTCATTAGTTGTGACAAATGGAATATCCTATAGTAAAATGTTAGTAATAGGGTAACCTGGGGTGTGGGGGCTATGGGAACTCCCTGTATTATCCTTGTAATTTTACTGTAAATCTAAAACTGTTCTAAAATAAAACGTTTATTTAAAAAAGGAATTCTTCAAGCAGATTAAAAAACACATTTTATAGAGAGGAATAATGATAAGAATGAGTCCGTTCCATCAGAAACAATGTAGGACTCAAGAAATGGTTACCTCTTTAAAGTGATAAAGATGAAAAGCATCAATCTAGACTTCTATGTCCAATTAAAATATCTCTCAGAAGCGAAAGCAGAATAAAGATATTTTCAGATGATCAAAAGCTGAAAGAATGTATTGCCAGCAGGTTCACACCATAATTGCTAAAGAAAGTCTTTCAGGCTAAAGGAAAATGGAAATTTGTATTTATAAGAGTGTTAGAAATTGTAAAAATGTGAGTAGGTATAAAAGATTTTTTTTAACTAATAATCTTTAAAAGATAACTGATTCTTTAGAGTAATATAATAATGCACTGTAGAACCTACAATATACGTTGAATTGAAATACGTAACCTACAAAGCACAAAGGATAGGAGAAGTTAAACGGAATTATACTGCTGTAAGGATTTTACATTATATACCAAGTGGTGTCATATTAATTCAAAGTAGATTGTATTAAATTAAGGATGTGTATTTATAAACCCTATAGTAACAATAAAATATAACATGAAGAGTTACAGCAAAAAAACCCAATAGAGGGGCCGGCCCGGTGGTGCAAGTGGTTAGGTGCGCACGTTCCGCTGCGGTGGCCCGGGGTTCACCGGTTCGGATCCCGGGGGCGCACCGACGCACCGCTTGTTAAGCCATGCTGTGGCGGCGTCCCATATAAAGTAGAGGAAGATGGGCATGGATGTTAGCCCACGGCCAGTCTTCCTCAGCAAAAAAGAGGAGGATTGACATTGGATGTTAGCTCAGGGCTGGTCCTCCTCACAAAAAAAAAAAAAAAACCCAATAGAGAAGATAAAATGCAATGTAAAGAAATACTTAGTTAACCCAAAGTACAGCAGGAAAGGAGGAAGCAAGAATAAAGGAACAGAAAGGATGAACGGAAGGTAAATACCAAGATGACGGACAGAGACGGGGAGATGGAGTGTGATGGAGCACAGCAGGCAGAGAAGGCGGTGTTGCTTCCTAGGGCAACAGTGATGTGTAAGAAATATGGACATAAAGAAAACATTCAAAGTTTTCTTTGTTAGCAGATTATCGACATGTCAGAGCCATCACTGATGTCCACTCTCCCTTTCTGGAGATCTCAAGTGGGTACAGCATCTTCAGTTATAAATCAGCCAGGTGTGTGAAAGGACAGCCCTTATTTCAATGGAAGATTTTCTAGTGAAGAAACTGGAAGCGATTTTTAGTAATTGCTTGTTTTCAGTTGGCTCCAGTTTACTAAGTTGATACAAGATGTAATCTTTTAGATCACATATTGAAATATTATTTGTGAGTAAGAGAAGTATACGACTTCAGGTCCCTAACCGAATATAAAAATTCTCAGGCAAGACACTCAACATGAAAACAATGACCATTCCAAGAGGCTAGTCCTGTATGCTGTAAGAAATCTGTGACTAAGCTATGTGTGAAAAGATTCAAACTCTATTGCAGAGTCACAGGAATGTGCTATTTCTATGAACATATTTTAAGCTGGAGTCACATTTAACTTAATTCTTTGAACATCTTTGGTGGCTTCCTGGGTACTCTACCAGTTCACTGGACTATCTTCCGCATTCACATGCTCAGGCTAAAAGTAATGGTGTATTTTTCTTCAAACAAGCAGAGTTAAAAACAAAATTTGTCGAAGATTTACAGATGATACACCGCCTTTTGGAGGTGATTGCTTTTCTGTGGCTTGAAGGTGCATTGGGTCCAAGGAGTTCCTCCTGAACCCAGAGGAACCTGGTTCCTCTGTGGAACCCAGAGATTTGTAGTGAGCTATTCAGCTTCACTTCCACTACCTTTAACTGTAATTAGTACCACTCAGAAAATTGGGGACAAGGTTTGATCCCAGAAAGGGCAAGCGTAAGGAATCCCACGGCAGATGGTCTTGCTGTGTGTCCCCGAGGACCATGTGATATCATGGATAAACCAAGAATTCTGGCATCAGAGGGATCTGAGTTTCAACCTACGTGGCCTCTGGGTAAAGTGGGATAACGGCCTTCTCAGAGGAACTCGAGGATTAAATCATGGCAGCAGAGCTCTCGCACAGCCCCTGCTACCGGCGGGTAGCAATGAATAGTGGTCCCACCTCACTCCCTCTCTTTCTTTCTTCGCTGACCTTGGCCACACCTAGATTAACTGAAAATATTCAGTTATTAGTCTTTTAAATTTAAGACAATATGTTCTTATATGTCTGCAATGGTCATTGTGACTCTAAATTTCATTCATTGTTGACTGTTGATGTTAAACATCTTTTCACATGCTTATTGGCAATTTGTCCCATTTGAAAGTACTTATTCAAATATTTTGCTCACTTTTTAATTGTCTTGTTCATCTCTTTACTGAGTTGTGAGTGTTCTCTTTGTATCCTGGAGACAAGCCCTTCCTTTGTCATATATTTTCTCCCAAGATGTGGCTTGCCTTTTCTTCTTTTTCATTTTTTAAGAGCAGGATTTTTTATTTTGATAAAGTCAAATTTACAAAATTTTTCTTCTGCTATACATACCTTTTGTTTCCTGTGTAAGAAGTAACCACAAAGTCTCAAATATTTTCTCCTATAATTCCTTTTGGAAGTTTTATAGTTTTAGCTTTTATGCTTAGGTCTACGATCCATTTTTAATTCATTTTTGGCTATAGTATGAAGTAGTTGTCAGGGTGTTTTCCCTTATATTTCTATTGGTTGTCCCAGCACCATTGGTCGAATGACTGTCATGTCTCTCATTGATTTGCGTTGCCAAACTGGTCAAAGATCAAATGACCATTTGGGTGTGGTTCTGGACTCTCTCTTTGTTCCTTTGATCAATGTGTCTATTCTCTCTCTCATACCCGCTCTCTTGATTATGGCATCTTTATAGTCTGTTGCAGGATCTGAAATCTTTGTAGTTTGATACATAATTCGAAACCAGATCGTATAAGATATACAGATTTTTTTCTTTTAGGTTTGCTTGACTCTTTAGATACTTTTTATTCCCATCTAAATTTTAAAATCAACTTACTGTTTTCTAGATGAAATTTACACTTTTGGAATTTGACTAGGATTGCTTTGAGCCTATAGACCAAATTGGGTAAAGTGAACACTATAACAATATTGAGTCTTTTGGTCCTTAAAACAACATATATCTCCCCATTTTTTCAGGTCTTCCTTAATTTCTCTCGGAAGTCCTATTTACTTTTCATGTACAGATCTTTTTCATATTTTGAGTTCATCCCTAAGTATGTCATATTTTTTACACTGTTATAGATAGTACTTCAATTTCAAATTCCCATTTTTCTTTTTTTTGACAAAGATTCATGCTGAGCTAACATCTGTTGCTAATTTTCCTCCTTTTTATTCCCCTTCTCAAAGCCCCAGTACATAGTTGTATATTCTAGTTGTATGTCTCAAATTCCCATTTTTTTTTTTTGATGAGGAAGATTGGCCCTGAGCTAATATCTGTTGCCAATCTTCCTCTTTTTGCTTGAGGAAGATTGTCGCTGAGCTAACATCTGTGCCAGTCTTCCTCTATTTTGTATGTGGGATGCTACTGCAGCACGGCTTGATGAGCAGTGAGTAGGTCCACGTCTGGGATCCAAACCCACAATCTCTGTGCCACCGAAGCAGAGTACACAAACTTAACTACTACGCCACTAGGCTGGCCTCTCAAATTACAATTTTTGATAGTAGTATATAGAAATACAAAAATACAATTGATCTTTGCATTTCTATGTTGTGTGCTGTGACCTTGTTCAACACATTTATAAGAGCTAGTAGCTATTTTGTCAATTCTTTAGGATTTCCTATGTGCATGATGATATCATTTACACATAAAGATAGCTTTACTTCTTATTTTCCAATTTATATGTCCTTTATTTCTTATTTACCTTATTACATGGGGTAGGATATGTCCTTTTTGGTGGAAAGTTTTCAATATGTTTTTTTTCTTTTTGCTGAGCAAGATTCACCTTGAGCTAATATACATTGCCAATCCTCCACTTTTATTGCTTGAGGAAGATTAGCCCTGAGATAAGATCTGTGCCAATCTTCCTCTATTTTGTATGTGGGACACCACCACAGCATGGCTGATGAGTGGAGTAAGTCCTTGCCTGGGATCTGAACCTGTGAAGCCAGGCTGCCAAACTGGAGCACATGGAACTGTAACCAGTCGGCCACGGGGTCGGGCCCTCAATGTTTTTTTAAAATGTATATAGGACTTTGCAGATTTTCCATTTCTTCTTAAGTCAGTTTTGGTAATTTGTGGCTTTCAAGGAATGTGTCCATTTCATCTCATTTTTCAAATTTATTGGTGTAAAGTTGTACATAAAATAACTTTATTATTCTTTTAATGTCTGTAGGATCTTAGAAATGTTCCATCTTTCACTCCTCATATTAGTAAGTAATATCTTCTCTCATTGTTTTCTTATTCAGCCTGATTAGAGTTTCATAGATTTTATTGATCTTTTCAGAGATCCAGTTTTGGTTTACATTGATTTTCTCTATTCTTTGTCTACTGAATTGATTTTCCACTCTTCTTTTTATTTTTCCTTCATTCTACTTACTGTGAGTTTACTTTGATCTACTTTTTTTCATTTCTTGAGGAAAGCATTGATTTTATCATAATCATTTCAAATTCTACATTTCCCTCTAAGCATTTCTTTAGCAATACCTCAAAATTTTTGAAATTTTGTGTTTTATTTTTATTTATTTGAAAGTATATTCCAGCTGCTCTCATAATTTCTTTGACTCATGGATTATTTAAAAGCATGTTGGATTATTTCCAAATATTTAGATATTTTTCAGATATCTTTCTGTGATTGATTTCTTATCAGTACTGTTATGGTGAGAGAATGTACTCTGTACAATTTTAAGCATTTTTAACATTCTGAGATTTGTTTTATAGTCTGGAATATGGCCATAATACCTGGTGAGTCTTTTATATATAACAGAAATGAATATATATTCTGTAGTTTTGGACTAGAATGTGCCATAAATGTCAATTATGTGATTAAGAGTATTATTTCAGTGTTGCATAATCTTCCAAAGACATGTGTCTAAGATTTAATTTAGTCTGATAATATTTGTATGTAAATCTCCTGGGGGAGAGGTCCTAGGGTAACACTGAGCTCTGTTTCCTTTGGTGATGGCCCTTGACTGTGTAACGGGAGGACACAAGAGAAGGAATTTGGTCTTCAGGCACAATCAGCAGCAGCAGGAGATTTTCATCATCATCAACTTAATCTTCAAGTATTTATTAAGAATCCATTAGGTTACATTCCCCCAAAGACCTAGTTTCCAGTCTGTCCTGTTGTAAGTCACTAAAAAAAAATAAAGTCACAAAAACATTAAGGTTTTAGTATTTTTAAAATGGAAATATGTTGAGTTTTGCACGTAGCAATTTCTCCAGTGATTCCTGCTCAATCTACACCATTTTTTACTTTCCTCCAGTTTATGTATTTGTAGCTTAACTCAGCCTCAGCTAATCAGATCCCCATGATTCTCTGATATATGTCCCTGTTAGAATCCACTGAGGACTTCCCATGAGGCTGTTAAGAGAGAGGGGTTTGCTCTTTCCCTTTGGTCTTGAATCTGGGAGGATCCAGGCGGAGCTGCACAAAGGTGAATTGCATCAAAGGGCTCTGAAGAGACCAGAGACAAAGATAGGTGAGACTAGATCCTAGTGAACATGAACTCCTGAGTCCATCTCCCCCTGCAGCTGCAAATGTGTCCCGAGCGCTTTTTGATGGCACAAGCCAATGCAGTTAATCCTTTCTTCCCTAAGCACTGCGAGCTATTTATTCTTCCTGTTGCTTGAACCTGTAAGACTTCTAAATGATGTAGGTATTATCAAAGTCCTCAATTGTATAAAAAATATGTTAATATGTGTTTTCTGGTCTGAGCTTCTATAAGACAGTGTGGATATTTTGCTCTGATCATCTCTTGTTTCACTGGTGAAACAAGTATCTGTTCCTGAGACAGTGGTTAATAAATGGCTAATGAGCAACTGAACTATTGAAACGTGTTCAGTGTACAGTAATACAGAGGATGAAGTAGTTGCCTGAGTCTTGTAATTGTGAATGGTTTAGGAGGGCTCCCTAAATTTTCTTGGTAGAAATTTCTGGTTGAATGCAGCCAATCGTCAACCTCCAGTTTTTGTATCCTTGTCATGCACATTACCTGACGACCTTCTTCTCAAAGACTTAGTGTTGGTGGCACCTTGCAGGACCAGTCTTAGACCATAGGGTCCATGAGGTAGGGACTCTTGGTGTTCCCCTTACGCCTGGCCTGTGATGGTGGAGCATCATGAAGAGGTGCTTCAGTGCCTCTCTGTAGGCTCTCTCCTGCAAATCCTCCTCCCAGAACCCTCCTCTGCTTGAGTTCTGGCCAATGTCTTTCTCTCTGGAGGGTACAAATGGATAAACATCGTCTTCCATGGAACTCATCCCAGTTTCACTGTGGGGTGAAGACAGGGAACAGGCAAATATGAACTCTCCTCCCTGCTCCTGCCTTGCTCCCCAGGGTTATATCTCATCCTTTTCCTCACTAATATCCTGCACTTGGAAGACTATCCTACATTAAGATTCAAATAAGTCACACTTTGCAATGTGTTCCTGACCCCAGAATTTCTTGGCTAAATTCAACCCTTGTTCCACTGTGTACAAATCTTGCTCGAAAAAGGAGTCAAGCCAAGGGGTCTGTCTTCTGCTCACTCACCAGTTCAAGCCCACTTGTCACCCAGCAATGAAGACCAGTGGCCCTGCCTGATTCTCTCTCAGCTCCAGAACAACCACAAAACCCTAAAGGTTATAGTTTGAATTATGCTCTTTCTTTTCTTTCTAAATTGAAATGAAAAGCAACTCACAGAAACCACAAACTGTGTCAGCAAAAGTAACAAAGTGGCAAATTGGAGGAGGAAGGAGGGCAGAATAATTTGCAGCAGTTTTAAGTGCCCTTGTCATCTCATAGATAGAGATGGTTAGTTAGCATCTTACATTTTGCTGGCAGAGACTGTGTATGATCCAGAGCGTTATGTAACACAATTTTTCGATAGCAATGGAAGGCTTCCATATTTTTATGTATTTGTCTAAGAAGTCAAAATGTGAAGAAAAGATATTGGAAAGGCTCTGGCCTCCAGCCATTAATCTCATATTATCCCTTTTTACAGCCTGTACTGATTATGCTTAGAAAATTGATGTAGTAGGGGGAAAACAAAATTATAGCCATTGGAATGAAAAGCTACTTACAGTTGAGCCAATGGAGATAAAATCCGATAAGACGTCTGCACACGTTCTCCACTCTCACTCTCCACTAAATTGCTGACGTATTTGTTATGCTCGAACTCAACAATATCAAATACCAATATCAAAATGTAAAAAACATTTCTATCCCTTTACTAATTGCAAAGAGGGCAGTAGCTTTATTATTATTTCTTTACTTTTGTAAAAAAAAAAAGAACAAATAAACAGAAACGTGATACAAATTTGCAGCATTGGTTGACACTCAGTAAATGGGCCAGAATCCACATGGATGCTGACACAGCAGCCACCACTCACTGGAAGAGTGACCCCACATTATGCATGATGAAGCGAGAACCTCAGAAGTCCCTCAGCTTCTTGGTGAGTGAAGTTATATGGTTCATGCTCTCGGAAGACTTATTTTCCTTTCTATTTGTGTTTCCTCAAGATTTATGGCTTGGCCCCTTAGAAACCATTTTCATTTTTGCAAATAGAATTTATCTTCAGTTTATTTTATTTTACTTTTACTGGTTCCTCACTCACCATGCTTTTAGGTTTCATGCGAGGATTTGCAAGTCTCTAAGCTGTTGAGACTCTTGGCTGCTGCAAATGTCTGTGAATAACTAGAGACGGCCTGATTGTGGGGAAGTTGGAACATTGGCCAAGTCACCTATGGCCATTTTCTGGAATTCCTTCTAACATTATGTTTTGTATCAATGGTGATAACCATTAGCACTAAAGTGTGGATGCTGACTTCAATCCACATCAGCAATAAAAAGTAGCCAGTGAGTAGGTGGAGTCGCTTTATCCAAAATATTTTAAACTAGGTCTTCAAATAGCATGACGAAAACTTATTCTTACTTGGCACATATATAGCAACCCACAACTCCTGCTTTCAATAATATTTGAATCCTTAGCTTGAGTAAATAAAGGAAAATGTCAGTGTTATAAAATGACATACTAGGCTCACTGAAAGGAAAGTCTCAGAAATAATTATGTCCACAACCTTGGTGAAAGATAAAAATCAGAAAATGCAGCTTGTTTCAAAATGTTCCTCTTTCAACACATATTACTTTCATTGGATTGTGTCTTAGTTTTTACATTTTTGGATTGACTGAAAAAGCTAATTCTCATTCAAGATTAAAAGGTGACTGGTGGTGAGTGAAATTTGGTAAAGACCAGCAGATATAGCATTAGAAATGTCCAGTATTCCATTGGATTTGCCAGAAAATCAATCTGGGAGTGAGATCTGGCTCTTCAATACTGCTATTTTGCCCATATCTCTGCCAAAGAGTCGCCGTCTCCCTGACGCCTAACCCACCGAGGCCGCGCCTATCTGGATGCAGGTGGAGGGGGCTCATAATTTCAGTTTAGAGGTCATTTTCCTTGAGTCTCATCCAAACGCATGAACCCAAACATGAGGAAAGCCGAGAGTTGAAAGCCGAGGTGGGAGGTGATCAGACACAGTTCTCCAAAGACCAGGGCAAAGCAGCTGCCAAGTGGATGGAGCGGGAGAAGTGGAAGGATGAGGGCATGTTTCTGTCTGTTGCAGGGCTGGGAGGGTAAGAGGAGGAGGGGAAGCTGCGAAGAACTGGGAATGTGAAAATCGAATCTTGATCATGTTTCAGACAACACACGATGAACTTTTTGTTCTTCATTTTAGTTTTTCCTCAAACAACTTTCTGAAGTGGACATTATTCTCCCCACTTTATAGGCGCAGTGGCGTTCACTGTTCTGCCAAGTACACACAGGGAGTGAATCCTGATCTAGGATTGTTGGGCCCAAGAGCCAATTAGTGTTTCTTAGGACCACTTTTGTCCACCAAGGAGACTGAAATGATAGAAATGACTCAGTCTTCAGTTTCAAGTGGGAGATAAACCATGAAAACAATGACTAAATACTATTAAGGTGAGTAATATGGAAATGCCTTTTTTTTTTTTGCAAGTCAGGTCAAAGGCAGGTGAATATTTGCAAATTCATATGGTTCAGCCTAATTAAAATAGATACATTGTTTGATTCCTTTGGGGAAATATGGAGGTCAGCAAGGCCAGCCCTGGTTAGACGGTCCATGATGTCCAGTCTAGGTGACATCTCTGCTCTCCTTGGCTTCTCCTCAGGGTCCCAAGACCCATTTTCCATTGTTCCCAGGACTTTTGGTTCTTATACTGTCATATTCTTCAATTTCCTTTTCTGCAATATTCAATCTACTACACATTGGCATCAGTTTTTCTTTGTTTTTATATTGGAGAGATTCATTATCTGCAATAACTGTTTATTGTGAACAGATTGGGTCTTTTCATGACAGTTTGATGTAGAACAAATATCATTGAAAAGATTATTTGTGTGTGTGTGTGTAAATTATTTTTTCCTCCCTTCCTATTTCCTACAATAATTCTGTTCATTTTGAGACCATTTGTTCTAAGTACTCATATGTGCCTGCTACCTCTCAAGTCTAGTTTTTCTATTTTTAAGCTTCTGAGACGTTTTTTTTCCCTTCATTATTTTTTTTTTGTGAGGAAGATCGGCCCTGAGCTAACATCTGCCAATCCTCCTCTTTTTGCTGAGGAAGACTGGCCCTGGGCTAACATTCATGCCCATCTTCCTCCACTTTATATGGGACGTCGCCACAGCATGACTTAACAAGCGGTTCGTGGGTGGATGCCCGGGATCCGACCCAGTGAACCCTAGGCCACCACAGCGGAGTGCACTCAACCACTTGCGCCACTGGGCCAGCCCCAAGCTTCTGAGATTCTTTATGTAACTGTTAATTTTTCTATGCTTATTCATGCTTAGAGATGGATATCTCTTTGGTCAGAGCCAGTAGCCCATAAAGACTCCATCAGAGGTTGTTGCACTCCTTAAAACATCTTAAAATTTTGTATGTGCATCTAAACGTCCTCCCTAGATACCAGCCATCTCATAGAAGTTTACCAGTTGTATTGATGGTGTTGCAGAGATTTTGGGTGGCCCCGCATTCCTGGCACTGGAATGATTCTCATTAGCAATCCTACACTGATAACTCACAAAATAATGATCCATCCATGGTATTCATATGCTAGCTGTGATGCCATCTATGGTGTGACAACTCGAGATATAACGGTTCCTGTCAGAAACAAGCAATATTAAAATGATGTACACAAATACCTCGACTTTGTTGGTTCCAGTTGAGGATCATAACTGCGCTGATGTTTTTTCATCTAAATAAAAAAAATTACTGAATTTTATATGTGAAGTAAAGATGGTGTTTCATAGAATTGTTGCTTTGTTGCTTTCTTTCTCTAACACGAATATTTCACCTTAACACTACATTAAAAATTTGTTATTCTTTGATATTCTCCATCTGAGCTACTGCTTGCTTGAAACTGAGCCTCAATGTTGTGCTCATTAACTCTCAAAGCTTCTAAAAATGCCAAACTTACTCTTGGAACAAGTGTGGTTCAAATGTTGCACCTTGATGTTTTACTGGCCCTCATACATTTCAAACCCTCAACTGCCACAATAAAATTAAATGAGTATAATTTATTGAAGATTTGTTGACATAATTGTAGCTTTTTGAAAGAGAGGAATATTTTGTCTGGAAAGTAGCAGTTCAAAACAAAAGAAACCTAGAGCATTCACCTGACTACAAAACCGTAATTAAATCTGCTAGAGAAACCTGCAAATAGCACAAATGCTATTTTTGTACTGAGTTCAAACAGACATTGGCTTTCCCTAACTTAAACATCTCTGGTGAAAAGCTGAGTTCAGAGTCCAAGGCCTGGCAGATGTCGAGATGTCTTCTCCATGCCCGCGTGGAGAACCACCAGCCATGTTGAGGAAAATGGCTCTTCTGCAGGTAAGGAGGTTTATTTCTCCTTTAGCATCTCTTAGAAAATGGCTGGCCGAGTCTGGAGAGCACTACGGGAGGGCAGGCCATGAACAGCACCTACTGTAGGTAAATGTGGTGGATTCAGAGGGCCCACATTCCTCCTACTCTTCCCACTTTCTCTCACCGTGGGCCGTGCTTCACCCATGAAAGCCTCCCAGTTTCTGCTTGGGCCTCAGAGAATGACTGCACTGGGCAGAGCTGTACTCTATGGAGATGTCTGATTATGAGAGGACAGCATGCTGGGAAAGGCCACATGGGGAGACGGCACGGAGAAGCCCAGTCAGGGGGGGAGATGTCACTAACTCCCAGCCATGAGTCAGCTGAGACCCCAGCTGAGACCCTGATCAGCAGGATGAGCTGACGCCCCCGAGCCCTAAAAAACTGCAGATTTGAGAACAATGTGATTTAGTATTATTTTTTTAAGCCACTGAGTTTTGGAGGGGTTTATTACGTAGTGATAGGTGATCGCAAGAGTCAAGTCTACTGCTCACCCAGACTTGATGTGCTCATCCTCCAAGATTGGGTCTGGGGCCACTGCTCTGGTAGGTATGGAGAGTCAGCTAAAGCCAGAGATTCAGAGTAACAGCATAAGCTAAAATCAGAGAATAAAACAAGGCATTTCAAAACCAGGGAAGGGAACGCCCCCCGGAATAGGAGACATACAGACACCTCCAGGATAAAATAAGAGTTATTGACATTCCCTGCGCCACCCAGGGCTGGCCACTCATGTGTGTTCACAATAACTGATGATACCTCTGCAAATAAAAATGAGCCCATTTAATATGCTGTGGTCAATAACTAATTAAATTTGTTTTTAAGAAGCCATCCCACTGCTCCCAAATGGTTTGTAGTTGGAAACCAAGGATCACAGAGCAAAATAACCATAATGGTCAACTAACTACGTGTTATTTAATTGAAGTAGCCGTGAAAATCCATCTTCTTGATAAGACACAAGCATTTCATGGTTACAAAATGCTTTAGTAATCCTTCCTAACACAATACTTGGGGGACCTCCTGCCATTAAGGTTTCCTTTCTGAAGGGTCACTAGCAATAAATGTTCTATATTCATTTTTATGTCAGTTTCAGCTGTAAGGCCATATAAAAGCCCAGAGCTGAACAGTGCAAAAGCATCAGTTGCTTGAATTTGTGAAGAATTCTGGGCAGTGGGACCAGATATCTGCCTTCTTCAGACAATGTCATAGTGTGGAAAAATCGGCTGTCCTCTGCGGCTGGAACGGGTCATTAGCTGTTGCTGGATCTCCCTGCGTTGTGTGAACCCTTAACAGACACACAACAGCTGTCATGTGGAGGTCTACACATGTGCCCACAACTGGAGTGCAAAGACTCCTCTCTGTGGGAGACGCAGAATCGCACATGGGCTGTCTGAGCAACGTTCTTGTGGCTGCCTCTGCTGGGCCTCCTTCACTGTGATCAGTGGCAGGTTTTTCTTTTGTGGATGATCTCCTGTCATACATAGTATGTTAAAGATGGAGATGATGACCGTAACCCAAGTGCATTTTTTCAGGGCAACTGTTTATTCCTGACTCAAGCACCAGAGACGCAGATGTCCCCACTGGGGTCAGTGCTATGTGTCTCCAAGGTCCCTGCAGATCCCTCACCCAAGGACAGGCAGCCTTCACCAGTGGTTTTATGATTCAATGACAAACAGACAGAAAGGATCACGCTGAGAGGAGGAGCTCTGGGGACCTTGATTATCTCCCACCTTTGGGAGGAGAGAGAGGAATTTGTAAGGCCCAGGTGGACATCTGGATATGTGGAAGCAAGTGGATATGTGGAAGCAAGACAAGGGAGGAGGGCCTGGGAGGAAGAGTGGCTCTAAGCAGAAAAGCAGAGCCCATCACGCCTTCCTCTGGCTGGGTCTGGGCAGTGGCCAAGCGGGGCAGGGCCAAGTGCCCAGAGCCGGGCCGAGTCTACGCTCCTCTTGCCTAGCATAAAGAATGTGTGCACAGAGAAAGCCCATCCTTGCTTACAGAAGTGAATCTGGAGAGCATCCTCATCTGCTGGTGAAAGTGTCCCATTTTCTCCAGCGTGGGTTCCTCCCTCAGGCTTAGCTACAATGGCAGATGGAATTGGCAGGAATGTCCTCACCCTATAGGAGGATTTTCTTGATTTTGTGCCCATACCAATGGAATTACTGGAAACACGAGACAGAATTTTATAAGTACCACAGGCATGTCTGGTTTTTCAAGCTTCAGCAAAGAAGTTTTTTCAGTGAAGAATACGAAACAGACTTAATAAAAATATAACAAAGCAGCATTCTCTTGATTCGTTGGTGAGGGGATTTTGCCTTTCCCCAAACTCGCATCAATTTTTAAGTATAGTTCATTTTTAAGCATTTAATGAGTAATTAATTGAACAGAAATGGAGTCAAATGTTTTTACTTACAGTTGGGAGAAATTTTGCTTGTGTCACTTTTGTTAAAATGGGAGTTCAGAGTACTTTGACTTTTCATAGCCATACGAGAAAAAATAAATAAATAAAATGTAAGTAAAAAAACCCCACGGTGTCAGATGTCAGTCTCTAACTGCACTGGGTATAAAAATCTCAACACAATATAAAACAAACCAACAGAGAAACACATTCCCAAGTCTGTGCTAGCTTTCTTCTGATGAACTGCAAATAAGAGATAAACGAAAAGTTGAAACAAAAGCTATCATTTGTGACTATCGCCCCATTAATGAAATCTGGCTCTGGCAGCCCGTGGACGTGGAGGCAGATAACACTGTCAATGCGGGTGGACACATCCACGCAGACAAGCCCATACCAGCACTCTGGAGAGCAAGTTCATATCATCCTCTTCTATACTTCAGCTAGTATTTTCTTTTTTCAGATTATAAAATAAAACCTCCCCAAATTGGAAAACATAAATATTTTACGCATCTGTAGAGAGCAGACATATGTTTTCATTGGTTTACAGAGTGTTCTTCATATCTGAGGTTAAATTGTTATTCTTCCAAGATGAGGATTATTACTAATGACAACAGACACCTGGCTCTTGTGGATCTAAGAGTGCACAGCATGTCAAGGGCAACTAGTCCTGTGCAGCTGAATTGAAATGGTGTCAGTAAAAATGGAAAATGGGAACAGAGATATTCAAAACGAACGTTATTTTATGAAAAAACTAATCCACTAAAAATGTAGCAAAAAGGATGTGCCAAAATGCAGTGACATGCTTGACTCTATGTTTTTAAGTAATGCAGACAGTAAATCTGTCTTTCCTGACACAAACACGCAGAGAGATAGAAGTATCTGGAAAGAAATATACCAAAATGTGGTTGATTTTATTGTGCATGATTTTTTTTTATTTTAACATTTCTTTCTTTAAATTTGCATTTTCTAAATTTCCTGTAAAGGATATTTATTCCTTTATTTTTTTAAGATAACATTTTTAGAGTGCATAGAATTAATAAGCCTAGATATAGGAAAAGACTTATGTAAATACTCCCATTGAAAAAGAACATTCCTACAGTTTAGTTCAGAGCTTTTGAATACAAAAGAAATACTAATTTTAAAAATAGTATTCCTTAGTAAATTGTAACGTATTAATTCTTTGAGTTTGGAGAGAGACCAGTTTATTTGTAGTCCACACTATTTACAAAATGCTTCATCCTCATGCAAATGCTAACACTTACTCCAGAATACAGTAAAACAAATTAATAAACTAAGACTTTCTAGATGTTACTATGCATTAGGTTCTGTGCTGAGTGTTTTACAGACATGATTCTATTCACTGCTCACAATCACAATCCTGTGAAACAGCTACTCTCGTTTGCATTTTATAAATGGACAGTTGAGACACGGAGAGGACAGTTACCACACGTGTAAGCACACAATGAGTGTGAAGGCCACTGGCCTTCCCCAGAGCCCAGGGCTCAGTCGCTATTATCTCAGCCACCCCGCTGTGCTGCACTGTTTTTGCTTGTAAATGAAATAATGTATAAATCATACATGAACTTTGAATAAGTAAGAACTGTATAAAAATGAAATAAAACAGAATGATATTGTGTCTCTGCAAATCGAACCAGACGCAAGTGGACTAATGTGTGCAAATATGAATGCGCCAGGCTGCTAGTTCAGACCCCAGTGAGGACAGCGGGTCCCCACGGCAGGCAGGGAGTGAACGCCCTGCGCTGACAGAGCCCTGAGTCACCAACACACACAAGGCAGCCTTGCTCCCCTCCCTGCTGACTCCTCTCTCCTTCCGCTGCGGGGGGCAACTTCTTCTGCATTTCACAGCAGATAATTTCAATCCTCCGGATTGTTAGAAGACGTCCACGGGTTCCGGAGAGGATTGTTCTGAGAAACATCATGTCTCCAGAGTGTTCATCTATTTCTAATGTTCTCCTCTATTTCTCAACCTTGTGGAAGAAACCACACACTGAGAGCGAGACAGAGAGAGGGGGAAAAGCACATCCCGGCCATGGTGCTCTTTAAATACTTTAAATCCTCATCTGGATTATCAAGTTCCCAGACTGATAATGAGAACCAGCCGAGGCACTTGAGCTGAAGCAAAGAGGAAAAAGTACAATTAATCCATTGAATGAAAATCCTTAGATGCTTGGTGTTGCCAATATGCCTATGGTCTTGGGCCACGTCATCATCCTGGTGCTTTATACCCGAGATGGAGAAGAGAGAAGATTGACGGAAAAAAGGAGCGGCCTGCACCAGCTCTTCCCACACCCCTCAGCGGGGGACGGGCCCATGTTCTCACCGGAGCAGGGCTGGGTGAGGGGGAAGCCGCCCACTCTCCCCACGGTGCAATCGTATTCGTCCTTCTTCAGACTGTACTTTCAAATATGCCACTTTGCGCTGTAGGTCGGCATTGTCGACTAATCTTAGAGGCACAAGTGACAGGGGCCCTGAAAGCGCCTGCAACAATTAATATGAGGTGGAAGATCTCACCACCAACCTCTGTATACCACCCACAGGTGTCTATGAGGTCTCTAACCACCACCCCATGAAATTTTAGGGGATTAAGGAATATATACAGGTACCCAAATAAACAAGAAAATGAAAAGAGGCAGCAAAGGTTGAGGGACACCCGGGAAGAATGTGTAATGAGAGAGGCAGGGCGTACGTACATTCAGAGGTACATGCCTTTTTGGGGGCCACAAGATACCCCACAGCACGAGTTTTTTGAAACAGAAGTGAAGTGGACAGAGTATGTCTGTTATGACGGCAGCCAGTGCAGGCGGAAGACCCAGCCCAGTGAGAGGGAGCTCTTCTCCTGGAGGCAGAGTCGGCCACGGGGAGAAGAGAAGGGCAGGATTCAAGGCACCCGGAGATGAACTAGTGCAGGCAGGCCCGTTGCGTTCAAAGGACGGACGCTGCAGAGGACATGGGGAGGGGATGGGTCTCGGAATTCTCGTCTTGTTTTGTTTCCCAGGATTGACCCGATCCTTATTCTATGGCTCCATTGTCCATGGTTCCACTGGGTTGCTCTTTTATAAAAACAATGGTCATGGAAGCACAGAATTCTCCCCAACATTACTAGCTGAGTACCTTCTCACAAAAGTGCTTCTAAAGCTCTCTGTGGTATAAGAAAATCTAATAGAAGGTTTTACTTGATAGAACTGAGTATTTCAATATATCCATTATTTTTTACAAAGAGAAAGAATCATGATTATAGAATGTTTGCTTTAGCCTGCTAAATATGCAACATTTTCCCAAGTCTAAGATATTGATTTGCTTTCTGTATATACATAAGCAGCTTATATTTAAGGTAGGATACTGGACTCAGTATTTTACTTCAAATTCCTGAATAGTCAACACATATAAAACTGTTTCCCTTGCTACACACAAGACTGAAGCTACAGAGATTTGCTCCACCCACTGGCAGTGAAAGGAAGAAGGATCTGATTGAGATTGAGTGCAATATTAGAATTCAATTAACTCATCAGAACAATTAAATATTTATAAAATAGATATCCTCTTGTATGGCAGAAGAGAATTCAATTTGCCATATTCCACCTGTGAGATCTTCTAAAAAATGAAATGTGCCGCTGAAATGTGGTCTTTGAACAATTGGGTAGTTTTTGTTTTTTTTTTTTTGGTGAGGAAGATCAGCCCTGAGCTAACATCCATGCCAATACTCCTTTCTTTTTGCTGAGGAAGACCAGCCCTGAGTTAACATCTATTGCCAATCCTCCTCCTTTTTTTTTCCCCCCTTTTTCTCCCCAAAGCCCCGGTAGATGGTTGTATGTCATAGTTGCACATCTTTCTAGTTGCTGTATGTGGGACGCGGCCTCAGCATGGCCAGACAAGCGGTGCGTCAGTGCGCGCCTGAGATCTGAACCTGGGCCGCCAGTAGCCGCGTGCGCGCACTTAACAGCTAAGCCACGGAGCCGGCCCCCAATTGGCTATTTTAACCGAATCTTTGCTTAGCCACCTTGAACGTCCACAATGAGTGAAAGTCTCAGTTGCTTTTTGGGATGGTCATGGTGTTGAATCAGAGAAATGACCTGAATTAGACCAGAACATGCTAATTGGCTTGAGATGGAAGTTTTGACATAATAATAAGAAATTTGTATTAACTCCAAAAAAACTACAAAACTCTCACAGGAGGCGGGGACTCCTGGATTCGGACGAAGACCATGATCTACGCAGTGGACTGAAGCAGAAAGAGCCCAGGGCGGGAGATCTGGTATTTTTTGTGAGCTTAAGCAGGTTCCTTACCAGTCCTGAACTCAAGGTCTTCGTCTCTAAAAAGATGGGGACACCGTGTGTTGCTGCCTGTGCCACGGTTGTCATAAAACCAAATAGAAACGTAATGTAATATGTATTGATTTTCTTTTTTATTCTCCCATAAGTGAGTGCTCCCTTGGGAATATTATTGATTGCCCCATTTTTCCTTCAGGCTGTTACATGTGGGACCAATGGCGGGTCAGGACTAGTTTGAACATGTGAGCCTTGCCAATTTGAGCTCACAGTGCATGGTTTTGGAGGGTCCTGCACTGGGAGTTGGGAGAGCTGGGTTTTCATGCTGGCTCTGCTTGAGGAGAACATGGGAGATTCATTCACTGCTTCCAACATCAGCTTTCTCATCAAGAAGTTGAAGCATTTTAATCCCTCTGTTTCCTCTGAGCTCTGAAATACCAGGAATCACTCTCTTTTTTAGAGTCAGACAAAGAAAAGGAAACTCTGTTCTATTAAGCACCTCTTCTTTCAGGCTCAGTGATGTGCTCTGCCCTGACACTCTCTGGTTTCTCATCCACAGGGACCCTGGATCCAGCTGTCGTGGGGACCCTTGATGAGGACGGCGAGGCTCATCCTGGTAAGACCAGGTCTGTATTATGAGAGGGCACCCGGCCTGGAACCGTGCATGAAGAGTATGCAGAGACCACGCACAAGACAGCATCCAGAGGCTTCTATATCACTAGAACACGATTCCCCAAAATGTTTCTTCCCCAAACTTAAGTTTTGCTAAAATTTTTCAAGAAAGTCATAGATTAAGAATGCCACCCCAATGATAAACAGCATTCTGAATGAAAGTTTAATACAGTGTGACTTTTTGATCAACTTTATTAGCCATTGCTCTGTTAAATTAAATGGGAAACTCTCGCAATTTTGAGGTGCATCTATAGTTTGAGCACAAGAAGACATTTAGACCTTCCTCTGTCGCCATGCTTTTGTTTTCCGTATGACAAACTGATTTATGATCGATCACTCAGCATTCATCATTAGAACTGTGCTTCTTGCTTTTTATCTGTTAAAAGCATCTAATCACAGAAATCCCCCCTGAGGATTTTTGTGAAGGATAAATTAGCTGATGCTGCAAAGCTTTTAAAACAGCGTTTGGTATAGAGTAAGATTTTTATTTTTATTTTTAAATATTATTGATGTGACTACTCACATATTTGTGAATTCCTCTTCCAACTGAGGAAGGTGCCTTTGAATCATTTTGTATATTCCATGGCTTTCTTTCCAAAGCAACGAAAAAGCATTCGGGAGAAACCAGGCTATCACTGCTTCTGGGCTGTTACACGCAAAGGTTCTTCCCGCCAGTTGGGAGAGGGGGACAAAGATGCATCAAGCAGCTTCTTAGACTCTCCTTGGCAATTGGCTTGTACAGCAAATGTGGAGAACACCCCCCTGTTTCTGATATTGAGTGCCACCTATCCCTAAGCTCATGATAATAATAAAAATAAAGAAATAATGTTATAGAGATGCTGTATTGGAAAAAAAAACATTTCCAAAATCTTCATACCTGTTGTGTCCAAAGCTAGACTACTACACACCTACTTCTTTGTCTATCTGTCCACCCACCCTGCAACCTACAGCAGTGGCTTAGTGCACTGGGGGCCCGAAAGGCTAGGCTTGCCCAGTTAGCAAAGTGGATCACAGAGCTTTCTGCAAACATTTTTGTCAAAGTGAGATAGAAAATGCCAAGGTTTCTAACTCAAGAATGCTGCTAAGATTTCAGGAGCTTCCTTCCTTTCACAAGAGATGGTTCAGGGAATTTCCCACGAAGAGAGAAATAGAAGACTGAAAAGTAAATAGTCAAGAAGCTCCAATTCGGAGAGGGACAGGTGGGAAATGGGCCTCCACGGTGTCTATGCCACATCCAGTCTAAGCTGACAGGGGGCTTCACAGGACACTGGGCACCCAGCCCCCAGGCCTGGGTCGTCAGCTCATCGCGCTGCACTGGGCAAAGCTCTGACTTCTCTTTTTCTTGCGTCAGCCTCTTGTTTAGGGTGAAGGGAAAAGCCACATGGCTTCTGACAGCTCCACATGAAACTATCTGAGCGACACTTGAAAGGATCTTTGCTCACTTTGGTCAAACACTGGACCTAACTCTCAACAGTGGCCCCGCATTTTCACTCATCAAACTTGTTGCAACCAGGACGTTAGTGCATGAACCCCAGGGGCCAGCTGGACAACTGGGAATGAAGCTTCTCATACAGGATGCCCACAGGCGTTCTTTCCAAAGAGGAATGGGGAATGACATCCGTGTATCACATCCTGTGTGGCTGGCTGTCTGTAATTTTTGGTCCCTTGTCCCAGATGAGGGCCACCATGAGGAGACACAGCAGAGAGACACTCAGCCCCACATAGGTGATCACAGTCAGCACAGGGGCCTCCTGGATCCAGCAAAAGAAAAGAGATATCAACTCATTTTGGACCTTCGTATTCTTTAATAAATTTACAATTATTGTAAATAGGATAAAATTGTTTAATTATTATATATTCTTGATCTGGACTACCATTCAGTCCTTAAAAAATTATGTTTTCAGACCACTTATGGATGTTAGAAAGTGTCCATGACAATGTTAAATTTACAAAGCAGTATATATACTACATGGATCAGGGTCTCTCAATCTCAGCACTATTGATGTTCTGGGCTGGATAATTCTCTGTCGTGGAGGGCTCTCCTCTGCATTGTAGGATATTTCGCAACACCCTTGGTCCCACTAGATGCCAGCAGCACTCTCCCCACCAAGTGGTGACAACAAAAAATGTTTCCTGCAATTGCCAAATGTCCTGGAGATGGTGAAGTTGTCCCCAGTTGAGAACCACTGATATGGAGTATGGTCACACAGTTGAAAAAGAATACATGCATAAAACAACACGATTTATTTTTTAAGTTAATTTCCATTATCTCTGGATGGTAGAGATATTTCTTGTTCTTTGTAATTTTCTATATTTCGCCTTTTAAAACCAGGAAGCATACATTTTCTTAATTAAATAAAATCAGTATATATTTAAATCCTCCACTGAATATAAGTTTGGAATAAGATTCATTTTATAAAAAAATTAATTATCAGACTCTAATTGCTTAGTAATACACTTAAGACCTTACCTTCATCACACTGGATGCCATAAGCACTGCAAAACTGGAGAGGCGACTGCAGGAACATACCATTTGCATCACAGTATATAAGATGACATGACAGCCTTCATTGAACCAAACCATTTTGTGCCAATAGATACATAGAGGCCTTTCAATTTCATTTTTCCCCTGAAAAGAGAATAACAGCCTTGTTATATTGTATTTTACAATCACTTCAGTCAGTATATGTAATATACATATCACTATATGTAAATCTATCAGAGTTAACAATTTATGTATATTTGAGGGTAAAACACAGCTATAATTGCTGCTGCCTATTGTTGATTGAATAATCCCTCCCACATTTGTTCCCTCCCTCACGTATCTAATTACTCCTTGACTATAACTGTGTCCTATGAATCCCAATCTTATCTTTTTATGAATAACTTCAACAGAACTTCTAGCCCAAGAGATGGAAAACTATGACCCTTGGCAGATGTGACCCACTGCCTGTTTTTATATGCCTGTGAGCTAAGAATTGTTTTTACTGTTTCAAATAGTTGAAAAAAATAAAAGAACAATATTTCATGACACTTGAAAATTGAACAAAATTCAAATTTCAGTGTCCATAAACAAAGTCTTGTTGGAACACGCCTATTAGTTATGTAGCTGATGTTGCACTACAGTGGCAGCATTGAGTCATTTTGACAGAGACCATATGGTTAGCAAAGCTGAAAGTAATTACTGTCTAGTCTTTTACTAAAAAAAATTAGCTGATCTTTGTTTGAGCCCACCAGCTCTGAGTGATCAGCTTTAGACCAACTGGAGAACTTTGCATCCAAAGTGAGGAAAAGAATTATTGTTTGTTGAAAACCTGCCAAGCGCATCAACTATGTTATATCATTAAGTTGCCACAACAGCCCTGATGAGGAAACTAAATCTCACAGAGCATCAAAAACTTGCCTGGGTGCCAGCCCTGTGGTGTAATGAGGAAGTAGGGTGGGCTCCGCTTTGGCTTCCTGGGTTTGCAGGTTCAGATGCCTCAGTTTTCTGTTACCTCCAGTGTCTTCTCCAGCAGTGGTTGTGCAGTGAATGCTCACCACTTCCATTCCAGCACTCAGGGTGAACGTCTTTTTGGACCCTTTACAGCCTCCTTTAATGGACAGGGTTTCAATAGCTGAAAGCCAGACATTTTGTTATGAAGATTGATATCTACTTATATTAAAAATTCACAGCACTTTACACATTACACAGAGTGAGTTTCATTGTATGTGACACCACCACCACCACCAGAGCAGAATCACTAGGTAAAGTGAAAAAATTACAAAGGAGCTTCAAACAGTTATCTTTGTAAGTGAGTTTGTTGGTCTCATGTGGGGAAACAATATACTTGAGGGAACAAAGTAGATGAAATAAGGAATGTGTGTGGGGGAGATAAGAAACAGGAAGTAGAATTCAAGTTTGAGCTGGATGCTCTGTCATTTTCACTATAATCATTTCAAGAGAAAGAATTGGAAGAGGCTCTGCTATACCCCACCACTCTATAATCAATGTGCAGATGGAAAAAATAGGCCCTTGTCTTGCCATTTTACCTATTTTGGTGAAAGATAAAGACATTTTAAGCAACTTTACATGGAGATGCTGGTAATAACACACAGTGAGTTTAGGTCATTTTGGTCTTCGTCACAGTGTTGAATCCCTTCCTTCTGTATCTCTGAGACTAAGGACACTACATTCAGCTTCATTTGCAAGTTTCTCATATGTTCTGCACATTCCATTACCATTTGGTCATGCCTTTATTTCACCATTTAACCACAGTGTCCACCTACTGCTAGGCACAGGGAAATAAAGGAAACAGGACTTGAAGTGGAGCCCTACCCGTCTCAGCTTTGTCTGTGGCCTCAAAGGCCCAGAAGAACACAGTGGGACACGTGTGTCTCCCACATCCAGAAATGAGGGGCCGAGCACCTGTTCTGGACATGGCTCTTGATACCCAACAGGAGGTTTCCCAGCACTGGCGATGGCTGCCTGCAATCCCCCTCTCTATTAGAGCTTGAGATTGGAGAAACCAGATAGGATTCTAGGGGGAAAAGTTGAAGGTGTAAATGAATGTACTTTCCCCTCCTGTCACATCAACTGAGCAATGTTTCATGGGAACTATGCAGAGAGCATCTATCTGTTACCTGGAGATTGGAGAATGTAGAGATTGGAGTCTGACTCTCACCAAGGGAAGCCTGAAGTGTTTCCTGGATGAGATCGAAGATGCCCTTGCCTAATAGCAGAATAATGAGTATTGCAGTGGAATCGGGATGCAAAGGTGCAGAGTCCTGGGGAAGGAGATTCAGATCTGCAAATAGGAGCTAGACTGGAGCCCATGTTAGAAGGAATCCTACTAAGGGAGCTCCCCGCAGGATGAGAGGATCCTGCTTGAGTAGCTCAGAGGCTGAGGGGAGGGGTCTAAGATGCCGACTGGGGGAGTGGCCTTGGGACATCTTGGGATGCCTGCAGGTCTCTTGCAAGAGGAGTGCCAAAGACGCCCCATGAGAGAAGCAGCCTTGTACAGTTTAAAAATTGAAAATGTGATTACCAAAACTGACTCAAACATAAAATAAAGAGAGAATATTATACAAATGTTGCCATGTGGTTTCAAGAGAACATCTGAGAAAAAAAATTCCAAATATCCACCAGGCTTGGAAGAATTTACATGGGGCATTGCCTGCACGCCAACTTGCCCAGGAACAAGGTCTCCTGAGCTGGTGTGAATGGAGAGCAGAGGGCGAAAAGAAAAGCATTTAGCCTCTCGTCCTGCAATGAGGAACAGGCTATCCCTACAGCATCCAGGTGCCTGAAGCTGCGGGGACACATGAGCTGAGCTTGACTTGCGCCCCCAGGAGATTCACCCCAGACCTTCCCTGACAACACACGTGTTATTATAAATAACATGTCAATACATTTGAAAATTAGATGAAATTCACAAATTGCCAGGAAATGAAAGTTACCAAAACTGTCTCAAGAAGAAATGAGAAATCTGAATAGTCCCATATCTAAAGAAGAAACTGAATCCACAGTTTAAAACATTCCCACATTTCATCGTGACTAACACCTCTGCTGGCAAATTCCACCAAACATTCAGGAGAGAAATAATACACATTGACTCTAGCTCTTCCACAGAACAGGAAAAATGGGAAAAACTTTTTGATTCATTTTGTGAGAATAGCTTAACTTTGCTACAAAAATTTTACAAGGTCATTACAGGAAAGGAAATTTACAAGCCACTTTTTTTCTGGAACTAAACTCATGTATTCCTAAAAAAAATTAACCTTCCAAATCCAGCTATATTTTTGAAGGAGGCCACATCATGACCAAATTTGCTTTATGCATTGCCATTCAGTGTGCTACTTCCTGAAAAAGGAGAAATAATAATCTGGGTAACTGCGGTTATTATCTACTATATATATCATGTATAATCTACTAAAATAGAACTGGTCATGTTCTGTTTGTTGGCCTGGGTGGAGTTAAGACATGTGTACACTTTTTGATAACTTATCAATCTTTACACTTGGATTTGTGCTCTATTCTGATTGTATGTCATATTTCAACAAATATGTTTATTAAAAAGAGAAAACGAAAGCACAACAATGAATGAAAACCATAACAGTTATTCAATTGAGAAGTGCCCAGAGAACTAACCAGAAAGTTTGGGGAAAACAACCCAAAACAGACCTAACAAGTTAAAATGCAGAGTTATTTAGAGTCAATACAAACCGGAAATTTACCTTATTGAAGGTGAAATTGCAGATACACACATGTGCATGTGAGTATTCTATCATGTATACATACATGTATATGATATACATAGGTACATGCATTATATATATGTATGAGTGTTTGTGGACACACATGCACATATGTGTCTCTCTATATATATAACTTATAGGGGGTATATATATGTGTGTGTGTGTGTGTATTTATATATATACATATGGCTGCTCTGGAGAGGGAGGGAGGGACAGATGTTTACTGACCACCTACAAGGTTTCTCAAACTTAATTTTTCCAACATTTGAAATGTCATTTTTTTAAACTTCACATATGTTTCAATAATACATTTGTATTTTAATGTGTTATACCAGTATAACCTTAGCATTTTTAATTTGTTCATTAACGGCAGAATTCTCCAGCCTGTATGCATTCTCTTGATGCTGTGATGTAATAGGCTGGGCGCTGACAGCCTCCCTTTTGTATTCCAGAGGTTGTGTGAAACCTCAAGTTTGTGGTCTCTCTCTGGCCTGCGGATTTGGACCAAGTTTCTGCACGTGCTCACTAGTTGTCCTCCAAAATTCACTCTAACCACCACTGTTGGGAGCATACACAGGGAAGAAGCCCTAGGGTGGAGGTGTGTGTATGTGAGGCACGCAGAGCACTGGGGGTGCCTAAGGGCCAACTGGGGAGATCCATGGGTGAGGCATACCCCACAAGTCATGGGAGACTTCTTGATGGAGTGCTCAGTGCAGTTACAGGATCCACATCCTTTAAAGCCCTCTACGAGTACCTATCTGCCAATGCCCCCAAACTCTTCAACCCATCCACACTCATATTTTTGTGCTCCAACAGAGGGCTGGAACTTCTCTTCTTGAAACCTGGACTTCCACAAAGGCCCTCTCCTCTGTGTGTCATGATCTAAGACAGTGTTTTCAGGGGTTTCCATGCAGCAGCTGAAAGGAGCTTGAGCTGGTTCACGAGCCACTGCAGGGTCCAGAGCTGGGACCGAGGTCTGTCTGCCTATTACCAGATGCATGGCTGGGTGAGACTCCCTCTGGGTCCCTTGGCATATGGTGCTGGATCCCACTTCTCCCACAAAGGCACTTTTGTCTATGGATGGATGCCAAAGCATTGTTAGTGCAAGAGTAGAAAAACAGGAGGTGTCTTATTCCACGATGATGCTGATGTCACTCTCCTTTGAATTACAGAGATTCAAATTTGACTCAGTTTTTCAGGAGCCTGCTATTTGCCTACAATTCTCTACAACCTCAGACCCTCCCAGACCCACTCTATGAAGGACATAGAAAGAATGTTCTCAGATCTACTTACAAGGGCCAGGCAAATAAAAGCCAATAAATTGGTTCTGGTCACTCTGCTGGGAACAGAGGGCAGTGGACGTCTCATACATTCTGGTTTGGAAGCAAGACTTCTTGTTCTCTGTGGATGAATAAACAACAAGAAAAGAGAGCCTGTGGTAGGTAAATACATGCTTGACTCATCTGAAAAGGTCATCTCCTCTCCTTCAACTTGAAGGTTAGTGTAGGGAGAGAGCATGGGTAGTTTCTACTGTTCACCTTCTCCCTTAATATTCAGAACAAAGAATCAGTTTTATTTTGGGTGGCAATTCAACAAACTAAAAGATAAAATTCCTAACCCCTCTTGCAGATAAGAGTGACCAGACCAAATTCAGGCCAATGACGTGTGGCAAGAAGTATGGAGTGGGGGTTTGTGGAGGCTGCACAGATGGAACTGACATAGATGGGAGGTTCAGCATTAGACATGTGACAGCAATCCACAGGTGTTGTAGGTATTATCTCATATACACCTGACGATGTTCCTAGAAAGCTGTTTTTAGCACCATCCCCATTGTGCAGGTTGGGAGACTGGGGAGATCTGGAGAGGCACAGTGGCTTTTCCAGGACACAGAACTGGTAGGATAAAAGAGGTGTGACTTCAGCTCTGTCTCCTCAAAGCTGGCCACTGTTTCCCCTCCCAAGGAGCTGTGGGGAGGGTGGTGATGGATATTTGTGTACAGTGATGGAGATGACATGGGCAAGGAGGGAGAGCAGCCAACAGCCTAGCGGGGGCTTTGGGTGGGTCTGATTGAAGGAAGGGGCCAAGTAATAGAACCTTGAAGAAGTGACCTCACTTCCTTGGTGACAGCCCCCAACAGAACTTAGAACTCTGGTTACCAGGCACCCACATTGTAACCACAGCCTCCTGTCCAGTTCATTTGAGTGGAGACACTTGACACAGCAGGATGCTCTCGTGTTGTCCCGTGACTTTCCGAGGCTCTGGCCACCGGAAAGCCAAGAATGAGAGCATGTTAAGTCGCTTTAGACATTGGCTCAGCCCTCACCTCGAATGCCTGTGGCCTTTTACCTGGAGGAACCATCAGGTAACAGCGTAGCCCAGGGCAGGCCACTCTAGGTCAGGCCACAACTGTGATCCCAAATGGACAACCCCACACCCCTTTACTCTCATTGTGTGTGTGTGTGTGTGTGTGTGTGGGTGTGGGTGTGTGTGTGTGTATGTTGGACGTGGAGTTAGAGAAGGTAGTATGAGGAGGAACCACCCTGAGCAGGAGTAGGTAGCTAAATGGTGGAGATCTGGTGGTGTGTCATGTTCATATTGAAGATCTTGGCTGCAGGAGAGGAAGGTGAGTGCTGGGGACCAAGCTCTTCTACCCACATGTGAATCCCAGGCCATCCAGGTGTCATCACATTCCTTCCCTGATGGAGACTATGCAGATGCCCCTCTGTGCCTGAACTGTGGTGGGGTTTCCCTCTGTGGTAAAGTCCAGTCAGGCCCCTGATGCCTCCTGGCCTGACTTCTGGGCACTGTCACTGCAGAGCTGCACCCAAGTGATGGTTGAGGAGCTGGTAGATAATTTCCAGTTCGCCATCTCCCTGGAGAGGACACAGGTGCACCAGTCCATCAATGAAGAGGGCTGGTCTGAGGTGAGTGTGGGAGCAGAGGGGTCTTCATACCCAGGACTCTGAGATGACCAAGGCACTACTAGAATGCAGACTCAAATCTGAGTCTCCCCTGGAACCCCCCAGGGTTTTTTCATTAGAGTGCTCCACAGTCCCACTCCCAAAGGAATCTGGACCTCCACTCCTTCCCACCAGCTACACAGGAGGGTAGAAAGTCACCTCATGCTCCCGCTGGTTCACCATGATGTCATTGAGTGTATGTACCTCCTCCTCTCCCTCAGTGTGAGGATGAGTCCACCGTGAATTTAAATGAGGCCTGCAGGATGCGGGCCCTCCAGACAGGCGTGATGGAGAAGATGACAGAGTCCATTACACCAGCTGTCCTGAGGAGGAACATCTCTAGCTTCACTACCTTCATGGTCAACTACTCGGCCTTAGACACATCCCACCAGGTCCTGGACCAGCTGTTTACTAGGTGAGCGGCCACTCCCTCCTCAGCACAGTGGTGACTCTGCACCCTGCCAGCTGTGTGTCCTCGGAGTATCACCAAATCTGAGCCTCAGCTTGCTCCTCTGAAAAGTAGGGTGGGAGAGGATAAATTTCATGGGGATCTTGTAGGAACTAATGGGATCAGCCATGGTGGGTGCTTACCTGGTGCCTGGCTCTACAGAGAGGGCTGTAGACGTGCTGTGGTTGTTCATGGTGTTTATTTCTCTCTTCCCCGTCAAAAGTAGTCTGCCTCACCCATCTCTGAGATGCGGCCTTTCTGAGTTTGGAAAAGCACATGGAAACCACCCTGTCAAGGAGTTGGAGATTCCATCCAGCTGGTCCTGGTCCTTTTCCTTGGGGTAGCCAGTCAAGGATCTCTGGGGCAGCAGAGAGGCCCTAGGCCCACTCAGGTGTCTGGGATGGTTCTGGGTGGATTACATTCATTCAACCACGTAGATTAAGCACCTACTGCATGCAGGACATTTGGAGACAGTAAACCCAGTGAATGAAGGAGACACAATGCGTGGCCTCAATTTCCGTCTGAGAGTCAGACATTGACATTCGACATCATTCGCAGGTCTTGTCATCCACCGTCCATCCCAAGGGATGCCCTCATAGCCTCCTTGACATCTGGAGGCATCTCCCCTTATTCCAGCCAAGAGGGCAGAGCACAGGACCACCTAAAAAAGTGAGTGGTCTTTGGGTCCAGAAGGACGGCCTCCTGTCTCTAAAGAACAAGCTGTGGGGGGAGAGATGGAGGCTGTGGCTGAGGTGAGCCTGTCAGAAGCCGCATCTCACGCATCTTTTGATTCCCATGGGAAGGCAGAGGCCCGGTGGCTTCCACTCCAGGAGGACAGGAGTCAAAGAGCTATGGATGGGTGCCAGGACCCCTGGGAACCAGAGGGGTGGCTGGGCTGCGTTCTCCCCTAGAAACCCATTCCCACTACAGACCCATTTTAATCTGCCTCCCCTTCTCCACATCTACCTCTTCTGACCACCGCCTCCAGGCCCAGAACAGGAGGTGTGTGAGCAACCTGGTCACAAATCTGTCTCAGTGCTCAGTCCAGTTGCACAAGTGCATGGAGGGCTGGGGTGGGCTGTGTCCCAGACCTTCAGGAGAAGAGTGTCAGTGGGAAGAGACTCACAATAGACTCTGTGTCAACCTGCTGGATAAGCAGGCCTGCCACTGCCAGGACAGCCTCACAGGGGTCAGGGCTGCCATGTGGCTTTCACCTGGATGGAGAGGGGCAGGCATAGGGCCCAGACCCAAGCTAGGGTGCCTTGGGTGAGAAGCGTGGAGGGAAAGGCCAGGCCTCTGACTCTGTTGCCCAATTGCCGCCCCTAGTGCCATCTCTTCTCTGGTGGGAACCTGCCTGGACCCAGGGCAGGATTTCTGGGAGCTCCTGCACTATCCCTGCTTCAGGATGAAGCTGGCATCTCTGCATCTCAGCTTGCCTGGCTCGGGGCTGCAGGGCCACGCCTACCTTCTCCAGGTCCAGCTGGAGCATCCACGGCCCATTGAGGCAGATCTGGAAGGTGAGGGGACTGCAGTCTGGGAAGATGATTTGCAGGGTCTTCACAGGCTAGGTTCCCTTAAAGGCAGTGGGGTCTTTCCTGGCTTTGACAGGCACAGGGGAAGTCAGCTACTTGAGTGACACTGTTTCTTTCTCCTGCTGCAGTACCATCTCCAGAGCTCCCTCCAGCTCCAGAGCCAGAGCAAGGGCCAGCTCCACGGCTAGATCCAGCTCCAGCTCTAGTTCCACCACCTGTGCTAGAGCTGGAGCCAGTGTCACCTCCATCAGTCCCTCCAGGGCTAGAGCCACCACCAACATCAGCTCCAGCCCCAGTGCCAACTCCTGAGCAGGAGCCACCTGGACCATTGCCTCCAGGGAGAATCCTCCCTCCACCTGGAGAGATAACAGCAGAGCCAGATCCAGCCTCAGAGCCCGCCTGCCCCTGGGACATGACCAGCAAGAACCTGCTGAGGGAGGAAAAGCCTGACTTCTTGGAGTTCCCTCCCCGGCTGGTGGCAGAGCAGTTGACACTGATGGATGTGGTGAGCAGCGGGGCTCTCAGGGCAGGTGGGGCCTGCCTTCCCTGTGCCATCAGCTGCCCCACACCTGCCATTTCCTGATCCAGAATCCCATGATCTCGGTCCAACCTCTTGCTTCCCCACTTACTCTCATGTGACCTGAGCAGCCTTCTTAACTCCCAAGCCTTTGCTGTCCTCATGTGGACAGTAGGGATGGACTTTGAGAGCAGCTGCCATGCAGAGTGGCTGTGCAGTTGGATGAGGTGGAGCAGAGAGGAAGTTGGGCAGAGTCTGCGATTTGGTTGGGGAGGGGAGCACACTAAATTGCTGTCTCGTCCTTGGGTAGTTCACTCATTTGCCCAGGAGGCCTCAACGGCCTCAGCACTAATTAGGCACTTCATGTGTACATGACTACAAGGCAGACAAACAAAGCCCGTGGTTGTTGCTGCCTTGGGGGAATGTGCATGTGAAAGAGGAGTCAGACCCCAGGATGGTCAGAATGGGTGGAAGATGCCCCTAGAGATGGTCAAGCAGGAGCCGAGTTCTGGTGCTTGGAGGAAGTGAGACTGGGCGGCGAGCAAATGCTACTTCCTTGCGCCACAGTATTGGGTCCTGGGCCATCCTGTGCTGGGTGCCCTCAGGGGACACAGGCAACACCCAGGGATTCCCACAAGTCGCATGCCACATTCTCAGCTTCCTGAGTTCCAGCTCTCACCACTGACCCGGCCTGGGACTGGGGGCTGCAGATGCTGAGCTGGGCTGTGGCAGGGCTGGGTGACACTCCCTGTCCTCCCCAGGAGCTGTTCAAGACAGTGATGCCCCACGAATTCCTGGACTCCATCTGGTCCCAGTGTGACAGGGGCAATAAGCACCTGGAATCCACCATCCATGTCACCACGACCCACTTTAACAGAGTGGTCGAATGTATCATCAGCACCTGCATTGGGGACCCGAGCATGACTGCCCAGGACAGGGCCAGGGTCGTGGAGCTCTGGATCCAGGTGGCCAAGGTAAGATGCGGGAGGCCCTGGGAGCCCCTCTCTGGTGTCGGGGGAACTGCCCCTTCTCCTTTCTCAGCTCTCATATTTGAAGTCCGTGGTCTAAGCCTTTGCACAATCCTTAGGCCCCTCCTGCTAGGCCTCGATGACCTGACTCCTGGTCCCAGTGGTGGGAAGCTCACCCCTTCCTGGGCTCCTTTCCTGGCTTGAGCTAAAATCCTCCTCCCTGGAAGTATTCCTCATCAGGTTCCACCTGTGCCTTTTCCAGGTTCCTTGAGCCGCTGTCTCATCCAGGACAGGAGACATCAATGAGGGGACAGAAGCCAGAGGAAGCAGGGCTCCAGTTCCCCCTCACAGCTCATTCTCTTCCCTTCCCCAGGAATGCCACGGCCTGAGGAACCTTTCCTCTCTCCATGCGATCCTCTGGGCTCTGCAGGGCCCCTCCATTCAACGTTTAAAAGAGACGTGGAGACAGGTGTCCAGGTGGGTAGGCCTCTCTCCATGCGAGCACCACCTGGGTGGGCCAGACACCCCCCACAGGGCTGGCATTGCCCTTCAGTCAGTTGGGACCTCCTGGGAGACAGCAAACCCTGGGGATAGGGTCTGACCTGGTTGGCAGGCTTCAAGTCTTTCTGAAAACTGAGGCCAGTGGTTCTGCTTCAGGAATCAGTTTCCCTAAGTGACAGATCATGGCTTGAACCAAATTGAAGATTTTCAAGTGTTTGCAGCAACAGAACTCTCTGTCCACGTGAAATTAAGACTGTTTAAAACACATCTGCTGAGAAAATAAGAGAATGGAGGCCCCAGGTGACAATAGGAGAGCCCCCTCCCCAGTCCCAGACACCTCAGGGCTCAGAGGACACAGTGAAAATGCTCATCCAGGCTGTCTGGATCTTCTGGGTTTTCAAACAAAAGGGATTTATCCTCAAACCACTCCACAGTGTTTCTTTCCTTTTTTCCCTCCTCAGGAAGAACTGGCAAATCCTTAAAAACATCATGCGAACATGCCACCGGGAGAGCAGGAAGCTTCTCAAGGAGGTGAGTGGAGGCTGGAGAACTGGAAGGACGGGAGGTGAGGTGGGGAGGGACCAGGCAGGATATGCTTTGCTAAGTTTTTCACTTAAGGTTCCCCGAGAAATAACGGTCTGTCTTGTCCAGCTGGACAGGAAGCGGGGGGTGTGAGCTATAGGGGCAGGTGGGGACTGTTTGGGGCAGGAGGCCTTGGTCACGGGATACAGTGGTGTCGCCTGGACTGTTCCAAGAGGTGAGGAGCTGGCAGAAAGAGCAGGTGTCTGGCTTCCATGCAGACCCATCAGCTGGCCCTCATCATCCTCCAGGCTGGCGGGTGGATGGAGTGGGTGGGGGTTCCTTTCTTCCTAAAGCAGCCCAGTCTGTCCTCAGGAAGCCAGGCCCCTGCTGCTCCTTCTGTCTTCACTGCACCTCACAGGGGAGGGCATTCTGCCTGTCCCAGGGATGGGCACTGTGAGGTCACACAGGCCTTGTGGACACAGGGGCTGCACAGCCTTGGGCGAAATGGTGGATCTGGGACAGAACTGTGTGCTCTCTGGGACTGTGCACTCTAGGCCGATAGTGGTTACTGCTGACAAACCAGTGAGTCTCCCCCGGTGCCTTGTCCACAAGGATACACCCCAGATGGCAATGAAAATTATCGAGGAACCTACAGATACTTAATGGACCTTCATGACAGATCCTTAATGGCCTCCATCGAGGCCCTGGCAGGAGGGGCCTAAGGATTGTCCAAAGGCTCAGACCACAGACTTCAAACATGAGAGCTGAGAAAGGAGAAGGGACATTAGAAGTTTCCAAGTGAAAAAGGATGCAAATGTCACCATTACACAGTGCCGTGGTCAGCCCCTACACTGTCACTCAGATGTGGCACACGGGGGTCCCCTTCCTGAGTGAGTGAAGGAGGAGTTCTGTGCAGGGACCATCCTGAGGGGATCCTAGGGAGCTTAGGACTTTGGCATGGCCTCAGGTCCAGCCTGGTGTCAGAGAATCCCAGGGGGCTGGAAAACACAGAAGCCACTTGCATGGGACCCCAAGACACCTTGTGCCTCTCCATCCATGGCTCAGGTTGACTGAGGGCCTCAACACACCCCGAGAGTCCAGAGGACAGGACATTGGTCCGAGGTGTGTCTGGAGGAAGAGCGAAGGCTGGGGGCCAGGGCCTCTGGCTGGGAGGGGGAGCGGTCTCCTCTGTGGGCCCCTGAGCAAGTCACTGCCCCTCTGTGGGCCTCGGTCTCCTCATCTGAGAAATGGAGGGAGATGATCTGTGCTGCAGGCCTGACAGGGGTGATGAGGTACAAGGGGGAGAGGAATGTGCAGTAGCTTTGTGCTCCTCCTCCTCGAGGGGGGAGGGGACAGCACTGGTGCCAGTCAGATGACACTGAGTACTCAGGGGACCCTGGGAGGCATGGGGAGTCCTCCTCACACTTTCCTGATGAGGAGAGAGGCTTAGGGGCATGGGCAGGCCTGAGGGCACAGAAGAGGGAGGTGTTGGAGCTGGGAGTGATCTAGAATCAGGGCACCCTGGAATGAGAGCAGCCATAGACACCAGATGGCCAGGGTCCAAGATCAGGGGCCTGGGAGACATGGGGAAGGGAACATGGCCTCCCTGAGCCTGTCTTTGACCCTGCAGGAGGTGATATCTGTGAGGGCCACCCTGCAGATGGACCCCCAGGGAGCTCAGGAGAGACAGCAGCAGCAGGTGAGGTGGCCTGAGGGGGAGGATCCAGGTGTCAGAGGAGGGGTCACTCACCTCATGGCTGGAGGCCTCCCTAAGAGAGGGGTCCCTCCTCCTCCAGCCCAGCTCCAGGAGCCCAAGAGCCTGAAAGGCCTGCCCTGGAAGTGACCAGGAGGAGGCCTGGAAGGGCTGGGCCCAGGATGGGTTAGGGAGGGGAGGGGCAGGGACCACATACCGTGGGATTTGCCAAAAGCCGCCCCTGGGAGGTGACTGGGGAAGTTGGGTGGTCCTGGAGGGGGTAACTGGGGGGAGGCCGCTGAGGGTCCTAGGCTGTTCTCTGTGAGAGTCTGTGGTGGGCAGGAGGCTGGGGTGAAGGGATTTGGGGGAGGGTCCATGGGGGCACCTGAGAGGTGGGACTCATCTCACCACTCCCACCCTGATTTCACAGGGTGTCGTCCCCTTCCTGGGCATGTTCCTCTATCACCTAAAGCTGCTGGACATTGGGATGGAGGATGATCTGGAAGTGAGTGAGCCTGGAGGTGGGGCCAGGGAGCAGGATCCTGAGGTTTGGGAGGCGAGAGCCCTGCACTGGGACCTGAGCTCTCAGTACCTGGCAAACCTCCTCTCATGAGAGCCCCATGGCCACCCCTGGGAGTTGGGGAGTCAGGCCCATCTTAGCAATGCGTGAATAGACGCTCCGCTGGTGAAGCTCATAGCTGCCTGCCTGCAGAGCTGCAGGAGGCTGTGTCTCAGATGGATTCAGCCTCCCCCTCGGGCCCTGCCCCTGGGGGAGTGCCATCAGCCCCTGCAAGTGAGGAAGCACTTCTGTGTTCCAGCTGTCCCTTCCTCCCTGAGGCCTCAGTCTCCCCGTCTGTCATCAGAGAGGGTGTGCTACATAAGGTCTCTGGCCTCAGCTCCCCTGTCCCTCCTGCTCTGGAGCCCAGAGCCTGGCACAGTGTCAAGTTCTCTTTGTGGAAGGTCTGCCCTCTGCTGGGCCCTGACATTCCTGCAGCCTGAGAAGGGCTGGGATGGGGGTTGGTTCTGGGCTTAGGGGGCTGTTTCTGATGGACATTGGCTGTCTCCCTTCCAGGGAAATCGGGTCAACTTTCAGAAATTGTGTGACATGAGCAGCTAAGGGGAGGGTGGGGAAGTGGAAATCACAGACTTCCCCTGGCAAGACTTTCTCTAGCCTCATCCCTTGGGTCTTACATTTATTGGGAGAGTCAGATCCACAAAGCTGGGGATCCCATCACGTTGGCGGGTGCGGGAGGGGCTGGCATCAAGGACACCTTCCTGGATGAGGAACTAATTCAAGCCAACTGTGAGGACAGGCAAGTCCTGAATGGAGTGGGAAGGAAGGAGGGTTCCCGAGTGAGCACAGACCCCAGACCAGATCCTCACTCCGCACAAGTCCCTGACAGCGTTCCCCACCCAAGCCCTGTCTGCATCCTGTCCTTCCTCTCAGAAATTCACACTCATCCGGAGGATCCAGCTGCTCCAGCAGGCTGCAAATCAGTATGACCTGGAGCCCGACAAGCGATTTGGGGCCTGGTTCCAGGCCATGGAGCCCATCAGTGTCCATGAGAGGTGAGGGGGACAGGAGTTGGGTGAGGGCAGGGCAGACTCTCTCTGATGACCAGCTCCAGAGCCTGTGGCCTGGCTCGCTGATCAGCCACAGAACTCGTAGCGTGGTGACCCATGGGGCACCAGGACTCAGCTGCTGGCAGGCTCTGGGAGGGGCACCTGAGGTGTGGCTCCTGGTAGCTCACAGGCCACTCTGTCCTGTAGCTACTGGGTCTCCTGCCAGCTGGAGCCCGCACACCAGAAGGCGAGCAAAATGCGGCTCTTCAGGAGAAAGAGGAACCGGACATCCTCCAGTTCAGGGCCAAGTGAGTGTTGGTACCAGGAGCGACTGAATCCAGGGGCTCAGTACAGCTTCGGGCTAAGCATGGGCCTGGATCCCAGCTCCACTGCTGAGCAGGCCTGGGACAGGCCGCTCCCCTCTCCTCTCTGGGACTCGGTTGCATCCTCTGAAATGGGTGATGCTAAATGATGCCTTGTGCATCAGGGACAAACGAGGTGCTGTTGATGGACTGAGCACTCGGTACAGGGTTTGGATCAGAGTGCAGGGGGACAGGGAGTTGTGCCATGAATCTCAGGAAGGTTCCCCAAAATAGTCTGTTTCTTCTCTTCAGCCACCATGCCCTTGGCGATGAGCCATCACACTCTGGAGACCACAAGTGCAGCTCCTCCTGACCAGCAGGGACACTGGCGCCCTCGGGGTGCACCGGGCCAGGTCTTCCCACCCTGAGTGAATGAGGACATCCTAAGACTTTCCCTGGTTTCCCCTAAATCCCCAGAGGGAGGGCACCACCCCTTCCCTCTCCCTGACATCACCACGCCAGCCACTGTTAACCCATTGGGGAGGAGTGATATTATTTCTTTAATAGTAAATGGTAGATTTGACTCTTACATTATATCCTGTTTCTTTCACAGCCTGGGTGTTGTGGTGTGGTTCTTTCACTTCTTATGCTCATGTAAATGAGACACAGAATCTCACTTTCCTCCTTGAATGAAGAACTTGTGTATGGTCACAGCTTATTGTATGTGGGAGAATGGAGGAGGGCCAGCCTCCTCCCTGGCTACTGAATGAAACCCTCAAGTCCCCCTTCCTCAGAGGACAGGTGCATTTCAGTGTGGTTCACCTGGGCCAGGAGCAGAGACAGCCCCTCAGATCTCCCTGGATGTAGAGGTTGGAAGGACTTTCCCAGGCAGAGCAATAACCACTGAAATGTGGGTGTCTTTCAAATAGCACTTACCAGGACCATGTCCTTCCCCAGGACAGCGGCTGTCTTTCTACAGCTTTCCAGGAAGAAGGAATGTTTTTTGCTTCTCTTGTTGAGGTTTCTTGGATCAGATATTGGAACTTGCCGTTTTCTAATCAGTGTCTGGATTCGCATCAACACTAAATGAGGAAAAAATGTAAAAAGATAAAACTTTGCATGTGGAACGGACAAGGACATAGGAAGACCAGGTGCAGATGGACTAAGGGCCTACAGGACATCCCCATCAGGCCGCCTCTAGGGCTCCCTGTTCACCCTTCGCCTAGACTGGAATCCTCCTGGGATCCTGCCCCATGCCCTTGGAAGTCCTTTTCCCGCTTGTTTCATGTCACTTTATGATGAAGTGCTGCTGTTCACGCCCAACTCTAGAGCTTTATGGATCAGATAATACCCAGTTCATAACAGTCATCTCAGACTGTCCCATAATTAGGTATTTAGTCCCAACCAGCACCAAGTAGCAAGAAAGGTGCCATTTCTCAAAAGGAAAATGGATATCTGCATGGTTTTGCTTTAAAATCCTAGGTGCATGCATTGTCATTCTCTTGTGGAGGGCTGCCAGAAGATCCCGAAAACAGCCCTAAATGCCAAAGACCTGCTGATTCATATGGCCTAAATGGTAGAATAGCTTATACTGTACCCTGGACCAGCTTCAGAGACTTCTTTTGCTCTGAGCCCCATTTGAAACTCAGTAAATATGCAAAGTAAATCACTCAAATGAGACACATATTGGCTCCAGAACCCAAAGAGGCCTACACAGCATTGGATCTTTTTTAATGTTAATAGGTGGAAGATACATCAACTTAACTTTCACATTGAAGGAGGGATCTCAGTATGCCCCAGAACCCTAGAGCCCTACAAACCCACCAAGTCTTCATGGGGTTTATCTCCCACTCATATATCTTACTAAAGCTTCCAGGGTATTTGCTACTTCCTGCCCAACAAATCTATTAGCATGATTTCATGGATTATTTAGCCTCGATTATGACAGAGAGGGCTAGAGCTGAAAGAAACAGTGAATGTTTTGTTGACCCGATCATGTGGAAGCAAATTACTTCTTGGTTGATGTAGAGAGAATAAAGCATTTGCCAGAACAATAGTTGCACACCAGTTTTTAGAGACTGTGCTGTTTTGCTCCAGTAAGGAGACTACATCTGTAAAAGCAGCAGCATTTAGGATCACCACCTGATTAAGTGTATGAAAATCTGCTACCACTCTCCAAAACCCCACTACCATGCATACAGGCCAAGTCAACACACTTGCATCTCTCAAGACTTGCATGGTGCCATTACTCTCCACAGACTTCCTCAGGGATGCAATATTGCTTTTGATTTATTATTTTGGTTGAGCAGGGAAATTCCAGTGGTTTCCAGTTGGTCTTTCCTATTATATAAGCCATTGTTCTACAGGCAGGGAGCCAGTGTGAAGAGTCTGCTAGTTTGCAAATGTGTTCTTGAGAACTATAAATTCAGGTAAAATTTAGGTACAAAGAGAATTCCTATTGAGTTGTATGTGTGGACCCACTGGGCCCACTGTGAGAAGGAATCAGACCAAAGAACTATTTATCATCTAATCTCTATCAATCTCCACTCTGACTATTGGACCAAAAAGCATTTGGGATCCCCAGGATTTAACATCAACTCCAATTCTATCTTAGTCATTCCAAAAAAATCTGGCTATTTCCCTCTTCCCATGCACAGATACCTTGGTAAAGGGTCCCAGGTCACTTTCAGAAGGGCAAAGAGGAAGATTTACAGTATACTATGTTGGCAGGGTTATAGCATTCTTCGTCAGAGGGACCCCACTCATATCTCAATTTCGAATATCTATTCCTGCACCAGTACCAAACTGTTTCTATTAATACAGCTTTATAATGTGTCTTGAAAATTGATAAGGCAGTTTCTAATATATTCAAAGATTGTTTTGGCATTCTTTTTTTTTTTTTTTTTGGAAGATTGGCCCTGAGCTAACATCTATTGCCAATCTTCCTCTTTTTTCTTGAGGAAGACTGTCCCTGAGCTAACATCTGTGCCAACGTTCCTCTATTTTGTGTATGGGATGCTGCCACGGCATGGCTCGATGAGCAGTGTGTAGGTCTGTGCCCAGGATCCGAATCCTCGAACCCCAGGTCGTTGAAGCAGAGTGCAAGAACTTAACCACTATGCCACTGGGCCGGCCCCATATGTTGGCATTCTTATATATTTGCTAGTCCTAATGAATTTTGGAATCCATTTGGCAAAATCCACACACACAAAAATTCTATTAGCATTTTTATTGAGATTGTTTGGATTTATAAATTAATTCAGGGAACACAGAAATTTTTCATAACATTAAGTTATCCCATCAGTGAACATGATATATCTACTTATTTGGCCATTTTATATCTTTTATTAAATTCTATAATTTTCCCAGTAGAAGTCAGTACATTTTTGTTAGTTGTAGTCCTAATCGGTCTCACATAAAAAATTTAAAACTTTTATGGACTCACATTCTCATCCAGCTATTTCCCTTTCCACTTTATAGCCAAACATCTTGAAAGAGTTGTCTACACTACATGTTTCCATTTACTCACCTCACTTCCTCTTAAACATAAAGCAATTTGGATTCAATGAGCTCCACTTCATCAAAACTGCTCAGTCACTGATGACACACACAACTTTAAAAATCCACAAGTTTTTTCCTGACCCTTATCTTGCTTGATTTTTAAAAAATTTATATGTTTTCACTTTCAGTTTCCAGTTCTGCTCGTAAGGAGCTTGGAAGTTACCGCTCCATCCTGATAACAAGTAAAAAGCTGAACAGACTGAAAAATCAACAAACAACTATTCTTGGATCCATAAGACAGGGGAGGACACAGGGTAAACTGCTGCCCCCAAGAGTAGAGAGATGGACAGGCAAATAGAGAGAACCGAAGCTTACCAGAGCAGAGACTTGTGCGCAGAAACCACCTCCAGAACCAGTGCCAGGGTAGGAAAACCTGAACTGTAATGGACAGATTGGTGAAGGCTCAGTGTGGACAACTCTGAAAGTGAAGAACTCTGGGGTGATCCAGTCATAGAGGGGCCCCCAGAACATTGTGAGATTTACCTCCAGGAGTTTGACTAGGTTCCCACAGTAAATATCTGAGAAAAATCCCCTTGTGCTCCTGGCAGGAGGAGGGGAAAAGGAACCATTCTGAAATACTCCAGAGCACTCTGTTCTTCTTAACAAGGCCCACCCTCAGGGAAAACTGCCTAACAAGAGCTTAACCTACTGGAGTATTATCAGAGCCTAATTGACCTAGGGGAGGGGAAATACCCAACTCCAGCCCACTCTAGCCATCCTGTCTCACCTAAGGGGGCAAAAAAAAAAACCTGAGAAACAGTCATGAAGTTCACAGTGCAGAGGCATAGGCTCACTGAAAAACTGAGACCTAATCTTAGGACTATAGAATGCTTCCCCTCCCCAACACCTCACTGCCACATCACTAAAGGCCTATTTACAGCAGTTCCTTTTACCCAGTGCATCACATACAGCTATCAAGAAAATTTACCAGGCATATACCAAAACACAAAAAACATAATTTGAAGAGACAGAGTAAGTATCAAAATCAAACATGGCAAGGATGTTGGAATCATCAGACTGAGAATTTAAAACAACTGTGATTAATATGCTAAGAGCTCTAATGGATAAAGTAAACAGCATGCAAGAACAGATGGGTAATGTAAGCAGAGAGATGGAAACCCTAAGAAAGATTCAGAAAGAAATGCTAGCAATAAAAATCACTGTAACAGAAACAAAGAATGGATTTGAGGAGCTTATTAGTAGGTCAGACATGGCTGAGGAAAGAATCTCTGAGCTAGAGGATATATCAATAGAATCCTTGAAAACTGTAGAGCAAAAAGAACAAAGACTGAAAAAAAAAAAAAGAACAGAATATCCAAGGACTGTGGGACAACTACAAAAGATGTAACATATGTGTAATGGGATTACCAGAAGGAGAAAAAAGAGAGAAAGGAACAGAAGAAATATTTGAAAAGATAATGACCAAGAATTTTCCCAAATTAATGTCAGACACCAAACCACAGATCCAGGAAGCTCAAAGAATACTGAGCAAGATAAAAGCCCCCAAAAATTACACTTAGGTATATCTTCAAATTATAACCAAAAATAAAGAAAAAATCCTGAAAGTAGCCAGAATATAAAAACATCTTACCTATAGAGGAAAAAAGATGAGAATTACATCTAACTTCTCAGAAACCATGCAAGCAAGTAGAAAGTTGAGTAAAATATTTAAAGTGTTCAGAGAAAAAAACCCACCAACCTAGAATTCTATACTCTATGAAATTATTCTTCAAAAGTGAAGGAGAAATAAAGACTTTCTCAGGCAAACAAAAATTGAGGGACTATGTTGCCAATAGACCTGCTCTGCAAGAAATGTTAAAAGAGGTTCTTTAGAGAGAAGGAAAATAATATAGGTCAGAAATTCAGATCTACATAAAGAAAGGATGAGAGTTGAAGAAGGAATAAGTGAAAGTAAACCAAAAACTCTTATTTTTCTTATTCTTAATCTATCTAACAGATAACAGTTTGTTTAAAATAACAATGTATTTGATTATGTACGCTTATGAATATGTATGCTTATGTGTGCTTACATATAAGTGAAATGAATAACAGCAATGATACAAGGGATGGGAGTAAGGAATTAGGATTATTTTGTTATTATAAAATACTTATGCTACCCAGGAAGTAGTATAGTGTTATTTGAAAATGGACTTGGATTAGTTGTAAATATATATTGCACTCTAGGGTAACCACTAAAAAAGTTTTAAAAAACTGTAACTGATATGCTAAGAAAGGAGAGAAAATGGAATCATACAAAATGCTCAATTAAAACCATAAAAGGCAGAAAAAGAGTGGAAGACAAAAACAGGAACAAAAAAACAAAAGAAACAGGGGCCGGCCCAGTGGCGCAGTGGTTAACTGTGCGTGCTCTGCTGTGGCAGCTTGGGGTTCGCAGGTTCGGATCCCAGGCGCGCACCAACGCACCGCTTGCTAAGCCATGCTGTGGCGGCGTCCCGTATAAAGTAGAAGAGGATGGGCACGGATGTTAGCCCAGGGCCAGTCTTCCTCAAGAAAAAAGAGGAGGATTGGCATCGGATGTTAGCTCAGGGCTAGTCCTCCTTACAAACAAAAAAAACCAACACACAAGAGAAACAAATAGAAAACAGTAATGAATATAGTAAGTATATGTCAACTATATCAAAAAACACTTTAAATGTCAATGATCTAAATGTACCACTTAAAAAACAGAGAACGTCAGAAGGGATCAAAAAACATGACCTAACTATATGTTGTCTACCAGAAACCCACTTTCAATACAAAGACACATATAGATTAAAAGCAAATGGGCAGAGAGAAATATACCATGCTAACAATAATCAAAACAAAGCAACAGTAGCTATAGTAATCTCAGACAGAGCAGACTTTAAAGTAAGGAAAGTTATCAGAGATAAATAAAAGCATTATATAATGATAAAGGGGTCAATTCTCAAAGAAAACATAACAATTGTGAACGTGCATGTGCCTAACAACAGAGTGTCAAACTATGTCAGGCAAACACTGATAGAACTATAAGCAGAAATAGACAAATCCACTATCATATTTGGCGACTTCAACACCCCTCTCTCAGAAATGGACAGATCTAGCAGGCAGAAAATCAGTAAGGACACAGTTGAACTCAACAGCATCATCAATCAACTAGATATAATTGACATCTATAGAGCACTTCATCCAATGATAGCAGATCACACTTTCTTCTCAAGCTTGCATGGAGCATTCACCAAGATAGACCACATCCTGAGACATAAAACACCTCAACAAATTAAAAAAAATAGAAATCATACAATGCCTGCTTTCAGACCACAATGGAATTAAACTAGAAATCAATAATAACACTTTACATGTTTTAAATTTACATAATTCACTCTTTGTGATGTATATTTCTATGGATTTTGACAAATGCATAGAACTGTGTATACCATCACAGTCATGATCCAAAAAGTTTCATCACCCCAAAAATTCCTGCTTGCTGCCTCTTTGTGATCAACCCCTCCCCACACCCCACTCCTGGCAACCTCAGATTTGTCTTCTATCTCAATAGTTTCGCCTTTCCCAGAATGTCATATAAATGGAGTCATACAATATGATGCCTTTGGGTTCTAGCTTCTTTCACTTAACAAAATACCTTTGAGATTCACACATGTTGTTGCATGAATCCATCAGGGTTACTTTCTCCCTTGTGTTGCTAAGTAGTATTCCAGTGTATAGATATACCACAAACTGTTGATTCATTTATTCACATTGGAGTTGTTTCCAAGTTTTAACAATTAAAAATAAAGCTGAAATAAACATGCGTGTACAGATTTTTGTGTGCACATAAGTTTTTAGTTCTCTTGGGTAAATATTTGGGAGTAAGACTGCTACTCCCATATAAGAATAAGTAAACATATAAGCACTGTATATGTTTAAATTTGTTTGTTAAAAAAAACTATTAAACAGTTTTTCAAAGTGGCCATACTGTTTTATAGTCTTATCAGCAAAGCACGAGGATTCCAGTTGTTCCACATCTTTGTCAACACTTGGTAGTGTCAGGATTTTTTTTTTTACCTTCTAATAGACGTATAGGGGTGTTTCATTGTGACTTTACTTTGTGTTTCCATCATGAGTATTGGCATCTTTTCATATGCTTATTTACCATCAATATGTCTTTTTGAGTAAAGTGTCAGTTCAAAACTTATGTTTCTGTCTTTTGAGTTATTTCTTGTTGAATTTTGTGAATTCTTTACATTCTGAATAAAAGCCTTATTTTATTGAGGTATAATTGATATATAACATTATATTAGTTTCAGGTGTATAAAATAATGATTTGCTATTTGTATATATTGGGAAATGATCACCACAATAAGTCTAGTTAACATCTGTCACCATGCATAGTTACAAAATTTTTTCTTGTGATGAGAACTTTGAAGATTTACTCTCTTAGCAACTTTCAACTATGCGGTACAGTATTAACTATAGTTATTATGCTGTACATTACAAACTATAGTTATTATGCTGTACATTACATCCCCACTACTTATTTATTTTATAACTGGAAATTTGTACCTTTTGATCTCCTTCACTCACTTTGCCCACCCCCCCACCCCTCAACTTTGGCAACCAGCAATCTGTTCTCTGTAGGCATGAGCTTGTTTTTTTTGTTTGTTTGTTTTAGATCCCACATGTAAGTGAAATCCTACAGTATTTGTCTTTCTCTGTCTGACATTTCACTTAGCATAATGCCCTCAAGGTCCATCCATGTTGTCATAAATGGCAAGATTTCATTCCTTTTTATGGCTGAATAATATTTCAGTGTATATATACACCACATTTTCTTTATCCATTCATCCATCAGTGGACACTTAGGTTGTTTCCATGTCTTGGCCACTGCAAATAATGCTGCAATGAACATGCAATGAATATGAAGTCTTTTGTCAGAAATGAGACTTCTAAATATTTTCTCTCAGTCTGTAGGTTTATCTTTTCCTTCTCTTAACAGTGATTGTTTCAGAACAAAAAGTTTTCATGTTTATAATTGCTCATGTTTTGGCAGCATTTGACATTGGCTTTCTCATCCTTCAAGACTCAGTTTCAGGAGGCCTACCTGAATTAGGCTCCTCCAGCTCCTTTACCTTAGCAAATTTCTATCATATCACCCTATACATTTTCTTTATGGCACCTCTCACAAACTGTAATTATTTTATTCATTTATTATGTTTATTATCTGTATTCCCCACTGTATTATAAGCTCCGTGAGGAATGGGGGCTGCATCTGCTTTTTCACTAGTACTATCAATGACTAATACAGCGCCTGGCAAATAACTATGGAAAGGAAGGAAACAAGGAGAGAAAGAAGGAAGGCACAAAGGAAGAAAAGGAAAATCTTGAGGGAGAGGTCCAAGATTATTCTGAGAATTCAACTTCAAGAAACTAGCTAATTGTTATGATTTAAATGGAAATAGAAAATACAGGATTGAACAGCAACTCCCCACTTCCAGCCCACCCCCCATCAGCCCTTGGCAACTACCATTTTACTTTCTGTTTCTATGAGTTTGACTACTTTAGATACCTTATACAAGTGGAATCAGGCAGTATTTGTCCTTCTGTGACTGACTTATTTCACTTAGCATAATGTCCTCAAGGTTCATCCATATCGTAGCATATGATAGCATTCTCTTCTTTTTTAAGGCTGAATAATATTCCATTGTATGTATGTACCACATTCTCTTTATTCATTCATCTGTTAATGAACATGTAAGTTGTTTCCACCTCTTGCCTATTGTAAATAATGCTGCAATGAACATGGGAACGCAAAGTATCTTTGAGATTCTGTTTTCAATTCTTTTAAATAAATATCCAAAAGTAGGATGGCTGGATCATATGGTAGTTCTATTTTCAATTTTTTGAGGAACCTCATACTGTTTTCTGTAGTGGCTGCACCATTTTAATTACCATCAACAGTGCACAAGTGTTCCAATTTTTCAACATCCTTACCAACACTTGTTATTTTCTGTTTTTTTTGACAATGGACATCCTAACAGGTGTGAGGTCATATCTCATTGTGGTTTTGATTTGCATCTCCCTGATAATTAGTGATGTTGACCATTTTTCGTATACCTGTTGGCCATTTGTATGTCTTTTTTTTTGTGAGGAAGATCAGCCCTGATCGGATGGCACCCTAACATCGGATGCCAACCCTCCTCTTTTTGCCGAGGAAGATTGGCCCTGGGATAACATCTGTGTCCATCTTCCTCTACTTTATATGGGACACCACCACAGCATGGCTTGACAAGCTGTGCGTCGGTGCGCTACCAGGATCCAAACCTGCAAACCCTCGGGCCGCCGAAGCGGAGCACGCACACTTAACCGCTGCGCCACCGGGCAGACCCCTGTATGTCTTCTTTGAAGAAATATCTATTGAAGTTTTTAGCCCACTTTTTAATTGGTTGTTAGTTTTTCGGCTATTGAGTTTTATGAGCTTCTTATATATTTTAGATATTAACCCATTATTGGATAACTGGTTTGCAAATATTTTCTCCCATTCTGTAGGTTGCCTCTTCATTCTGTTGATGGTGTCCTTTGCTGCACAGAAACTTTTCAGTTTGATGCAGTCTCACTTATCTATTTTTGCTTTTGTTGCCTGTGCTTCTGGTGATATATAAGAACAAACCTTTTAGCAAAGTCTTCCCGGCTTTCAAATTCTGGCCCCAGCCTGCCTTTCTTCTTTGAGCTTTCACCATCACACCACTGCACACCACAGTCCAGGCCACTGGACCACTCCCAGTCCCTGAGAATGCCATGCACATGTATGTGTCTCTGCATATTGTCCTTTCTTCTTGGAATATTCACCCTCTGCTGTCTATCCAGCAGGTGCAGTATTACAAAAGTCTCTGGTGGCTTTCCTGATCCTCTTCCTCCCAAGGAAGAATTAGTTGCATTCAGCTTTGTTTGGTCCCCTAGTGAAGTATGTACTAGAGTTGTTTACAAAATTGTTTCCTATTCTAGACTATATTCCAGAAATTAATATCTACCAGATAGTGTATGCTATTTTTTAAATAAATTTGGTCATTTTGTCTCAATTTCTTTATCTATAAAATGACAGTGCTTTTAAATTTGCTTGTCAATAATAATCAGCTGAAACTCATTTTTGAAATACAGATTCTAGGCTCCCTCCCATAGATTATGATTGCAGGGTTCCAGGAATTCATATTCGAAATGACCTCACTATGTGATTCTTATAATCAGGTATGTTTAAGAGATCTGAGTTAGATTACTCTAGGGCCCTACCCTGCTCTAAATTTTTTCCTTTTTTTGTCTATAATTTCTTATGGCATAGAAGAGAATAAAAGCGAAGGACAAAGGTGAAGGGCATGTTTTAAGATGACTAGCCGGAGTTTTGGTAACTGACACCCATCCCCTCTCCTTCAGTCCTTATTTTCAAGGGCAATTTTGAAATTTTAAGCCTGGTAAACATGTGGAAATATGATTAGAGTAAAGAGAAAGTAAGAGGAGAAACTGATTCGATGTATATATAAATTACAAAAATACCTTAGACAATTTTCCATCAATAATCAAAATAACACCTTACACCGGTACAATGCTTACAACTTGCAAAATACTTTCCACTTCCTTTATCTTTTTTACACTTTATAACCACACTGTAAGTTCAGCAGGGAAAAGCAGGACAGCAATCATTGTTTCCATTTTATACAAATATTTTTTGAGTGCCTATGTCATATGAGGAAAAAATAGAGTATTTCATATAGAAAAAGGCTATGATCTTCTATGCGTTTAAAAGAGGTAAAGTTCTCAAACTGTATATGCCCAGGTAAAGAGTTATTGGACTGAGTTGGAAAGATATATTATCCAGATATTTCAAGGCCATCGAAATCTTTTTTTCCCACCATCTATGCAGAGTTATTTAGGGAACTGCTATAAATGCCCTCTTGACTTTTCAAATTTGAAATAATTTCAGAATTACAGAAAAGTTGCAAAAATAGTAGTTTCCATATACCTTTCATCCAGCTTCCTCTAATGTTAACATTTTACATACCACAGTACAGTTATCAAAATCAGGAAATTAATGTTGGTACAATACTAGTGACTAAACTACAGACTTTAACATTTTTCCACTAAGGTCCATTTTCTGATGCAGGATCTAATCCAGGATCCCACATTGCATTTAGTTGTCAAGTCTCCTTAGTCTCCTTCAATCTGAGATAGTTCCTTGGTCTTTCTCTCTCTTTCGTGACCTTGACACTTTGGCAGAGATACTGGTGGAGTTATTTTGTCATATATCCCTCGATTTGGGTTTGTCTGATGCTTTCTCATGTTTAGATGAAGGTTATGCATTTTTGGCAAGAACACCACAGAAATGGCACTGTGCCCTTCTCAGAGCATAAAGTCAGGAGACATGGTGGTCTCTGCCAAGTTCCTCCATGTAATTATTCCCCTTCCCTTGTCATTAATAAATATCTTAGGGGAAATACTGAGACTATGCAAATATCCTGCTTCTCCTCAAACTTTTACCCACTAATTTTAGCATCCTTCAATATATTTTGCCTCTGATAATTATCAATATGGTGTTTGTCTAACGAAGATTTTCTTTCTTCTTCTTCTTTTTTTTTTTTTTTTTTTTTTGGATATCTGATCTTGTTACTCTTAGAAAATTTCATTTTTGACTGGACTCAGACTTAGAGGTAGAAGCTCTCAGGACAGCCCCCGTCTCTTGGCAATCTGTTCCTGGTGTTTTTCTTTGGTCTCCTTCACTCTCTTGGCCAAAAGTTCAGCATATTCTGCAGCCTCTTCCTTGTTTTTCTTAGTACACTGTTTCTTCAGAGCAATAGGCCGCCGTTTGTGTTGCAGGACACGTGGAGGAACAAGATGCTGAATCTTGGGTGCTTTGGTCCTAGGTTCTTACCTTTTTTGTCTAGGGGCTTTCTCACAACATTCTAGCGGACATCATCCTCTTTAGAGAGATTGAAAAGTTTGCAGATTCTGCTAGCTCTTTTGAGCCCCACACGACGAGTCACAGTAGTATCAGCGAGTCCAGAAATACCCTTCTCCCCTTTTTTCACAATGAACAAGTTGAGAACACTCAGATTGGCAACCACAATGCAACCCCCAACAGATTTGTGCTTTCTTTCTGCAGTCCTCCTCCGTCTGTAACAGGAATGCCCCTCACTCAATAGCAGGCAGACACGGCCATGGGTCAAGACACCCTGCTTGATGGGGAAACCCTGCTTGTCATTCCCACCACTGATTCGGACCACATAACCCTTCCACTCTTCACCCAGAGCGTCAGCAGCAACTTCTGTGGCCATACGCTTCTCACAAAATGTACAAAGTTGGCATTCATCGTCCACTTCCATGAGTTTCTGGCAGCCAGTGACCGGGAAAGAGATGTTCAGCTTCATCCTGAAGCAGCCGACTACCTCCGAGGCACCACAAAAAAAGAGGCTAATGAAGACTTTCAATTTTCCTCATTCCTCTATATATATTAGTTGGAATTTTTCTCTAAGGAGAAGCTATCCCTTCTCTCTCAATTGTTTATTCATTCATTTGTGCCCTTCATTTTTGCTTGTGTGTTCCCTCTGTTTCCCTTCTTTGCCAGGCCAGTAGGAATTTAACAAAGCAATAGATAAAAACAAATATCATTTAAAAAGACAACTCCCAAAGTATTTTCAAATTTTTTGCACTATCCTGTCTAACCAGATGGACTAGTCAAACAACAAAAAACTTAGATTAAGATCAGACACACAAACAACATTGATCAAAGCAACATGAATCCATAAGAAACAAACTGACCAAAAAAAAGACAAAAGTCCTTACTCACTGACTGTGTGTGGTATCTTAGGGGCAAAAATTAAATCAATGCATTTTGACAACCAATGTTCATTTTGTTTGTCTCCAACTCTCTAACCGGGTAAAGTTTCTAAATAAAAGAAGAAGCTAATTGCTTTATTTCAAAATGGATAGTGGTTTTTAATGGTTTATTTTGGCTTGGGGCTTTTTCTCTCCAACCAGGACATCTATTCTTCTTCAGAGAACAAAACAGAAAATAAATTATTGGTACCGAAGTAGCATGAATATTGATACCATCAGATGTTTTTACCCTAAGAAAGATTATTTCCACATCTATCATCAACGAAATGTTTTGCAAAACAGGTTGTTTTTCCAACAGATTGGTGTATGGTGAATCAAAAAAGTTTGCATGTGAGGAGAATAAGCATTGATTCTAGAAATGAGCCACAATCTCTTGGGTGGCCTAAGAACAAGTTACCAAACTTGCCTAGACCTGATTTTTCCATCTGTGAAATGATGATAGTTTTTACCTACCTCATTAAGAGATGTCAGACATTAATTAATGTTCATAATGGGCTTGAGATCTGTGATTAAATCTGCTATCCTTATGGAAAACAGAGCCATTCAACCACTGAGGAGCAGTAAACAAATTAGGGGGATGTATAGTCCACGGAAAGAAATACTGAAGAGTGAAAAGTTAGTCAAGAATGAGGAGTGGGGGCTGGGACAAGAACCTCTTTTGGTGTGTAAGTATTCGTGCATTGTTATTCTTCATGGAATTAAGAAATACACCTCTCTGATGTCTCAATATGCGGACTCTTCTTCGCCACACTAAGGTTCTTAACCTTTTTTTGTGTCATGGATATTTTTAACACTTCAGTGAAGCCACAGACCTCTTCTCATAATGCTTTTTAAATACATTAAAAAGTATGTAGGATTATGAAAGAAACCAATTTTATTAAGGCACAGTTATCATAATGTTTTTAAAAATTTAGTCAGAATTATATGTATACTTCTTTATTAAATTAGATGAGATCCAATAGCAGTCTAATGACTATCATAATTTCAAAGTTGTGATGGTTGTAAACAACATTTCAAGATATTTGCAACAACTCTAATGTGATATAAAAATATCCGTGTTTTCTGTTAGTGATAAGGTTAGAGGAACTGCTCTTATTATTGCGGTTTGTTGCCTACATTTATAATTTTAAATTGCTAAGTTTTAGTTGGAAGTTACTGAAAATAAAGATGTATTATTCTTCCCATCCAATTTCACGGATCCTCTAAATTTTATCCATGGGCTTCTTGGGGTATTTGGATCTCAGGTTAAGAAACTCTGTTCTAAACCTATCCTGGAAACCCTCAGATAGCCAAATACTTGATATTATTTCCCCAAGTGCAATCAGGTGATCATAGCTATGGAGTGTTTATTAAAAATGCAAATCTCTTGACCTTTTCCTAGACCTGCCGAATCGGTATTTTTAACAAGCATTCAAGTGACTGATATACACACTAAAGTTTGAGAACTGCTTCAAAGGTGGTTACATCAATACTTATCTTCAATAGAATCACAATTATCAAGCCACAGATTCTTAAACATTAGTTTGAGGTATTATAATATGGTATAATATTATAATATGGTAGGTCTGGAAGGGGCCTAGAAATTTCAATCTTTTAATAGGCCTTTCAAATATTGTGATGAATATGTTCTCAACTCCATTATGAGAAATATTCCTAAACGAAGACACTAAAAGTCAAAGTATAAAATCTGCCCAGGAATGAGAGGAACCCAATCAGGAGCTTTCCATCAGAATCATCATCACAATACTCCACTACCCTTTCCTTTTCTGCACCAGTTAATATTCTTCAAAAGAAAATCTTTAGATAGAAGAATTAAATATGGAATCAATGCATTGTATCACAAAAGATACAAAAGGTGAGTGACATTCTCTGTAACTTTTAACATCATGCTTTAAACTGGTAGGCAAAAATTAAATGTCATCAACAACATGAAAAGCAGAAAAACAGAGTAAAAGGGCTGCAGAAGATCTAAAGATCATCTTGAGTTTCAACTACTTCCCTTTTTCTTCTGCCTCACAAATCTTTATCCCTATCCCAAAAATTCTCTGTAATTTGAGCTTCAGACCAGTAGATCCAATTGTCCACTAAACATTTACCCCTGCATACCACAGACAACTCAGACATGACAACCAAAACTGAACTCATCACATTCCTCTGCAGAATGGCTTTCTCTTTCATATTGTGGGTCTTGGGTATTGGTACCATCTAGCAAGATATTCAGAAATTGTCCTAGACATCTCCCATCTCTCACTAAGTTTTTCTTTGCTAGGGGACGCTTTTGGAGTGATGGTCAGTGTTAAAGCTCCAGCAGTGACCTAGTGTTCTTCATGTCTGCATGTTTGGAGTGCCAGCCTCCAATGTGGCTGATGTCATAAGATTGACATAGTGATTGAAAGAGTCCTTCTCAGACAGGTCTCATGCCCCAAACTAACTCCAAAAACACAACTGCAGCCCTAGGAAGGCTTAGGAGATGTGGCTTACTCCAGCTCAGATTTCAGACTCTGAAAGAAACGCCTTTTATTTCTATGATTCATTTTTTCCTTGTATTTATGTTTTCTTGCCCTTCACTCCATTCAAGTAGTAAGACTTTGAGTTCTAAGTTTAGGGTGTAGTTCTTGGAGAATGCCCTCTCAGACTGCCTGTGATCTAGGCAAGAGAAATTCTTGGGGGTTCACAGGGTCCTCGCTGAATCATGGAGTTTGGAGGCCAAAGACACCTAATAACACATGATTCGGAATTTGGAATTCTTATCACCAACATCTGGTGTAGGTAAGCTGACCAAAGTGAGTACATAGACAGGTTTAAGAGGTAAGACCACTGAAGAACCTCAAACCTGAAGGGCTGTTGCACTATTTATGGGTAAATCCCCCTAAGAAGAGCAAGGCTACTGCACCAGGACAGGATCTAGTAAGTGGACCATGGTCTTGATGAAGACAAAGATTCACTTCTAAAGTAGTGGGCTGATCTCAAGACAGAGCCTCAGTATGTAAACTTCTGATCCAGTCATATTGCTAGACTGCTCTGTGTTCTTCACTCCAGGATCAATTTTCCTTTTCATCCTATTCCTCAGTCAGGGCAGAAAGAGTAATATGTAACTCCAAAGGAAATAGAGCAAATTTCTGCTGGAGCAGAAAAATAGGTGGCAGAAAAGAATGTCTGCATCACTATGAGAAGGATAATTTTAACCAAGGCTATGTGGTTTCAATGCTGACAAAAGGTGAGATTTGGGGAATGAGACATGGCAGAGATAATCTACTTCTCAACGGGCCCCTGCATGTAGAGGGGTAGGAAGTGCTTACAGCAGCAGTAGGAACAAACAAAGCTGGTTCCGCTAGGATTAAAGCAGCTCACAGAGTGGGGTCTATATTACTGAGCATGGGCCACCCTCAATTCAGGATTGTGAGGCCAAAACAATGGGAACCTTATGGGACAACAGGAATAATTCAAAAAAGAAAGAAGAGGAGGATCCCAGGAAAGGCCCACATCATGGAGGTGCAAACCTTGCAGTCACTGGTAGTGGACCCTGAACAACAGACAGGAATGGATTGCTCTCTTGGTGCAGTTGGAACCAAAAAGTCTTTATTTATTATTTTATTTTATTTTATTTTTCATACTGATGCCTTTTCTTTTTTTTAAAGATTGGTCCTAAGCTAACATCTCTTGCCCATCTTCCTCTTTTTTTTTAATCTTTTTCTCCCCAAAGCCCCAGTACATAGTTGTATATCCTAGTTGTAGGTCCTTCTAGTTCTTCTATGTGGGACGCCACCCCAGCATGGCTTGTTGAGCTGTGAGCAGGTCTGCGCCCAGGATTCGAACCAGCGTACCCCAGGTCCCTGAAGTGGAGCATGCAAACTTAACCGCTATTCCACTGGGCCAGGCCCCTATTTTATTTTATTTTATTTTTCTGACTACTCCCTCACCCCAGAAAATACCAGTGCTCTTTTGGCATATGGCTGGTAGCAGTAATTGGATCTAGACCTGCTTTCTCAAATCCAGTAGGCACTAACCACATGTAGCTATTGAGCACTTGAAATGTGGTTAGTCTGAATTGAGAGATTCTTTACATATAAAATATCTATCGAATTTCAAAAACTTAGTACAAAAAAATGTAAAATATCTCATTAATTTTTATATTAACTACATGTTGAAAATATACTATTTTGGAGATATTGCTTTAAATAAATATATCACTAAAATTAATTTCATCTGTTTCTTTATTCTTTTTTAATGTAACTGTTAGAAAATTCAAAATTACATATATGGCTTGCATTATTTCTCCATTGGACAGTGCTGGTCTAGACCAAGACATACCTTGGTTCCACGGCCATTGTTCTTTTTGTATGTGCTAAGGAACTAGTATTTAACCAATGATTCTAAAACTTAGTGTGTTTAAAAATCATCTGAGGAACATAAGAAAATGTCTTTCTTGCCTCCACCCTCCTAGCAAGATTCTAACTATTGCATTTGGGATGTAGACAATGAATTCGTATTTTCAACCAGTTCCCTAGGAGATTCTGATACAGGAAGTCCTCTGACCGTACCTTGAGAAATATTGGCTTAGGGTGAACAGCACTGCACTGATCATGTTTGATTCTAGGATGTTCTTCTCTTTTTCTAAATTTTGTGGGTGGGAGAAGCTGCTGTGATAATCTCATGTTCGTGCTGACTCTCTGAAACTTGGGCTAAGTACATCCAATGATGGTTTTAGGATTGGATTAACCAAACTTTAAAAATGCTAAAACCTTTACCTCAGATTTAGTGGAAGATGGCCCAGGATACAGCTGCAGAGGAGAAATCTCAGGCTGCAGTGAGGGCCCTGAATTAGTTCCCTTGTATATGAGAATGTAAGAACTGAAAAGAAAATGTGCATGGGTGCAGGCAAGAAGGAGGGAGACATGCAAGAGGGCCTGAGACACTGGATCCTATATTGAAGCTTTGACGTCTCTGTAGGAACAAGGGGTTGGCTTGATGCTGGGAAGAGATTTATATTACTAAAATGTATACGGTGTATTCACAAAATGACTAACATTATGTGCTGAAGTCAACAAGGGCTCACTGCATACCATGTGGTTAAGAGATGGATTTTGGAGCTAGACCGTCTGAGTTCTAATAGTATCTCTGCCTTGGGCAAGTCTTTTAACCTCTTTGCTTTTCTTTAAAATAGAAAAAATAATTGTACCTACCCATAAATCTGTTGTGAGAATTAAGTGATCTGATACATGTAGAAAATGCAGAATTGTGTCCGGCACATAAGAGCTATACGAATGTTAGGTATTATTCTTGTATTACAGGGTGGTGAAATTTGCTGGGCAATATAGAGCTAAAGATACTTTACAATAAGGAAAGGAACAGAAGGAGACCACTTTACCTATTGCAGACAGCAATAGGAAGCAGCAAGCGCCAATGCTTGGAGAGGACAGGGAAGTTGCACAAATGCTGATCTTACTCTGCTTACGACGGGGTTACGACTCGATAAACCCATCGTAAGTTGAAAATATCATAAGTCGAAAATGCATTTAATACATCTTACCTACCAAACATCATAGCTTAGCCTAGCCTACCTTAAATGTGCTCAGAACCCTTACATTAGCCTACAGTTGGGCAAAATCATCTAACACAGAGCCAATTTTACAATAAAGTGTTGAATATCTCATGTAGTTTATTGAATACTTACTGAAAGTGAAACAAAATGGTTGTGTGGGTACAGAATGGTTGTGCGTGTGTCAGTTATTCACCCTTGTGATGGCGTCGTTGACTGGGAGCTGCGGCTCGCTGCTGCTGCCCAGCGTCACAGGCGAGTACCGTGCGGCATACTGCTAGCCCGGGAAAAGATCAAAAGTCAAAAATCGAAGGATAGTTTCTACTGAATGCATATCACTTTCACACTATCATATAGTCAAAAAATCACAAGTCAAACCATCATAAGTGGAGAACCGTTTGTATGTGTATAAGGTATACTGGGAGATGAGGAGAGAGGGCAATAAAATAGGAAATAACAGAATCTGAAAGAAGGCGTTGCCTTTTGTAGATTGGAGTAAGCCTATCTAACCTAATTTAAATATACATTCAAATTCAGTATTTACTTATTAAAAGTGCAAGCCAAATATGAAAAATATCTTTGGGTCAGATTACCTTAAGGGGCTAGCTGCCAGTCCCAGCCACATGTGCAGTTTCCAGAGTTGTCATGCGCCCTCTCAGTTAGAGTATTGTTCCTTCCTATTTCAGATGTTTCTGGGGGAAACTTCAGGCCTTGAGGAGGCTGAATGGCCCATCTCTGGATGATATCGGGGAGCTGTGGTGAGGATTATGTGCAGTTAAGGCTTTTCTGATACTCTGCGATCTCCCTCAAACGGAGCAGCAACACCCTAAGTGTTAAGACCATGTGGGTTAAGAGGAGGAGGACAAAATAGCAGCTACTATCCGCTGTGTACTTGAGGGAACTCAAGGTGTTTCTTGCTTCACTTCGCCTCCAAAGGAGGGCAAGGAGAGATAAAAACAAAAGTAGGCAACAACGCTGGGGGCTGGTGTTCCTCATGCGACAAGTGAAAAGGTTAAAGCAGTACTTTCTCAACCTTTTTCAGTTTATGTCACGGCCCAAGGCAACTGACGTGGAGTCCTAGCTGTCGGGCTTCTATCCCCCTACCTGCCCCAAAGGCACACTTCTGAGCCTTTCGTTGGAGAAGGACTATTTCAAGTCCCAGGAATACATGTGGTGTTACATCTGGCTTTTCCTCACTCAGTTTTTCTCTAAGAAACTTGCTTCCTTTATGGGTAAAAGGCAGATGGCCCCAGGGCATCTCCTAATTGGGAAGGTGGTGTCTCCTTTTCTTTCTTCTCTTCTTCTATTCCTAAACCTTACCTTTTATTAAAGGTCACGCGGGGAAAGAGATAAAAGAAGATTATTTGAGCTTTCTGTTCTTGGTTTTCAAGAAAAACATTTTTTCTGCTTATGATACACTTGCTTGGGGTTGTTCTTCCTAAGCTCTTCTTACCATCTATAAGCCCCTCAAGAGCCCAGATTAGTATGTGGACTTAAGAGAAAGTGGCCAAGGGTGACAGGTGGACATTGGAAAGTGTGGAAAGATGTAGACCCAGAGCAAAAGGAAAGCAAAGCTGCCTCAGCAAAACACAAAACTGAGAATCACAGCACTGACCTCCATCTGCCAGGAACCAGAATAACTGTATTTAATATTAATCAAATACACTAATATAACTCTGGAATGTTTAGTTGCCCCAGGTTTCAGATATTCAGAAGTATTAAGCATGGGAATGCGGTGGTTATATAAAACCTCAATAGTATTCCATAAAATCAGTCACAGTGGTAGCTCTCCTAATTGACATTTACTTAACTCCTCACTCCCACTGGCTGACTGACGCACCATGGTCCGATGAATCTTACCCTGAGGCTCCTTTCTAGTGCCTCCTAGTATGCTACTCTCCCAGAGGAGTTGCGAGATTTTTAAGAGTTATATATGTGATACCCAACCTATTTAAGCCAACTGTGCTTATTAGTATAATCACTTAATTTAATAAAATATTCTTATTAAATTATAAATGAATATTAATATTTTAATATTTTTAAATTTAATACAATATTTTCCATTTTATTAAGTTATAAATAAACGCCAAAATATAACAGCAAAATTTAAAACCAAAGAAATACAAATGTGAAAAGAAAGATTTATATCTATAAAAACTAAATTTAATGCCTTGTAAAGCCTCAATAAAGGTGAGTCACTTTTAAAATGTTGCTGTCAAATTAGTGTTCAAGGCAACTGTAAAAATTGGGGGGAAAGTCTTAAAAGTCTAAAAAGGCTGCACTCAAATTGCTTTATAAGTATCATCAACTCCTATTTCACTTTAAAGAAACAGAAACTAGAAATCAGAAATGAGGCAATTTGTGTATTCCATCACGCCATTTTGAGTATTTTTTCATGCCAGAAAGAATACATCAGGAGACTTGTACTCAAGGAAAATTCATGAATAATGGACATTTATATATTTTAAGTAAAGATAAAATGTTTAAGATATGTTTGTACCATTTGTTTTTTATGATTTCCGAATCTTAACTGACTTTTTTGGTGTGAACCAAACAATTCTGGGTCATCTTTAGGTCCCAACTGCATGGTGGAAGATGGTTACTATTGAGTTTTTTTGAAATTTGTAACCGAATGTGTTTATGTAATTGCTTCATGGGATCGCATTGTTTTACTTCCAGGGAAAGAAATGACATCATATTACTGGAGGATATCTTCTAGTACCTACAAAATAATGTACAGGTGGTGAGAGGGGGACAAATAAGTAGGTGATGAGATAGCCTTCTCAGAACACCAATAAACCATAACTTTTGAAACAGCCTTAAACAGCTAAATAGAATTTATTTGGAAGGGTTCTTTTTTGCATTTAACTTTTGTTATTTAATAATTATTTTCTTGTAATAAAATATCTCAATAATATTGCACAACAATTTTTATATCGAACCCTAATTTTAGTAAGTTTCTGTAGGAATTAGTGAAAATAAAGTTATTTATGTAAACTGAAACTTAAGATTTCCAGCACAAATTCACACTATTATTGGGGTTCATCAGGGTTTCATCAGGGATGCAGCACTCAGGTTCCTTTCCTTCTTTCTATCTGAAATTATATTATTCAGTTGTAAGTTTTTATAAAATGCATAATGAATATGCTAATCTGCAGGTAACTTTCAACAGACTCTAATTTTACTAGGAAAACTGTGTAGCTAAAAAAGTGGTTACCCGGGGCAGCCCCATGGCTTAGCGGTTAAGTGCACGCGCTCCACTACTGGCAGCCCAGGTTGGGATCCTGAGCGCGCACCTACGCACCACTTCTCCGGCCATGCTGAGGCCGCGTCCCACATACAGCAACTAGAAGGATGTGCAACTATGACATACAACTATCTACTGGTGCTTTGGGGAAAAAAAAGGAGGAGGATTGGCAATAGATGTTAGCTCAGAGCCAGTCTTCCTCAGCAAAAAAAAAGAGGAGGATTAGCATGGATATTAGCTCAGGGCTGATCTTCCTCACACACACACAAAAAAGTGGTAACCCATTCATCTCTTTTTTTTTTTTTTTGCTAAGGAAGATTAACCCTCAGCTAACATCTGCTGCCAATCTTCCTCTTTTTGCTTGAGGAAGATTCACCGCGAGCTAACATCTGGGCCAGTCTTCCTCTATTTTGTATGTGGGTCACTGTCACAGCATGGCCACTGACGAGTGGCGTAGGTCCATGCCTGGGAATCGAACCTGGGCTGCCGAAGTGGAGTGCACCGAACTTAACCACTAGGTCACAGGGCCAGCCCCTCCATTCACCTCTTTTTAATGTCCTAACACATTTTAAAAGTCAAGAGATGAGAAGGAGCAATATTAAATTCAGTATTCAAAATTAAGAATTTTTACATTAATGCTATCAAATAACTTTTACTCATTTAATATGTATAAGCTTGGTTTTTTCATAGATCAATTTTATTATATCAGGCATAACAGGAAAACTTTTCAATCACAATAACAGGTGACTAAGGGAAAACTTTTCTACCTAAGGGAAATTTTGAATTCTACTTATATTTTTCTTTTTTTGTGTGTGTGAATAAGATCAGCTCTGAGCTAACATCCACGCCAATCCTCCTCTTTTTGCTGAGGAGGACTGGGCCTGGGCTAACATCCACGCCCATCTTCCTCTACTTTATATGAGACGCCGCCACAGCATGGCCTGACAAGCGGTGCATCGGTGCACGCCCGGGATCTGAACGTGGGCCGCCAGCTGCGGAGTGAGCGCACTTAACCTCTATGCCACAGGGCCAGCCCCCGACTTATACTTCATGAAATATAAACAGAAAAAAAGGAAGTCCAAGTAAACTCCTGTCATAACTCACCTGTGTCCCGTTACAAAGAAAATTCTTTATCTGTTTTAATTTATATTGCCAGGAACAGTGGAATATTCAACATCTCAGCAGAATGACTGACCGGCTTTAAATAAAACTCTATAACTCTTCTCATTAGAGCAGTTTCATGTGACAAATTATGCCTCAAAAAATTATAATAAAACTCCTCTCTCTACTTCGAGATCCCAAAAGGATGTAAAACACATTATGAGGTTCTACAATGATAATTAATTATAAAACTTAATCTGCACTCTTAATGGCACATGTTTTTAAGTTGCATTGTTTTTTAACAACAAAGGACATACACTTTTTAAATAATTACATATCCCTATTCATTTATAACGAATATGGCAATGAACCTATTTTGCACTAACCGGATAGAAATCTTTATTTCCTCTTTTAAAAACTATTTATTGAGTGCTAAATATGCCTGGCACTATTCTAGATGCTGGAGATATAGCAGTAAACAAACAACTCTTATGGACTTTATATTACAGCAGAGGGACATAGACAATAATAAAGTTAATAAGTAATTAATGACTAAGCTTTTCAACAAGGGCTATGGAAAAAAATAAAGCAGAGAAGGGAGATAAAGAGTGGAGGGGATATGGGGGAACATAGAAGGCGGTCTGAAATTTTAAATAGAATGGTCAAGAAAGGCCTCACTAAAAAGATATCGGTAGGGCGGGCTGACCCGGTGGCTTAGCGGTTAAGCATACGTGCTCCGCTACTGGCGGCCTGGGTTCGGATCCTGGGCGCGCACCGACGCACGGATTCTCCGGCCATGCTGAGGCTGCGTCCCACATACAGCAACCAGAAGGATGTGCAACTAAGACATACAACTATCTACTGGGGCTTTGGGGGGTAAAAAAAAGGAGGAAGATTGGCAATAGATGTTAGCTCAGAGCCAGTCTTCCTCAGCAGAAAAAGAGGAGGATTAGCATAGATGTTAGCTCAGGGCTGATCTTCCTCACAAAAAAAAAAAAAAAGAGAGAGAGAGAAGATATCAGTAGGGCTTGTAGACATTTGTAAAGACTTTGACTTTTATGTTAAGCAAAATGGGAAGCTTTGGAGGTTTGGAAAAGAGAAGTGGCATGATCTGACTTACTCTTCAAAAGGATCCCTAGCTGCTGTGTTGAGCGTAGACTGGGGAGGGAGGCGGGGATGCAGAAGATGAGTTAAGAGGCTATTGTAGTAATCCAGATAAAAGATTAAGATGGTTTAAAAGTAGTGAAAAGTTTTTGGATTTGTGATGTCTTTTGAAGGTGAATTCTAAAAGAATTATTAATAGATTGAATGTAGGTATAAGAAAAAGAAAAATCAATGATTACTCCAAATTCCAAATTCCTTATTGGAAAGCAGCATTCCAAAATAATTAAATTCAGCACTTGTTAAATAAGAGCATCTTTTGAGATAATAATAACAACAACAATAATAGCTGTACTAGTCAGGAAGGTCTAGGTTATGCTTCTATGAGAAAAAAAGAAAAGAAAGGAAGAAAAGAAAAATCTCAGATAAAAGTCAATTTGTTCTTTTACGCAAAGTTCACTGCAGGTTCAGAAGTGATTCTAGGGCAGCTGTGTTCCATGGATTTTCCAGTGATCCAGTTTACTTTGATGTGTTGGCTCTTTCGTCTCAACTTGAGGCCTCCTCCACGACCAGTAGGTAAAGAAAGATGAAGAGTTATGAATGGGTTTTTCACTACCTCTGCCTGAAAGTGATGTGTATCACTTTTGCTCACATTTCATTCACCAAATCTAGTGGCACAGCTCTACTCAACAGCAAGGAAGCCGAGCAGTAGTATTCCATGTGTCAGGAAGGGGATAAGAATGTATAATACTACAAGCTAGCTTTGTCTACTGCATTAGTTAACATTATCCAGCATTTTCCATATGACAGGCTATGCTACGATCCACAAATAAAGACTTCCAGTGATCTGTTCTCAGTGGTTTCTACTTTGGAGTGGCACTTAGGCATGCCCGCTCTGGGCTCATTATCCTAGATCCTAAAAGATCTGGTTTCTAATCCACCATGACCTGGATTTAACAATGCTCTGGGAAAACTCAACTACTCCCAGAATGCACATGCAATAAGGAAACAGAGATTACGTCTACTGGTTTCCACCTTCATCTGGGGGTCACAGCATACCCTGGGGATAGGATTATCATTCCCAAAGAAACAAGCCACAGTTTAGCAGAGTCCGTGCTTAGGCATAAACGCTCATGAACTCTGTTCTTCCAATGTTTGGATATCAAATTTCTTGTTTTCTGAAGTTGATGCTGTGTCTGAAAAGATTAATTACCAAGGTGTCTAGGAGTTAGCCCTACCCTGGGGCATCCTCCAACTTCATAAATGTTACTCCCGACCAACGAGCAGTTAACTTTTATACCTAGTAGGATTGAAAGAAACCCAGGGGACCCAACATGGCACCATATGTAATGAGGATTCCTGTAATAAGGACTGAATTGAGGCCCGGTATCTATGTTATGTTGCCTCTCCTTTCCCTCAGGTCACTCATCTCAGACCAAAACACAAGTGTTCATCCCAAATACAAACTTAGAAATTCAAGAGACTGTTAAAACCACTTTTGACACCTTAACATCTTTGAAGGGCATCCCTCTATGTTAACTACCCCAGAGCCATGCTGCAAATCTAAGTGGTGGTGGACAGGTTAATTCTGACCAACAATTTATCTTTTATTCAAGGCCATGCTCAGCCCTAGACATTATAACCCTTTGGTCCTCCTTGGTACGCCAAAACATACTCAGCTCAAGTTCAGTTTTTAGAAAATATAGACTCAGTGTAAAGATGGAAAAATTTTTATTATCTTAGGAGCAAATGTGACAATTCCTTTTATTGAGAGAAAGCTATTTTTATTGGGAAAATACTTTTCTTAAAGCTGAGTATAACAGCTGGGATCCTGGAAGTCTGGTTATTAGCTAGCATGACATCTTAAGAGGAAGGGAAAAGTAACTCTCTATAATAGAAGCAGAGGAATTTGAGTTTCTGGGGAACATTTGAGAAGGGAAAAGGGAAGTGAGCAAAGTTGATGGATATATATACGAGAGAAGGGCCAGAGAGAGAAAACCCCTCTGGCACAATATCTGAGAAAGAACTTAGGAAATCAACAGTGTCTTACAAGAATATGAGCTGTGGCATGCAAACTGTTCCTCCTTGTCCCCTACAATAGCTCAAATAAAGTCTATATTTCTCACTCATATTTTAGTATGAGTCGATTTTTGTATGGAAGAACTGAGTTCTGCATGTCAGATTAGACAAAGTAAAATAAAGTAAGTATCTGAGAATGCAGTAGGCAAAAGGAAAAGGCATTTCCTGTTGACATCTTCATTACATCCTTTTTTTTTTTTTTTTTGATGAGGAAGATTGCCCCCAAGCTAACATCTGTGCCAATCTTCCTCTATGTTGTATGTGGGACGCAACCACAGCATGGCTTGTTGAGCAGTGTGTAGGTCAGTGCCTGGGATCTGAACCAGTGAACCCTGGGCCACCAAAGTGGAGCCTGTGAACTTAACCATTACGCCACCAGGCCAGCCCCCTTCATTACACCTCAAGACCTCTATATGCAGATTCTCCTCACCATTGTCCACCAGATGGACCGTGTGAAACTTGTTTTAGGAGAAATCCTCTAATCTTATTACCAGCCAGTGGTTTTGAGGGGAAATAAAAAACGTTATTTAAGAGAGGAGTTAACAGTAGAGACCAAGAGAAATTCATTAGAGCTTTTTTTAATGAAATTTTCCTACCTGACTGTGGTCATAATCCAATATTCTTTGAAATGGCTGACTATCTCAAAAAGTTTGGAAGATACTGTCTAGATGCCCACAAACCCATATCTCTTCCTGAGCACACAGACAGTATTGCCCAGCATCTGTTGCAATTGAACGTGTGATAAGACTGAATTCTAGCCAATGGAATATGGGCATAAAGGACATGCGCCACCTCCAGCCTGACTCATAAAAACTTCCCTCGTAGGGTCTTTAATCTGCTACCTGATTGGAGAGGTCTTGGAGGACCTAGAATAGGGCACAGCCTAGGTCCTTGAAAAAATACTTGGAAGGCCTCCCAACCAGGGCCACCTACATGGGACTGTTGTGAGAGCAAGAAATAAACTTAATACGTTAAGCTACTAAAATGTGGTGTTCATCTGTTGGAGCAGCTAGCATTACAACTTAACTAATACAAAGAATCACAGTTTTCACTACAAGGAAAGATTCGTATCTTTTCTCTGACACTTAAAATCATAGAATTTTAAACTTGAGTGAAATAAGAAATCACCTAGTCCAACCTATGTTCTGCATATAGGGAATCCCAAGTTTGCCCGTAATTCTTCATGAACTCTCTTCTAAGTAGGGTTACTAACTTCTTGCTTCGTTTCCCACATCCTTCCACCATTCCCAGACTGGGTTTGGGTGTACCTTCCCCAAATATGATAATCTTAACTGTTCAGGAATGGTGCTTGTTTTTAGGTTACTCCTAAGTGTCCACGGAAACTCAGAAGCAAACTTCATGAGGTTACAAATAACAAGTGTTCAAGGTGCTAATACTGTTCTGGATGAAGTTATACTCCAAACATTTGTGTAAGCATAACAACAAGGTCCAATACTCTTCTTCCAGATGAGCTATATCCAGGAATTTAATACTTAGGACATTTGTTCATAGTTATTGTGATGTTCCGTGATTTTACCTTGGAATTTTTTTTGTTTTTTCTTTCTCCTGAATGCATCTTCCCCATTATGATTACTCTGTTACTTCAAAACAAACGCCCACATATCTGCCACTGATGAAAACTCTAGAATCGGTTTTGATCTTTGGCAAGCCAAGATTCTTCTAAAAGCATTTTTTCAATACGGGCTATTTATCTACTATTGTAAATACGTAATTTATTTTCTATATCACAAACATTTAGTCTCTATTTAGGAATCTTAGTTCAGTGCTTAACATCAGCAGCACTATTATGTGACCTGCTTGATGAAATATTATTTGGGGGTAAATATTCCCAGACCACCTTAGGGCATTCTGCGAATATGTTCTATTCTTCTTTTTCCAAGCAGTTCATATTTCACCTTCAGGGACTCATTCGTTCACTTCCATTGTGCAAAAATGTCTTTATACCTTATATTCCATTGCTACAGTAAAAGTTTATATTACAGTAGTTAGTATGCAACAAAGTATATATTAAGCAAATGGCATATTAGATGTTTTATTCAAATGTCAAAGTAAAACTTTGCCATTTAAACAGCTCATAACAATAGCAACAAATTTCATCTTGTGTATATTTTCCAGATTTATGTCCCATTACAGAGTCAGTAATTCCTTCACAAGCCATGGAGCATCAAAATAGGTCTCTAATAATTGAAACATTTTTAGCCTTCCTGCTTTGTAGTAACAATTGCCATTTGATGTTTTCCAGCATATTTTATTTTCTTCCTTCCAAGATAGATTTCCTTATTCTGACAAGACAGTGACTGAATTCTCATCATCTTTTAAAAATTACAATCAGGATGTTTCATAAAACTCATGTTTAATGTTATTATCTAGAAATCCATTTGATGAATTTTATTTTATTATAGTGTGGGGGTTCGTTTTCTTTTTTGAATGTTTGAAAATCTTTAACCCAGTTGGAAGCACATACCGTTAGCCTGATAAAATATTGAGTTTTTGTTTTCAGAATAAACAAATACTATTTCTAACTGTGTGGCATCAAAATAGCTTCCCATTGTATTATCTTTTTACATACAATATCTATTAGAAAAAATTTTCTAATGCTTCTTCCTTCTTAGTGTCTCATGTATTATTCTGTTTTTCCTCTTTCCATTGACATATCCTCGTGGGCTAGGTACTGATGCCTTTAGATCAGCATGACTACCATAGATTCCTAATTGATCTCTCTCTTTAAAATCTCCAGTCTCTTCTGTACATAATGGCCTTATTATTTTTCCCAAAATTATTCCATTAGATCATTTTCTTATTCAATAACTTGCCATTGTTGGCCAAAGTAGTAATTTCTTTGTCTGCCAATCATATCTAACTCATTTTTGTAACCCTGGCTCCTAAAACCATGTATGTCTATACTAGATAATTCTTTTTAATGAATGGCTCCAAAATTATTTCACAGAGGTGCCAGAGGAGTGCATAGCAGAAAGCAAGTAATACTGTAAGGGAAAAAGAAAGCAAAGAAAAATAACGTGCAGTGAATTCTTATCATATCATCTTACATATTTCCCTCAAACAGCCTGTGAGCTAGAAATCATTATTCTCATTTCATAGATGAGAAACTGAGGCTAAATAGTTATGACCAAGGGCACACAGCTTCAAAGTAGCAAGTCAAGAGTCAAAGACGGGTCTGACTACAAAAACTTTCTGCCTCTGTCTCTTGCCTCAGGTGGTGCTATCTATGTTTTGAATCAAGAGTATTAGTTTCTCAGCTGAGAGGGAGGGGGGAATTCTATGATAGGAAGAGGGAACAGTATGAACAGATAGACACTCATATACATGGGGCATTTGGGAAAATTGAGTCGTCAACTATTAGAGCATAGTTCCACCACCACTTCCGTTGGTGGATCAGGTAGACAGATTAGAGAACCTACCAGTGGTTTGGAGCAGGACTTGTGGTAGAGGGTGGAATTACCAAGCAGTTAGCCATGACAATTTGTATGTTACCAGAGGTGTTCTGGAGCAAGATGGAGCTATCCGCTCTCTTCCTCAAAGGTATCCACTATTCTAACTTCTACAATTTAGTTTCTGATGTTTATATTAGTGGAATCATGCAGCTGTATTATTGAACGTCTGGTTTCTTTCAGTCAATATTATATTTCTGAGATTCATCCCTACTGTGTATGTAGCTATAGATTATGTTCACTTTCACTGCTGAATGGTACTCTATTTCATGAATATGCCACTCATTATTTATTTATTGTTTTAATTATTATTTTACTGTGGTGATAATACTTAACACAAATCTATCCTCTTAACAAATTTTAAATGTACAATACACTATAACTGACTAAAGATACAATGTTATACAGCAGATCTCCAGAGCTTATTCACCTTACTTATCTGAAACTTGATGCCTGTTGATTAATAATTCCCCACTTCCCTCTCCAGCCAGCCTCTGGTAAACCATCATTTCAGTTTTTGACTTTATGCATTTAACTATTTTAGATATGTCATGTAAGTAGAATCATGTAATACTTGTCTTTCTGTATCTGGTTTATTTCACTTAGCATAATGTCCCCAAGTTCCATCCATGTTGTCACATATTGCAAGATTTCCTTCTTTATTAAGGCTGAATAGTGTTCCACCATATGTATGTACCACATTTTCTTTTTATTTATCCATTCTATATCTATCTGGGTTGTTTCCAGTTTGTAGCCATAATAAATAATACTGTTATGAATTTCCAGTGCAGTTTTGATGTGCATGTCTGTATTTCTGTTGGGTGTATACCTGAGACTGAAATTGCTGTTCACTGAGTGTGTATATGTTTTAGTAGATAATATCATTTTTCCAAAGTTGTTGTATCAATTATACTCGTACCAAATGCATATGAGAGTTGCAGATCAACATCAACAGTTAGTATCCAAATACACATCAACTTTTGATATTGATATTTTTAACTTAAACCATCCTGATCACTGGGTAACGTTTAATCACTGTAGTTTAACTTTCTTTTATTCATTTATTTATTTTGTGAGGAAGATGGGCCCTGAGCTAACATCTGCCAATCCTCCTCTTTTTGCCGCGGAAGACTGGCCGTGAGCTAACATCCATGCCCATCTTCCTCCACTTTATATGGGACGCTGCCACAGCATGGGTTGCCAAGCGGTGCATCGGTGCGCACCCGAGATCTGAACCCCAGGCTGCCGCAGTGGAGCGCGCACACTTAACCACTTGCGCCACCAGGCCGGCCCCTGTTGTTTAACTTTCATTTCTCTGTTGACTAATGATGTTGAGTATCTTTTAATATATTTATCTATCATTTGTGTATCGTATTTTATGATATACCTATTCGTTTCTTATCCATTCTTCTATTGTTATCTGTCATTAATTTGTAGGGTTTCTTTGTTATACAAATTGCAAACGTCTTTTCCTGTCGGTTGCTTGCCTTTTCACTGTCTTAATGGTATCTTGTGATGAACAGAAGTTCTTAATTTTAATATTGTCCACTATGTCAATATTTGCCAATATTTTCCTTTCTAGTTAGTGTAATACTAGTGTTTTTTGTAATACTAATTAAGAAATATTAGCCTATAGATGTGGGATGATAAATAAGAGGTGTCTCTAACAATCGGGAATCAATTAAGGACAGGATCAAAGCAGGCACAGAAAGGGAACAAGCGAGCAGAGACAGATCATGAACCGTTAGGTTCACGGTGTGTGGGTGTGTTGGGATGACTTAAGGCTACGGAATCGAGACGGACACTACCTCTTACTCAGGTCTTCCCTGCCAAACAGGACTCAGTCTAAGTTTCTTTGGAATGACCTAAGAAACAGCTGGCATGCATTTAGGGGCTTGCTATGAGAGGCTGGGTTGCAGCACACCAGATTGCCAGGGCACTGCTTTCACTATGTACTCTGTTTCCCCACCTGAAGACGTAGGGCCTGGACGAAGAGCAGTGTGTATGTCAGCCAGGCTTGGCACGAAGGAATAAAAGACAGCGGAAACGAGCAGGGGTAAATACAGACAGGAGCACCAAATTCAATGAATGAATAATACCAATTCAATGACTGATCTTGAAGAACTTTATGAACTGTTCTCAAACAGGTACAAGTGCTAATGCCTATAATATAGGAAGAGCCATCCGGTGTTTCCCATGTGGTCTGTCTGCCTTGACGTTTGGTATATAGATTTCTACATACTTTATATTGTTTCTCGCATATTAGAGTATATTATTCAGTTTTTCCTGTTTTAAGAGTCAAATCTGCTTCTGAAAAAAGACAGGAAGGGGAGAGAAATTTGTTTGGTTAATTGAAAAAAATCAAGAAGTTCATGATTTCAGGCATGACTAGATCCAGGGAATCAAAGACAAATCATTGGGTCTCAGTCTCTCTCTCTCTCTCAATCTTTCTCTCTGTCTCTGAAGTATGTGTATATTAGCAAAAGCACACATTGAGGCAGTGTACAATAGTGGTAATGAACACAGGTTCTATATCCAGACCGCATAGTTTCAACTCTCAGCTTTAACATTAACTTTGAAACTTTGGGCAAGACATTTAGCCTTATTTACCTCATCTTTAGATTGGGGATGATAAATGTCAACCCTGCCTCTAAGGGTTATTGTAGGACAAAAGGATTAATTGTGTGGGTAATTAACACATAGTAATTGCTCAATTAATATTATCTAGCCATATCTCGATTCTATTTTCCTCTGCATTAACTTCAGTCTCAGGATCTCCTTAGACAGGATCTCCACATATGGTAGCAAAACTGCTACCAGCAGCTCAAGATTTTTTTTTTTATAATTTTATTTATTTATTTATCTTCCCCCAAAGCCCCAGTAGATAGTTGTATGTCATAGTTGCACATCCTTCTAGTTGCTGTATGTGGGACGCAGCCTCAGCATGGCTGGAGAAGCGGTGTGTTGGTGCGCGCCCGGGATCCGAACCCGAGCCGCCAGCAGCAGAGCGCGCGCACCCAACCACTAAGCCACGGGCCGGCCCTCAAGATTTTTACTATTAAGTTTAAATCTGTTGTAAAGAGAGATTTCCTATCCCCAATCATTCCAACATACAGCTCAGAAATGAGTTTTGTGTCTTTGATATTCCTGTCTTCTATCGTGTAGTTATCCATGACCCAAGCACTGTGGCGAGGCTAATGTGGTTCTCTGACTGGATCAAATAATCACTCCTGGATCAAAGCTGGTGGGATCAGTCCCAATCTAGCAACGTGGCTTGACAATGGAAGAGGGGCAATGCCCTAAAAAAAGCTGACGCCTTTACCTTAAGAAAAAAGAACGTACTGGCTAAGCTAAAACCCCAAGTGTACAAGAACAGAGGGCATCCTGTAGGTTTTCTTGAGCAGCTCCTCCAGCTATCAATCAGAGGCTTGTTCTTAGAGGGGCAGGAAACAGGGAAGCAAGGATGGAAGCTGTGATGGCAATGAATGCTGTGATTAGCTCAATGGGTAGAGCCATACACTCTTGGAAAATTCCACTGTGGTGGATTATGACTTGCATCTCTATACTATGTAACAATGGAAATGATCTTCTAGAACATGGTTGGTGCAGTAATTGGTCGAAGATGGTGGGTGATGGACAAGCGGATATGGAGATGGATAACTCTGAGCAGTGACTGCTGGAAGGCATGAGGAAAAAAGGGCTCAATGGTAGGATATCAGTGTTAGGTAGTTTTTCTTATTAAATCATATGACAATGACCAAGGGAATTGGAGATTCAGTCAAGAGAACGAAGTCTGCCATTTTGGTGAGTGCATCTACCAAGACTGCGATATAATCTTTGGAAAGATGCAAGTATCTTATGAAATCTAGGGTGATAGTTTCTCAGAGGGGCTGGGAGTCAGGGTGAATGAAGCAAGTCTTCCAGGATTTTCTGATCCCAAAGAAGTAGGTAACTAGGTGGTGCTATAGCGTAGGGCATTGTGTTGGAAGAGGGAGTACGTGAAATTTCTAAGAGCAACATGAGTATGAGGGCACAATGAAGACTCATGTTTGTATTTCCTCATTTGAATCATGGGGCAGGGTATTTTTGTCTAGTTTAGGACCTGACAGGGGCTCTGTCTGGCTCACTACCAGACACTAAAAGGCATAATCTCCACTTGTTGTTTCTGCCTAATTGTCTCAGTTATTGCCAATTATGGCCAACTAGTGGACTCGCAGTCTGGGCCAGCTTCCCAGTCAGTGCTCTCTTGAGCTCCTCTTGGTTTAAGCCATAAATGTGGGCTAGCTTCAGTCCAGTTGCTGCTAGAAGAACCAAAATTCTACATCTACACTCTCCAAAACAGAAGTGCTAAATTATTTTGTTAGGGTAGGTTGGACACTTCAGACATAGCCTAGAAGATGGCCAGAAACCCCCACATAATTCCTCAATGGGGACTGCCAGGTTATCTAAATAAAATTCACCATTTATCTATGCATAGTTAGCAAGAAACTAAAAATGTCACTTTTTTAGATTCCATATTCATGCATTCAAAAAATATTTATTGAGCACCTATTACGTGCCAGGAACCTTTTTAGGTGCTGGGAATGTTACTGTGAGTGCAGCAGATAGAAATCACTGCCCTCATCTATCTCACATTCTAGTAGGGTAAGGCAGACATTAAACAAAATAAGGAAAACACACAGTAAGGAAGAAATGTCATAATGTCTGAGACTTTCTTTAAAATACACCAGAAACAAAAGTAATGGGGGTATAGATTAAATAAGATTGGTAAAATATTGATAATTATTGAAGCTTAGTGATGGGAACATGGGGATTCATTATACCATTCATACACACACACACATACGCACTTATTCATTTGTAAGAAAAGCTATATAGAAAATGAAAGCAGAATAGGAGAATAAGGAGTGGTTGGGGTACAATTATAAGCAGAGTGGTCAGGATAGGCCTGCTGAAAGGTAACATCTGAGCAAAGATCATATGGATAGGGTTACTCACTCTTCTCAGATATATAATGACAATGAGGTCTTTTCATTTTCTACAACCTATCTGATCTTCCTTGTGAGCCCCTACCCTTTTGGGAAGTAAGGAAGAAAAAAACCTACATTTCATCCAACCCAGGAAAACCTCAGCCTAATCTACTTGTCACCTCAAAGATGTAGGATCGGACAAACTCACACGGCGGTGTGGAGACACAAACCTCTATCACCTATAGTGAACACAACCTTGTCAGTTATCTATAACAGGTCTAAGGTACCCAAGTATCTTTGAAGTCTGCAAGTCTGTACATTTTTATGCCTAACCCAAGTTTATCATTTTTATGTTCTCATCTTTCTTGCACAAGATCCCTCTCCCTAACTGCTCCCCAGTTTTTCCTCAAGGTGACACTAACTAGATCACAGGTTGCTCTACCACTGTTTAACAGTTACTTCATTTTCTTATTAAAATAGCATTATGATAAGGAGGGATTCCATTGCTCAAGCCATCAGGCGTGAGGCCTGTACAGTGTAATGTCAGCGATAGCCTGTCCTTTGGTCAAACTCCACTGTGGCTTTAGCTCATCCTATGCTTATCGGCTTAAGAATGTAAACATTCTGCAGTTGCCTCATCTGTATTTCTCACAATGTCTTGGTGACCTTATACTTTCCCCTGAATTCAGTGACTTCATACAGTCTGCTTTTTATAAGCTACATTAATACAATCCCATTCTCCAATAAAAGATATTTTGCCTCTGATCAATTCTACTCAACACCAAGAATTTGAAGACTGATCCTTCAGATCCTCTCCCTAAGCACTGCCCCCGACCCCCGCCCACCCCCTTGAGAAGCCGACTTAACCTCTCTCCTTTTTCTGTCTCATTCAATCCTCCCTTTTGAAAACCCTAGGCTAGTAATTTTTTTAAAACTTAGATCACAGTTTAGTGTGTTGTGAATAGAGTATTAAAAAGAAATGCAATTGTAGCGGATAGAGCATATCAAAATGCATTGCAAGTAATACGAGTAAATTTTTTGTGTTTGCTTCAGGTATAAAATACATATGCTGAATATTATCCATACATGTGAACTGGGTCACCACACAATGTTTCCTATTGTGGTTAGTGGTGCTTTGAAAGCCGGGAAGCTATCAGGGCTCACTTTTGCTATGTTAAATGCAAGTAAAAGGAGTTTAGGAAAAGCTTTTCACTCTCCATGTTTGCAGGACAATTACCTTCCTAGAGAGGTCAGGAAAGTCAGCTTTGGAGTCTAAAGCTCATCAAAGTCCTTTTCGGTGTAGCTTCTTTGGTGTAATAGCCTCTGGCTCCCTTGTGTAATGAGCCTCAAGAACAGGGCAAGGAAGGCTGCAAAGAAGCTCTAAGTTGTATCAGTGTAATATTGTAAATATCACCCTATTAAACATGCCAATCATAAGTCTTGGGCTTCCATATAGATTTGCAGTTGCTTAAGCAACAAAGGCAATTTTTCTTATTGACCCCAAGACATGTTTGAGGAGATAAAGCAATGATGGCTTGCAGATCCCTGAAACAGCTGTGGCAGGAGATGCTGGTACCTGCAGGACAAGCAGTTTCTCTCTTTAACAAACGAGTTCTGCCAGGTAGGTAAGCATAAATATTGTGGTCAGCAGTCCCCTCCCTTATCTCTGGCCTTTAACAGATGCACTTATCCCATTAGAAAGTAAGGATTTTTGTTGACAGCTATGTCATTAGTAGCCAGAACAACATCTAGCATATAAGGTACACTCAAAAAATATTTGTTGAAAAAACTGCTGTTTGAAGTGTATTTTTGCATATATCTTTAAGAAAAGTATGTTCCTAGAATGAACAGTTGCAGCAAAATGTCCATTGTCCCCACATAGGGATTGGGTGTTAGGCTGCCTGGGCTGCAGACCATTGGGCATTAGAATGGCTACGGTGACCGCATTACCTGCAGAGGTCCAGAATAGAGAAAGCCAGGTCAGAATCCCAAGATTCAAGATTTAAGAGCCAGAATTTACATATAAAAGTCAAGTTTTTAGTAATCTGAAGAGATGGAATGAGGACTCAGGGTATGTATAAGAAATGGACAGAAACAGAGAAGTGGGGACCAGACCGGTTTCTGCAAACACCAGTGGGTGGTTTCTTTTATAGGCCAACAGGTAAGTGACACAGGGTGAGTTAGATGATGAAGAGGTGCCATGTTGAAAGAGAAAATGGGAAGATGGTTAGAGAAATAAAACAGGATATGTAGGTGGGCTTTTGCGCGAAAAAAGGAAAAAAGTGAGGGCCTGAATAAAGCAGAGGAAAAAATAGATTTTAGACACATTTCTGATTAGAACTTTCAAGACTTAGTGATCAACTGTTAGTATGATATGAAGGAAGAAAAACAATGACTAAGGTCATTTATTTGGGGGAACTGGGAATACAGTGACTGTATTAAAAAGAGATAGAGACTCTATGGGGAGTGGTGTTGTTCCCCCATAAACTCATTACCTTTATGAGTTTAGTTTTGGACACAATAAATTTGAAGTTTCTGCAGAAAAGTCAAGTTGAGAGGTCAAAAAGACGTTTGGAAATTCTCATCTAGATCTCAGAAAAGAGGTTAGAGATGGAGCTAAAGATTCAGGAATCCATTTGTGTATAAGTGCTAATTAATTTCATAGGACTAACTTGAATGCAAAGATTGCTTATGGACTCATATAGAGAAAAGAGAGTAAATGATGAGGTAGTCTAAAATTTAGGGGTAAATGGAAGAAGTGAGAGGAAAACAGATAAAATAGGATTGGTGGTATTTTCCAAGAAGATGAATTTGACATTTAAGCCTTGTTTTCTTGTCCTTTCTCCATGATTATGCCACATGTGATAGCCAAAATTAATGAGCTCTTTCAAATTTCTTCCTTTCTCTCCCCTATTTCCATATACACATATAAGCTGGGATCCAGCAGACACTCTGAGATTCTGAGATCCGCATGTAGGAGGTTTGTTAGGGGGCAGGAGGATACTCTTTGGAACAAATTGTGTGAGAGTTAAGAGAAGTAGGATTGGATAGAGGGAGAAGTTGAACTGTGGTGTAGTCGGAACAGAGGCCTCAGTGACCCATGGGAGCTCTGAAGCCCCTTCAGAGAAGCTCTGAATTAAGGCAAGGGTACCAAACCTTTGTATCCCAACATGGACACAAGGGGTGTAAATTTGAAGGTGGTAGCTTCTTTAAGTCAAGATAATTTCCAGAGAAGAATGTAGCTATGAGCAGTCAGCAGCCCACACTCTAGGCAGATGTGGGCACAAATGTCTCAGTCCTTAAGAGGCTGGAATCTGGGTGTCACTGCACAGCATCTCCTACAGATTCTCATTTATATCTTTATATGGGGGTGTGTATGTGTGTGTGTGTGTGTGTGTATTTGGTGATTCTCTGGTTTTTCAGTAGCCTATTATAAAAAAATGATTACTGATGACAGAGGTATTCTGGTGATAGAACAAATATATTGGTAAACTTACTGACTGCACCTGCTGTTGTTGCTGAAGCTGCTAGTAAGAACAATTTTCCAACTCATATCCTAGAGGCAGAGAGCATAAACTTGGGTGGGAAAAACAAGGTTGAGGGAGCTCGTCTCTTCCCTGAGAGAAACAGTCAATAAAAATGTGTCTCCTATGCTTCTGATCTTTACAGTTTCCTCATATTGCAGCACTAGAACAGGAACTACACCATATTATTTAGAGCTAAATAATAACAAATACAATTTTTGCCAGAAATTTTAAAAGCGTATCAAAGTTCTTGCTAAGAATAATTTTAACAGACATATAGATGTCTCTATAATGTGCTGTAAGTAATATTTTCTTTTTTGTGAGGAAGATCAGCCCTGAGCTAACATCCATGCCAATCCTCCTCTTTTTTTTTTGCTGAGGAAGACTGGCCTTGGGCTAACATCCGTGCCCATCTCCCTCCACCTTATATGGGACGCCACCACAGCATGGCCTGACAAGCTGTGCGTCAGTGCGCGCCCGAGATCCGAACCTGGGCCGCCAGCAGCAGAGCACACGCACTTAACTGCTATGCCACGGGGCCGGCCCCCGTAAGTAATTATTTTTATAGGTCATCCAAACTTAATACTATCGTACAAGGCAAACCTAAGAGTTTTATGCTTATACATTTCTGGGTTGTCTCAAGTCCTCTTTGTAAAGAATTCAGATGTATATAAATATTAACATATTAATAGAAAAATAGTTAATTAAAACTGGGTAATGGAATCAGGAGAATGTATCAGATTTATCTGTGAATAAATGTAAATTAATGATTTTTGAATTGTTTTTGTATTAAGTAATTCTGAGGGGGTAAACCTGACCTTATTCAAGCCTAAATTTCTTCAGATCTCTTCTGAATCCACTACGAAGTTTATAACGTGTCCATTTCACAGATATATTAAAGAAATGGTTGGTTGGGGTGGAGTGGCGGGGTTAAGGACAAAATTAAACAGACTCTGCCATCAAGTGGCTAGGTAATCTTGGATACATCATGTAAGCTCTTCAGGTTTTCATTTTCTTATCTGTAAAATGAGGAGGTTAGACAATTACTAAGGACCCTTCACGCTCTCAGGGACATATCAGAGGGATAAACAGTTCGTCAGCAATGAGTTCATACAGCATGTAGCACATGTTACTGAAGGAAGTGTTTTTAAAGTAGAATTATAGGATTTTGCCTGTGAAATATATATAAGCTATAGAATTCCTGAAAGTAGTCTATGACTGCCCTCTCCTGTTAATTATATGGTGAGGAGAAGGAATAAACCAAATACAAAGGGTTTTTATTTTAAACTAACTTATAAGATTCCTACCACCCTGTCCAACAAATATCCATTTACTCAGAAAGGAGGAAATATGTTAAAATAACACATTCATGTGAGTTTGATCAAACGTTGCACATTTTTACAGTTATGAGAAAGACCATGGCTATCACTGCATTAAGAAATTGACCCAAGGAAATATTATGCAACATATGAGGCATCATCAATTCATGTCATTAAACGTAAGTGTGATGCTTAAAAGAATAAAAACATTTTTAAATGCCATAAAGCAGCAGAGCTAATCTAGTTATTATTTTGCCTCCAAAAAAGCAGCAAGAAAATTTCTATTATCTGCTTGCCCAAATCTCAAAGTTCAATGACGTATCCCAAATATCTTTAATGTCTCTTGACAACTAATGGTGCTATTAGGTATTTGATTTAAATTTCCTTTGTTTTTATTCTATATTTTTGGTTGTTGTTGTTGTTTTATTCTGAGCATCAGAAATCAGCATTTTAAAATTGCAACATGAATTCCCATACTTCTACACTCAAAATACAACTATTTCATTCATTCAACAAGTTTTTTTTAATTGAGATATAACTCACTTACCATAAACTTCACTCTTTTAAAGTATATAATTCAGTGTTTTTTATCATAGTCACAAGGGACAACTATTTATTGAACGCCTACTATGTGCCAGGTTTCTGTTCAACTTGATTTTCATGTAGTAGAAGTCAGAGTTTTCAAATTATAACATGAACATTCCTTACTTTTGCCAGAAAAACCAGGTACTGTTGGAATAATTCTTGGTTCCTGACCAGAGACAAATTTAGACAATGAGGAAAATGGAATATGCTGAGAAAGCAGGAAGTGAGATAGGGTTTGGAGAACTAGATCAGAACTGTCCCACTGTCAATGAACCTCATCACGTGTGGCATTTGGGGCATGGATAGTCCCTGGTAGAATGTGGGGGCCCGGTTACTAAATCTTTCACCAATTGTGACTTGGGAGATTATTCTGATGCAGAGGAATGCCCTGTGTGGGGCAAAATACAGGCAGTTCAAAAGTGTGTGTACGTGTCTGAACCATGGATGCAAGCTATGATTGGCTGGCCATTAGGTTAGATGGTTAAACCTGAGAGCAGTTAACAAACAAGTGGAAACTCTCTCCTTCACTAGCTGTGAAGCTGCTAAAGCAGCCAGACGGCTTGCTGAGCAGCTGCCACAGACGCCCTTCACTCCTGCCCTGGGAAACAGGAACAGCTTGACCACCAGACTCAGAACTTCATTATCAAGAAGCTTCAAAAACAATTGCAGCCAGGCCGGCCTGGTGGCTTAGTGGTTAAGTGCGCGTGCTCCGCTACGGGCGGCCCGGGTTCGGATCCAGGGCGCGCACCGATGCACCGCTTCTCCGGCCATGCTGAGGCCGCGTCCCACATACAGCAACTAGAAGGATGTGCAACTATGACACACAACTATCTACTGGGGCTTTGAGGAAGAAAAAAAGGGAGGAGGATTGGCAATAGATGTTAGCTCAGAGCTGGTCTTCCCCAGCAAAAACGAGGATTAGCACGGATGTTAGCTCAGGGCCGATCTCCCTCACAAAAAAAAAAAAAAAATTGAAGCCAAAGATAGGTAACTTGTTGGAAAACTTGGGACACCGACGCATGGGATGGGGACAGCTGGATGGATGCCCGCAAAGATTCTGGCTCCTGAGACCCCTCTGAACACTGAGAGCCTGCAGAGGTTGCCCACCTTTCTTACTAAAAGCTAACACTCCTCCCACACAGAAAGCCACTGCAGCGAGTGCTTCTGAATAAAGCAACAGAGAGCCCTCTCAGAAACTTAGCCCACCTCCTCTCATGGCAGTCACGCCAATAACTAGGGTTAAGTCACAGCATAATCTACATGGGAATGTGCTAGGCCTGATCTATACCCCAAAGAAGCTGCCAGAATGAGTCAGCATATATTGGCAGGAAAAAGGGAAGTTTTTAGGACTGGATTTTGAGGGTGCCTAGTCAAGAGACCTAGCATATAAGATTGGATAATGGTGAGCTTATTGACTTGGAGGCACTCTTGAGATATGGGATGTAACACCATGGCAGGCCCCAGGCACAAACTCCCCGTTAGGATGGTTCCTAGAAGTCTGGAGAAAGTAATAGCCTGTGCTGAGAGATCTTGAAATGCTTAAATTGCCATGGCAGTCAGTGGAGGGCGGGATTAAAAACCTCAAGGGGAGTGGGCAGGCTGGAGTGCATATATTATGTGAGGCCAGAAGCCCTTAGGGAAGATTATGGGAGGGGCCAGAGGATACATCATTCACCAAGGCCTTCAGTAAGAGAGACATCCTGGTAAAAGAGACACCACCCTCACCACGAAGTTCAGTGACAGTTCACCTCTGAGGGCCAGGGCTCACAGTAGGAGATGCTATCACAGAGCTTGGCTTATTAATAGCAATGGGAATGATGGGGCCCAGAAGCATAGTAGATCCAGGAGGCAGAACTTAATGCCAGAAGTCAGAGTAGTCACAATTATCAGAATGACTGGCAAAATCAGAGTGATAGCCAAGGAAGCTTGACCTAGAAAGAGTTGTGGAGATGTTTTATAGAACCCAGTGCTCCTAGGGGAAAAATAAATGGGCAGGGAATAAAGGTATTACCTAATATATGTAATCAAAGAAAGCAAGAGCGGATGAGGGTGGTCACTACAATAAAAAGTGTCACGATCTCTTGTCCAGTTTCCAGATCTGAGTCAATTTTCAGACCCAGAACCTACTGACTATAAAGGTGGCCAAGTCCTGGAGGAAAGGACCCCACAACTCTATGGCAAGTATATACTGTAATAATTCTTCTAGTCCTTCCTCAAAGGGACCTACACCATTTTCTCAGGTGACTGCACACTGAGAAAGGGGGAATATCTAGACATTTCAGGAAAAATTAGACACAGGATCTGAGTTGACATTGATACTTAGAGACCCAGATTATCATCTTGGTCTCCTCATTAAGAGTAGGAACATACAGAAGCCAGGCAATAAATGGCCAAATCCTGGCTCAGAGTAGGTACACTGGGTCCATGGAAACACCTAGTGGTCATTTCCTCAGTCCCTGAAGGTTACAACTGTGAGTAACATACTTGGCAGTTGGAGTAATCCCCACTTTGGGTTTTAGCTCCTGAAGTAAGAGCTGTTACAGTGGGGAAGGCCAAGTAGAAGTCTTGGAAATTGATACCCAGCCTGCTTCAGCCAAAATAAACCAAAAACAATGTATCATATTTTGGGTGTGCATGGCAGAGATTAGCGCCACTCTTAAGGATCACAAGAATGCCTGGGTGGAGGTCTGTGATGGTTAATTTTCTGTGTCAACTTGACTGGGCCACAGGGTGCCTGGACATTTGGTTAAACACTTTGGGTGTGTCTATGAGAGAGTTTCTGGATGAGATTAATATTTGAATTGGTAGACTGAGCAGACTGTCCTCCCCAAGGTGGGTGGGCCTCATCCACTCTGTTGAAGGCCTGAATAGAACAAAAAGGCTGAGTAAGGGAGAATTTGCTTTCTCCTCTTGTCTTCAAGCGGGAACATCAGTCTTCTGCCTTTGGACTCAGACGTGGACCGGAACTTATACCATCAGCTCTCCTGGTTCTCAAGTCTTTAGACTGGGACTGAAACTATACCATAGGCTCTCCTGGGTCTCCAGCTTACTGACCATAGATCTTTGGACTTCTCAGTCTCTATAACTGCAGGAGCCAGTTCCTTGTAATAAATTTCTTTTTATATATACCCTATTGGTTCTGTTTCTCTGGAGAACCCTAATACATGGTCCCTATCATATCTCCATTTAATTCACCTCTCTGCCCCCTGCAAAAACTGGATGAATTCTGGAGAATGACCCTAGACTACTGCAAGCCCAACCAAGTAATAGCCCTGATTGCAGGTGTCAGACTCAACCTGTCTCTTTAGTAGAGCATATTACTATGGCTTCAGTCTCACAGTTTGGGGTAAAGCAAACTGAGCACAGAACCTTCTGGATGCTTATGCTATTTTCTTTCTTTCTTTTCTTTCTTTTTTTTTTTTTTGCTGGGAAAGATTCATCCTGAGCTAACATCTGTCGCCAATCCTCTTTTTTTTTTCCCCTCTCCCAAAGCCCCAGTACATAGTTGTATATTGTAGTGGTAAGTCCTTCTAGTTTTTCTGTGTAAGCCACCACCACAGCGCGGCTACTGACAGACAAGTGGTCTGATTCCACCCCCGGGAACTGAACCCAGGCTGTCGAAGGGGAGCGCACTGAACTTTAACCACTAGACCATCAGGGCTGGCTCTCCTTCTTTCTTTCTTTGTTTTTTTCTTTCTTTCTTTTTTTTTTTACAGTTGTCTCATCCACACCTCATTTATCTGAATATTTTTAGCTAGTTATCTTTCAGTTTTTCAAAAGCATTCCACAAAATTTTCACAGAAAAAACTGTTTACCTTCTTAGTTCATCAATTTACATAATTTTTTTCAATTACATAATTGCAATAACAAGTACAACTAGAATTAACAGGCTTAAGAACAAACACATCATCTCTTAAAATATACAATTCAACTCACAGGAGCAAAAATGTATGTTGCGCTAGAGTAGCTTGCCAGCTGTAAGCTGTTAGAGATTCCGCATACCAACGACAGCAGTGTGTTTTAGAGATGGAATGGGGAGGGTCGGTCCTTCATTCTAAGGAGTTATAGTGGATTTAAGATTAAATGGAGCTCAGTTGTAAGTGTTTACACTCAGAAAGGACAAGATTCTCCTCTCCTTCTCCCCAGCCCTGTGTGTTTGTATGTGTCTACTGGGGCGGGGGGGGCGGCGACGGTAGAGAAATGTACTTTTGCTCTTTTGTTCTTGTCAACGTTAAACAGATCTGATCTTATCATTTCCCTGCTCCCAAACCACCATCAGTCCCCACTGCCTTCAAGACAAATAAAAACTCCTTAAAAGTGGTGTATAAGGCCCTTCACCACCTCAGACTCCCTATCTTTTCAGTCATATATCTACCTCGTGCCATTTCCCCCACCAACCCTCCTGTCATGCCGAACCAGAGGAGATCATGCTCTTTCACTTACCCATGACCTTGCCACTCAGACTAGAATGAATTTTTCCTTCTTTTTAGGGTGACTACATAATTTGCTGTCCAAACTGGTACACATTTGAGAATGAAAGGGGACACTAACCAGATGGGACAATGGGAAAACACATACAAACTGGGGTAGTTCTGTGTAAACAGGCCTATGGTCACCGTGCTCATTGTAGGCCCAGTGATTTCCTCATTTCTGTGATCTCAGTGCCTAACACTCAGTGGGTGCTCCAAAAATCTTAGTTGAAATTGATCACATATTCTACGACCTTCCCCTATTGTTGTTGTTATTTTCCTCTCCAACCTTGGTCACCACTAATACATATAGAAACTTTGTGTGAATTACAATATGTGCCCTTTCTTCCTAGCAGACTACACAGCGAGTGGACACAAGCTGGGTTTCAGCCACCACTTTCCCTCACATGGGCATTTTTGTAGAGTGAGAAAAGTACTCAATGTGTCTCCAACTATTTATCCTGTATAAAAATTAAGTGGTTGTGGAAGATACTGAAGCACTCTACTAAAATATATGTCAGATGACATTTGAAATCTGGATGAGAAAAGATGCCAAATGAAATTTGTAGTAAGAAGAGCAAAGTATCAAACATTTATCTGGAATTTTATGCAGAGTGAACATAAGAGGACTGTGAAAATCTATTCGGGAGTAATAAATTTGCTTCACATTGAAACAGGGAAATATTTTACAAGTGGAACACAGGGCCATAATATTATTCAGAGAAAGCGTACTATCAATATCAATCTAAGAAAAAGAAAAAATGATATTCTTATCACTTGGAAATGGGCTATGATAACCTTATGTATAAAACGTCTATTTTATTTTAAGAAACCTATCTTAAAAAACAAGCATCCAGTACTTTTTTGGTTGTTCAATACTTTCATAGTACCTACATTTAAAGATACTAGCCATTAGGCACTTAAAACAACAAAAACAAGTTCAAACGTCTTGTCCTTTAAGAACCTGCCTTTCCTTTTAAATCTATCTATGTATCCCACTCCTCTATTACCATTCTTTACATCTAGAACACCACATATTTTAATTTTTAAGTTGCTTGTATTAAAACAGTAATTAAAGAAATAATTTTTTAAAATGGACTCAATTTAAAATTCTAATCTCCATTAGGTTCGTTTTGAAAAAGTCTAAATAATTAAAGTTCATTAAGAAATCAAATAGTTTTGAAAGGCTAACAGTTAAAAAGTCCTGTGCCTTGTCTCTCTTCTCGCCATCTCTCTTCTCTCCATCTCTGGTCCCTGTTTCCCAGAGGCAAACACTTTTCAGCTATGAAAGCTGTTTCTTCTGTCAGCAAGCTCCATCTTTATTTGAGGCTCTTTTGTTGCTGGTTACAAGCAAGGCTTAGTTTTAGGCTAAGTTGTTACATAGAATAGATCCTCCTCATTCATTAGCACCCTTACCAAACCACAACCCCCACCCACCGAGATTTCACTAAAAGATACTACCTAGTTTGCCATCCTTTATAGCCGGGTTTCTCAACAATAGCATTATTGTCATTTTGGCCCAGATAATTGTCTGTTGTGGGGGGCTGTCCAGTGCATTGTAGGATCTTTAGCAGTATCCCTGGCCTCTGCCCAATATATATCAGTAGCAGCCCCCACCCAAGTAATTGTGACAACCACAAATGTTTCCAGATCCTTGCCAAATATCCCCTGAGGTGCAAAATCTCCACCCACCACTGCCCTGTTAATAACCACTATTTTCTAAATAAATATTCTGGCCTCTCCACACTTCATCTAAACCAAATGTCATGAGTGAATGCAGTGTTAATACAATGATGTCCATAGTTTTTCAATACTAATGGCACATTAGAATCATCTTTTTAAAAGGGGAGCTTTGAAAGAACGCATATGCCAAGGCCCCACCTTAGAACAATGGAATGAAATCTCTTAAGGTAAGTCTTGAGCATTTTTCTTTTTCTTTTTTTTTGGTGAAGAAGATTAGCTCTGAGCTAACATCTGCTGCCAATCTTCCTCTTTTTGCTAAGGAAGATTAGCCCTGAGCTAACAGCTGCGCCCATCTTCCCCTATTTTTGTACATGGTTTGCCACCACAGCATGACTTGATGAGCAGTGCATAGGTCCGCAGCCAGGACCTGAACCTGCGAACCCCAGGCCACCAAGGCAGACTGTGCGAACTTAACCATTACACCACCAGGCCGGCCCCTTGAGCATTTTTATTTTAAAGCTCCTTAGGTAATTCTAAACTTCGGCACAGCTGAGAACTACCTTCTTAACATATTACTCTTCCCAGGAATATATGGGAATATATTCAAATAGATTTCTACCAAGACTTTTCAAACATTAGTAGAGCATGAGGCATGTATCTGGGGAGTAACAGACTCACAGAAATTCTCAAGCTACACCAATTAAGTGTCTATAGCCCATAACTATAAACAGTGATATCTAGTGTTCAGTTCCCGATTGGAAAAAAAAAAGGTATATGTGTTAATTCTTACAGCTAACTCTAATATATTCAACCTCTCTTTCAAAGGGATATTTCCCATTGTCTTTGAAACACCTTAAATCTGTCACCTAAACAAACAAAAATCCACAAGCCCCCCCAAAAAAACAAACAGAACAATTCATATTCACTCTCAAGTCAAAGTCAAACTGTCTGAGAGAGAAATTTAGACTCACTGATTCCATTTCTTCATTTATCACATCCCACTCCAATCTGGCTTCTGGTCCTATTATTCCAACAAAATACTTCTTGCTAAGGTAAATGACCCTTATGTTACTAAATCTAATGGATATTATTCAGGCCTTATTTCACGTGACTTCTCAACAGCATTGGACACTACTCACCACTCCTTCCTTGAATCATTTATGCCTTTGTCTTCCATTGCACAACACCCATCCGATATCTGCAACTCCTTAGCCAGCTCATCTTCCTCTACCTAGCCAAAAATTAATTTAAATTCTTCATTGCACACTCCTAGGTTGTCTGCTAAGTCTATTTCATGTATACTCAAGACTTTAATTTCTCCCTACATACTTAACAGTTAGTTTTCAGTCTAGATCTTACTTCTCAGCTCTAGACTTCAATCCAAAAGCCTCTTGGATGACTCAAAGGCATCAGAAACTCAGTAAGTCCTACACCAATGATCTCCACACCTACTCATCTCCAAACATATTACCTTTCAAATGGATGTCATCAATCTGCTCCATCCCATTCCATTGTATGTACAGCTTCCCTCCTCCTCCTGACCTTGAATCCAATTGCATCAACAAATCCTTCCTCGCGCCCAGTGGGGAAGGGGAGCGAGCAGGGAGCTTACGTCGCGCGGGCGGCGGCGGCGGCGGCGGCGGCGGCGGCGGCGGCGGCGGCTACGACGGAGACGGCTGCGCTTGCTCTCTCGGCGTTATGGCGGCTGCCGGGAGCCGATAAGCGGCGGGAGCGGGAGCGCGCACGTGGCTGCGGTGACGACGACGGCTCGTTCCTTCTCGTTTTAGCTGCCCTCGCCGTTGGTGCTTCAATCGTGAATGGATTATGGGATCCGCTCCGCAGGGGGTCGCGCGTGGGAGCCGCGGGGCGGGGCTTCCCCCTCCCCCTCCCCCTCCCCCTCACGGACTCCTGCTTCCCCCGAGACGCCCGGAGCCCGAGGACTCACCCGGCGGCGGAGACCTGAGTGGGCTCCCTCCGCCCCCGCGAAGCCTGCACGGCCGCCGGTAAGAAAGGGGGCGGCGGGCGGGTCAGGACGTGGCGGGGAGGCCGGGAGCCGGCCGGGCGGGGGCGGGGGCGGGGGCGCCGGGCGAAGGCCGGGGCGGCTCTGCGAGGGCCGGCGGCGGCGGCGGCGGCGGCCGCCGGGCTGGGCCAGCGGGGGGCGCGTGAGTGGCGCGCGGGGGGCTCCGCGGAGCGCGTCCTAGCGCCGGCGGGCGGCGGAGCCCGGGCCTCCTCGGCGTGGGCACGGCGGGGCCGCGAGGGCAGAGCCGCGGAGCGCGAGCGGCGAGCGCTTGGCCGGCGCGTCGCCCCCGCCGCGACCCGGCCTCCCGGCACGTGGGGGGCGGCGGCGAGGGGGAGGGGCGGCGGCCCAGGCGAGCCCGGGAGGGCGCGGAGCGGGGCGGCGGGAAGTGTGAGGCGGGAAGAGAGACTCGGGGACCGGGAGGGAGGCCCTGGGAGGGACGGGGGTGGGAGTGTGCGTCCGGCCGGGAGACTGACTGGAGCGAAGCTGCGATGGACGGAGGCGGGAGGAGGAAGGCTTCCAGCCTCCTTTCGAGCCCCGCTTCGGAAACTCAGCAGGAGCAGAGCAGCTGTTGAAGGACCGGGCACAGGGGAGGAGGGTTGGGGAGGTTTGACTTCATTGTTGAGACGCGGGAAAGGCTGGAGAGAGCTGCGTGCGCCTGGAGCTGCAGAACTCAGGGCTGTGAGCAGGGCCTCAGAAAGAGGACTGACTCGGGGAAGGCAGATGAGGGGGAAAAGGAAGTTAGAATGTCCAGAGAAAGCCGTTTTGAGGAGCGAAAGGAAGGTGGAAAGGAAAGAACGAAAAGAGGAGTGAACTTTCTCAACGCAGAGAGACTTTCGGGAAAGAGGCGGTTTGTTAGAGTCCCTAGATTTTTAAGACTTGTTGAACAGTAAAGCTCTTTGACGGGTTGGAATTAATCTTTAACATGAGGAATAAATGTTGTGTGGAAGAGTTACTTTTTGGATAACCAGTTCTTGCAAAGAGTCTACTGGACCTTAGTCTCTGGAGAATTAAAATCTCGATCTAGATGTAGAGTTTGCTGTGATGAAGTTGGCAACAGCCTGTTTTCCTCCTCTTTTTTTTGTGGAATGGAGATCATCGTAGGACTGAATTCTCTTTGCTGAGGTCGGAGGACAGCTCTGCTCTCAGTCGGCTGTCTGGGTCCTTTCTGGCTGGGGAAGGATCTGACGTCTCCTTCCCCCGCTTCTTCCTCTCCCTCCCCTGCCAGACATCTCCTTTGTTTATTCGTGGATGGCTTGTAGGTGACTCTCCAGTGTTGTGCTGAAATCTTGAAAGGTGGGAATGCTGTGTCTTGGTCCGTGATTTTTGCCCCAAACCCGTTACTTAAAAAATCATAGTGTATATTCCATTACCTTTTTTTTTTTTTAATGGAATCTCCGCAAGTCCAACGTGGATAAATATGATTTAAATTTTATCATTCCACTGTCGGCTTACCTGTGAAAGTACACGTTTATTTTGACCTGTACAGTTTTTGCGAAGATTGTATGATACCCTTTTATTCTTCTGTTCTTATGTGAGCATTTTCAAAACTTTGTCTCATTCAAGTGTATGAAGTTCTTGGTGATATGAATTAGTGTTTGATTAAAGGTAACCTTTTCCCCCCTTACTTGGTTTGACAAAGTATCTAATAAGACTCCGTTTTCTATTCTTGGAGTGTATGTATATGTTATATATTACCATTTTTCTTTAGTTAGCTAGTTATCCGTAATGTGTGTATATGTATCGCTACACAGCTGCAGTTAGTCTAAAAGTTTTATCACTCAGCAGATATTCTGATTTCTTCTGTCAAAAATAAGCACTGGTGTGCTATAAATTCTAGTAAGTAGTCAGGAATGTAGTTAATGGAAGCCTAGGTATTTCTGATTGGCCTAGGTAGATTTGTATAAGTTCTAAATAGACTTATCTTTTTCTCTACAGGAAGTTTTCTTATTTTCTTAATATGTTTTCTTTAGGTGAATCAAAAAGGGTCCCAGGAAACCTGTGAATGTTGAAGAAAATTCGTCTGTGAATTTTTGGTATTCAAGGAGGAGTCAGTATTTATATTCATCTTTTAAACTGGGAAGATATATATTTTATTTTAAAACTTCTTGATATTTACAATGAATGGACACAGTGATGAAGAAAGTGTTAGAAACAGTAGTGGAGAATCAAGGTAAGCACTTTATTATCAAGTATTTATTATGAAGAGAATGGAAAACTTGTGTGACTCTTTTTAGTTTTCTTAGTAGATGGCAGTTTTCAGGTTCAAATTCTTCCTCTTAGGTATCCAAACAGTACAAAGTTTCTAATATAAGGAGCTTTGTTGATAATACAGGTTTTAATTATTTTTTTCCTTTGAGATACACAAAGAAGAATTTAAGTATAGAAATTTGGGTTACTTAAATCTCCTTGGAGGTATATATTGTTTGGGTTAATAACTGAAGCTAGAACAAGTAGGAAAAGAGATTTAAATTGATTTGACTGTTAGTGCACTCTCTAAATAAGGGCAATAAGAATTTCTTTCCTCATCTTTTTCTGGCATTTTATCTTCTACCTGTGCTGTCCAATATAGTAGCCACTAGCCACATGTGGCTGTTTAAATGTAAATTAATTAAAATTACACAATATTCAAAATTCAGTTAGTCACACTAGACACATTTCAAATGCTGAATAGTCCCATGTGGCTAGTGGCTACCATGATGGACGGTGCAGATAGAAAACATTACTATCACTACAAAAAGTTCTTTTGGACAATGCTGATCTGGATATTTGTTAAAGTATTGTTGCAACTCTTTTTTCCTCCTATTTTCCTTAATTTGAGTTTTAATTATATATGAGTGAGTTAAAAGTTCTTACTTGGGCCATGTCTTTTTAAGGAAGATATAGTTTATGGGATTAAGCCATATTAAGCTATTTTAATGTGAAAGAAGCCTCTTCAAATACAAAGACTCTTTAAATTCTTCTGTAGCCCCCAAATTTTAAGTTATCTGCATATTAATAATAAAGTCCATGTAGTTATATATACTCATTGTATGTAGAGATCAGGAATATGGACATTGGAGTGAGACTGCCTGATTACTTATCCTGGTTCTACTTCTGGTTAGCTCTGTGAATTAGGACAAATTATTTAACCTCTGGGGCCAGCCCCATGGCCTAGTGCTTAAGTTTGGTGTGCTCTGCTTCAGTGGCCCAGGTTCAGTTCCTGGGCACCGACCTACATCACTCATTGGTGGCCATGCTGTGGCGGCGACCCACATACAAAATAGAGGAAGACTGGCACAGATGTTAGCTCAGGGTGAATCTTCCTCAAGCCAAAAGAGGAAGATTGGCAACACATCTTAGCTCAGGGCCAATCTTCCTCAGCAAAAAAAAAAAAAAAAAAGAGAGAGAGAGAAAAAGAAAAAATTAACTTCTGAGGCTTTGATTTTTGCAGTTTTGAAATGGGGATTACGGTATTATTTATCTTATTTGAAGTTGAAGATTAAGTGAGATGCTACATCTAAAGGTCTTAATATAGTTCCTGATATAATGAGCACTCAATATTTGCTTATTATGATTAGCATTATGTTTTATGTAACATAGGGTACTAGATAACTAAAACATTAATTATAGTGATAGAGAAATGTGATGGACAAGAAACAGGAAAGTTTTGGCAGTTAGGAGGGTTTCAGAAAAAATGTTGGGGTAGAAAATGAAGCAGTGGTATATGTATTTGACCTGAGACTTGGGATTTTCTGGTCATTCTAGGAATACTTGAGTTTATCAGCTTTCACAGGTGCACTGTTTGGATAACAAGAACATCATAGAGAAGAAGGAGTAGTTACACGGAAAGCAGCATGATTTAGCAGAACAAGTGTTGGTCTGGAGTTACAAAACCTGAGTTGACACCATCTAACTAGTTCTCTGAATGATTTCTCAACTGCAAAGTAATTGAGTTGAACTAAATGATTTTGAAGTTTCATCCTATCACTTTTACAACGTGTAATAAAATTTTAGATAACAGAGTTTCTGGTGATTCTAGTCAAACTCTGTTATCTAAAACTTTATGAATCTCCAGAGTTGAGAGGTAAATTAGAAGACTTTTGAATCTCAGTTTTGATTCAGATCTCTACAGGTTTATTGACTATAGTAAGTGAATAGGAGAGTCACATTGTCCCGCATTGTCTTATACATTAGTGAGCAAGGAAATGGTTGATAGGTAGAAATACCTAGAGACACAGGAACAAAACTACCTGGAAAATAGGAAGTAAGCCTCTTGAGAGTAAATCCTCTTGTTGAGTATGCGGAGAGATCGCGTGCTGTTATATTCTGACCGCTTACCTGTTCCAGTAATCTTTTATATATTTTACTGCCATATCTAAAGCAAAGGTGAGTAGTAAGTCAAATTAGATGGTATAGTTGAAAAAAGTTAAACCCTGTGAAAGCGGATTTACTTACAGGAGTCTTATTATGCATACTCATTTAAAATAGTTGCAAAGCATATTCTGCAATTATTCTGAGTCATCATTTCTACCATACAAGGTATGTGCTTCTGAGAAGTATGATTGTCGAGTTATCTAATTCTTTCAACTGCCTTGGTGTTTGTTTATCAGGAGGAGGAAGACCTGCTTCTATTTTGCTTTCATTTTCTTCCTCACGGCTGTTATGCTATCCTTTTCCTTTGCTCTACTGTCATTGTTACTAACCCTGAGACCCCCTCCGCAAAGCTTTTATAACAAGGCAGTACAGAGAAGGGAGATTGTGCCTAGTTAGTTAAAAGAGTGAGGAGGTGAACTTTATAGACATAGGGATTTTCTTGCAAACAGCAAAAGTTTCAGTAACTACGAATGTTAATATAGAGTGATGAGAGGAGAAATATGCTCTCCTTTTGAAATTAATATACACTGTAAATAGTTTTTAAAGTAAAATTTGATTTTTATTGGCTAGAATTTTTAAATGTATTTTTGCTTTAGCGTTTCTTTTTTCCTTTATGAAAATGAAGTTTATGAAATGAAATAGACTTAAGAAGTCATTTAGCATTTTTGGTTGGTATAATTAGCTTTCTACTAAAAAAAATGGTTTTTTGATTCTTTCCATGTGGAAAGCTCTCTATAACCATTGACTGAAGGGAAGAAGAATACATAGGAAAATGTCTCTTGGCCTATGCTATAAGGGACAGTTTTGAAACTTATTTACTAAGAAATCTGGGTCAGGATGCACCTGTACATCAGTTTCAGCTCAGCACAAAGTTTATTATGTAACTGAAGTTAAGCTTTCTGAAGATACTATTGGAAGATTTCAGAGCATCAGTTCCTCACTGTGTGGATGTGTTGTTATTTGCAACCAAATTTTTCAAATCCTGGGTAGATATTTTTTATTTTAAAATTATCTTGAGTGAGGATTTACTCCAGGACTAGATTTATGGGTAAAGACCAGAAATATATTATCATATTTTGCTCATTTTGGATGATTGATACATGCTTAATACTCAGAAGAATTTCTCTGCTTGCCTGTAGATTAAATTTTTAATAATATGTTTGTCCATGTAAATTTGAGAATTTCTTTGAATCACTTTAATTAGTCTCTGTATATTATGCTCTTGAAAAATTCTTACAGGGTGAGGCAGGTGGTTAGTGATGTGCTGTAATGGTCTCAACCCTTTAGAATTAGTCTCTAGCTGGCAATGGAGCTTTGTTGACTGTAACACTTCAATTTCCTTGGCTTATAGAAAATATTTTAATTATCATTTTATGGTTCAAGAATCTTTGGATCTCAGCTTGTAAAGTGTTGTGGGGAGGCAGTGAATAGGGACTGTGATCACTGGAAATGTTCTCAATGAAAACCTCCTTTTTAGAAATTCAGAGTTTAACAGGCTGTTTAGAGGCTTTGAGAAGCCCTGGAGCCTCAATGACCTGTGACATTTAAGGAAAACCAGTTCAGAGTTAATTTGAACACAGGGCACGGTTTGCACCATGGATCTGTTAGTGTCCTGTTGAATTCTACTATGGTATACTGTGTTTGGAAACATTGTATTTATGTATACACATACCAGAAAGATTTCTTGCCATCAAAATCAGTTAGTTTCTTTCACTAAATAAATTTGAACACTTTTTAAAGTCAATACCAGTTAAAATGGTGTTTGCTGAGCTTGTTTTGCAGTTATCTCAGAGTTTTAAAAAAAATGTCATTTTTTAAATTTCCAAAGTTTGTGTTAAGAAACATTTTAAGGAGGATGGGAAAGTGTGAAATCACAAAGCCAGAATGGCTAGAAATCATTGAGTTAAGGAAACTGGTTTTTAAAATTTTCTGTGATGTCATTAATTGCAGGAAAGTATGACTCTTTTACATCTCATTTTTTGTTATTCCCTATTTCTCAGTTCAGCATGTGCTTTCTTCATCTTTTCCTCTTTTTTCTCTCAAATATCCTGTATATGCTACTAAATCTAAGATCATCTAAGATCGCTTCTTATCCTTTGAAAACTCAAATCGTTAAGCAGGAGCCTTAGTAATAGGATACTCTGTTTCCAAACAGAATTTACCAAATTAAAATTTTCACACAATTTCCTAGGATTGTGGTTAATCTAGGTTACTGTAAAGTATTTAGGCTTTTTTAACTGATAAGGCTAAGAGAATTGTATATGACTTGACTTTGCAAGACATTACTTTTATCTACATAGGTATGAGATCATGTGGGGGCAAACATTAATGTGTAGTTACCCCTTTTTTGTACAGTAGCCTCCCCTCATCCACGGGGGATGTGTTACAAGACCCCAAGTGGATGCCTGAAACTGCGGATAATACAGAACCCTGTATATACTATATTCTTTCCTATGCATTCATACCTGTGATACAGTCTAATTTATAAATTAGGCACAGTAAGAGATTAACAACAACAATAATAAAATAGAACAGTTATAACCATATACTGTAAAAATAGTTCTGTGAATGTGGTCTCTCTCTCTCAAGATACCTTATTGTACTGTACTCACCCTTCCTCTTGTGAGGATGTGAGATGATACAATGCCTACATGTTGAGATGAAGTGAGGTGAATGATCTAGGCATTGTGATGTAGCGCTAGGTTAATATTGACCTTCTGACAATACATGAGGAGGATCATTGAGCCGTGATGATGTTGATGGTTGGATGTCATAAGCAGATGATGTCCATGGTTGTTAGAACACAAGCACTGTGATACTGCGATAGTCAATCTGATAACTGAGATAGCTGCTAAGTGACTAATGGGCAGGTAGCTTATGCAGCGTGGATACGATGGACAAAGGGATGATTCACGTCCCAGGTGGGATGGAGCGAGATTTCATCATGCTACTCAGAACAGCACGAAATTTAAAACTTACGAAGTTGGGAATTTTCTATTTAATATTTTCAGACCACAGTTGACTGCAGGTAACTGAAACTGTGGAAGCAAAACTGCGTATAAGCGGGGAAGACTGTACTGTTGAAATAGTTGCTTATTTAAGATCTTGACGACTGGTCGGTTACATATGATATAGTTGGGTTTAAAAATAAGAGTATTTTTTGTGGTGAAGAGATAAAGAATAGATGGAGAAAACTTTTTTGTATTTTTTAAGGAAAATTTAAAAACATGCAGAAATAGAAAAGTTGCAGCCCCAGTTTTGGTCCTTGGACCAGCAGCATTGGCGTCACTTGGGAGCTTGTTCAAAATGTAAAACCTTGGCACCTACCCCAGACCTTCTGAATCAGAATCTTCATTTTAACAAGATTCTCCAGTAATTCGTATTCATATTAAATTCATACGCATATATATGAAGCGGTTCATTCAGCACCTTGCTGCTTTTTTTGTTACTGATGTTGTTATACATCGTTTTTATTTTCTGGGAACTCCCAAAGAACGGTGTCATAGGCCCTGCCATCAAGAGGCTGGGTACATTTCATTGCTCTAGAAACAATAATGCAACCAATAATCATTGAGCTCTTAACTCTGACTGAGCCAGGCATGGTGCACAGTACATGGTGCATTATGTGAATTTATCACAGTTCATCCTCACAAAACTCCTGTGATGTTCACAGTATTATGAGTCCCATTCTCTAGAAGGAGAAACCAGATTTATAACCATTAAAAAAAAAAAAAAAAGCTATTGGGGCCAGCCTGGTGGTGCAGTGGTTTAGTTCACGTGCTCTCCTTCCGCGGCCCAGGGTTCGCAGGTTCGGATCCTGGGCGCAGACGTATGCACCACTTATCAAGCCATGCTGTGGCAAGTCTCCCACAGAAAATGGAGGAAGATGGGCACAGATGTTAGCCCAGGGCCAGTCTTCCTCAGCAAAAAGAGGAGGATTGGCAGCAGATGTTAGCTCAGGGCTAATCTTTCTCACCAAAAAAAAAAAATAAATTTCAAACTTCACTTGGATTTCATTGACTTTTCCATTAATGCTCTCTTTCTATTCCAGGATTCAACCCAGGCTAGCATGTTATGTTTAATTGTCAGCTCTCTCCAGTGTCCTCTGTTCTGTGAGAGTTTCTTAGCCTTTGTTTCATTTCCTTAACAGTCATCAGAAGTACTGGCTAGGTGTTCTGTAGAATGTCCCCCAGTTTGGATTAGTCTGATATTTTTGTTAGGATAAACTAGGGTTATCAGTTTTTAGCACGAATATCACAGAGATGAAGTGTTCTTCCAGTCACATCGTATGGGGAGCATAATATCCACGTGACATTACTGTTGATGATAACGTCCATCACTTGGCCAAGGTAGTATTTGCCAGGTTTCTCCACTGTAAAGTTACTGTTTGTTTTTCCCTTTCCATGCTGTATTCTTTGGAAGCAAGTGACTGTGTCTGGCTCACTCTCAAGGGGGTGGAGGGAGTGGGAATTAAGTTCTGTCTCCTGCTGGGAGGGAGTGTCTACATATATTATAATGGAATTCTTCTGTAGAGAAGTCATTGCTCCCCCGTTTAGTCACTCATTCATTTATTTAAGCATGGACTTATGTATATGTATTTTATACTTTGGGCTATAATCCAATGAATTTATTTTGTTGCTCAAATTGTTCTAGCCTTGCCCATTGTGAGCTTTCTTTCGAGTTGGCTTCTGTGTCCTTTTTACACATTCCCATTCTTTTGCCCTCGAGTCACTCATTTCTCCAAAGAGCTCTGGTTCCTTTTATTGGAGAAAAGGGTATTAGAAAGCAGATTTGGGTGCGGGGTATGCTCATTGCTACTCAGGTGTCACTACTTCTAGGCCCTCTCAGCAGACAAAGCAGACAGAGCTAGTAACATATGTGTATATAGTAAACCACGTATGTCGGCATATCTATAGTTCTTTCTGTATCTGTCCATCTGTATACATATTAAGGTAAACTTGAGTTTGTACTGATGTCTCCAGCTATAATCCTGAACTACAGGATTCATCCTAACCTTCCTTTCTTGCTCCTTTATAATTTCTATCTCCAACAGAGAAACCTGGTTCCCACCATCCTCTACCTACCATCCATACTCTTCACCCTCAGCATATGGGTAAAGCAGTTGCAGAATTTCTAGGCTATTCTCACAGAGGAAACAAATTTACCAACTAGAATACAGTGTTTACGTACAGTGTACAGTTCCTATTATATTTAGCCTTACAGTTTCTAGTCAAAACACCCATTTTCCAAAGTTACTCAAGTTAGCTTCTGCCCCCCAACCCCCTTCAGTATGGTGATATCATAAATTTATAATAATGTTAGATTCATTTGTCACAGTTTGCAT